>NW_027309789.1:625000-1250000 GCF_047496795.1 Chiloscyllium punctatum
CCTCTGATTCAGCCCCTCTGATTCAGCCCCTCTGTTTCTCGACCTCTGTTTCAGCCCCTCTGTTTCAGCCCTTCTGTTTCAGCCACTCGGTTTCAGCCCCTCTGTTTCTTGCCCTCTGTTTCAGCCCCTCTGTTTCAGACCCTCTGTTTCAGCCCCTCTGTTTCTCGCCCTCTGTTTCAGCCCCTCTCTTTCGCACTCTCTGTTTCAGCCCCTCTGTTTCAGCCCCTCTGTTTCTCGCCCTCTGTTTCTGCTCCACTGTTTCTCGCCCTCTGTTTCAGCCCCTCTGTTTCTCGCCCTCTGTTTCAGCCCCTCCGATTCAGCCCCTCTGTTTCAGCCCCTCTGAATCAGCCCCTCTGTTTCAGCCCCTCTGTTTCAGCCCCTCTGTTTCTCGCCCTCTGTTTCAGCCCCTCTGTTTCTCACCCTCTGTTTCAGCACCTCTGTTTCAGCCCCTCTGTTTCTCGACCTCTGTTTCAGCCCCTCTGTTTCTTGCCCTCTGTTTCAGCCCCTCTGATTCAGCCCCTCTGTTTCTCGCCCTCTGTTTCAGCCCCTCTGTTTCAGCCCCTCTGTTTCAGCCCCTCTGTTTCTCGCCCTCTGTTTCAGCCCCTCTGTTTCTCGCCCTCTGTTTCAGCCCCTCTATTTCTCGCCCTCTGTTTCAGCTCCACTGTTTCAGCCCCTTTGTTTCAGCCCCTCTCTTTTTCGCCCTCTGTTTCAGCCCCTCTTATTCAGCCCCACTGTTTCAGCCCCTCTGAATCAGCCCCTCTGATTCAGCCCCTCTGTTTCAGACCCTCTGTTTCAGCCCCTCTGTTTCTCACCCTCTGTTTCAGCCCCTCTGTTTCAGCCCCACTGTTCCTCGCCCTCTGTTTCAGCCCCTCTGTTTCTCGCCCTCTGTTTCAGCTCCTCTGATTCAGCCCCTCTATTTCTCGCCCTCTGTTTCAGCCACGCTGTTTCTCGCACTCTTTTTCAGCCCCTCTGTTTCTCGCCCTCTGTTTCAGCCCCTCTGTTTCAGCCCCTCTGTTTCTGCCCCTCTGTTTCTCGCCCTCTGTTTCAGCCCCTCTGTTTCTCGCCCTGTGTTTCAGCCCCTCTATTTCTCGCCCTCTGTTTCAGCCGCTCTGTTTCAGCCCCACTGTTTCAGCCCCTCTGTTTCAGCCCCTCTGTTTCACGCCCTCTGTTTCAGCCCCTCTGTTTCAGCCCCTCTGTTTCAGCCCCTCTGTTTCTCGCCCTCTGTTTCAGCCCCTCTGTTTCAGCCCCTCTGTTTCAGTCCCTCTGTTTCTCGCCCTCTGTTTCTCGCCCCCTGTTTCAGCCACTCTGTTTCTCACCCTCTGTTCCAGCACCTCTGTTTCTCGCCCTCTGTTTCAGCCCCTCTGTTTCAGCCCCTCTGTTTCAGCCCCTCTGTTTCTCGCCCACTGTTTCAGCCCCTCTGTTTCTTGCCCTCTGTTTCAGCCCCTCTGTTTCTCGCCCTCTGTTTCAGCCTCTCTGTTTCTCGCCCTCGGATTCAGCCCCTCTGTTTCAGCCCCTCTGTTTCAGGCCCTCTGTTTCAGCCCCTCTGTTTCTCGCCCTCTGTTTCAGCCCCTCTGTTTCTCGCCCTCTGTTTCAGCTCCTCTGATTCAGCCACTCTGTTTCAGCCCCTCTGATTCAGCCCCTCTGTTTCAGCCCCTCTATTTCAGCCCCTTTGTTTCAGCCCCTCTGTTTCATCCACTCTGTTTCTCGCCCTCTGTTTCTCACCCTCTGTTTCTCGCCCTCTGTTTCAGCCCCTCTGTTTTTCGCCCACTGTTTCAGCCCCTCTGTTTCTCGCCCTCTGTTTCAGGCTCTCTGTTTCAGCCCGTCTGTTTCAGCCCCTCTGTTTCAGCCCCTCTGTTTCTCGCCCTCTGTTTCTCGCCCGCTGTTTCAGCCCCTTTGTTTCTCGCCCACTGTTTCAGACCCTCTGTTTCAGTCCCTCTGATTCAGCCCCTCTGATTCAGCCCCTCTGTTTCTCGACCTCTGTTTCAGCCCCTCTGTTTCAGCCCCTCTGTTTCTGCCCCTCTGTTTCTCGCCCTCTGTTTCAGCCCTTCTGTTTTTCGCCCTCTGTTTCAGCCCCTCTGTTTCTCGCCCTCTGTTTCAGCCCCTCTGTTTCAGCCCCTCTGCTTCAGCCCCTCTGTTTCTCGCCCTCTGTTTCTCGCCCGCTGTTTCAGCCCCTTTGTTTCTCGCCCTCTGTTTCAGCCCCTCTGTTTCAGCCCCTCTGATTCCTACCCTCTGTTTCAGCCCCTCTGTTTCAGCCCCTCTGTTTCTCGCCCTCAGTTTCTGCCCCTCTGTTTCTCGCCCTCTGTTTCAGCCCCTCTGTTTCAGCCCCTCTGTTTCTCGCCCTCTGTTTCAGCCCCTCTGTTTCTCACCCTCTGTTTCAGACCCTCTGTTTCAGCCCCTCTGTTTCTCGCCCTCTGTTTCTGCCCCTCAGTTTCTCGCCCTCTGTTTCAGCCCCTCTGTTTCTCGCCTTCTGTTTCAGCCCCTCTGATTCAGCCCCTCAGTTTCAGCCCTTCTGATTCAGCCCCTCTGATTCAGCCCCTCTGTTTCTCGCCCTCTATTTCAGCACCTCTGTTTCAGCCCTTCTGTTTCAGCCCCTCTGTTTCAGCCCCTCTGTTTCTTGCCCTCTGTTTCAGCCCCTCTGTTTCTCGACCTCTGTTTCAGTCCCTCTGTTTCTCGCCATCTGTTTCAGCCCCTCTGTTTCGCGCTCTCTGTTTCAGCCCCTCGGTTTCAGCTCCTCTGTTTCTCGCCCTCTTTTTCTGCCCCTCTGTTTCTCGCCCTCTGTTTCAGCCCCTCTGTTTCTCGCCCTCTGTTTCAGCCCCTCTGATTAAGCCCCTCTGTTTCAGCCCCTCTGAATCAGCTCCTCTGATTCAGCCCCTCTGTTTCAGCCCCTCTGTTTCAGCCCCTCTGTTTCTCGCCCTCTGTTTCAGCCCCTCTGTTTCTTGCCCTCTGTTTCAGCCACTCTGTTTCTCGCCCTCTGTTTCAGCCTCTCTGTTTCTCGTCCTCTGTTTCAGACCCTGTTTCAGCCCCTCTGTTTCAGCCCCTCTGTTTCAGCCCCTCTGTTTCTCGCCCTCTGTTTCAGCCCCTCTGTTTCTCGCCCTCTGTTTCAGCCTCTCTGTTTCTCGCCCTCTGTTTCAGACCCTCTGTTTCAGCCCCTCTGTTTCAGCCCCTCTATTTCTCGCCCTCTGCATCAGCCGCTTTGTTTCAGCCCCTCTGTTTCAGCCCCTCTTTTTCAGCCCCTCTGTTTCTCGCCCTCTGTTTCAGCCCCTCTGTTTCTCGCCCTCTGTTTCAGCCCCTCTGTTTCAGCCCCTCTGATTCAGTCCATCTGATTCAGCCCCTCTGTTTCTCGCCCTCTGTTCCAGCCACTCTGTTTCAGCCCCTCTGTTTCTTGCCCTCTGTTTCTGCCCTTCTGATTCAGCCCCTCTGATTCAGCCCCTCTGTTTCTCGCCCTCTGTTTCAGCCCCTCTGTTTCTGCCCTTCTGTTTCAGCCTCTCTGTTTCAGCCCCTCTGTTTCTTGCCCTCTGTTTCAGCCCCTCTGTTTCTCGAACTCTGTTTCAGTCCCTCTGTTTCTCGCCATCTGTTTCAGCCCCTCTGTTTCGCGCTCTCTGTTTCAGCCCCTCTGTTTCTGCTCCTCTGTTTCTCGCCCTCTGTTTCTGCCCCTCTGTTTCTCGCCCACTGTTTCAGCCCCTCTGTTTCTCGCCCTCTGTTTCAGCCCCTCTGATTAAGCCCCTCTGTTTCAGCCCCTCTGATTAAGCTCCTCTGATTCAGCCCCTCTGAATCAGCCCCTCTGATTCAGCCCCTCTGTTTTTCGCCCTCTGTTTCAGCACCTCTGTTTCTCGCCCTCTGTTTCAGCCCCTCTGTTTCAGCCCCTCTGTTTCTCGCTCTCTGTTTCAGCCCATCTGTTTCTCGCCCTCTGTTTCAGCCCCTCTGATTCAGCCCCTCTGTTTCTCGCCCTCTGTTTCAGCCCCTCTATTTCTTGCCCTCTGTTTCAGCCACCCTGTTTCTCGCCCTCTGTTTCAGCCTCTCTGTATCTCGCCCTCTGTTTCAGCCCCTCTGTTTCAGCCCCTCTGTTTCAGCCCTCTGTTTCTCACCCTCTGTTTCAGGCCCTCTGTTTCTCGCCCTCTGTTTCAGCCTCTCTGTTTCTCGCCCTCTGTTTCAGCCCCTCTCTTTAAGCCCCTCTGTTTCTCGCCCTCTGTTTCAGCCCCTCTATTTCTCGCCCTCTGTTTCAGCCCCTCTGTTTTAGCCCCACTGTTTCAGCCCCTTTGTTTCAGCCCCTCTGTTTCTCGCCATCTGTTTCAGCCGGTCTGTTTCTCGCCCTCTGTATCAGCCCCTCTGTTTCAGCCCCTCTGTTTCAGTCCCTCTGTTTCTCGCCCTCTGTTTCAGCCCCTCTGTTTCAGCCCCTCTGTTTCTCGCCCTCGGTTTCAGCTCCTCTGTTTCTTGCCCTCTGTTTCAGCCACTCTGTTTCTCGCCCTCTGTTTCAGCCTCTCTGTATCTCGCCCTCTGTTTCAGCCCCTCTGTTTCAGCCCCTCTGTTACAGCCCCTCTGTTTCAGCCCTCTGTTTCTCGCCCTCTGTTTCAGGCCCTCTGTTTCTCGCCCTCTGTTTCAGCCTCTCTGTTTCTCGCCCTCTGTTTCAGCCCCTCTCTTTCAGCCCCTCTGTATCTCGCCCTCTGTTTCAGCCCTTCTGTTTCTCGCCCTCTGTATCAGCCGCTTTGTTTCAGCCCCTCTGTTTCAGCCCCTCTTTTTCTGCCCCTCTGTTTCTCGCCCTCTGTTTCTCGCCCTCTGTTTCAGCCCCTCTGTTTCAGCCCCTCTGTTTCAGCCCCTCTGTTTCTCGCCCTCTGTTTCAGCCCCTCTGTTTCTCGCCCTCTGTTTCAGGCCCTCTGTTTCTCGCCCTCTGTTTCAGCCCCTCTGTTTCAGCCCCTCTGTTTCTCGCCCTCTGTTTCAGCCTCTCTGTTTCTTGCCCTCGGATTCAGCCCCTCTGTTTCAGCCCCTCTGTTTCAGCCCCTCTGTTTCTCGCCCTCTGTTTCAGCCCCTCTGTTTCTCGCCCTCTGTTTCAGCCCCTCTGATTCAGCCTCTCTGTTTCAGCCCCTCTATTTCAGCCCCTTTGTTTCAGCCCCTCTGGTTCATCCACTCTGTTTCTCGCCCTCTGTTTCTCACCCTCTGTTTCTCACCCTCTGTTTCAGCCCCTCTGTTTTTCGCCCTCTGTTTCAGCCCCTCTGTTTCTCGCCCTCTGTTTCATTCTCTCTGTTTCAGCCCGTCTGTTTCAGCCCCTCTGTTTCTCGCCCTCTGTTTCAGGCTCTCTGTTTCAGCCCGTCTGTTTCAGCCCCTCTGTTTCAACTCCTCTGTTTCTCGCCCTCTGTTTCTCGCCCGCTGTTTCAGCCCCTTTGTTTCTCGCCCTCTGTTTCAGCCCCTCTGTTTCAGTCCCTCTGATTCAGCCCCTCTGATTCAGCCCCTCTGTTTCTCGCCCTCTGTTTCAGCCCCTCTGTTTCAGCCCCTCTGTTTCTGACCCTCTGTTTCAGCCGCTCTGTTTCTCGCCCTCTGTTTCAGCCCCTCTGTTTTCCGCCCTCTGTTTCAACCCCTCTGTTTCAGGCTCTCTGTTTCAGCCCGTCTGTTTCAGCCCCTCTGTTTCAGCCCCTCTGTTTCTTGCCCTCTGTTTCAGCCCCTCTGTTTCAGCCCCTCTGATTCAGCCCCTCTGTTTCAGCCCCTCTGTTTCAGCCCCTCTGATTCAGCCCCTCTGTTTCAGCCCCTCTGTTTCAGCCCCTCTGTTTCTCGCCCTCAGTTTCTGCCCCTCTGTTTCAGCCCCTCTGATTCAGCCCCTCTGTTTCAGCCCCTCTGTTTCAGCCCCTCTGTTTCTCGCCCACAGTTTCTGCCCCTCTGTTTCTCGCCCTCTGTTTCAGCCCCTCTGTTTCTCGCCCTCTGTTTCAGCCCCTCTGTTTCAGCCCCTCTGTTTCTCGCACTCTGTTTCTGCCCCTCAGTTTCTCGCCCTCTGTTTCAGCCCCTCTGTTTCTCGCCTTCTGTTTCAGCCCCTCTGATTCAGCCCCTCTGTTTCTCGCCCTCTGTTTCAGCCCCTCTGTTTCTCGCCCTGTGTTTCAGCCCCTCTGTTTCTCGCCCTCTGTTTCAGCCCCTCTGTTGCAGCCCCTCTGTTTCAGCCCCTCTGTTTCTCGCCCTCTGTTTCAGCCCCTCTGTTTCTCGCCCTCTGTTTCAGCCCCTCTGTTTCTCGCCCTCTGTTTCAGCCCCTCTATTTCTCGCCCTCTGTTTCAGCCCCTCTGTTTTAGCCCCACTGTTTCAGCCCCTTTGTTTCAGCCCCTCTGTTTCTCGCCCTCTGTTTCAGCCGCTCTGTTTCTCGCCCTCTGTATCAGCCCCTCTGTTTCAGACCCACTGTTTCAGTCCCTCAGTTTCTCGCCCTCTGTTTCTGGCCCTCTGTTTCAGCCCCGCTGTTTCTCGCTCTCTGTTTCAGCCCCTCTGTTTCAGCCCCTCTGTTTCAGCCCCTTTGTTTCAGCCCCTCTGTTTCTCGCCCTCTGTTTCAGACCCTCTGTTTCAGCCCCTCTGTTTCAGCCCCTCTGTTTCAGCCCCTCTGTTTCTCGCCCTCTGTTTCAGCCCCTCTGTTTCTCGCCCTCTGTTTCAGCCTCTCTGTTTCTCGCCCTCTGTTTCAGCCCCTCTGTTTCAGCCCCTCTGTTTCAGCCCCTCTATTTCTCGCCTTCTGCATCAGCCGCTTTTTTTCAGACCCTCTGTTTCAGCCCCACTTTTTCAGCCCCTCTGTTTCTCGCCCTCTGTTTCTCGCCCTCTGTTTCAGCCCCTCTGTTTCTCGCCCTCTGTTTCAGCCCCTCTGTTTCAGCCCCTCTGATTCAGCCCGTCTGATTCAGCCCCTCTGTTTCTCGCCCTGTGTTCCAGCCACTCTGTTTCAGCCCCTCTGTTTCTTGCCCTCTGTTTCAGCCCTTCTGATTCAGCCCCTCTGATTTAGCCCCTCTGTTTCTCGCCCTCTGTTTCAGCCTCTCTGTTTCTGCCCTTCTGTTTCAGCCTCTCTGTTTCACACCCTCTGTTTCAGCCCCTCTGTTTCAGCCCCTCTGTTTCTCGCCCTCTGTTTCAGCCCCTCTGTTTCTCGCCCTCTGTTTCAGCCCCTCTGATTCAGCCACTCTGTTTCAGCCCCTCTGATTCAGCCCCTCTGTTTCAGCCCCTCTATTTCAGCCCCTTTGTTTCAGCCCCTCTGTTTCATCCACTCTGTTTCTCGCCCTCTGTTTCTCACCCTCTGTTTCTCGCCCTCTGTTTCAGCCCCTCTGTTTTTTGCCCTCTGTTTCTCGCCCTCTCTTTCAGGCTCTCTGTTTCAGCCCGTCTGTTTCAGCCCCTCTGTTTCAGCCCCTCTGTTTCTCGCCCTCTGTTTCTCGCACGCTGTTTCAGCCCCTTTGTTTCTCGCCCTCTGTTTCAGCCCCTCTGTTTCAGTCCCTCTGATTCAGCCCCTCTGATTCAGCCCCTCTGTTTCTCGCTCTCTGTTTCAGCCCCTCTGTTTCAGCCCCTCTGTTTCTGCCCCTCTGTTTCAGCCGCTCTGTTTCTCGCCCTCTGTTTCAGCCCCTCTGTTTTTCGCCCTCTGTTTCAGCCCCTCTGTTTCAGGCTCTCTGTTTCAGCCCGTCTGTTTCAGCTCCTCTGTTTCAGCCCCTCTGATTCTTGCCCTCTGTTTCTCACCCGCTGTTTCAGCCCCTTTGTTTCTCGCCCTCTGTTTCAGCCCCTCTGTTTCAGCCCCTCTGATTCAGCCCCTCTGTTTCAGCCCCTCTCTTTCAGCCCCTCTGTTTCTCGCCCTCAGTTTCTGCCCCTCTGTTTCTCGCCCTCTGTTTCAGCCCCTCTGTTTCTCGCCCTCTGTTTCAGCCCCTCTGTTTCAGTCCCTCTGTTTCTCGCACTCTGTTTCTGCCCCTCAGTTTCTCGCCCTCTGTTTCAGCCCCTCTGTTTCTCGCCTTCTGTTTCAGCCCCTCTGATTCAGCCCCTCTGTTTCTCGCCCTCTGTTTCAGCCCCTCTGTTTCTCGCCCTCTGTTTCAGCCCCTCTGTTTCTCGCCCTCTATTTCAGCCCCTCTGTTTCAGCCCCTCTGTTTCTCGCCCTCTGTTTCAGCCCCTCTGTTTCTCGCCCTCTGTTTCAGCCCCTCTGTTTCTCGCCCTCTGTTTCAGCCCCTCTATTTCACGCCCTCTGTTTCAGCCCCTCTGTTTTAGCCCCACTGTTTCAGCCCCTTTGTTTCAGCCCCTCTGTTTCTCGCCCTCTGTTTCAGCCGCTCTGTTTCTCGCCCTCTGTATCAGCCCCTCTGTTTCAGACCCACTGTTTCAGTCCCTCCGTTTCTCGCCCTCTGTTTCTGGCCCTCTGTTTCAGCCCCTCTGTTTCTCGCTCACTGTTTCAGCCCCTCTGTTTCAGCCACTCTGTTTCAGCCCCTCTGTTTCAGCCCCTCTGTTTCTAGCCCTCTGTTTCAGACCCTCTGTTTCAGCCCCTCTGTTTCAGCCCCTCTGTTTCAGCCCCTCTGTTTCTCGCCCTCTGTTTCAGCCCCTCTGTTTCTCGCCCTCTGTTTCAGCCTCTCTGTTTCTTGCCCTCTGTTTCAGCCCCTCTGTTTCAGCCCCTCTATTTCTCACCCTCTGCATCAGCCGCTTTTTTTCAGCCCCTCTGTTTCAGCCCCTCTTTTTCAGCCCCTCTGTTTCTCGCCCTCTGTTTCTCGCCCTCTGTTTCAGCCACTCTGTTTCTGGCCCTCTGTTTCTCGCCCTCTGTTTCTGCCACTCTGTTTCAGCCCCTCTATTTCTCGCTCTCTGCATCAGCCGCTTTTTTTCAGCCCCTCTGTTTCAGCCCCACTTTTTCAGCCCCTCTGTTTCTCGCCCTCTGTTTCTCGCCCTCTGTTTCAGCCCCTCTGTTTCTCGCCCTCTGTTTCAGCCCCTCTGTTTCAGCCCCTCTGATTCAGCCCGTCTGATTCAGCCCCTCTGTTTCTCGCCCTGTGTTCCAGCCACTCTGTTTCAGCCCCTCTGTTTCTTGCCCTCTGTTTCAGCCCTTCTGATTCAGCCCCTCTGATTTAGCCCCTCTGTTTCTGCCCTTCTGTTTCAGCCTCTCTGTTTCACACCCTCTGTTTCAGCCCCTCTGTTTCAGCCCCTCTGTTTCTCGCCCTCTGTTTCAGCCCCTCTGTTTCTCGCCCTCTGTTTCAGCCCCTCTGATTCAGCCACTCTGTTTCAGCCCCTCTGATTCAGCCCCTCTGTTTCAGCCCCTCTATTTCAGCCCCTTTGTTTCAGCCCCTCTGTTTCATCCACTCTGTTTCTCGCCCTCTGTTTCTCACCCTCTGTTTCTCGCCCTCTGTTTCAGCCCCTCTGTTTTTCGCCCTCTGTTTCAGCCCCTCTGTTTCTCGCCCTCTCTTTCAGGCTCTCTGTTTCAGCCCGTCTGTTTCAGCCCCTCTGTTTCAGCCCCTCTGTTTCTCGCCCTCTGTTTCTCGCACGCTGTTTCAGCCCCTTTGTTTCTCGCCCTCTGTTTCAGCCCCTCTGTTTCAGTCCCTCTGATTCAGCCCCTCTGATTCAGCCCCTCTGTTTCTCGCCCTCTGTTTCAGCCCCTCTGTTTCAGCCCCTCTGTTTCTGCCCCTCTGTTTCAGCCGCTCTGTTTCTCGCCCTCTGTTTCAGCCCCTCTGTTTTTCGCCCTCAGTTTCAGCCCCTCTGTTTCAGGCTCTCTGTTTCAGCCCGTCTGTTTCAGCCCCTCTGTTTCAGCCCCTCCGTTTCTTGCCCTCTGTTTCTCACCCGCTGTTTCAGCCCCTTTGTTTCTCGCCCTCTGTTTCAGCCCCTCTGTTTCAGCCCCTCTGATTCAGCCCCTCTGTTTCAGCCCCTCTCTTTCAGCCCCTCTGTTTCTCGCCCTCAGTTTCTGCCCCTCTGTTTCTCGCCCTCTGTTTCAGCCCCTCTGTTTCTCGTCCTCTGTTTCAGCCCCTCTGTTTCAGTCCCTCTGTTTCTCGCACTCTGTTTCTGCCCCTCAGTTTCTCGCCCTCTGTTTCAGCCCCTCTGTTTCTCGCCTTCTGTTTCAGCCCCTCTGATTCAGCCCCTCTGTTTCTCGCCCTCTGTTTCAGCCCCTCTGTTTCTCGCCCTCTGTTTCAGCCCCTCTGTTTCTCGCCCTCTATTTCAGCCCCTCTGTTTCAGCCCCTCTGTTTCTCGCCCTCTGTTTCAGCCCCTCTGTTTCTCGCCCTCTGTTTCAGCCCCTCTGTTTCTCGCCCTCTGTTTCAGCCCCTCTATTTCACGCCCTCTGTTTCAGCCCCTCTGTTTTAGCCCCACTGTTTCAGCCCCTTTGTTTCAGCCCCTCTGTTTCTCGCCCTCTGTTTCAGCCGCTCTGTTTCTCGCCCTCTGTATCAGCCCCTCTGTTTCAGACCCACTGTTTCAGTCCCTCTGTTTCTCGCCCTCTGTTTCTGGCCCTCTGTTTCAGCCCCTCTGTTTCTCGCTCACTGTTTCAGCCCCTCTGTTTCAGCCACTCTGTTTCAGCCCCTCTGTTTCAGCCCCTCTGTTTCTAGCCCTCTGTTTCAGACCCTCTGTTTCAGCCCCTCTGTTTCAGCCCCTCTGTTTCAGCCCCTCTGTTTCTCGCCCTCTGTTTCAGCCCCTCTGTTTCTCGCCCTCTGTTTCAGCCTCTCTGTTTCTCGCCCTCTGTTTCAGCCCCTCTGTTTCAGCCCCTCTATTTCTCGCCCTCTGCATCAGCCGCTTTTTTTCAGCCCCTCTGTTTCAGCCCCTCTTTTTCAGCCCCTCTGTTTCTCGCCCTCTGTTTCTCGCCCTCTGTTTCAGCCCCTCTGTTTCTCGCCCTCTGTTTCAGCCCCTCGGTTTCAGCCCCTCTGATTCAGCCCGTCTGATTCAGCCCCTCTGTTTCTCGCCCTCTGTTCCAGCCACTCTGTTTCAGCCCCACTGTTTCTTGCCCTCTGTTTCAGCCCTTCTGATTCAGCCCCTCTGATTCAGCCCCTCTGTTTCTCGCCCTCTGTTTCAGCCTCTCTGTTTCTGCGCTTCTGTTTCAGCCTCTCTGTTTCAGCCCCTCTGTTTCTTGCCCCTGTTTCAGCCCCTCTGTTTCTCGAACTCTGTTTCAGTCCCTCTGTTTCTCGCCATCTGTTTCAGCCCCTCTGTTTCGCGCTCTCTGTTTCAGCCCCTCTGTTTCTGCTCCTCTGTTTCTCACCCTCTGTTTCTGCCCCTCTGTTTCTCGCCTTCTGTTTCAGCCCCTCTGTTTCTCGCCCTCTGTTTCAGCCCCTCTGATTCAGCCCCTCTGTTTCTCGCCCTCTGTTTCAGCCCCTCTGTTTCAGCCCCTCTGTTTCAGCCCCTCTGTTTCGCGCTCTCTGTTTCAGCCCCTCTGTTTCTGCTCCTCTGTTTCTCACCCTCTGTTTCTGCCCCTCTGTTTCTCGCCTTCTGTTTCAGCCCCTCTGTTTCTCGCCCTCTGTTTCAGCCCCTCTGATTCAGCCCCTCTGTTTCTCGCCCTCTGTTTCAGCCCCTCTGTTTCAGCCCCTCTGTTTCAGCCCCTATGTTTCTCGCCCTCTGTTTCAGTCCCTCTGTTTCTCGCCCTCTGTTTCAGCCCCACTATTTCTCGCCCTCTGTTTCAGCCCCTCTGTTTTAGCCCCTCTGTTTCAGTCCCTCTGTTTCTCGCCCTCTGTTTCAGCCCCTCTGTTTCAGCCCCTCTGTTTCTCGCCCTCTGTTTCAGCCCCTCTGTTTCTTGCCCTCTGTTTCAGCCACTCTGTTTCTCGCCCTCTGTTTCAGCCTCTCTGTATCTCGCCCTCTGTTTCAGCCCCTCTGTTTCAGACCCTCTGTTTCTCGCCCTCTGTTTCAGCCCCTTTGTTTCAGCCCCTCTGTTTCTCGCCCTCTGTTTCAGCCGCTCTGTTTCTCGCCCTCTGTATCAGCCCCTCTGTTTCAGCCCCTATGTTTCAGTCCCTCTGTTTCTCGCCCTCTGTTTCAGCCCCTCTGTTTCAGCCCCTCTGTTTCTCGCCCTCTGTTTCAGCCCCTCTGTTTCTTGCCCTCTGTGTCAGCCACTCTGTTTCTCGCCCTCTGTTTCAGCCTCTCTGTATCTCGCCCTCTGTTTCAGCCCCTCTGTTTCAGCCCCTCTGTTTCAGCCCCTCTGTTTCAGCCCTCTGTTTCTCGCCCTCTGTTTCAGGCCCTCTGTTTCTCGCCCTCTGTTTCAGCCTCTCTGTTTCTCGCCCTCTGTTTCAGCCCCTCTCTTTCAGCCCCTCTGTATCTCGCCCTCTGTTTCAGCCCCTCTGTTTCTCGCCCTCTGTATCAGCCACTTTGTTTCAGCCCCTCTGTTTCAGACCCTCTTTTTCAGCCGCTTTGTTTCAGCCCCTCTGTTTCAGCCCCTCTTTTTCAGCCCCTCTGTTTCTCGCCCTCTGTTTCTCGCCCACTGTTTCAGCCCCTCTGTTTCAGCCCCTCTGTTTCAGCCCCTCTGTTTCAGCCCCTCTGTTTCTCGCCCTCTGTTTCAGCCCCTCTGTTTCTTGCCCTCTGTTTCAGCCCCTCTGGTTATCGCCCTCTGTTTCAGCCTCTCTGTTTCTTGCCCTCGGATTCAGCCCCTCTGTTTCAGCCCCTCTGTTTCAGCCCCTCTGATTCAGCCCCTCTGTTTCTCGCCCTCTGTTTCAGCCCCTCTGTTTCTCACCCTCTGTTTCAGCCCCTCTGATTCAGCCACTCTGATTCAGCCCCTCTGTTTCAGCCCCTCTATTTCAGCCCCTTTGTTTCAGCCCCTCTGTTTCATCCACTCTGTTTCTCGCCCTCTGTTTCTCACCCTCTGTTTCTCGCCCTCTGTTTCAGCCCCTCTGTTTTTCGCCCTCTGTTTCAGCCCCTCTGTTTCTCGCCCTCTGTTTCAGGCTCTCTGTTTCAGCCCGTCTGCTTCAGCCCCTCTGTTTCAGCCCCTCTGTTTCTCGCCCTCTGTTTCTCGCCCGCTGTTTCAGCCCCTTTGTTTCTCGCCCTCTGTTTCAGCCCCTCTGTTTCAGTCCCTCTGATTCAGCCCCTCTGATTCAGCCCCTCTGTTTCTCGCCCTCTGTTTCAGCCCCTCTGTTTCAGCCCCTCTGTTTCTGCCCCTCTGTTTCAGCCGCTCTGTTTCTCGCCCTCTGTTTCAGCCCCTCTGTTTTTCGCCCTCTGTTTCAGCCCCTCTGTTTCAGGCTCTCTGTTTCAGCCCGTCTGTTTCAGCCCCTCTGTTTCTTGCCCTCTGTTTCTCGCCCGCTGTTTCAGCCCCTTTGTTTCTCGCCCTCTGTTTCAGCCCCTCTGATTCAGCCCCTCTGATTCAGCCCCTCTGTTTCAGCCCCTCTGTTTCAGCCCCTCTGTTTCTCGCCCTCAGTTTCTGCCCCTCTGTTTCTCGCCCTCTGTTTCAGCCACTCTGTTTCTCGCCCTCTGTTTCAGCCCCTCTGTTTCAGCCCCTCTGTTTCTCGCACTCTGTTTCTGCCCCTCAGTTTCTCGCCCTCTGTTTCAGCCCCTCTGTTTCTCGCCTTCTGTTTCAGCCCCTCTGATTCAGCCCCTCTGTTTCAGCCCCTCTGATTCAGCCCCTCTGATTCAGCCCCTCTGTTTCTCGCCCTCTGTTTCAGCCCCTCTGTTTCAGCCCTTCTGTTTCAGCCACTCTGTTTCAGCCCCTCTGTTTCTTGCCCTCTGTTTCAGCCGCTCTGTTTCTCGACCTCTGTTTCAGTCCCTCTGTTTCTCGCCATCTGTTTCAGCCCCTCTGTTTCGCGCTCTCTGTTTCAGCCCCTCTGTTTCAGCTCCTCTGTTTCTCGCCCTCTGTTTCTGCCCCTCTGTTTCTCGCCCTCTGTTTCAGCCCCTCTGATTAAGCCCCTCTGTTTCAGCCCCTCTGAATCAGCCCCTCTGATTCAGCCCCTCTGTTTCAGCCCCTCTGTTTCTCGCCCTCTATTTCAGCCCCTCTGTTTCTCGCCCTCTGTTTCAGCCCCTCTGATTCAGCCCCTCTGTTTCTCGCCCTCTGTTTCAGCCCCTCTGTTTCTCGCCCTCTGTTGCAGCCCCTCTGTTTCAGCCCCTCTGTTTCTCGCCTTCTGTTTCAGCCCCTCTGTTTCTCGCCCTCCGTTTCAGCCCCTCTGTTTCTCGCCCTCTGTTTCAGCCCCTCTATTTCTCGCCCTCTGTTTCAGCCCCTCTGTTTTAGCCCCACTGTTTCAGCCCCTTTGTTTCAGCCCCTCTGTTTCTCGCCCGCTGTTTCAACCGCTCTGTTTCTCGCCCTCTGTATCAGCCCCTCTGTTTCAGCCCAACTGATTCAGTCCCTCTGTTTCTCGCCCTCTGTTTATGGCCCTCTGTTTCAGCCCCTCTGTTTCTCGCTCTCTGTTTCAGCCCCTCTGTTTCAGCCCCTCTGTTTCAGCCCCTCTGTTTCTCGCCCTCTGTTTCAGCCCCTCTGTTTCTTGCCCTCTGTTTCAGCAACTCTGTTTCTCGCCCTCTGTTTCAGCCTCTCTGTTTCTCGCCCTCTGTTTCAGCCCCTCTGTTTCAGCCCCTCTGTTTCAGCCCCTCTGTTTCAGCCCCTCTGTTTCTCGCCCTCTGTTTCAGCCCCTCTGATTCAGCCCCTCTGTTTCTCGCCCTCTGTTTCAGCCTCTCTGTTTCTTGCCCTCTGTTTCCGCCCCTCCGTTTCAGCCCCTCTGTTTCAGCCCCTCTGTTTTTCGCCCTCTGTTTCAGCCCCTCTGTTTCTCGCCCTCTGTTTCAGCCCCTCTGTTTCTCGCCCTTTGTTTCAGCCCCTCTGTTTCTCGCCCTCTGTTTCAGCCCCTCTGTTTCAGCCCCTCTGTTTCTCGCCCTCTGTTTCAGCCCCTCTGTTTCTCGCCCTCTGTTGCAGCCCCTCGGTTTCTCGCCCTCTGTTTCAGCCCCTCTATTTCTCGCCCTCTGTTTCAGCCCCTCTATTTTAGCCCCACTGTTTCAGCCCCTTTGTTTCAGCCACTGTTTCTCGCCCTCTGTTTCAGCCCCTCTGTTTCCGCCCCTCTGTTACAGCCCCTCTGTTTCTCGCTCTCTGTTTCAGCCCCTCTGTTTCCGCCCCTCTGTTTCAGCCCCTCTGTTTCAGCCCCTCTGTTTCTCGCCCTCTGTTTCAGCCCCTCTGTTTCTTGCCCTCTGTTTCAGCCCCTCTGTTTCTCGCCCTCTGTTTCAGCCACTCTGTTTCTGGCCCTCTGTTTCAGCCCCTCTGTTTCTCGCTCTCTGTTTCAGCACCTCTGTTTCCGCCCCTCTGTTTCAGCCCCTCTGTTTCAGCCCCTCTGTTTCTCGCCCTCTGTTTCAGCCCCTCTGTTTCTCGCCCTCTGTTTCAGCCCCTCTGTTTCTCGCCCTCTGTTTCAGCCCCTCTGTTTCAGCCCCTCTGTTTCAGTCCCTCTGTTTCAGCCCCTCTGTTTCTCGCCCTCTGTTTCAGCCCCTCTGTTTCTCGCCCTGTGTTTCAGCCTCTCTGTTTCTCGCCCTCTGTTTCAGCCCCACTGTTTCAGCCCGACTGTTTCAGCCCCTCTGTTTCAGCCCCTCTGTTTCTCGCCCTCTGTTTCAGCCCCTCTGTTTCTCGCCCTCTGTATCAGGCGCTTTGTTTCAGCCCCTTTGTTTCAGCCCCACTTTTTCAGCCCCTCTGTTTCTCGCCCTCTGTTTCTCGCCCTCTGATTCAGCCACTCTGTTTCTCGCCCTCTGTTTCAGCCCCTCTGTTTCAGCCCATCTGATTCAGACTGTCTGATTCAGCCCCTCTGTTTCTCGCCCTCTGTTTCAGCCACTCTGTTTCAGCCCCTCTGTTTCTTGCCCTCTGTTTCAGCCCCTCTGTTTCTCGCCCTCTGTTTCAGCCCCTCTGTTTCTCGCCCTCTGTTTCAGCCCCTCTGTTTCTCACCCTCTGTTTCAGTCCCTCTGTTTCGCGCTCTCTGTTTCAGCCCCTCTGTTTCAGTCCCTCTGTTTCTTGCCCTCTGTTTCTGCCCCTCTGTTTCTCGCCCTCTTTTTCCGCCCCTCTGATTCAGCCCCTCTGTTTCAGACCCTCTGTTTCAGTCCCTCTGTTTCTCGCCCTCTGTTTCGCGCCCTCTGTTTCAGCCCCTCTGTTTCTCGCCCTCTGTTTCAGCCCCTCTGTTTCTCACCCTCTGTTTCAGCCCCTCTGTTTCAGCCACTCTGTTTCTCGCCCTCTGTTTCAGCCCCTCTGTTTCTCGGCATCTGTTTCAGCCCCTCTGATTCAGCCCCTCTGTTTCTCGCCCTATGTTTCAGCCCCTCTGTTTCTCGCCCTCTTTTTCAGCCCCTCTATTTCTTGCCCTCTGTTTCAGCCCCTCTGTTTCAGCCCCTCTGTTTCAGCCCCTCTGTTTCAGCCCCTCTGTTTCTCGCCCTCTGTTTCAGCCACTCTGTTTCTGGCTCTCTGTTTCAGCCCCTCTGTTTCTCGCTCTCTGTTTCAGCCCCTCTGTTTCAGCCCCTCTGTTTCAGCCCCTCTGTTTCAGCCCCTCTGTTTCTCGCCCTCTGTTTCAGCCACTCTGTTTCTCGCCCTCTGTTTCAGCCACTCTGTTTCTCGCCCTCTGTTTCAGCCCCTCTGTTTCAGCCCCTCTGTTTCAGTCCCTCTGTTTCAGCCACTCTGTTTCTCGCCCTCTGTTTCAGCCCCTCTGTTTCTCGCCCTGTGTTTCAGCCTCTCTGTTTCTCGCCCTGTGTTTCAGCCTCTCTGTTTCTCGCCCTCTGTTTCAGCCACACTGTTTCAGCCCGTCTGTTTCAGCCCCTCTGTTTCAGCCCCTCTGTTTCTCGCCCTCTGTTTCAGCCCCTCTGTTTCTCGCCCTCTGTATCAGGCGCTTTGTTTCAGCCCCTTTGTTTCAGCCCCACTTTTTCAGCCCCTCTGTTTCTCGTCCTCTGTTTCTCGCCCTCTGATTCAGCCACTCTGTTTCTCGCCCTATGTTTCAGCCCCTCTGTTTCAGCCCATCTGATTCAGCCTGTCTGATTCAGCCCCTCTGTTTCTCGCCCTCTGTTTCAGCCACTCTGTTTCTCGCCCTCTGTTTCAGCCCCTCTGTTTCTCGCCCTCTGTTTCAGTCCCTCTGTTTCGCGCTCTCTGTTTCAGCCCCTATGTTTCAGTCCCTCTGTTTCTTGCCCTCTGTTTCTGCCCCTCTGTTTCTCGCCCTCTTTTTCCGCCCCTCTGATTCAGCCCCTCTGTTTCAGACCCTCTGAATCAGCCACTCTGATTCAGCCCCTCTGTTTCAGCCCCTCTGTTTCAGCCCCTCTGTTTCTCGCCCTCTGTTTCAGCCCCTCTGTTTCTCACCCTCTGTTTCAGCCCCTCTGTTTCAGCCCCTCTGTTTCTCGGCATCTGTTTCAGCCCCTCTGATTCAGCCCCTCTGTTTCTCACCCTCTGTTTCAGCCCCTCAGTTTCTCGCCCTCTTTTTCAGCCCCTCTATTTCTTGCCCTCTGTTTCAGCCCCTCTGTTTCAGCCCCTCTGTTTCAGCCCCTCTGTTTCTCGCCCTCTGTTTCAGCCACTCTGTTTCTGGCCCTCTGTTTCAGCCCCTCTGTTTCTCGCTCTCTGTTTCAGCCCCTCTGTTTCCGCCCCTCTGTTTCAGCCCCTCTGTTTCAGCCCCTCTGTTTCTCGCCCTCTGTTTCAGCCACTCTGTTTCTCGCCCTCTGTTTCAGCCACTCTGTTTCTCGCCCTCTGTTTCAGCCCCTCTGTTTCAGCCCCTCTGTTTCAGTCCCTCTGTTTCAGCCCCTCTGTTTCTCGCCCTCTGTTTCAGCCCCTCTGTTTCTCGCCCTGTGTTTCTGCCCCTCTGTTTCTCGCCCTCTGTTTCTCGCCCTCTGATTCAGCCACTCTGTTTCTCGCCCTCTGATTCAGCCACTCTGTTTCTCACCCTCTGTTTCAGCCCCTCTGATTCAGCCCCTCTGTTTCTCGCCCTCTGTTTCAGCCACTCTGTTACAGCCCCTCTGTTTCTTGCCCTCTGTTTCAGCCCCTCTGTTTCTCGCCCTCTGTTTCAGCCCCTCTGTTTCTCGCCCTCTGTTTCAGCCCCTCTGTTTCTCGCCCTCTGTTTCAGTCCCTCTGTTTCGCGCTCTCTGTTTCAGCCCCTCTGTTTCAGTCCCTCTGTTTCTTGCCCTCTGTTTCTGCCCCTCTGTTTCTCGCCCTCTTTTTCCGCCCCTCTGATTCAGCCCCTCTGTTTCAGACCCTCTGAATCAGCCACTCTGATTCAGCCCCTCTGTTTCAGCCCCTCTGTTTCAGCCCCTCTGTTTCTCGCCCTCTGTTTCAGCCCCTCTGTTTCTCACCCTCTGTTTCAGCCCCTCTGTTTCAGCCCCTCTGTTTCTCGCCCTCTGTTTCAGCCCCTCTGTTTCTCGGCATCTGTTTCAGCCCCTCTGATTCAGCCCCTCTGTTTCTCACCCACTGTTTCAGCCCCTCTGTTTTCCCCCTCTTTTTCAGCCCATGTATTTCTTGCCCTCTGTTTCAGCCACTCTGTTTCAGCCCCTCTGTTTCAGCCCCTCTGTTTCTCGCCCTCTGTTTCAGCCACTCTGTTTCTGGCCCTCTGTTTCAGCCCCTCTGTTTCTCGCTCTCTGTTTCAGCCCCTCTGTTTCAGCCCCTCTGTTTCAGCCCCTCTGTTTCTCGCCCTCTGTTTCAGCCACTCTGTTTCTCGCCCTCTGTTTCAGCCACTCTGTTTCTCGCCCTCTGTTTCAGCCCCTCTGTTTCAGCCCCTCTGTTTCAGTCCCTCTGTTTCAGCCCCTCTGTTTCTCGCCCTCTGTTTCAGCCCCTCTGTTTCTCGCCCTGTGTTTCAGCCTCTCTGTTTCTCGCCCTGTGTTTCAGCCTCTCTGTTTCTCGCCCTCTGTTTCAGCCCCACTGTTTCAGCCCGTCTGTTTCAGCCCCTCTGTTTCAGCCCCTCTGTTTCTCGCCCTCTGTTTCAGCCCCTCTGTTTCTCGCCCTCTGTATCAGGCGCTTTGTTTCAGCCCCTTTGTTTCAGCCTCACTTTTTCAGCCCCTCTGTTTCTCGCCCTCTGTTTCTCGCCCTCTGATTCTGCCACTCTGATTCTCGCCCTCTGTTTCAGCCCCTCTGTTTCAGCCCATCTGATTCAGCCTGTCTGATTCAGCCCCTCTGTTTCTCGCCCTCTGTTTCAGCCACTCTGTTTCAGCCCCTCTGTTTCTTGCCCTCTGTTTCAGCCCCTCTGTTTCTCGCCCTCTGTTTCAGCCCCTCTGTTTCTCGCCCTCTGTTTCAGCCCCTCTGTTTCTCGCCCTCTGTTTCAGTCCCTCTGTTTCGCGCTCTCTGTTTCAGCCCCTCTGTTTCAGTCCCTCTGTTTTTTGCCCTCTGTTTCTGCCCCTCTGTTTCTCGCCCTCTTTTTCCGCCCCTCTGATTCAGCCCCTCTGTTTCAGACCCTCTGAATCAGCCACTCTGATTCAGCCCCTCTGTTTCTCGCCCTCTGTTTCAGCCCCTCTGTTTCTCACCCTCTGTTTCAGCCCCTCTGTTTCAGCACCTCTGTTTCAGCCCCTCTGTTTCTCGGCATCTGTTTCAGCCCCTCTGATTTAGCCCCTCTGTTTCTCACCCTCTGTTTCAGCCCCTCTGTTTCTCGCCCTCTTTTTCAGCCCCTCTATTTCTTGCCCTCTGTTTCAGCCCCTCTGTTTCAGCCCCTCTGTTTCAGCCCCTCTGTTTCTCGCCCTCTGTTTCAGCCACTCTGTTTCTGGCCCTCTGTTTCAGCCCCTCTGTTTCTCGCTCTCTGTTTCAGCCCCTCTGTTTCCGCCCCTCTGTTTCAGCCCCTCTGTTTCAGCCCCTCTGTTTCTCGCCCTCTGTTTCAGCCACTCTGTTTCTCGCCCTCTGTTTCAGCCACTCTGTTTCTCGCCCTCTGTTTCAGCCCCTCTGTTTCAGCCCCTCTGTTTCAGTCCCTCTGTTTCAGCCCCTCTGTTTCTCGCCCTCTGTTTCAGCCCCTCTGTTTCTCGCCCTGTGTTTCAGCCTCTCTGTTTCTCGCCCTCTGTTTCAGCCCCACTGTTTCAGCCCCTCTGTTTCAGCCCCTCTGTTTCAGCCCCTCTGTTTCAGCCCCTCTGTTTCTCGCCCTGTCTTTCAGCCTCTCTGTTTCTCGCCCTCTGTTTCAGCCCCACTGTTTCAGCCCCTCTGTTTCAGCCCCTCTGTTTCAGCCCCTCTGTTTCAGCCCCTCTGTTTCTCGCCCTCTGTTTCAGCCCCTCTGTTTCTCGCCCTCTGTATCAGGCGCTTTGTTTCAGCCCCTTTGTTTCAGCCCCACTTTTTCAGCCCCTCTGTTTCTCGCCCTCTGTTTCTCGCCCTCTGATTCAGCCACTCTGTTTCTCGCCCTCTGATTCAGCCACTCTGTTTCTCGCCCTCTGTTTCAGCCCCTCTGATTCAGCCCCTCTGTTTCTCGCCCTCTGTTTCAGCCACTCTGTTACAGCCCCTCTGTTTCTTGCCCTCTGTTTCAGCCCCTCTGTTTCTCGCCCTCTGTTTCAGCCCCTCTGTTTCTCACCCTCTGTTTCAGCCCCTCTGTTTCTCGCCCTCTGTTTCAGTCCCTCTGTTTCGCGCTCTCTGTTTCAGCCCCTCTGTTTCAGTCCCTCTGTTTCATGCCCTCTGTTTCTGCCCCTCTGTTTCTCGCCCTCTTTTTCCGCCCCTCTGATTCAGCCCCTCTGTTTCAGACCCTCTGAATCAGCCACTCTGATTCAGCCCCTCTGTTTCAGCCCCTCTGTTTCAGCCCCTCTGTTTCTCGCCCTCTGTTTCAGCCCCTCTGTTTCTCACCCTCTGTTTCAGCCCCTCTGTTTCAGCCCCTCTGTTTCTCGCCCTCTGTTTCAGCCCCTCTGTTTCTCGGCATCTGTTTCAGCCTCTCTGATTCAGCCCCTCTGTTTCTCACCCTCTGTTTCAGCCCCTCTGTTTCTCGCCCTCTTTTTCAGCCCCTCTATTTCTTGCCCTCTGTTTCAGCCCCTCTGTTTCAGCCCCTCTGTTTCAGCCCCTCTGTTTCTCGCCCTCTGTTTCAGCCCCTCTGATTCTCGCCCTCTGTTTCATCCCCTCTGTTTCTCGCCCTCTGTTTCAGCCCCTTTATTTCTCGCCCTCTGTTTCAGCCCCTCTGTTTCAGCCCCTCTGTTTCTCGCCCTCTGTTTCAGCCCCTCTGTTTCTCGCCCTCTGTTTCAGCCCCTCTGTTTCTCGCCCTCTGTTTCAGCCCCTCTGTTTCAGCCCCTTTATTTCTCGCCCTCTGTTTCCCGCCCTCTTTTTCCGCCCCTCTGATTCAGCCCCTCTGTTTCAGACCCTCTGAATCAGCCACTCTGATTCAGCCCCTCTGTTTCAGCCCCTCTGTTTCAGCCCCTCTGTTTCTCGCCCTCTGTTTCAGCCCCTCTGTTTCTCACCCTCTGTTTCAGCCCCTCTGTTTCAGCCCCTCTGTTTCTCGCCCTCTGTTTCAGCCCCTCTGTTTCTCGGCATCTGTTTCAGCCCCTCTGATTCAGCCCCTCTGTTTCTCACCCACTGTTTCAGCCCCTCTGTTTCTCGCCCTCTTTTTCAACCCATCTATTTCTTGCCCTCTATTTCAGCCCCTCTGTTTCAGCCCCTCTGTTTCAGCCCCTCTGTTTCTCGACCTCTGTTTAAGCCACTCTGTTTCTGGCCCTCTGTTTCAGCCCCTCTGTTTCTCGCTCTCTGTTTCAGCACCTCTGTTTCCGCCCCTCTGTTTCAGCCCCTCTGTTTCAGCCCCTCTGTTTCTCGCCCTCTGTTTCAGCCACTCTGTTTCTCGCCCTCTGTTTCAGCCACTCTGTTTCTCGCCCTCTGTTTCAGCCCCTCTGTTTCAGCCCCTCTGTTTCAGTCCCTCTGTTTCAGCCCCTCTGTTTCTCGCCCTCTGTTTCAGCCCCTCTGTTTCTCGCCCTGTGTTTCAGCCTCTCTGTTTCTCGCCCTCTGTTTCAGCCCCACTGTTTCAGCCCGTCTGTTTCAGCCCCTCTGTTTCAGCCCCTCTGTTTCTCGCCCTCTGTTTCAGCCCCTCTGTTTCAGCCCCACTGTTTCAGCCCCTCTGTTTCTACCCCTCTGTTTCTCGCCCTCTGTTTCAGCCCCTCTGTTTCTCGCCCTCTGTTTCAGCCCCTCTGTTTCTCGCCCTCTGTTTCAGCCCCTCTGTTTCTCGCCCTGTGTTTCAGCCTCTCTGTTTCTCGCCCTCTGTTTCCCGCCCTCTTTTTCCGCCCCTCTGATTCAGCCCCTCTGTTTCAGACCCTCTGAATCAGCCACTCTGATTCAGCCCCTCTGTTTCAGCCCCTCTGTTTCTCGCCCTCTGTTTCAGCCACTCTGTTTCCGCCCCTCTGTTTCAGCCCCTCTGTTTCAGCCCCTCTGTTTCTCGCCCTCTGTTTCAGCCACTCTGTTTCTCGCCCTCTGTTTCAGACACTCTGTTTCTCGCCCTCTGTTTCAGCCCCTCTGTTTCAGCCCCTCTGTTTCAGTCCCTCTGTTTCAGCTCCTCTGTTTCTCGCCCTCTGTTTCAGCCCCTCTGTTTCTCGCCCTGTGTTTCAGCCTCTCTGTTTCTCGCCCTCTGTTTCAGCCCCACTGTTTCAGCCCGTCTGTTTCAGCCCCTCTGTTTCAGCCCCTCTGTTTCTCGCCCTCTGTTTCAGCCCCTCTGTTTCTCGCCCTCTGTATCAGGCGCTTTGTTTCAGCCCCTTTGTTTCAGCCCCACTTTTTCAGCCCCTCTGTTTCTCGCCCTCTGTTTCTCGCCCTCTGATTCAGCCACTCTGTTTCTCGCCCTCTGTTTCAGCCCCTCTGTTTCAGCCCATCTGATTCAGCCTGTCTGATTCAGCCCCTCTGTTTCTCGCCCTCTGTTTCAGCCACTCTGTTTCAGCCCCTCTGTTTCTTGCCCTCTGTTTCAGCCCCTCTGTTTCTCGCCCTCTGTTTCAGCACCTCTGTTTCTGGCCCTCTGTTTCAGCCCCTCTGTTTCTCGCCCTCTGTTTCAGTCCCTCTGTTTCGCGCTCTCTGTTTCAGCCCCTCTGTTTCAGTCCCTCTGTTTCTTGCCCTCTGTTTCTGCCCCTCTGTTTCTCGCCCTCTTTTTCCGCCCCTCTGATTCAGCCCCTCTGTTTCAGACCCTCTGAATCAGCCACTCTGATTCAGCCCTTCTGTTTCAGCCCCTCTGGTTCAGCCCCTCTGTTTCTCGCCCTCTGTTTCAGCCCCTCTGTTTCTCACCCTCTGTTTCAGCCCCTCTGTTTCAGCCCCTCTGTTTCTCGCCCTCTGTTTCAGCCCCTCTGTTTCTCGGCATCTGTTTCAGCCCCTCTGATTCAGCCCCTCTGTTTCTCACCCACTGTTTCAGCCCATCTGTTTCTCGCCCTCTTTTTCAGCCCATGTATTTCTTGCCCTCTGTTTCAGCCCCTCTGTTTCAGCCCCTCTGTTTCAGCCCCTCTGTTTCTCGCCCTCTGTTTCAGCCACTCTGTTTCTGGCCCTCTGTTTCAGCCCCTCTGTTTCTCGCTCTCTGTTTCAGCCCCTCTGTTTCAGCCCCTCTGTTTCAGCCCCTCTGTTTCAGCCCCTCTGTTTCTCGCCCTCTGTTTCAGCCACTCTGTTTCTCGCCCTCTGTTTCAGCCACTCTGTTTCTCGCCCTCTGTTTCAGCCCCTCTGTTTCAGCCCCTCTGTTTCAGTCCCTCTGTTTCAGCCCCTCTGTTTCTCGCCCTGTGTTTCAGCCTCTCTGTTTCTCGCCCTGTGTTTCAGCCTCTCTGTTTCTCGCCCTCTGTTTCAGCCCCACTGTTTCAGCCCGTCTGTTTCAGCCCCTCTGTTTCAGCCCCTCTGTTTCTCGCCCTCTGTTTCAGCCCCTCTGTTTCTCGCCCTCTGTATCAGGCGCTTTGTTTCAGCCCCTTTGTTTCAGCCTCACTTTTTCAGCCCCTCTGTTTCTCGCCCTCTGTTTCTCGCCCTCTGATTCTGCCACTCTGTTTCTCGCCCTATGTTTCAGCCCCTCTGTTTCAGCCCATCTGATTCAGCCTGTCTGATTCAGCCCCTCTGTTTCTCGCCCTCTGTTTCAGCCACTCTGTTTCAGCCCCTCTGTTTCTTGCCCTCTGTTTCAGCCCCTCTGTTTCTCGCCCTCTGTTTCAGCCCCTCTGTTTCTCGCCCTCTGTTTCAGTCCCTCTGTTTCGCGCTCTCTGTTTCAGCCCCTCTGTTTCAGTCCCTCTGTTTCTTGCCCTCTGCTTCTGCCCCTCTGTTTCTCGCCCTCTTTTTCCGCCCCTCTGATTCAGCCCCTCTGTTTCAGACCCTCTGAATCAGCCACTCTGATTCAGCCCCTCTGTTTCTCGCCCTCTGTTTCAGCCCCTCTGTTTCTCACCCTCTGTTTCAGCCCCTCTGTTTCAGCCCCTCTGTTTCAGCCCCTCTGTTTCTCGGCATCTGTTTCAGCCCCTCTGATTCAGCCCCTCTGTTTCTCACCCTCTGTTTCAGCCCCTCTGTTTCTCGCCCTCTTTTTCAGCCCCTCTATTTCTTGCCCTCTGTTTCAGCCCCTCTGTTTCAGCCCCTCTGTTTCAGCCCCTCTGTTTCTCGCCCTCTGTTTCAGCCACTCTGTTTCTGGCCCTCTGTTTCAGCCCCTCTGTTTCTCGCTCTCTGTTTCAGCCCCTCTGTTTCCGCCCCTCTGTTTCAGCCCCTCTGTTTCAGCCCCTCTGTTTCTCGCCCTCTGTTTCAGCCACTCTGTTTCTCGCCCTCTGTTTCAGCCACTCTGTTTCTCGCCCTCTGTTTCAGCCCCTCTGTTTCAGCCCCTCTGTTTCAGTCCCTCTGTTTCAGCCCCTCTGTTTCTCGCCCTCTGTTTCAGCCCCTCTGTTTCTCGCCCTGTGTTTCAGCCTCTCTGTTTCTCGCCCTCTGTTTCAGCCCCACTGTTTCAGCCCGTCTGTTTCAGCCCCTCTGTTTCAGCCCCTCTGTTTCTCGCCCTCTGTTTCAGCCCCTCTGTTTCTCGCCCTCTGTATCAGGCGCTTTGTTTCAGCCCCTTTGTTTCAGCCCCACTTTTTCAGCCCCTCTGTTTCTCGCCCTCTGTTTCTCGCCCTCTGATTCAGCCACTCTGTTTCTCGCCCTCTGATTCAGCCACTCTGTTTCTCGCCCTCTGTTTCAGCCCCTCTGATTCAGCCCCTCTGTTTCTCGCCCTCTGTTTCAGCCACTCTGTTACAGCCCCTCTGTTTCTTGCCCTCTGTTTCAGCCCCTCTGTTTCTCGCCCTCTGTTTCAGCCCCTCTGTTTCTCACCCTCTGTTTCAGCCCCTCTGTTTCTCGCCCTCTGTTTCAGTCCCTCTGTTTCGCGCTCTCTGTTTCAGCCCCTCTGTTTCAGTCCCTCTGTTTCATGCCCTCTGTTTCTGCCCCTCTGTTTCTCGCCCTCTTTTTCCGCCCCTCTGATTCAGCCCCTCTGTTTCAGACCCTCTGAATCAGCCACTCTGATTCAGCCCCTCTGTTTCAGCCCCTCTGTTTCAGCCCCTCTGTTTCTCGCCCTCTGTTTCAGCCCCTCTGTTTCTCACCCTCTGTTTCAGCCCCTCTGTTTCAGCCCCTCTGTTTCTCGCCCTCTGTTTCAGCCCCTCTGTTTCTCGGCATCTGTTTCAGCCCCTCTGATTCAGCCCCTCTGTTTCTCACCCTCTGTTTCAGCCCCTCTGTTTCTCGCCCTCTTTTTCAGCCCCTCTGTTTCAGCCCCTCTGTTTCTCGCCCTCTGTTTCAGCCCCTCTGATTCTCGCCCTCTGTTTCATCCCCTCTGTTTCTCGCCCTCTGTTTCAGACCCTTTATTTCTCGCCCTCTGTTTCAGCCCCTCTGTTTCAGCCCCACTGTTTCAGCTCCTCTGTTTCAGCCCCTCTGTTTCTCGCCCTCTGTTTCAGCCCCTCTGTTTCTCGCCCTCTGTTTCAGCCCCTCTGTTTCTCGCCCTCTGTTTCAGCCCCTCTGTTTCAGCCCCTTTATTTCTCGCCCTGTGTTTCCCGCCCTCTTTTTCCGCCCCTCTGATTCAGCCCCTCTGTTTCAGACCCTCTGAATCAGCCACTCTGATTCAGCCCCTCTGTTTCAGCCCCTCTGTTTCAGCCCCTCTGTTTCTCGCCCTCTGTTTCAGCCCCTCTGTTTCTCACCCTCTGTTTCAGCCCCTCTGTTTCAGCCCCTCTGTTTCTCGCCCTCTGTTTCAGCTCCTCTGTTTCTCGGCATCTGTTTCAGCCCCTCTGATTCAGCCCCTCTGTTTCTCACCCACTGTTTCAGCCCCTCTGTTTCTCGCCCTCTTTTTCAACCCATCTATTTCTTGCCCTCTGTTTCAGCCCCTCTGTTTCAGCCCCTCTGTTTCTCGCCCTCTTTTTCCGCCCCTCTGATTCAGCCCCTCTGTTTCAGACCCTCTGAATCAGCCACTCTGATTCAGCCCCTCTGTTTCTCGCCCTCTGTTTCAGCCCCTCTGTTTCTCACCCTCTGTTTCAGCCCCTCTGTTTCAGCACCTCTGTTTCAGCCCCTCTGTTTCTCGGCATCTGTTTCAGCCCCTCTGATTCAGCCCCTCTGTTTCTCACCCTCTGTTTCAGCCCCTCTGTTTCTCGCCCTCTTTTTCAGCCCCTCTATTTCTTGCCCTCTGTTTCAGCCCCTCTGTTTCAGCCCCTCTGTTTCAGCCCCTCTGTTTCTCGCTCTCTGTTTCAGCCACTCTGTTTCTGGCCCTCTGTTTCAGCCCCTCTGTTTCTCGCTCTCTGTTTCAGCCCCTCTGTTTCCGCCCCTCTGTTTCAGCCCCTCTGTTTCAGCCCCTCTGTTTCTCGCCCTCTGTTTCAGCCACTCTGTTTCTCGCCCTCTGTTTCAGCCACTCTGTTTCTCGCCCTCTGTTTCAGCCCCTCTGTTTCAGCCCCTCTGTTTCAGTCCCTCTGTTTCAGCCCCTCTGTTTCTCGCCCTCTGTTTCAGCCCCTCTGTTTCTCGCCCTGTGTTTCAGCCTCTCTGTTTCTCGCCCTCTGTTTCAGCCCCACTGTTTCAGCCCCTCTGTTTCAGCCCCTCTGTTTCAGCCCCTCTGTTTCAGCCCCTCTGTTTCTCGCCCTGTCTTTCAGCCTCTCTGTTTCTCGCCCTCTGTTTCAGCCCCACTGTTTCAGCCCCTCTGTTTCAGCCCCTCTGTTTCAGCCCCTCTGTTTCAGCCCCTCTGTTTCTCGCCCTCTGTTTCAGCCCCTCTGTTTCTCGCCCTCTGTATCAGGCGCTTTGTTTCAGCCCCTTTGTTTCAGCCCCACTTTTTCAGCCCCTCTGTTTCTCGCCCTCTGTTTCTCGCCCTCTGATTCAGCCACTCTGTTTCTCGCCCTCTGATTCAGCCACTCTGTTTCTCGCCCTCTGTTTCAGCCCCTCTGATTCAGCCCCTCTGTTTCTCGCCCTCTGTTTCAGCCACTCTGTTACAGCCCCTCTGTTTCTTGCCCTCTGTTTCAGCCCCTCTGTTTCTCGCCCTCTGTTTCAGCCCCTCTGTTTCTCACCCTCTGTTTCAGCCCCTCTGTTTCTCGCCCTCTGTTTCAGTCCCTCTGTTTCGCGCTCTCTGTTTCAGCCCCTCTGTTTCAGTCCCTCTGTTTCATGCCCTCTGTTTCTGCCCCTCTGTTTCTCGCCCTCTTTTTCCGCCCCTCTGATTCAGCCCCTCTGTTTCAGACCCTCTGAATCAGCCACTCTGATTCAGCCCCTCTGTTTCAGCCCCTCTGTTTCAGCCCCTCTGTTTCTCGCCCTCTGTTTCAGCCCCTCTGTTTCTCACCCTCTGTTTCAGCCCCTCTGTTTCAGCCCCTCTGTTTCTCGCCCTCTGTTTCAGCCCCTCTGTTTCTCGGCATCTGTTTCAGCCTCTCTGATTCAGCCCCTCTGTTTCTCACCCTCTGTTTCAGCCCCTCTGTTTCTCGCCCTCTTTTTCAGCCCCTCTATTTCTTGCCCTCTGTTTCAGCCCCTCTGTTTCAGCCCCTCTGTTTCAGCCCCTCTGTTTCTCGCCCTCTGTTTCAGCCCCTCTGATTCTCGCCCTCTGTTTCATCCCCTCTGTTTCTCGCCCTCTGTTTCAGCCCCTTTATTTCTCGCCCTCTGTTTCAGCCCCTCTGTTTCAGCCCCTCTGTTTCTCGCCCTCTGTTTCAGCCCCTCTGTTTCTCGCCCTCTGTTTCAGCCCCTCTGTTTCTCGCCCTCTGTTTCAGCCCCTCTGTTTCAGCCCCTTTATTTCTCGCCCTCTGTTTCCCGCCCTCTTTTTCCGCCCCTCTGATTCAGCCCCTCTGTTTCAGACCCTCTGAATCAGCCACTCTGATTCAGCCCCTCTGTTTCAGCCCCTCTGTTTCAGCCCCTCTGTTTCTCGCCCTCTGTTTCAGCCCCTCTGTTTCTCACCCTCTGTTTCAGCCCCTCTGTTTCAGCCCCTCTGTTTCTCGCCCTCTGTTTCAGCCCCTCTGTTTCTCGGCATCTGTTTCAGCCCCTCTGATTCAGCCCCTCTGTTTCTCACCCACTGTTTCAGCCCCTCTGTTTCTCGCCCTCTTTTTCAACCCATCTATTTCTTGCCCTCTATTTCAGCCCCTCTGTTTCAGCCCCTCTGTTTCAGCCCCTCTGTTTCTCGACCTCTGTTTAAGCCACTCTGTTTCTGGCCCTCTGTTTCAGCCCCTCTGTTTCTCGCTCTCTGTTTCAGCACCTCTGTTTCCGCCCCTCTGTTTCAGCCCCTCTGTTTCAGCCCCTCTGTTTCTCGCCCTCTGTTTCAGCCACTCTGTTTCTCGCCCTCTGTTTCAGCCACTCTGTTTCTCGCCCTCTGTTTCAGCCCCTCTGTTTCAGCCCCTCTGTTTCAGTCCCTCTGTTTCAGCCCCTCTGTTTCTCGCCCTCTGTTTCAGCCCCTCTGTTTCTCGCCCTGTGTTTCAGCCTCTCTGTTTCTCGCCCTCTGTTTCAGCCCCACTGTTTCAGCCCGTCTGTTTCAGCCCCTCTGTTTCAGCCCCTCTGTTTCTCGCCCTCTGTTTCAGCCCCTCTGTTTCAGCCCCACTGTTTCAGCCCCTCTGTTTCTACCCCTCTGTTTCTCGCCCTCTGTTTCAGCCCCTCTGTTTCTCGCCCTCTGTTTCAGCCCCTCTGTTTCTCGCCCTCTGTTTCAGCCCCTCTGTTTCTCGCCCTGTGTTTCAGCCTCTCTGTTTCTCGCCCTCTGTTTCCCGCCCTCTTTTTCCGCCCCTCTGATTCAGCCCCTCTGTTTCAGACCCTCTGAATCAGCCACTCTGATTCAGCCCCTCTGTTTCAGCCCCTCTGTTTCTCGCCCTCTGTTTCAGCCACTCTGTTTCCGCCCCTCTGTTTCAGCCCCTCTGTTTCAGCCCCTCTGTTTCTCGCCCTCTGTTTCAGCCACTCTGTTTCTCGCCCTCTGTTTCAGACACTCTGTTTCTCGCCCTCTGTTTCAGCCCCTCTGTTTCAGCCCCTCTGTTTCAGTCCCTCTGTTTCAGCTCCTCTGTTTCTCGCCCTCTGTTTCAGCCCCTCTGTTTCTCGCCCTGTGTTTCAGCCTCTCTGTTTCTCCCCCTCTGTTTCAGCCCCACTGTTTCAGCCCGTCTGTTTCAGCCCCTCTGTTTCAGCCCCTCTGTTTCTCGCCCTCTGTTTCAGCCCCTCTGTTTCTCGCCCTCTGTATCAGGCGCTTTGTTTCAGCCCCTTTGTTTCAGCCTCACTTTTTCAGCCCCTCTGTTTCTCGCCCTCTGTTTCTCGCCCTCTGATTCAGCCACTCTGTTTCTCGCCCTCTGTTTCAGCCCCTCTGTTTCAGCCCATCTGATTCAGCCTGTCTGATTCAGCCCCTCTGTTTCTCGCCCTCTGTTTCAGCCACTCTGTTTCAGCCCCTCTGTTTCTTGCCCTCTGTTTCAGCCCCTCTGTTTCTCGCCCTCTGTTTCAGCACCTCTGTTTCTGGCCCTCTGTTTCAGCCCCTCTGTTTCTCGCCCTCTGTTTCAGTCCCTCTGTTTCGCGCTCTCTGTTTCAGCCCCTCTGTTTCAGTCCCTCTGTTTCTTGCCCTCTGTTTCTGCCCCTCTGTTTCTCGCCCTCTTTTTCCGCCCCTCTGATTCAGCCCCTCTGTTTCAGACCCTCTGAATCAGCCACTCTGATTCAGCCCTTCTGTTTCAGCCCCTCTGGTTCAGCCCCTCTGTTTCTCGCCCTCTGTTTCAGCCCCTCTGTTTCTCACCCTCTGTTTCAGCCCCTCTGTTTCAGCCCCTCTGTTTCTCGCCCTCTGTTTCAGCCCCTCTGTTTCTCGGCATCTGTTTCAGCCCCTCTGATTCAGCCCCTCTGTTTCTCACCCACTGTTTCAGCCCATCTGTTTCTCGCCCTCTTTTTCAGCCCATGTATTTCTTGCCCTCTGTTTCAGCCCCTCTGTTTCAGCCCCTCTGTTTCAGCCCCTCTGTTTCTCGCCCTCTGTTTCAGCCACTCTGTTTCTGGCCCTCTGTTTCAGCCCCTCTGTTTCTCGCTCTCTGTTTCAGCCCCTCTGTTTCAGCCCCTCTGTTTCAGCCCCTCTGTTTCAGCCCCTCTGTTTCTCGCCCTCTGTTTCAGCCACTCTGTTTCTCGCCCTCTGTTTCAGCCACTCTGTTTCTCGCCCTCTGTTTCAGCCCCTCTGTTTCAGCCCCTCTGTTTCAGTCCCTCTGTTTCAGCCCCTCTGTTTCTCGCCCTGTGTTTCAGCCTCTCTGTTTCTCGCCCTGTGTTTCAGCCTCTCTGTTTCTCGCCCTCTGTTTCAGCCCCACTGTTTCAGCCTGTCTGTTTCAGCCCCTCTGTTTCAGCCCCTCTGTTTCTCGCCCTCTGTTTCAGCCCCTCTGTTTCTCGCCCTCTGTATCAGGCGCTTTGTTTCAGCCCCTTTGTTTCAGCCTCACTTTTTCAGCCCCTCTGTTTCTCGCCCTCTGTTTCTCGCCCTCTGATTCTGCCACTCTGTTTCTCGCCCTATGTTTCAGCCCCTCTGTTTCAGCCCATCTGATTCAGCCTGTCTGATTCAGCCCCTCTGTTTCTCGCCCTCTGTTTCAGCCACTCTGTTTCAGCCCCTCTGTTTCTTGCCCTCTGTTTCAGCCCCTCTGTTTCTCGCCCTCTGTTTCAGCCCCTCTGTTTCTCGCCCTCTGTTTCAGTCCCTCTGTTTCGCGCTCTCTGTTTCAGCCCCTCTGTTTCAGTCCCTCTGTTTCTTGCCCTCTGCTTCTGCCCCTCTGTTTCTCGCCCTCTTTTTCCGCCCCTCTGATTCAGCCCCTCTGTTTCAGACCCTCTGAATCAGCCACTCTGATTCAGCCCCTCTGTTTCTCGCCCTCTGTTTCAGCCCCTCTGTTTCTCACCCTCTGTTTCAGCCCCTCTGTTTCAGCCCCTCTGTTTCAGCCCCTCTGTTTCTCGGCATCTGTTTCAGCCCCTCTGATTCAGCCCCTCTGTTTCTCACCCTCTGTTTCAGCCCCTCTGTTTCTCGCCCTCTTTTTCAGCCCCTCTATTTCTTGCCCTCTGTTTCAGCCCCTCTGTTTCAGCCCCTCTGTTTCAGCCCCTCTGTTTCTCGCCCTCTGTTTCAGCCACTCTGTTTCTGGCCCTCTGTTTCAGCCCCTCTGTTTCTCGCTCTCTGTTTCAGCACCTCTGTTTCCGCCCCTCTGTTTCAACCCCTCTGTTTCAGCCCCTCTGTTTCTCGCCCTCTGTTTCAGCCACTCTGTTTCTCGCCCTCTGTTTCAGCCACTCTGTTTCTCGCCCTCTGTTTCAGCCCCTCTGTTTCAGCCCCTCTGTTTCAGTCCCTCTGTTTCAGCCCCTCTGTTTCTCGCCCTCTGTTTCAGCCCCTCTGTTTCTCGCCCTGTGTTTCAGCCTCTCTGTTTCTCGCCCTCTGTTTCAGCCCCACTGTTTCAGCCCGTCTGTTTCAGCCCCTCTGTTTCAGCCCCTCTGTTTCTCGCCCTCTGTTTCAGCCCCTCTGTTTCTCGCCCTCTGTATCAGGCGCTTTGTTTCAGCCCCTTTGTTTCAGCCCCACTTTTTCAGCCCCTCTGTTTCTCGCCCTCTGTTTCTCGCCCTCTGATTCAGCCACTCTGTTTCTCGCCCTCTGATTCAGCCACTCTGTTTCTCGCCCTCTGTTTCAGCCCCTCTGATTCAGCCCCTCTGTTTCTCGCCCTCTGTTTCAGCCACTCTGTTACAGCCCCTCTGTTTCTTGCCCTCTGTTTCAGCCCCTCTGTTTCTCGCCCTCTGTTTCAGCCCCTCTGTTTCTCACCCTCTGTTTCAGCCCCTCTGTTTCTCGCCCTCTGTTTCAGTCCCTCTGTTTCGCGCTCTCTGTTTCAGCCCCTCTGTTTCAGTCCCTCTGTTTCATGCCCTCTGTTTCTGCCCCTCTGTTTCTCGCCCTCTTTTTCCGCCCCTCTGATTCAGCCCCTCTGTTTCAGACCCTCTGAATCAGCCACTCTGATTCAGCCCCTCTGTTTCAGCCCCTCTGTTTCAGCCCCTCTGTTTCTCGCCCTCTGTTTCAGCCCCTCTGTTTCTCACCCTCTGTTTCAGCCCCTCTGTTTCAGCCCCTCTGTTTCTCGCCCTCTGTTTCAGCCCCTCTGTTTCTCGGCATCTGTTTCAGCCCATCTGATTCAGCCCCTCTGTTTCTCACCCTCTGTTTCAGCCCCTCTGTTTCTCGCCCTCTTTTTCAGCCCCTCTGTTTCAGCCCCTCTGTTTCTCGCCCTCTGTTTCAGCCCCTCTGATTCTCGCCCTCTGTTTCATCCCCTCTGTTTCTCGCCCTCTGTTTCAGACCCTTTATTTCTCGCCCTCTGTTTCAGCCCCTCTGTTTCAGCCCCACTGTTTCAGCTCCTCTGTTTCAGCCCCTCTGTTTCTCGCCCTCTGTTTCAGCCCCTCTGTTTCTCGCCCTCTGTTTCAGCCCCTCTGTTTCTCGCCCTCTGTTTCAGCCCCTCTGTTTCAGCCCCTTTATTTCTCGCCCTGTGTTTCCCGCCCTCTTTTTCCGCCCCTCTGATTCAGCCCCTCTGTTTCAGACCCTCTGAATCAGCCACTCTGATTCAACCCCTCTGTTTCAGCCCCTCTGTTTCAGCCCCTCTGTTTCTCGCCCTCTGTTTCAGCCCCTCTGTTTCTCACCCTCTGTTTCAGCCCCTCTGTTTCAGCCCCTCTGTTTCTCGCCCTCTGTTTCAGCTCCTCTGTTTCTCGGCATCTGTTTCAGCCCCTCTGATTCAGCCCCTCTGTTTCTCACCCACTGTTTCAGCCCCTCTGTTTCTCGCCCTCTTTTTCAACCCATCTATTTCTTGCCCTCTGTTTCAGCCCCTCTGTTTCAGCCCCTCTGTTTCAGGCCCTCTGTTTCTCGCCCTCTGTTTAAGCCACTCTGTTTCTGGCCCTCTGTTTCAGCCCCTCTGTTTCTCGCTCTCTGTTTCAGCCCCTCTGTTTCCGCCCCTCTGTTTCAGCCCCTCTGTTTCAGCCCCTCTGTTTCTCGCCCTCTGTTTCAGCCACTCTGTTTCTCGCCCTCTGTTTCAGCCACTCTGTTTCTCGCCCTCTGTTTCAGCCCCTCTGTTTCAGCCCCTCTGTTTCAGTCCCTCTGTTTCAGCCCCTCTGTTTCTCGCCCTCTGTTTCAGCCCCTCTGTTTCTCGCCCTGTGTTTCAGCCTCTCTGTTTCTCGCCCTCTGTTTCAGCCCCACTGTTTCAGCCCGTCTGTTTCAGCCCATCTGTTTCAGCCCCTCTGTTTCTCGCCCTCTGTTTCAGCCCCTCTGTTTCTCGCCCTCTGTATCAGGCGCTTTGTTTCAGCCCCTTTGTTTCAGCCCCACTTTTTCAGCCCCTCTGTTTCTCGCCCTCTGTTTCTCGCCCTCTGATTCAGCCACTCTGTTTCTCGCCCTCTGTTTCAGCCCCTCTGTTTCAGCCCATCTGATTCAGCCTGTCTGATTCAGCCCCTCTGTTTCTCGCCCTCATTTTCAGCCACTCTGTTTCAGCCCCTCTGTTTCTTGCCCTCTGTTTCAGCCCCTCTGTTTCTCGCCCTCTGTTTCAGCCCCTCTGTTTCTCGCCCTCTGTTTCAGTCCCTCTGTTTCGCGCTCTCTGTTTCAGCCCCTCTGTTTCAGTCCCTCTGTTTCTTGCCCTCTGTTTCTGCCCCTCTGTTTCTCGCCCTCTTTTTCCGCCCCTCTGATTCAGCCCCTGTGTTTCAGACCCTCTGAATCAGCCACTCTGATTCAGCCCTTCTGTTTCAGCCCCTCTGGTTCAGCCCCTCTGTTTCTCGCCCTCTGTTTCAGCCCCTCTGTTTCTCACCCTCTGTTTCAGCCCCTCTGTTTCAGCCCCTCTGTTTCTCGCCCTCTGTTTCAGCCCCTCTGTTTCTCGGTATCTGTTTCAGCCCCTCTGATTCAGCCCCTCTGTTTCTCACCCACTGTTTCAGCCCCTCTGTTTCTCGCCCTCTTTTTCAGCCCATGTATTTCTTGCCCTCTGTTTCAGCCCCTCTGTTTCAGCCCCTCTGTTTCAGCCCCTCTGTTTCTCGCCCTCTGTTTCAGCCACTCTGTTTCTGGCCCTCTGTTTCAGCCCCTCTGTTTCTCGCTCTCTGTTTCAGCCCCTCTGTTTCAGCCCCTCTGTTTCAGCCCGTCTGTTTCAGCCCCTCTGTTTCTCGCCCTCTGTTTCAGCCACTCTGTTTCTCGCCCTCTGTTTCAGCCACTCTGTTTCTCGCCCTCTGTTTCAGCCCCTCTGTTTCAGCCCCTCTGTTTCAGTCCCTCTGTTTCAGCCCCTCTGTTTCTCGCCCTCTGTTTCAGCCCCTCTGTTTCTCGCCCTGTGTTTCAGCCTCTCTGTTTCTCGCCCTGTGTTTCAGCCTCTCTGTTTCTCGCCCTCTGTTTCAGCCCCACTGTTTCAGCCCGTCTGTTTCAGCCCCTCTGTTTCAGCCCCTCTGTTTCTCGCCCTCTGTTTCAGCCCCTCTGTTTCTCGCCCTGTGTTTCAGCCTCTCTGTTTCTCGCCCTGTGTTTCAGCCTCTCTGTTTCAGCCACTCTGATTCAGCCCCTCTGTTTCAGCCCCTCTGTTTCAGCCCCTCTGTTTCTCGCCCTCTGTTTCAGCCCCTCTGTTTCTCACCCTCTGTTTCAGCCCCTCTGTTTCAGCCCCTCTGTTTCTCGGCATCTGTTTCAGCCCCTCTGATTCAGCCCCTCTGTTTCTCACCCTCTGTTTCAGCCCCTCTGTTTCTCGCCCTCTTTTTCAGCCCCTCTATTTCTTGCCCTCTGTTTCAGCCCCTCTGTTTCAGCCCCTCTGATTCAGCCCCTCTGTTTCTCGCCCTCTGTTTCAGCCACTCTGTTTCTGGCCCTCTGTTTCAGCCCCTCTGTTTCTCGCTCTCTGTTTCAGCCCCTCTGTTTCCGCCCCCCTGTTTCAGCCCCTCTGTTTCAGCCCCTCTGTTTCTCGCCCTCTGTTTCAGCCACTCTGTTTCTCGCCCTCTGTTTCAGACACTCTGTTTCTCGCCCTCTGTTTCAGCCCCTCTGTTTCAGCCCCTCTGTTTCAGTCCCTCTGTTTCAGCCCCTCTGTTTCTCGCCCTCTGTTTCAGCCCCTCTGTTTCTCGCCCTGTGTTTCAGCCTCTCTGTTTCTCGCCCTCTGTTTCAGCCCCACTGTTTCAGCCCGTCTGTTTCAGCCCCTCTGTTTCAGCCCCTCTGTTTCTCGCCCTCTGTTTCAGCCCCTCTGTTTCTCGCCCTCTGTATCAGGCGCTTTGTTTCAGCCCCTTTGTTTCAGCCCCACTTTTTCAGCCCCTCTGTTTCTCGCCCTCTGTTTCTCGCCCTCTGATTCAGCCACTCTGTTTCTCGCCCTCTGATTCAGCCACTCTGTTTCTCGCCCTCTGTTTCAGCCCCTCTGATTCAGCCCCTCTGTTTCTCGCCCTCTGTTTCAGCCACTCTGTTACAGCCCCTCTGTTTCTTGCCCTCTGTTTCAGCCCCTCTGTTTCTCGCCCTCTGTTTCAGCCCCTCTGTTTCTCGCCCTCTGTTTCAGCCCCTCTGTTTCTCGCCCTCTGTTTCAGTCCCTCTGTTTCGCGCTCTCTGTTTCAGCCCCTCTGTTTCAGTCCCTCTGTTTCTTGCCCTCTGTTTCTGCCCCTCTGTTTCTCGCCCTCTTTTTCCGCCCCTCTGATTCAGCCCCTCTGTTTAATACCCTCTGAATCAGCCACTCTGATTCAGCCCCTCTGTTTCAGCCTCTCTGTTTCAGCCCCTCTGTTTCTCGCCCTCTGTTTCAGTCCCTCTGTTTCTCACCCTCTGTTTCAGCCCCTCTGTTTCAGCCCCTCTGTTTCTCGCCCTCTGTTTCAGCCCCTCTGTTTCTCGGCATCTGTTTCAGCCCCTCTGATTCAGCCCCTCTGTTTCTCACCCTCTGTTTCAGCCCCTCTGTTTCTCGCCCTCTTTTTCAGCCCCTCTATTTCTTGCCCTCTGTTTCAGCCCCTCTGTTTCAGCCCCTCTGTTTCAGCCCCTCTGTTTCTCGCCCTCTGTTTCAGCCCCTCTGATTCTCGCCCTCTGTTTCATCCCCTCTGTTTCTCGCCCTCTGTTTCAGCCCCTTTATTTCTCGCCCTCTGTTTCAGCCCCTCTGTTTCAGCCCCACTCTTTCAGCCCCTCTGTTTCAGCCCCTCTGTTTCTCGCCCTCTGTTTCAGCCCCTCTGTTTCTCGCCCTCTGTTTCAGCCCCTCTGTTTCTCGCCCTCTGTTTCAGCCCCTCTGTTTCAGCCCCTTTATTTCTCGCCCTCTGTTTCTCGCCCTCTTTTTCCGCCCCTCTGATTCAGCCCCTCTGTTTCAGACCCTCTGAATCAGCCACTCTGATTCAGCCCCTCTGTTTCAGCCCCTCTGTTTCAGCCCCTCTGTTTCTCGCCCTCTGTTTCAGCCCCTCTGTTTCTCACCCTCTGTTTCAGCCCCTCTGTTTCAGCCCCTCTGTTTCTCGCCCTCTGTTTCAGCCCCTCTGTTTCTCGGCATCTGTTTCAGCCCCTCTGATTCAGCCCCTCTGTTTCTCACCCACTGTTTCAGCCCCTCTGTTTCTCGCCCTCTTTTTCAACCCATCTATTTCTTGCCCTCTGTTTCAGCCCCTCTGTTTCAGCCCCTCTGTTTCAGCCCCTCTGTTTCTCGCCCTCTGTTTAAGCCACTCTGTTTCTGGCCCTCTGTTTCAGCCCCTCTGTTTCTCGCTCTCTGTTTCAGCCCCTCTGTTTCCGCCCCTCTGTTTCAGCCCCTCTGTTTCAGCCCCTCTGTTTCTCGCCCTCTGTTTCAGCCACTCTGTTTCTCGCCCTCTGTTTCAGCCACTCTGTTTCTCGCCCTCTGTTTCAGCCCCTCTGTTTCAGCCCCTCTGTTTCAGTCCCTCTGTTTCAGCCCCTCTGTTTCTCGCCCTCTGTTTCAGCCCCTCTGTTTCTCGCCCTGTGTTTCAGCCTCTCTGTTTCTCGCCCTCTTTTTCAGCCCCACTGTTTCAGCCCGTCTGTTTCAGCCCCTCTGTTTCAGCCCCTCTGTTTCTCGCCCTCTGTTTCAGCCCCTCTGTTTCTCGCCCTCTGTATCAGGCGCTTTGTTTCAGCCCCTTTGTTTCAGCCCCACTTTTTCAGCCCCTCTGTTTCTCGCCCTCTGTTTCTCGCCCTCTGATTCAGCCACTCTGTTTCTCGCCCTCTGTTTCAGCCCCTCTGTTTCAGCCCATCTGATTCAGCCTGTCTGATTCAGCCCCTCTGTTTCTCGCCCTCTGTTTCAACCACTCTGTTTCAGCCCCTCTGTTTCTTGCCCTCTGTTTCAGCCCCTCTGTTTCTCGCCCTCTGTTTCAGCCCCTCTGTTTCTCGCCCTCTGTTTCAGCCCCTCTGTTTCTCGCCCTCTGTTTCAGTCCCTCTGTTTCGCGCTCTCTGTTTCAGCCCCTCTGTTTCAGTCCCTCTGTTTCTTGCCCTCTGTTTCTGCCCCTCTGTTTCTCGCCCTCTTTTTCCGCCCCTCTGATTCAGCCCCTCTGAATCAGCCACTCTGATTCAGCCCCTCTGTTTCAGCCCCTCTGTTTCAGCCCCTCTGTTTCTCGCCCTCTGTTTCAGCCCCTCTGTTTCTCACCCTCTGTTTCAGCCCCTCTGTTTCAGCCCCTCTGTTTCTCGCCCTCTGTTTCAGCCCCTCTGTTTCTCGGCATCTGTTTAAGCCCCTCTGATTCAGCCCCTCTGTTTCTCACCCTCTGTTTCAGCCCCTCTGTTTCTCGCCCTCTTTTTCAGCCCCTCTATTTCTTGCCCTCTGTTTCAGCCCCTCTGTTTCAGCCCCTCTGTTTCAGCCCCTCTGTTTCTCGCCCTCTGTTTCAGCCCCTCTGATTCTCGCCCTCTGTTTCAGCCCCTCTGTTTCTCGCCCTCTGTTTCAGCCCCTCTGTTTCTCGCCCTGTGTTTCAGCCTCTCTGTTTCTCGCCCTCTTTTTCAGCCCCACTGTTTCAGCCCGTCTGTTTCAGCCCCTCTGTTTCAGCCCCTCTGTTTCTCGCCCTCTGTTTCAGCCCCTCTGTTTCTCGCCCTCTGTATCAGGCGCTTTGTTTCAGCCCCTTTGTTTCAGCCCCACTTTTTCAGCCCCTCTGTTTCTCGCCCTCTGTTTCTCGCCCTCTGATTCAGCCACTCTGTTTCTCGCCCTCTGTTTCAGCCCCTCTGTTTCAGCCCATCTGATTCAGCCTGTCTGATTCAGCCCCTCTGTTTCTCGCCCTCTGTTTCAACCACTCTGTTTCAGCCCCTCTGTTTCTTGCCCTCTGTTTCAGCCCCTCTGTTTCTCGCCCTCTGTTTCAGCCCCTCTGTTTCTCGCCCTCTGTTTCAGCCCCTCTGTTTCTCGCCCTCTGTTTCAGTCCCTCTGTTTCGCGCTCTCTGTTTCAGCCCCTCTGTTTCAGTCCCTCTGTTTCTTGCCCTCTGTTTCTGCCCCTCTGTTTCTCGCCCTCTTTTTCCGCCCCTCTGATTCAGCCCCTCTGAATCAGCCACTCTGATTCAGCCCCTCTGTTTCAGCCCCTCTGTTTCAGCCCCTCTGTTTCTCGCCCTCTGTTTCAGCCCCTCTGTTTCTCACCCTCTGTTTCAGCCCCTCTGTTTCAGCCCCTCTGTTTCTCGCCCTCTGTTTCAGCCCCTCTGTTTCTCGGCATCTGTTTAAGCCCCTCTGATTCAGCCCCTCTGTTTCTCACCCTCTGTTTCAGCCCCTCTGTTTCTCGCCCTCTTTTTCAGCCCCTCTATTTCTTGCCCTCTGTTTCAGCCCCTCTGTTTCAGCCCCTCTGTTTCAGCCCCTCTGTTTCTCGCCCTCTGTTTCAGCCCCTCTGATTCTCGCCCTCTGTTTCATCCCCTCTGTTTCTCGCCCTCTGTTTCAGCCCCTTTATTTCTCGCCCTCTGTTTCAGCCCCTCTGTTTCAGCCCCACTGTTTCAGCCCCTCTGTTTCAGCCCCTCTGTTTCTCGCCCTCTGTTTCAGCCCCTCTGTTTCTCGCCCTCTGTTTCAGCCCCTCTGTTTCTCGCCCTCTGTTTCAGCCCCTCTGTTTCAGACCCTCTGTTTCAGTCCCTCTGTTTCTCGCCCTCTGTTTCTCGCCCTCTGTTTCAGCCCCTCTGTTTCTCGCCCTCTGTTTCAGCCCGTCTGTTTCTCGCCCTCTGTTTCAGCCCCTCTGTTTCAGCCCCTCTGTTTCAGCCCCTCTGTTTCAGCCCCTCAGTTTCTCGCCCTCTGTTTCAGCCCCTCTGTTTCTTGCCCTCTGTTTCAGCCCATCTGTTTCTCGCCCTCTGTTTCAGCCTCTCTGTTTCTCGCCCTCTGTTTCACCCCCTCTGTTTCAGTCCCTCTGTTTCAGCCCCTCTGTTTCTCGCCCTCTGTTTCAGCCCCTCTGTTTCTCGCCCTGTGTTTCAGCCTCTCTGTTTCTCGCCCTCTGTTTCAGCCCCACTGTTTCAGCCCGTCTGTTTCAGCCCCTCTGTTTCAGCCCCTCTGTATCTCGCCCTCTGTTTCAGCCCCTCTGTTTCTCACCCTCTGTATCAGGCGCTTTGTTTCAGCCCCTTTGTTTCAGCCCCACTTTTTCAGCCCCTCTGTTTCTCGCCCTCTGTTTCTCGCCCTCTGATTCAGCCACTCTGTTTCTCGCCCTCTGTTTCAGCCCCTCTGTTTCAGCCCATCTGATTCAGCCTGTCTGATTCAGCCCCTCTGTTTCTCGCCCTCTGTTTCAGCCACTCTGTTTCAGCCCCTCTGTTTCTTGCCCTCTGTTTCAGCCCCTCTGTTTCTCGCCCTCTGTTTCAGCCCCTCTGTTTCTCGCCCTCTGTTTCAGCCCCTCTGTTTCTCGCCCTCTGTTTCAGTCCCTCTGTTTCGCGCTCTCTGTTTCAGCCCCTCTGTTTCAGTCCCTCTGTTTCTTGCCCTCTGTTTCTGCCCCTCTGTTTCTCGCCCTCCTTTTCCGCCCCTCTGATTCAGCCCCTCTGTTTCAGACCCTCTGAATCAGCCACTCTGATTCAGCCCCTCTGTTTCAGCCCCTCTGTTTCAGCCCCTCTGTTTCTCGCCCTCTGTTTCAGCCCCTCTGTTTCTCACCCTCTGTTTCAGCCCCTCTGTTTCAGCCCCTCTGTTTCTCGCCCTCTGTTTCAGCCCCTCTGTTTCTCGGCATCTGTTTAAGCCCCTCTGATTCAGCCCCTCTGTTTCTCACCCTCTGTTTCAGCCACTCTGTTTCTCGCCCTCTTTTTCAGCCCCTCTATTTCTTGCCCTCTGTTTCAGCCCCTCTGTTTCAGCCCCTCTGTTTCAGCCCCTCTGTTTCTCGCCCTCTGTTTCAGCCCCTCTGATTCTCGCCCTCTGTTTCATCCCCTCTGTTTCTCGCCCTCTGTTTCAGCCCCTTTATTTCTCGCCCTCTGTTTCAGCCCCTCTGTTTCAGCCCCACTGTTTCAGCCCCTCTGTTTCAGCCCCTCTGTTTCTCGCCCTCTGTTTCAGCCCCTCTGTTTCTCGCCCTCTGTTTCAGCCCCTCTGTTTCTCGCCCTCTGTTTCAGCCCCTCTGTTTCAGACCCTCTGTTTCAGTCCCTCTGTTTCTCGCCCTCTGTTTCTCGCCCTCTGTTTCAGCCCCTCTGTTTCTCGCCCTCTGTTTCAGCCCCTCTGTTTCTCGCCCTCTGTTTCAGCCCCTCTGTTTCAGCCCCTCTGTTTCAGCCCCTCTGTTTCAGCCCCTCTGTTTCTCGCCCTCTGTTTCAGCCCCTCTGTTTCTTGCCCTCTGTTTCAGCCCCTCTGTTTCTCGCCCCCTGTTTCAGCCTCTCTGTTTCTCGCCCTCTGTTTCAGCCCCTCTGTTTCAGCCCCTCTGATTCAGCCCCTCTGTTTCTCGCCCTCTGTTTCAGCCACTCTGTTTCTGGCCCTCTGTTTCAGCCCCTCTGTTTCTCGCTCTCTGTTTCAGCCCCTCTGTTTCCGCCCCCCTGTTTCAGCCCCTCTGTTTCAGCCCCTCTGTTTCTCGCCCTCTGTTTCAGCCACTCTGTTTCTCGCCCTCTGTTTCAGACACTCTGTTTCTCGCCCTCTGTTTCAGCCCCTCTGTTTCAGCCCCTCTGTTTCAGTCCCTCTGTTTCAGCCCCTCTGTTTCTCGCCCTCTGTTTCAGCCCCTCTGTTTCTCGCCCTGTGTTTCAGCCTCTCTGTTTCTCGCCCTCTGTTTCAGCCCCACTGTTTCAGCCCGTCTGTTTCAGCCCCTCTGTTTCAGCCCCTCTGTTTCTCGCCCTCTGTTTCAGCCCCTCTGTTTCTCGCCCTCTGTATCAGGCGCTTTGTTTCAGCCCCTTTGTTTCAGCCCCACTTTTTCAGCCCCTCTGTTTCTCGCCCTCTGTTTCTCGCCCTCTGATTCAGCCACTCTGTTTCTCGCCCTCTGATTCAGCCACTCTGTTTCTCGCCCTCTGTTTCAGCCCCTCTGATTCAGCCCCTCTGTTTCTCGCCCTCTGTTTCAGCCACTCTGTTACAGCCCCTCTGTTTCTTGCCCTCTGTTTCAGCCTCTCTGTTTCTCGCCCTCTGTTTCAGCCCCTCTGTTTCTCGCCCTCTGTTTCAGCCCCTCTGTTTCTCGCCCTCTGTTTCAGTCCCTCTGTTTCGCGCTCTCTGTTTCAGCCCCTCTGTTTCAGTCCCTCTGTTTCTTGCCCTCTGTTTCTGCCCCTCTGTTTCTCGCCCTCTTTTTCCGCCCCTCTGATTCAGCCCCTCTGTTTCAGACCCTCTGAATCAGCCACTCTGATTCAGCCCCTCTGTTTCAGCCCCTCTGTTTCAGCCCCTCTGTTTCTCGCCCTCTGTTTCAGCCCCTCTGTTTCTCACCCTCTGTTTCTCGCCCTCTGTTTCAGCCCCTCTGTTTCTCGGCATCTGTTTCAGCCCCTCTGATTCAGCCCCTCTGTTTCTCACCCTCTGTTTCAGCCCCTCTGTTTCTCGCCCTCTTTTTCAGCCCCTCTATTTCTTGCCCTCTGTTTCAGCCCCTCTGTTTCAGCCCCTCTGTTTCAGCCCCTCTGTTTCTCGCCCTCTGTTTCAGCCCCTCTGATTCTCGCCCTCTGTTTCATCCCCTCTGTTTCTCGCCCTCTGTTTCAGCCCCTTTATTTCTCGCCCTCTGTTTCAGCCCCTCTGTTTCAGCCCCACTGTTTCAGCCCCTCTGTTTCAGCCCGTCTGTTTCTCGCCCTATGTTTCAGCCCCTCTGTTTCTCGCCCTCTGTTTCAGCCCCTCTGTTTCTCGCCCTCTGTTTCAGCCCCTCTGTTTCAGCCCCTTTATTTCTCGCCCTCTGTTTCTCGCCCTGTTTTTCCGCCCCTCTGATTCAGCCCCTCTGTTTCAGACCCTCTGAATCAGCCACTCTGATTCAGCCCCTCTGTTTCAGCCCCTCTGTTTCAGCCCCTCTGTTTCTCGCCCTCTGTTTCAGCCCCTCTGTTTCTCACCCTCTGTTTCAGCCCCTCTGTTTCAGCCCCTCTGTTTCTCGCCCTCTGTTTCAGCCCCTCTGTTTCTCGGCATCTGTTTCAGCCCCTCTGATTCAGCCCCTCTGTTTCTCGCCCTCTGTTTCAGCCCCTCTGTTTCTCGCCCTCTTTTTCAACCCATCTATTTCTTGCCCTCTGTTTCAGCCCCTCTGTTTCAGCCCCTCTGTTTCTCGACCTCTGTTTAAGCCACTCTGTTTCTGGCCCTCTGATTCAGCCCCTCTGTTTCTCGCTCTCTGTTTCAGCCCCTCTGTTTCCGCCCCTCTGTTTCAGCCCCTCTGTTTCAGCCCCTCTGTTTCTCGCCCTCTGTTTCAGCCACTCTGTTTCTCGCCCTCTGTTTCAGCCACTCTGTTTCTCGCCCTCTGTTTCAGCCCCTCTGTTTCAGCCCCTCTGTTTCAGTCCCTCTGTTTCAGCCCCTCTGTTTCTCGCCCTCTGTTTCAGCCCCTCTGTTTCTCGCCCTGTGTTTCAGCCTCTCTGTTTCTCGCCCTCTGTTTCAGCCCCACTGTTTCAGCCCGTCTGTTTCAGCCCCTCTGTTTCAGCCCCTCTGTTTCTCGCCCTCTGTTTCAGCCCCTCTGTTTCTCGCCCTCTGTATCAGGCGCTTTGTTTCAGCCCCTTTGTTTCAGCCCCACTTTTTCAGCCCCTCTGTTTCTCGCCCTCTGTTTCTCGCCCTCTGATTCAGCCACTCTGTTTCTCGCCCTCTGTTTCAGCCCCTCTGTTTCAGCCCATCTGATTCAGCCTGTCTGATTCAGCCCCTCTGTTTCTCGCCCTCTGTTTCAACCACTCTGTTTCAGCCCCTCTGATTCTTGCCCTCTGTTTCAGCCCCTCTGTTTCTCGCCCTCTGTTTCAGCTCCTCTGTTTCTCGCCCTCTGTTTCAGCCCCTCTGTTTCTCGCCCTCTGTTTCAGTCCCTCTGTTTCGCGCTCTCTGTTTCAGCCCCTCTGTTTCAGTCCCTCTGTTTCTTGCCCTCTGTTTCTGCCCCTCTGTTTCTCGCCCTCTTTTTCCGCCCCTCTGATTCAGCCCCTCTGTTTCAGACCCTCTGAATCAGCCACTCTGATTCAGCCCCTCTGTTTCAGCCCCTCTGTTTCAGCCCCTCTGTTTCTCGCCCTCTGTTTCAGCCCCTCTGTTTCTCACCCTCTGTTTCAGCCCCTCTGTTTCAGCCCCTCTGTTTCTCGCCCTCTGTTTCAGCCCCTCTGTTTCTCGGCATCTGTTTAAGCCCCTCTGATTCAGCCCCTCTGTTTCTCACCCTCTGTTTCAGCCACTCTGTTTCTCGCCCTCTTTTTCAGCCCCTCTATTTCTTGCCCTCTGTTTCAGCCCCTCTGTTTCAGCCCCTCTGTTTCTCGCCCTCTGTTTCAGCCCCTCTGATTCTCGCCCTCTGTTTCATCCCCTCTGTTTCTCGCCCTCTGTTTCAGCCCCTTTATTTCTCGCCCTCTGTTTCAGCCCCTCTGTTTCAGCCCCACTGTTTCAGCCCCTCTGTTTCAGCCCCTCTGTTTCTCGCCCTCTGTTTCAGCCCCTCTGTTTCTCGCCCTCTGTTTCAGCCCCTCTGTTTCTCGCCCTCTGTTTCAGCCCCTCTGTTTCAGACCCTCTGTTTGAGTCCCTCTGTTTCTCGCCCTCTGTTTCTCGCCCTCTGTTTCAGCCCCTCTGTTTCTCGCCCTCTGTTTCAGCCCGTCTGTTTCTCGCCCTCTGTTTCAGCCCCTCTGTTTCAGCCCCTCTGTTTCAGCCCCTCTGTTTCAGCCCCTCAGTTTCTCGCCCTCTGTTTCAGCCCCTCTGTTTCTTGCCCTCTGTTTCAGCCCCTCTGTTTCTCGTCCTCTGTTTCAGCCTCTCTGTTTCTCGCCCTCTGTTTCAGCCCCTCTGTTTCAGTCCCTCTGTTTCAGCCCCTCTGTTTCTCGCCCTCTGTTTCAGCCCCTCTGTTTCTCGCCCTGTGTTTCAGCCTCTCTGTTTCTCGCCCTCTGTTTCAGCCCCACTGTTTCAGCCCGTCTGTTTCAGCCCCTCTGTTTCAGCCCCTCTGTATCTCGCCCTCTGTTTCAGCCCCTCTGTTTCTCACCCTCTGTATCAGGCGCTTTGTTTCAGCCCCTTTGTTTCAGCCCCACTTTTTCAGCCCCTCTGTTTCTCGCCCTCTGATTCAGCCACTCTGTTTCTCGCCCTCTGTTTCAGCCCCTCTGTTTCAGCCCATCTGATTCAGCCTGTCTGATTCAGCCCCTCTGTTTCTCGCCCTCTGTTTCAGCCACTCTGTTTCAGCCCCTCTGTTTCTTGCCCTCTGTTTCAGCCCCTCTGTTTCTCGCCCTCTGTTTCAGCCCCTCTGTTTCTCGCCCTCTGTTTCAGCCCCTCTGTTTCTCGCCCTCTGTTTCAGTCCCTCTGTTTCGCGCTCTCTGTTTCAGCCCCTCTGTTTCAGTCCCTCTGTTTCTTGCCCTCTGTTTCTGCCCCTCTGTTTCTCGCCCTCTTTTTCCGCCCCTCTGATTCAGCCCCTCTATTTCAGACCCTTTGAATCAGCCACTCTGATTCAGCCCCTCTGTTTCAGCCCCTCTGTTTCAGCCCCTCTGTTTCTCGCCCTCTGTTTCAGCCCCTCTGTTTCTCACCCTCTGTTTCAGCCCCTCTGTTTCTCGCCCTCTGTTTCAGCCCCTCTGTTTCTCGGCATCTGTTTCAGCCCCTCTGATTCAGCCCCTCTGTTTCTCACCCTCTGTTTCAGCCCCTCTGTTTCTCGCCCTCTTTTTCAGCCCCTCTATTTCTTGCCCTCTGTTTCAGCCCCTCTGTTTCAGCCCCTCTGTTTCAGCCCCTCTGTTTCTCGCCCTCTGTTTCAGCCCCTCTGATTCTCGCCCTCTGTTTCATCCCCTCTGTTTCTCGCCCACTGTTTCAGCCCCTTTATTTCTCGCCCTCTGTTTCAGCCCCTCTGTTTCAGCCCCACTGTTTCAGCCCCTCTGTTTCAGCCCCTCTGTTTCTCGCCCTCTGTTTCAGCCCCTCTGTTTCTCGCCCTCTGTTTCAGCCCCTCTGTTTCTCGCCCTCTGTTTCAGCCCCTCTGTTTCAGACCCTCTGTTTCAGTCCCTCTGTTTCTCGCCCTCTGTTTCTCGCCCTCTGTTTCAGCCCCTCTGTTTCTCGCCCTCTGTTTCAGCCCCTCTGTTTCTCGCCCTCTGTTTCAGCCTCTCTGTTTCTCGCCCTCTGTTTCAGCCCCTCTGTTTCAGCCCCTCTGATTCAGCCCCTCTGTTTCTGCCCGTCTGTTTCTCGCCCTCTGTTTCAGCCCCTCTGTTTCAGCCCCTCTGTTTCTCGCCCTCTGTTTCAGCCCCTCTGTTTCTCGCCCTCTGTTTCAGCCCCTCTGTTTCTCGCCCTCTGTTTCTCGCCCTCTGTTTCAGCCCCTCTGTTTCAGCCCCTCTGTTTCAGCCCCTCTGTTTCTCGCCCTCTGTTTCAGCCCCTCTGTTTCTTGCCCTCTGTTTCAGCCCCTCTGTTTCTCGCCCTCTGTTTCAGCCTCTCTGTTTCTCGCCCTCTGTTTCAGCCCCTCTGTTTCAGCCCCTCTGATTCAGCCCCTCTGTTTCTGCCCGTCTGTTTCTCGCCCTCTGTTTCAGCCCCTCTGATTCAGCCCCTCTGTTTCTGCCCGTCTGTTTCTCGCCCTCTGTTTCAGCCCCTCTGATTCAGCCCCTCTGTTTCAGCCCCTCTGATTCAGCCCCTCTGTTTCAGCCCCTCTATTTCAGCCCCTCTGTTTCAGCCCCTCTGTTTCAGGCTCTCTGTTTCAGTCCGTCTGTTTCAGCCCCTCTGTTTCAGCCCCTCTGATTCAGTCCCTTAGTTTATCGCCCTCTGTTTCAGCCCCTCTGTTTCAGCCCCTCTGATTCAGCCCCTCTGATTCAGCCCCTCTGTTTCTCGCCCTCTGTTTCAGCCCCTCTGTTTCTGCCCCTCTGTTTCTCGCCCTATGTTTCAGCCCCTCTGTTTCAGCCCCTCTGTTTCTCGCCCTCTGTTTCAGCCCCTCTGTTTCTTGCCCTCTGTTTCAGCCCCTCTGTTTCTCGCGCTCTGTTTCAGCCTCTCTGTTTCTCGCCCTCTGTTTCAGCCCCTCTGTTTCAGCCCCTCTGTTTCAGCCCCTCTGATTCAGCCCCTCTGTTTCTGCCCCTCTGTTTCTCGCCCTCTGTTTCAGCCCCTCTGATTCAGCCCCTCTGTTTCAGCCCCTCTGATTCAGCCCCTCTGTTTCAGCCCCTCTGATTCAGCCCCTCTGTTTCAGCCCCTCTATTTCAGCCCCTCTGTTTCAGCCCCTCTGTTTCAGGCTCTCTGTTTCAGTCCGTCTGTTTCAGCCCCTCTGTTTCAGCCCCTCTGATTCAGTCCCTTAGTTTATCGCCCTCTGTTTCAGCCCCTCTGTTTCAGCCCCTCTGATTCAGCCCCTCTGATTCAGCCCCTCTGTTTCTCGCCCTCTGTTTCAGCCCCTCTGTTTCTGCCCCTCTGTTTCTCGCCCTATGTTTCAGCCCCTCTGTTTCAGCCCCTCTGTTTCTCGCCCTCTGTTTCAGCCCCTCTGTTTCAGCCCCTCTGTTTCAGCCCCTCTGTTTCTCGCCCTCTGTTTCTGCCCCTCTGTTTCTTGCCCTCTGTTTCAGCCCCTCTGTTTCTCGCCTTCTGTTTCAGCCCCTCTGATTCAGCCCCTCTGTTTCAGCCCCTCTGATTCAGCACCTCTGATTCAGCCCCTCTGTTTCTCGCCCTCTGTTGCAGCCCCTCTGTTTCAGCCCTTCTGTTTCAGCCACTCGGTTTCAGCCCCTCTGTTTCTTGCCCTCTGTTTCAGCCCCTCTGTTTCAGGCTCTCTGATTCAGCCCCTCTGTTTCAGCCCCTCTATTTCAGCCCCTCTGTTTCAGCCCCTCTGTTTCAGGCTCTCTGTTTCAGTCCGTCTGTTTCAGCCCCTCTGTTTCAGCCCCTCTGATTCAGTCCCTTAGTTTCTCGCCCTCTGTTTCAGCCCCTCTGTTTCAGCCCCTCCGATTCAGCCCCTCTGTTTCAGCCCCTCTGTTTCTGCCCCTCTGTTTCAGCCCCTCTGTTTCTCGCCCTTTGTTTCAGCCCCTCTGTTTCTCGCCCTCTGTTTCAGCCCCTCTGTTTCAGCCCCTCTGTTTCAGCCCCTCTGTTTCTCGCCCTCTGTTTCAGCCCCTCTGTTTCTTGCCCTCTGTTTCAGCCCCTCAGTTTCAGCCCCTCTGTTTCAGCCCCTCTGTTTCTCGCCCTCTGTTTCTGCCCCTCTGTTTCTCGCCCTCTGTTTCAGCCCCTCTGTTTCTCGCCTTCTGTTTCAGCCCCTCTGATTCAGCCCCTCTGTTTCAGCCCCTCTGATTCAGCACCTCTGATTCAGCCCCTCTGTTTCTCGCCCTCTGTTGCAGCCCCTCTGTTTCAGCCCTTCTGTTTCAGCCACTCGGTTTCAGCCCCTCTGTTTCTTGCCCTCTGTTTCAGCCCCTCTGTTTCTCGCCGTCTGTTTCAGCCCCTCTGTTTCTCGCCCTCTGTTTCAGCCCGTCTGTTTCGCACTCTCTGTTTCAGCCCCTCTGTTTCAGCCCCTCTGTTTCTCGCCCTCTGTTTCAGTCCCTCTGTTTCGCGCTCTCTGTTTCAGCCCCTCTGTTTCAGTCCCTCTGTTTCTTGCCCTCTGTTTCTGCCCCTCTGTTTCTCGCCCTCTTTTTCCGCCCCTCTGATTCAGCCCCTCTGTTTCAGACCCTCTGAATCAGCCACTCTGATTCAGCCCCTCTGTTTCAGCCCCTCTGTTTCAGCCCCTCTGTTTCTCGCCCTCTGTTTCAGCCCCTCTGTTTCTCACCCTCTGTTTCAGCCCCTCTATTTCAGCCCCTCTGTTTCAGCCCCTCTGTTTCAGGCTCTCTGTTTCAGTCCGTCTATTTCAGCCCCTCTGTTTCAGCCCCTCTGATTCAATACCTTAGTTTCTCGCCCTCTGTTTCAGCCCCTCTGTTTCAGCCCCTCTGATTCAGCCCCTCTGATTCAGCCCCTCTGTTTCTCGCACTCTGTTTCAGCCCCTCTGTTTCAGCCCCTCTGTTTCTCGCCCTATGTTTCAGCCCCTCTGTTTCAGCCCCTCTGTTTCAGCCCCTCTGTTTCAGCCCCTCTGTTTCTCGCCCTCTGTTTCAGCCCCCCTGTTTCTTGCCCTCTGTTTCAGCCCCTCTGTTTCTCGCCCTCTGTTTCAGCCTCTCTGTTTCTCGCCCTCTGTTTCAGCCCCTCTGATTCAGCCCCTCTGTTTCAGCCCCTCTGTTTCTCGCCCTCTGTTTCAGCCCCTCTGATTCAGCCCCTCTGTTTCAGCCCCTCTGATTCAGCCCCTCTGTTTCAGCCCCTCTATTTCAGCCCCTCTGTTTCAGCCCCTCTGTTTCAGGCTCTCTGTTTCAGTCCGTCTGTTTCAGCCCCTCTGTTTCAGCCCCTCTGATTCAGTCCCTTAGTTTCTCGCCCTCTGTTTCAGCCCCTCTGTTTCAGCCCCTCCGATTCAGCCCCTCTGTTTCAGCCCCTCTGTTTCTGCCCCTCTGTTTCAGCCCCTCTGTTTCTCGCCCTTTGTTTCAGCCCCTCTGTTTCTCGCCCTCTGTTTCAGCCCCTCTGTTTCAGCCCCTCTGTTTCAGCCCCTCTGTTTCTCGCCCTATGTTTCAGCCCCTCTGTTTCTTGCCCTCTGTTTCAGCCCCTCAGTTTCAGCCCCTCTGTTTCAGCCCCTCTGTTTCTCGCCCTCTGTTTCTGCCCCTCTGTTTCTCGCCCTCTGTTTCAGCCCCTCTGTTTCTCGCCTTCTGTTTCAGCCCCTCTGATTCAGCCCCTCTGTTTCAGCCCCTCTGATTCAGCACCTCTGATTCAGCCCCTCTGTTTCTCGCCCTCTGTTGCAGCCCCTCTGTTTCAGCCCTTCTGTTTCAGCCACTCGGTTTCAGCCCCTCTGTTTCTTGCCCTCTGTTTCAGCCCCTCTGTTTCTCGCCGTCTGTTTCAGCCCCTCTGTTTCTCGCCCTCTGTTTCAGCCCGTCTGTTTCGCACTCTCTGTTTCAGCCCCTCTGTTTCAGCCCCTCTGTTTCTCGCCCTCTGTTTCAGTCCCTCTGTTTCGCGCTCTCTGTTTCAGCCCCTCTGTTTCAGTCCCTCTGTTTCTTGCCCTCTGTTTCTGCCCCTCTGTTTCTCGCCCTCTTTTTCCGCCCCTCTGATTCAGCCCCTCTGTTTCAGACCCTCTGAATCAGCCACTCTGATTCAGCCCCTCTGTTTCAGCCCCTCTGTTTCAGCCCCTCTGTTTCTCGCCCTCTGTTTCTCACCCTCTGTTTCAGCCCCTCTATTTCAGCCCCTCTGTTTCAGCCCCTCTGTTTCAGGCTCTCTGTTTCAGTCCGTCTATTTCAGCCCCTCTGTTTCAGCCCCTCTGATTCAATCCCTTAGTTTCTCGCCCTCTGTTTCAGCCCCTCTGTTTCAGCCCCTCTGATTCAGCCCCTCTGATTCAGCCCCTCTGTTTCTCGCCCTCTGTTTCAGCCCCTCTGTTTCAGCCCCTCTGTTTCTCGCCCTATGTTTCAGCCCCTCTGTTTCAGCCCCTCTGTTTCAGCCCCTCTGTTTCAGCCCCTCTGTTTCTCGCCCTCTGTTTCAGCCCCCCTGTTTCTTGCCCTCTGTTTCAGCACCTCTGTTTCACGCCCTCTGTTTCAGCCTCTCTGTTTCTCGCCCTCTGTTTCAGCCCCTCTGATTCAGCCCCTCTGTTTCAGCCCCTCTGTTTCTCGCCCTCTGTTTCAGCCCCTCTGATTCAGCCCCTCTGTTTCAGCCCCTCTGATTCAGCCCCTCTGTTTCAGCCCCTCTATTTCAGCCCCTCTGTTTCAGCCCCTCTGTTTCAGGCTCTCTGTTTCAGTCCGTCTGTTTCAGCCCCTCTGTTTCAGCCCCTCTGATTCAGTCCCTTAGTTTCTCGCCCTCTGTTTCAGCCCCTCTGTTTCAGCCCCTCCGATTCAGCCCCTCTGTTTCAGCCCCTCTGTTTCTGCCCCTCTGTTTCAGCCCCTCTGTTTCTCGCCCTTTGTTTCAGCCCCTCTGTTTCTCGCCCTCTGTTTCAGCCCCTCTGTTTCAGCCCCTCTGTTTCAGCCCCTCTGTTTCTCGCCCTCTGTTTCAGCCCCTCTGTTTCTTGCCCTCTGTTTCAGCCCCTCAGTTTCAGCCCCTCTGTTTCAGCCCCTCTGTTTCTCGCCCTCTGTTTCTGCCCCTCTGTTTCTCGCCCTCTGTTTCAGCCCCTCTGTTTCTCGCCTTCTGTTTCAGCCCCTCTGATTCAGCCCCTCTGATTCAGCCTGTCTGATTCAGCCCCTCTGTTTCTCGCCCTCTGTTTCAGCCACTCTGTTTCAGCCCCTCTGTTTCTTGCCCTCTGTTTCAGCCCCTCTGTTTCTCGCCCTCTGTTTCAGCCCCTCTGTTTCTCGCCCTCTGTTTCAGCCCCTCTGTTTCTCGCCCTCTGTTTCAGTCCCTCTGTTTCGCGCTCTCTGTTTCAGCCCCTCTGTTTCAGTCCCTCTGTTTCTTGCCCTCTGTTTCTGCCCCTCTGTTTCTCGCCCTCCTTTTCCGCCCCTCTGATTCAGCCCCTCTGTTTCAGACCCTCTGAATCAGCCACTCTGATTCAGCCCCTCTGTTTCAGCCCCTCTGTTTCAGCCCCTCTGTTTCTCGCCCTCTGTTTCAGCCCCTCTGTTTCTCACCCTCTGTTTCAGCCCCTCTGTTTCAGCCCCTCTGTTTCTCGCCCTCTGTTTCAGCCCCTCTGTTTCTCGGCATCTGTTTAAGCCCCTCTGATTCAGCCCCTCTGTTTCTCACCCTCTGTTTCAGCCACTCTGTTTCTCGCCCTCTTTTTCAGCCCCTCTATTTCTTGCCCTCTGTTTCAGCCCCTCTGTTTCAGCCCCTCTGTTTCAGCCCCTCTGTTTCTCGCCCTCTGTTTCAGCCCCTCTGATTCTCGCCCTCTGTTTCATCCCCTCTGTTTCTCGCCCTCTGTTTCAGCCCCTTTATTTCTCGCCCTCTGTTTCAGCCCCTCTGTTTCAGCCCCACTGTTTCAGCCCCTCTGTTTCAGCCCCTCTGTTTCTCGCCCTCTGTTTCAGCCCCTCTGTTTCTCGCCCTCTGTTTCAGCCCCTCTGTTTCTCGCCCTCTGTTTCAGCCCCTCTGTTTCAGACCCTCTGTTTCAGTCCCTCTGTTTCTCGCCCTCTGTTTCTCGCCCTCTGTTTCAGCCCCTCTGTTTCTCGCCCTCTGTTTCAGCCCCTCTGTTTCTCGCCCTCTGTTTCAGCCCCTCTGTTTCAGCCCCTCTGTTTCAGCCCCTCTGTTTCAGCCCCTCTGTTTCTCGCCCTCTGTTTCAGCCCCTCTGTTTCTTGCCCTCTGTTTCAGCCCCTCTGTTTCTCGCCCCCTGTTTCAGCCTCTCTGTTTCTCGCCCTCTGTTTCAGCCCCTCTGTTTCAGCCCCTCTGATTCAGCCCCTCTGTTTCTCGCCCTCTGTTTCAGCCACTCTGTTTCTGGCCCTCTGTTTCAGCCCCTCTGTTTCTCGCTCTCTGTTTCAGCCCCTCTGTTTCCGCCCCCCTGTTTCAGCCCCTCTGTTTCAGCCCCTCTGTTTCTCGCCCTCTGTTTCAGCCACTCTGTTTCTCGCCCTCTGTTTCAGACACTCTGTTTCTCGCCCTCTGTTTCAGCCCCTCTGTTTCAGCCCCTCTGTTTCAGTCCCTCTGTTTCAGCCCCTCTGTTTCTCGCCCTCTGTTTCAGCCCCTCTGTTTCTCGCCCTGTGTTTCAGCCTCTCTGTTTCTCGCCCTCTGTTTCAGCCCCACTGTTTCAGCCCGTCTGTTTCAGCCCCTCTGTTTCAGCCCCTCTGTTTCTCGCCCTCTGTTTCAGCCCCTCTGTTTCTCGCCCTCTGTATCAGGCGCTTTGTTTCAGCCCCTTTGTTTCAGCCCCACTTTTTCAGCCCCTCTGTTTCTCGCCCTCTGTTTCTCGCCCTCTGATTCAGCCACTCTGTTTCTCGCCCTCTGATTCAGCCACTCTGTTTCTCGCCCTCTGTTTCAGCCCCTCTGATTCAGCCCCTCTGTTTCTCGCCCTCTGTTTCAGCCACTCTGTTACAGCCCCTCTGTTTCTTGCCCTCTGTTTCAGCCTCTCTGTTTCTCGCCCTCTGTTTCAGCCCCTCTGTTTCTCGCCCTCTGTTTCAGCCCCTCTGTTTCTCGCCCTCTGTTTCAGTCCCTCTGTTTCGCGCTCTCTGTTTCAGCCCCTCTGTTTCAGTCCCTCTGTTTCTTGCCCTCTGTTTCTGCCCCTCTGTTTCTCGCCCTCTTTTTCCGCCCCTCTGATTCAGCCCCTCTGTTTCAGACCCTCTGAATCAGCCACTCTGATTCAGCCCCTCTGTTTCAGCCCCTCTGTTTCAGCCCCTCTGTTTCTCGCCCTCTGTTTCAGCCCCTCTGTTTCTCACCCTCTGTTTCTCGCCCTCTGTTTCAGCCCCTCTGTTTCTCGGCATCTGTTTCAGCCCCTCTGATTCAGCCCCTCTGTTTCTCACCCTCTGTTTCAGCCCCTCTGTTTCTCGCCCTCTTTTTCAGCCCCTCTATTTCTTGCCCTCTGTTTCAGCCCCTCTGTTTCAGCCCCTCTGTTTCAGCCCCTCTGTTTCTCGCCCTCTGTTTCAGCCCCTCTGATTCTCGCCCTCTGTTTCATCCCCTCTGTTTCTCGCCCTCTGTTTCAGCCCCTTTATTTCTCGCCCTCTGTTTCAGCCCCTCTGTTTCAGCCCCACTGTTTCAGCCCCTCTGTTTCAGCCCCTCTGTTTCTCGCCCTCTGTTTCAGCCCCTCTGTTTCTCGCCCTCTGTTTCAGCCCCTCTGTTTCTCGCCCTCTGTTTCAGCCCCTCTGTTTCAGCCCCTTTATTTCTCGCCCTCTGTTTCTCGCCCTGTTTTTCCGCCCCTCTGATTCAGCCCCTCTGTTTCAGACCCTCTGAATCAGCCACTCTGATTCAGCCCCTCTGTTTCAGCCCCTCTGTTTCAGCCCCTCTGTTTCTCGCCCTCTGTTTCAGCCCCTCTGTTTCTCACCCTCTGTTTCAGCCCCTCTGTTTCAGCCCCTCTGTTTCTCGCCCTCTGTTTCAGCCCCTCTGTTTCTCGGCATCTGTTTCAGCCCCTCTGATTCAGCCCCTCTGTTTCTCACCCACTGTTTCAGCCCCTCTGTTTCTCGCCCTCTTTTTCAACCCATCTATTTCTTGCCCTCTGTTTCAGCCCCTCTGTTTCAGCCCCTCTGTTTCAGCCCCTCTGTTTCTCGACCTCTGTTTAAGCCACTCTGTTTCTGGCCCTCTGATTCAGCCCCTCTGTTTCTCGCTCTCTGTTTCAGCCCCTCTGTTTCCGCCCCTCTGTTTCAGCCCCTCTGTTTCAGCCCCTCTGTTTCTCGCCCTCTGTTTCAGCCACTCTGTTTCTCGCCCTCTGTTTCAGCCACTCTGTTTCTCGCCCTCTGTTTCAGCCCCTCTGTTTCAGCCCCTCTGTTTCAGTCCCTCTGTTTCAGCCCCTCTGTTTCTCGCCCTCTGTTTCAGCCCCTCTGTTTCTCGCCCTGTGTTTCAGCCTCTCTGTTTCTCGCCCTCTGTTTCAGCCCCACTGTTTCAGCCCGTCTGTTTCAGCCCCTCTGTTTCAGCCCCTCTGTTTCTCGCCCTCTGTTTCAGCCCCTCTGTTTCTCGCCCTCTGTATCAGGCGCTTTGTTTCAGCCCCTTTGTTTCAGCCCCACTTTTTCAGCCCCTCTGTTTCTCGCCCTCTGTTTCTCGCCCTCTGATTCAGCCACTCTGTTTCTCGCCCTCTGTTTCAGCCCCTCTGTTTCAGCCCATCTGATTCAGCCTGTCTGATTCAGCCCCTCTGTTTCTCGCCCTCTGTTTCAACCACTCTGTTTCAGCCCCTCTGATTCTTGCCCTCTGTTTCAGCCCCTCTGTTTCTCGCCCTCTGTTTCAGCTCCTCTGTTTCTCGCCCTCTGTTTCAGCCCCTCTGTTTCTCGCCCTCTGTTTCAGTCCCTCTGTTTCGCGCTCTCTGTTTCATCCCCTCTGTTTCAGTCCCTCTGTTTCTTGCCCTCTGTTTCTGCCCCTCTGTTTCTCGCCCTCTTTTTCCGCCCCTCTGATTCAGCCCCTCTGTTTCAGACCCTCTGAATCAGCCACTCTGATTCAGCCCCTCTGTTTCAGCCCCTCTGTTTCAGCCCCTCTGTTTCTCGCCCTCTGTTTCAGCCCCTCTGTTTCTCACCCTCTGTTTCAGCCCCTCTGTTTCAGCCCCTCTGTTTCTCGCCCTCTGTTTCAGCCCCTCTGTTTCTCGGCATCTGTTTAAGCCCCTCTGATTCAGCCCCTCTGTTTCTCACCCTCTGTTTCAGCCACTCTGTTTCTCGCCCTCTTTTTCAGCCCCTCTATTTCTTGCCCTCTGTTTCAGCCCCTCTGTTTCAGCCCCTCTGTTTCTCGCCCTCTGTTTCAGCCCCTCTGATTCTCGCCCTCTGTTTCATCCCCTCTGTTTCTCGCCCTCTGTTTCAGCCCCTTTATTTCTCGCCCTCTGTTTCAGCCCCTCTGTTTCAGCCCCACTGTTTCAGCCCCTCTGTTTCAGCCCCTCTGTTTCTCGCCCTCTGTTTCAGCCCCTCTGTTTCTCGCCCTCTGTTTCAGCCCCTCTGTTTCTCGCCCTCTGTTTCAGCCCCTCTGTTTCAGACCCTCTGTTTCAGTCCCTCTGTTTCTCGCCCTCTGTTTCTCGCCCTCTGTTTCAGCCCCTCTGTTTCTCGCCCTCTGTTTCAGCCCGTCTGTTTCTCGCCCTCTGTTTCAGCCCCTCTGTTTCAGCCCCTCTGTTTCAGCCCCTCTGTTTCAGCCCCTCAGTTTCTCGCCCTCTGTTTCAGCCCCTCTGTTTCTTGCCCTCTGTTTCAGCCCCTCTGTTTCTCGTCCTCTGTTTCAGCCTCTCTGTTTCTCGCCCTCTGTTTCAGCCCCTCTGTTTCAGTCCCTCTGTTTCAGCCCCTCTGTTTCTCGCCCTCTGTTTCAGCCCCTCTGTTTCTCGCCCTGTGTTTCAGCCTCTCTGTTTCTCGCCCTCTGTTTCAGCCCCACTGTTTCAGCCCGTCTGTTTCAGCCCCTCTGTTTCAGCCCCTCTGTATCTCGCCCTCTGTTTCAGCCCCTCTGTTTCTCACCCTCTGTATCAGGCGCTTTGTTTCAGCCCCTTTGTTTCAGCCCCACTTTTTCAGCCCCTCTGTTTCTCGCCCTCTGATTCAGCCACTCTGTTTCTCGCCCTCTGTTTCAGCCCCTCTGTTTCAGCCCATCTGATTCAGCCTGTCTGATTCAGCCCCTCTGTTTCTCGCCCTCTGTTTCAGCCACTCTGTTTCAGCCCCTCTGTTTCTTGCCCTCTGTTTCAGCCCCTCTGTTTCTCGCCCTCTGTTTCAGCCCCTCTGTTTCTCGCCCTCTGTTTCAGCCCCTCTGTTTCTCGCCCTCTGTTTCAGTCCCTCTGTTTCGCGCTCTCTGTTTCAGCCCCTCTGTTTCAGTCCCTCTGTTTCTTGCCCTCTGTTTCTGCCCCTCTGTTTCTCGCCCTCTTTTTCCGCCCCTCTGATTCAGCCCCTCTGTTTCAGACCCTCTGAATCAGCCACTCTGATTCAGCCCCTCTGTTTCAGCCCCTCTGTTTCAGCCCCTCTGTTTCTCGCCCTCTGTTTCAGCCCCTCTGTTTCTCACCCTCTGTTTCAGCCCCTCTGTTTCTCGCCCTCTGTTTCAGCCCCTCTGTTTCTCGGCATCTGTTTCAGCCCCTCTGATTCAGCCCCTCTGTTTCTCGCCCTCTTTTTCAGCCCCTCTATTTCTTGCCCTCTGTTTCAGCCCCTCTGTTTCAGCCCCTCTGTTTCAGCCCCTCTGTTTCTCGCCCTCTGTTTCAGCCCCTCTGATTCTCGCCCTCTGTTTCATCCCCTCTGTTTCTCGCCCTCTGTTTCAGCCCCTTTATTTCTCGCCCTCTGTTTCAGCCCCTCTGTTTCAGCCCCACTGTTTCAGCCCCTCTGTTTCAGCCCCTCTGTTTCTCGCCCTCTGTTTCAGCCCCTCTGTTTCTCGCCCTCTGTTTCAGCCCCTCTGTTTCTCGCCCTCTGTTTCAGCCCCTCTGTTTCAGACCCTCTGTTTCAGTCCCTCTGTTTCTCGCCCTCTGTTTCTCGCCCTCTGTTTCAGCCCCTCTGTTTCTCGCCCTCTGTTTCAGCCCCTCTGTTTCTCGCCCTCTGTTTCAGCCTCTCTGTTTCTCGCCCTCTGTTTCAGCCCCTCTGTTTCAGCCCCTCTGATTCAGCCCCTCTGTTTCTGCCCGTCTGTTTCTCGCCCTCTGTTTCAGCCCCTCTGTTTCAGCCCCTCTGTTTCTCGCCCTCTGTTTCAGCCCCTCTGTTTCTCGCCCTCTGTTTCAGCCCCTCTGTTTCTCGCCCTCTGTTTCTCGCCCTCTGTTTCAGCCCCTCTGTTTCAGCCCCTCTGTTTCAGCCCCTCTGTTTCTCGCCCTCTGTTTCAGCCCCTCTGTTTCTTGCCCTCTGTTTCAGCCCCTCTGTTTCTCGCCCTCTGTTTCAGCCTCTCTGTTTCTCGCCCTCTGTTTCAGCCCCTCTGTTTCAGCCCCTCTGATTCAGCCCCTCTGTTTCTGCCCGTCTGTTTCTCGCCCTCTGTTTCAGCCCCTCTGATTCAGCCCCTCTGTTTCTGCCCGTCTGTTTCTCGCCCTCTGTTTCAGCCCCTCTGATTCAGCCCCTCTGTTTCAGCCCCTCTGATTCAGCCCCTCTGTTTCAGCCCCTCTATTTCAGCCCCTCTGTTTCAGCCCCTCTGTTTCAGGCTCTCTGTTTCAGTCCGTCTGTTTCAGCCCCTCTGTTTCAGCCCCTCTGATTCAGTCCCTTAGTTTATCGCCCTCTGTTTCAGCCCCTCTGTTTCAGCCCCTCTGATTCAGCCCCTCTGATTCAGCCCCTCTGTTTCTCGCCCTCTGTTTCAGCCCCTCTGTTTCTGCCCCTCTGTTTCTCGCCCTATGTTTCAGCCCCTCTGTTTCAGCCCCTCTGTTTCTCGCCCTCTGTTTCAGCCCCTCTGTTTCTTGCCCTCTGTTTCAGCCCCTCTGTTTCTCGCGCTCTGTTTCAGCCTCTCTGTTTCTCGCCCTCTGTTTCAGCCCCTCTGTTTCAGCCCCTCTGTTTCAGCCCCTCTGATTCAGCCCCTCTGTTTCTGCCCCTCTGTTTCTCGCCCTCTGTTTCAGCCCCTCTGATTCAGCCCCTCTGTTTCAGCCCCTCTGATTCAGCCCCTCTGTTTCAGCCCCTCTATTTCAGCCCCTCTGTTTCAGCCCCTCTGTTTCAGGCTCTCTGTTTCAGTCCGTCTGTTTCAGCCCCTCTGTTTCAGCACCTCTGATTCAGTCCCTTAGTTTCTCGCCCTCTGATTCAGCCCCTCTGTTTCAGCCCCTCCGATTCAGCCCCTCTGTTTCAGCCCCTCTGTTTCTGCCCCTCTGTTTCAGCCCCTCTGTTTCTCGCCCTTTGTTTCAGCCCCTCTGTTTCTCGCCCTCTGTTTCAGCCCCTCTGTTTCAGCCCCTCTGTTTCAGCCCCTCTGTTTCTCGCCCTCTGTTTCAGCCCCTCTGTTTCAGCCCCTCTGTTTCAGCCCCTCTGTTTCTCGCCCTCTGTTTCTGCCCCTCTGTTTCTTGCCCTCTGTTTCAGCCCCTCTGTTTCTCGCCTTCTGTTTCAGCCCCTCTGATTCAGCCCCTCTGTTTCAGCCCCTCTGATTCAGCACCTCTGATTCAGCCCCTCTGTTTCTCGCCCTCTGTTGCAGCCCCTCTGTTTCAGCCCTTCTGTTTCAGCCACTCGGTTTCAGCCCCTCTGTTTCTTGCCCTCTGTTTCAGCCCCTCTGTTTCTCGCCCTCTGTTTCAGCCCCTCTGTTTCTCGCCCTCTGTTTCAGCCCCTCTGTTTCGCACTCTCTGATTCAGCCCCTCTGTTTCAGCCCCTCTATTTCAGCCCCTCTGTTTCAGCCCCTCTGTTTCAGGCTCTCTGTTTCAGTCCGTCTGTTTCAGCCCCTCTGTTTCAGCCCCTCTGATTCAGTCCCTTAGTTTCTCGCCCTCTGTTTCAGCCCCTCTGTTTCAGCCCCTCCGATTCAGCCCCTCTGTTTCAGCCCCTCTGTTTCTGCCCCTCTGTTTCAGCCCCTCTGTTTCTCGCCCTTTGTTTCAGCCCCTCTGTTTCTCGCCCTCTGTTTCAGCCCCTCTGTTTCAGCCCCTCTGTTTCAGCCCCTCTGTTTCTCGCCCTCTGTTTCAGCCCCTCTGTTTCTTGCCCTCTGTTTCAGCCCCTCAGTTTCAGCCCCTCTGTTTCAGCCCCTCTGTTTCTCGCCCTCTGTTTCTGCCCCTCTGTTTCTCGCCCTCTGTTTCAGCCCCTCTGTTTCTCGCCTTCTGTTTCAGCCCCTCTGATTCAGCCCCTCTGTTTCAGCCCCTCTGATTCAGCACCTCTGATTCAGCCCCTCTGTTTCTCGCCCTCTGTTGCAGCCCCTCTGTTTCAGCCCTTCTGTTTCAGCCACTCGGTTTCAGCCCCTCTGTTTCTTGCCCTCTGTTTCAGCCCCTCTGTTTCTCGCCCTCTGTTTCAGCCCCTCTGTTTCTCGCCCTCTGTTTCAGCCCGTCTGTTTCGCACTCTCTGTTTCAGCCCCTCTGTTTCAGCCCCTCTGTTTCTCGCCCTCTGTTTCAGTCCCTCTGTTTCGCGCTCTCTGTTTCAGCCCCTCTGTTTCAGTCCCTCTGTTTCTTGCCCTCTGTTTCTGCCCCTCTGTTTCTCGCCCTCTTTTTCCGCCCCTCTGATTCAGCCCCTCTGTTTCAGACCCTCTGAATCAGCCACTCTGATTCAGCCCCTCTGTTTCAGCCCCTCTGTTTCAGCCCCTCTGTTTCTCGCCCTCTGTTTCAGCCCCTCTGTTTCTCACCCTCTGTTTCAGCCCCTCTATTTCAGCCCCTCTGTTTCAGCCCCTCTGTTTCAGGCTCTCTGTTTCAGTCCGTCTATTTCAGCCCCTCTGTTTCAGCCTCTCTGATTCAATACCTTAGTTTCTCGCCCTCTGTTTCAGCCCCTCTGTTTCAGCCCCTCTGATTCAGCCCCTCTGATTCAGCCCCTCTGTTTCTCGCACTCTGTTTCAGACCCTCTGTTTCAGCCCCTCTGTTTCTCGCCCTATGTTTCAGCCCCTCTGTTTCAGCCCCTCTGTTTCAGCCCCTCTGTTTCAGCCCCTCTGTTTCTCGCCCTCTGTTTCAGCCCCCCTGTTTCTTGCCCTCTGTTTCAGCCCCTCTGTTTCTCGCCCTCTGTTTCAGCCTCTCTGTTTCTCGCCCTCTGTTTCAGCCCCTCTGATTCAGCCCCTCTGTTTCAGCCCCTCTGTTTCTCGCCCTCTGTTTCAGCCCCTCTGATTCAGCCCCTCTGTTTCAGCCCCTCTGATTCAGCCCCTCTGTTTCAGCCCCTCTATTTCAGCCCCTCTGTTTCAGCCCCTCTGTTTCAGGCTCTCTGTTTCAGTCCGTCTGTTTCAGCCCCTCTGTTTCAGCCCCTCTGATTCAGTCCCTTAGTTTCTCGCCCTCTGTTTCAGCCCCTCTGTTTCAGCCCCTCCGATTCAGCCCCTCTGTTTCAGCCCCTCTGTTTCTGCCCCTCTGTTTCAGCCCCTCTGTTTCTCGCCCTTTGTTTCAGCCCCTCTGTTTCTCGCCCTCTGTTTCAGCCCCTCTGTTTCAGCCCCTCTGTTTCAGCCCCTCTGTTTCTCGCCCTCTGTTTCAGCCCCTCTGTTTCTTGCCCTCTGTTTCAGCCCCTCAGTTTCAGCCCCTCTGTTTCAGCCCCTCTGTTTCTCGCCCTCTGTTTCTGCCCCTCTGTTTCTCGCCCTCTGTTTCAGCCCCTCTGTTTCTCGCCTTCTGTTTCAGCCCCTCTGATTCAGCCCCTCTGTTTCAGCCCCTCTGATTCAGCACCTCTGATTCAGCCCCTCTGTTTCTCGCCCTCTGTTGCAGCCCCTCTGTTTCAGCCCTTCTGTTTCAGCCACTCGGTTTCAGCCCCTCTGTTTCTTGCCCTCTGTTTCAGCCCCTCTGTTTCTCGCCCTCTGTTTCAGCCCCTCTGTTTCTCGCCCTCTGTTTCAGCCCCTCTGTTTCGCACTCTCTGTTTCAGCCCCTCTGTTTCAGCCCCTCTGTTTCTCGCCCTCTGTTTCAGTCCCTCTGTTTCGCGCTCTCTGTTTCAGCCCCTCTGTTTCAGTCCCTCTGTTTCTTGCCCTCTGTTTCTGCCCCTCTGTTTCTCGCCCTCTTTTTCCGCCCCTCTGATTCAGCCCCTCTGTTTCAGACCCTCTGAATCAGCCACTCTGATTCAGCCCCTCTGTTTCAGCCCCTCTGTTTCAGCCCCTCTGTTTCTCGCCCTCTGTTTCAGCCCCTCTGTTTCTCACCCTCTGTTTCAGCCCCTCTATTTCAGCCCCTCTGTTTCAGCCCCTCTGTTTCAGGCTCTCTGTTTCAGTCCGTCTATTTCAGCCCCTCTGTTTCAGCCCCTCTGATTCAATCCCTTAGTTTCTCGCCCTCTGTTTCAGCCCCTCTGTTTCAGCCCCTCTGATTCAGCCCCTCTGATTCAGCCCCTCTGTTTCTCGCCCTCTGTTTCAGCCCCTCTGTTTCAGCCCCTCTGTTTCTCGCCCTATGTTTCAGCCCCTCTGTTTCAGCCCCTCTGTTTCAGCCCCTCTGTTTCAGCCCCTCTGTTTCTCGCCCTCTGTTTCAGCCCCCCTGTTTCTTGCCCTCTGTTTCAGCCCCTCTGTTTCTCGCCCTCTGTTTCAGCCTCTCTGTTTCTCGCCCTCTGTTTCAGCCCCTCTGATTCAGCCCCTCTGTTTCAGCCCCTCTGTTTCTCGCCCTCTGTTTCAGCCCCTCTGATTCAGCCCCTCTGTTTCAGCCCCTCTGATTCAGCCCCTCTGTTTCAGCCCCTCTATTTCAGCCCCTCTGTTTCAGCCCCTCTGTTTCAGGCTCTCTGTTTCAGTCCGTCTGTTTCAGCCCCTCTGTTTCAGCCCCTCTGATTCAGTCCCTTAGTTTCTCGCCCTCTGTTTCAGCCCCTCTGTTTCAGCCCCTCCGATTCAGCCCCCCTGTTTCAGCCCCTCTGTTTCTGCCCCTCTGTTTCAGCCCCTCTGTTTCTCGCCCTTTGTTTCAGCCCCTCTGTTTCTCGCCCTCTGTTTCAGCCCCTCTGTTTCAGCCCCTCTGTTTCAGCCCCTCTGTTTCTCGCCCTCTGTTTCAGCCCCTCTGTTTCTTGCCCTCTGTTTCAGCCCCTCAGTTTCAGCCCCTCTGTTTCAGCCCCTCTGTTTCTCGCCCTCTGTTTCTGCCCCTCTGTTTCTCGCCCTCTGTTTCAGCCCCTCTGTTTCTCGCCTTCTGTTTCAGCCCCTCTGATTCAGCCCCTCTCTTTCAGCCCCTCTGATTCAGCACCTCTGATTCAGCCCCTCTGTTTCTCGCCCTCTGTTGCAGCCCCTCTGTTTCAGCCCTTCTGTTTCAGCCACTCGGTTTCAGCCCCTCTGTTTCTTGCCCTCTGTTTCAGCCCCTCTGTTTCTCGCCCTCTGTTTCAGATCCTCTGTTTCTCGCCCTCTGTTTCAGCCCCTCTGTTTCGCACTCTCTGTTTCAGCCCCTCTGTTTCAGCCCCTCTTTTTCTCGCCCTCTGTTTCTGCTCCTCTGTTTCTCGCCCTCTGTTTCAGCCCCTCTGTTTCTCGCCCTCTGTTTCAGCCCCTCTGATTCAGCCCCTCTGTTTCAGCCCCTCTGAATCAGCCCCTCTGTTTCAGCCCCTCTGTTTCAGCCCCTCTGTTTCTCGCCCTCTGTTTCAGCCCCTCTGTTTCTCGCCCTCTGTTTCAGCCTCTCTGTTTCTCGCCCTCTGTTTCAGCCCCTCTGTTTCAGCCCCTCTGATTCAGCCCCTCTGTTTCAGCCCCTCTGATTCAGCCCCTCTGTTTCAGACCCTCTATTTCAGCCCCTCTGTTTCATCCACTCTGTTTCAGGCTCTCTGTTTCAGCCCGTCTGTTTCAGCCCCTCTGTTTCAGCCCCTCTGTTTCAGCCCCTCTGATTCAGTACCTTAGTTTCTCGCCCTCTGTTTCAGCTCCTCTGTTTCAGCCCCTCTATTTCAGCCCCTCTGTTTCAGCCCCTCTGTTTCAGGCTCTCTGTTTCAGCCCGTCTGTTTCAGCCCCTCTGTTTCAGCCCCTCTGATTCAGTCCCTTAGTTTCTCGCCCTCTGTTTCAGGCCCTCTGTTTCAGCCCCTCTGATTCAGCCCCTCTGATTCAGCCCTTCTGTTTCTCGCCCTCTGATTCAGCCCCTCTGTTTCAGCCCCTCTGATTCAGCCCCTCTGTTTCAGACCCTCTGTTTCAGTCCCTCTGTTTCTCGCCCTCTGTTTCTCGCACTCTGTTTCAGCCCCTCTGTTTCTCGCCCTCTGTTTCAGCCCCTCTGTTTCTCGCCCTCTGTTTCAGCCCCTCTGTTTCAGCCCCTCTGTTTCTCGCCCTCTGTTTCAGCCCCTCTGTTTCTTGCCCTCTGTTTCAGCCCCTCTGTTTCAGCCCCTCTGTTTCAGCCTCTGTGTTTCTCGCCCTCTGTTTCAGCCCCTCTGTTTCAGCCACTCTGTTTCAGGCTCTCTGTTTCAGCCCGTCTGTTTCAGCCCCTCTGTTTCAGCCCCTCTGTTTCTCGCCCTCTGTTTCAGCCTCTCTGTTTCTCGCCCTCTGTTTCAGCCCGTCTGTTTCAGCCCCTCTGTTTCAGCCCCTCTGATTCAGCCCCTCTGTTTCAGCCCCTCTGATTCAGCCCCTCTGTTTCAGCCCCTCTATTTCAGCCCCTCTGTTTCAGCCCCTCTGTTTCAGGCTCTCTGTTACAGTCCGTCTGTTTCAGCCCCTCTGTTTCAGCCCCTCTGATTCAGTCCCTTAGTTTCTCGCCCTCTGTTTCAGCCCCTCTGTTTCAGCCCCTCTGATTCAGCCCCTCTGATTCAGCCCCTCTGTTTCTCGCCCTCTGTTTCAGCCCCTCTGTTTCAGCCCCTCTGTTTCTCGCCCTCTGTTTCTGCCCCTCTGTTTCCGCCCCTCTGTTTAGCCCCTCTGTTTCTTGCCCTCTGTTTCAGCCCCTCTGTTTCAGCCCCTCTGTTTCAGCCCCTCCGATTCAGCCCCTCTGTTTCAGCCCCTCTGTTTCTGCCCCTCTGTTACAGCCCCTCTGTTTCTCGCCCTTTGTTTCAGCCCCTCTGTTTCTCGCCCTCTGTTTCAGCCCCTCTGTTTCTCGCACTCTGTTTCAGCCCCTCTGTTTCTCGCCCTCTGTTTCAGCCCCTCTGTTTCTCGCCCTCTGTTTCAGCCCCTCTGTTTCAGCCCCTCTGTTTCAGCCCCTCTGTTTCTCGCCCTCTGTTTCAGCCTCTCTGTTTCTCGCCCTCTGTTTCAGCCCCTCTGTTTCAGCCCCTCTGATTCAGCCCCTCTGTTTCAGCCCCTCTGATTCAGCCCCTCTGTTTCAGCCCCTCTATTTCAGCCCCTCTGTTTCAGCCCCTCTGTTTCAGGCTCTCTGTTTCAGTCCGTCTGTTTCAGCCCCTCTGTTTCAGCCCCTCTGATTCAGTCCCTTAGTTTCTCGCCCTCTGTTTCAGCCCCTCTGTTTCAGCCCCTCTGATTCAGCCCCTCTGATTCAGCCCCTCTGTTTCTCGCCCTCTGTTTCAGCCCCTCTGTGTCAGCCCCTCTGTTTCTCGCCCTCTGTTTCTAACCCTCTGTTTCAGCCCCTCTGTTTCAGCCCCTCTGTTTCTTGCCCTCTGTTTCAGCCCCTCTGTTTCAGCCCCTCTGATTCAGCCCCTCCGATTCAGCCCCTCTGTTACAGCCCCTCTGTTTCTCGCCCTTTGTTTCAGCCCCTCTGTTTCTCGCCCTCTGTTTCAGCACCTCTGTTTCAGCCCCTCTGTTTCAGCCCCTCTGTTTCTCGCCCTCTGTTTCAGCCCCTCTGTTTCTTGCCCTCTGTTTCAGCCCCTCTGTTTCTCGCCCTCTGTTTCTGCCCCCCTGTTTCTCGCCCTCTGTTTCAGCCCCTCTGTTTCTCGCCTTCTGTTTCAGCCCCTCTGATTCAGCCCCTCTGTTTCAGCCCCTCTGATTCAGCACCTCTGATGCAGCCCCCCTGTTTCTCGTCCTCTGTTGCAGCCCCTCTGTTTCAGCACTTCTGTTTCAGCCACTCGGTTTCAGCCCCTCTGTTTCTTGCCCTCTGTTTCAGCCCCTCTGTTTCTCGCCCTCTGTTTCAGCCCCTCTGTTTCTCGCCCTCTGTTTCAGCCCCTCTGTTTCGCACTCTCTGTTTCAGCCCCTCTGTTTCAGCCCCTCTGTTTCTCGCCCTCTGTTTCAGCCACTCTGTTTCTCGCCCTCTGTTTCAGCCCCTCTGTTTCCGCCCCTCTGTTTCAGCCCCTCTGTTTCAGCCCCTCTGTTTCTCGCCCTCTGTTTCAGCCACTCTGTTTCTCGCCCTCTGTTTCAGCCACTCTGTTTCTCGCCCTCTGTTTCAGCCCCTCTGTTTCAGCCCCTCTGTTTCTCGCCCTCTGTTTCAGCCCCTCTGTTTCTCGCCCTGTGTTTCAGGCTCTCTGTTTCTCGCCCTGTGTTTCAGCCTCTCTGTTTCTCGCCCTCTGTTTCAGCCCCACTGTTTCAGCCCGTCTGTTTCAGCCCCTCTGTTTCAGCCCCTCTGTTTCTCGCCCTCTGTTTCAGCCCCTCTGTTTCTCGCCCTCTGTATCAGGCGCTTTGTTTCAGCCCCTTTGTTTCAGCCCCACTTTTTCAGCCCCTCTGTTTCTCGCCCTCTGTTTCTCGCCCTCTGATTCAGCCACTCTGTTTCTCGCCCTCTGTTTCAGCCCCTCTGTTTCAGCCCATCTGATTCAGCCTGTCTGATTCAGCCCCTCTGTTTCTCGCCCTCTGTTTCAGCCACTCTGTTTCAGCCCCTCTGTTTCTTGCCCTCTGTTTCAGCCCCTCTGTTTCTCGCCCTCTGTTTCACCCCTTCTGTTTCTCGCCCTCTGTTTCAGCCCCTCTGTTTCTCGCCCTCTGTTTCAGTCCCTCTGTTTCGCGCTCTCTGTTTCAGCCCCTCTGTTTCAGTCCCTCTGTTTCTTGCCCTCTGTTTCTGCCCCTCTGTTTCTCGCCCTCTTTTTCCACCCCTCTGATTCAGCCCCTCTGTTTCAGACCCTCTGAATCAGCCACTCTGATTCAGCCCCTCTGTTTCAGCCCCTCTGTTTCAGCCCCTCTGTTTCTCGCCCTCTGTTTCAGCCCCTTTGTTTCTCACCCTCTGTTTCAGCCCCTCTGTTTCAGCCCCTCTGTTTCAGCCCCTCTGTTTCTCGGCATCTGTTTCAGCCCCTCTGATTCAGCCCCTCTGTTTCTCACCCTCTGTTTCAGCCCCTCTGTTTCTCGCCTTCTTTTTCAGCCCCTCTATTTCTTGCCCTCTGTTTCAGCCCCTCTGTTTCAGCCCCTCTGTTTCAGCCCCTCTGTTTCTCGCCCTCTGTTTCAGTCCCTCTGTTTCGCGCTCTCTGTTTCAGCCCCTCTGTTTCAGTCCCTCTGTTTCTTGCCCTCTGTTTCTGCCCCTCTGTTTCTCGCCCTCTTTTTCCGCCCCTCTGATTCAGCCCCTCTGTTTCAGACCCTCTGAATCAGCCACTCTGATTCAGCCCCTCTGTTTCAGCCCCTCTGTTTCAGCCCCTCTGTTTCTCGCCCTCTGTTTCAGCCCCTCTGTTTCTCACCCTCTGTTTCAGCCCCTCTGTTTCAGCCCCTCTGTTTCAGCCCCTCTGTTTCTCGGCATCTGTTTCAGCCCCTCTGATTCAGCCCCTCTGTTTCTCACCCTCTGTTTCAGCCCCTCTGTTTCTCGCCCTCTTTTTCAGCCCCTCTATTTCTTGCCCTCTGTTTCAGCCCCTCTGTTTCAGCCCCTCTGATTCAGCCCCTCTGTTTCTCGCCCTCTGTTTCAGCCACTCTGTTTCTGGCCCTCTGTTTCAGCCCCTCTGTTTCTCGCTCTCTGTTTCAGCCCCTCTGTTTCCGCCCCTCTGTTTCAGCCCCTCTGTTTCAGCCCCTCTGTTTCTCGCCCTCTGTTTCAGCCACTCTGTTTCTCGACCTCTGTTTCAGCCACTCTGTTTCTCGCCCTCTGTTTCAGCCCCTCTGTTTCAGCCCCTCTGTTTCAGTCCCTCTGTTTCAGCCCCTCTGTTTCTCGCCCTCTGTTTCAGCCCCTCTGTTTCTCGCCCTGTGTTTCAGCCTCTCTGTTTCTCGCCCTCTGTTTCAGCCCCACTGTTTCAGCCCGTCTGTTTCAGCCCCTCTGTTTCAGCCCCTCTGTTTCTCGCCCTCTGTTTCAGCCCCTCTGTTTCTCGCCCTCTGTATCAGGCGCTTTGTTTCAGCCCCTTTGTTTCAGCCCCACTTTTTCAGCCCCTCTGTTTCTCGCCCTCTGTTTCTCGCCCTCTGATTCAGCCACTCTGTTTCTCGCCCTCTGTTTCAGCCCCTCTGTTTCAGCCCATCTGATTCAGCCTGTCTGATTCAGCCCCTCTGTTTCTCGCCCTCTGTTTCAGCCACTCTGTTACAGCCCCTCTGTTTCTTGCCCTCTGTTTCAGCCCCTCTGTTTCTCGCCCTCTGTTTCAGCCCCTCTGTTTCTCGCCCTCTGTTTCAGCCCCTCTGTTTCTCGCCCTCTGTTTCAGTCCCTCTGTTTCGCGCTCTCTGTTTCAGCCCCTCTGTTTCAGTCCTTCTGTTTCTTGCCCTCTGTTTCTGCCCCTCTGTTTCTCGCCCTCTTTTTCCGCCCCTCTGATTCAGCCCCTCTGTTTCAGACCCTCTGAATCAGCCACTCTGATTCAGCCCCTCTCTTTCAGCCCCTCTGTTTCAGCCCCTCTGTTTCTCGCCCTCTGTTTCAGCCCCTCTGTTTCTCACCCTCTGTTTCAGCCCTTCTGTTTCAGCCCCTCTGTTTCTCGCCCTCTGTTTCAGCCCCTCTGTTTCTCGGCATCTGTTTCAGCCCCTCTGATTCAGCCCCTCTGTTTCTCACCGTCTGTTTCTCGCCCTCTTTTTCAGCCCCTCTATTTCTTGCCCTCTGTTTCAGCCACTCTGTTTCAGCCCCTCTGTTTCAGCCCCTCTGTTTCTCGCCCTCTGTTTCAGCCCCTCTGATTCTCGCCCTCTTTTTCAGCCCCTCTATTTCAGCCCCTCTGTTTCAGCCCCTCTGTTTCAGGCTCTCTGTTTCAGCCCGTCTGTTTCAGCCCCTCTGTTTCAGCCCCTCTGATTCAGTCCCTTAGTTTCTCGCCCTCTGTTCCAGGCCCTCTGTTTCAGCCCCTCTGATTCAGCCCCTCTGATTCAGCCCCTCTGTTTCTCGCCCTCTGTTTCAGCCCCTCTGTTTCAGCCCCTCTGATTCAGCCCCTCTGATTCAGCCCCTCTGTTTCTCGCCCTCTGTTTCAGCCCCTCTGTTTCTCGCCCTCTGTTTCAGCCCCTCTGTTTCAGACCCTCTGTTTCAGTCTCTCTGTTTGTCGCCCTCTGTTTCTCGCACTCTGTTTCAGCCCCTCTGTTTCTCGCCCTCTGTTTCAGCCCCTCTGTTTCTCGCCCTCTGTTTCAGCCCCTCTGTTTCAGCCCCTCTGTTTCAGCCCCTCTGTTTCTCGCCCTCTGTTTCAGCCCCTCTGTTTCTTGCGCTCTGTTTCAGCCCCTCTGTTTCTCGCCCTCTGTTTCAGCCCCTCTATTTCAGCCCCTCTGTTTCAGCCCCTCTGTTTCAGGCTCTCTGTTTCAGTCCGTCTGTTTCAGCCCCTCTGTTTCAGCCCCTCTGATTCAGTCCCTTAGTTTCTCGCCCTCTGTTTCAGCCCCTCTGTTTCAGCCCCTCTGATTCAGCCCCTCTGATTCAGCCCCTCTGTTTCTCGCCCTCTGTTTCAGCCCCTCTGTGTGAGCCCCTCTGTTTCTCGCCCTCTGTTTCTGCCCCTCTGTTTCAGCCCCTCTGTTTCAGCCCCTCTGTTTCTTGCCCTCTGTTTCAGCCCCTCTGTTTCAGCCCCTCTGTTTCAGCCCCTCCGATTCAGCCCCTCTGTTTCAGCCCCTCTGTTTCTGCCCCTCTGTTACAGCCCCTCTGTTTCTCGCCCTTTGTTTCAGCCCCTCTGTTTCTCGCCCTCTGTTTCAGCCCCTCTGTTTCAGCCCCTCTGTTTCAGCCCCTCTGTTTCTCGCCCTCTGTTTCAGCCCCTCTGTTTCTTGCCCTCTGTTTCAGCCCCTCTGTTTCTCGCCCTCTGTTTCTGCCCCCCTGTTTCTCGCCCTCTGTTTCAGCCCCTCTGTTTCTCGCCTTCTGTTTCAGCCCCTCTGATTCAGCCCCTCTGTTTCTCGCCCTCTGTTTCAGCCCCTCTGTTTCAGCCCCTCTGTTTCAGCCCCTCTGTTTCTCGCCCTCTGTTTCAGCCCCTCTGTTTCTTGCCCTCTGTTTCAGCCCCTCTGTTTCTCGCCCTCTGTTTCAGCCTCTCTGTTTCTCGCCCTCTGTTTCAGCCCCTCTGTTTCAGCCACTCTGTTTCAGGCTCTCTGTTTCAGCCCGTCTGTTTCAGCCCCTCTGTTTCAGCCCCTCTGATTCAGCCCCTCTGTTTCAGCCCCTCTGATTCAGCCCCTCTGTTTCAGCCCCTCTATTTCAGCCCCTCTGTTTCAGCCCCTCTGTTTCAGGCTCTCTGTTACAGTCCGTCTGTTTCAGCCCCTCTGTTTCAGCCCCTCTGATTCAGTCCCTTAGTTTCTCGCCCTCTGTTTCAGCCCCTCTGTTTCAGCCCCTCTGATTCAGCCCCTCTGATTCAGCCCCTCTGTTTCTCGCCCTCTGTTTCAGCCCCTCTGTTTCAGCCCCTCTGTTTCTCGCCCTCTGTTTCTGCCCCTCTGTTTCCGCCCCTCTGTTTCAGCCCCTCTGTTTCTTGCCCTCTGTTTCAGCCCCTCTGTTTCAGCCCCTCTGTTTCAGCCCCTCCGATTCAGCCCCTCTGTTTCAGCCCCTCTGTTTCTGCCCCTCTGTTACAGCCCCTCTGTTTCTCGCCCTTTGTTTCAGCCCCTCTGTTTCTCGCCCTCTGTTTGAGCCCCTCTGTTTCTCGCACTCTGTTTCAGCCCCTCTGTTTCTCGCCCTCTGTTTCAGCCCCTCTGTTTCTCGCCCTCTGTTTCAGCCCCTCTGTTTCAGCCCCTCTGTTTCAGCCCCTCTGTTTCTCGCCCTCTGTTTCAGCCTCTCTGTTTCTCGCCCTCTGTTTCAGCCCCTCTGTTTCAGCCACTCTGTTTCAGGCTCTCTGTTTCAGCCCGTCTGTTTCAGCCCCTCTGTTTCAGCCCCTCTGATTCAGCCCCTCTGTTTCAGCCCCTCTGATTCAGCCCCTCTGTTTCAGCCCCTCTATTTCAGCCCCTCTGTTTCAGCCCCTCTGTTTCAGGCTCTCTGTTTCAGTCCGTCTGTTTCAGCCCCTCTGTTTCAGCCCCTCTGATTCAGTCCCTTAGTTTCTCGCCCTCTGTTTCAGCCCCTCTGTTTCAGCCCCTCTGATTCAGCCCCTCTGATTCAGCCCCTCTGTTTCTCGCCCTCTGTTTCAGCCCCTCTGTGTCAGCCCCTCTGTTTCTCGCCCTCTGTTTCTGCCCCTCTGTTTCAGCCCCTCTGTTTCAGCCCCTCTGTTTCTTGCCCTCTGTTTCAGCCCCTCTGTTTCAGCCCCTCCGATTCAGCCCCTCCGATTCAGCCCCTCTGTTACAGCCCCTCTGTTTCTCGCCCTTTGTTTCAGCCCCTCTGTTTCTCGCCCTCTGTTTCAGCCCCTCTGTTTCAGCCCCTCTGTTTCAGCCCCTCTGTTTCTCGCCCTCTGTTTCAGCCCCTCTGTTTCTTGCCCTCTGTTTCAGCCCCTCTGTTTCTCGCCCTCTGTTTCTGCCCCCCTGTTTCTCGCCCTCTGTTTCAGCCCCTCTGTTTCTCGCCTTCTGTTTCAGCCCCTCTGATTCAGCCCCTCTGTTTCAGCCCCTCTGATTCAGCACCTCTGATGCAGCCCCCCTGTTTCTCGCCCTCTGTTGCAGCCCCTCTGTTTCAGCACTTCTGTTTCAGCCACTCGGTTTCAGCCCCTCTGTTTCTTGCCCTCTGTTTCAGCCCCTCTGTTTCTCGCCCTCTGTTTCAGCCCCTCTGTTTCTCGCCCTCTGTTTCAGCCCCTCTGTTTCGCACTCTCTGTTTCAGCCGCTCTGTTTCAGCCCCTCTGTTTCTCGCCCTCTGTTTCAGCCACTCTGTTTCTCGCCCTCTGTTTCAGCCCCTCTGTTTCCGCCCCTCTGTTTCAGCCCCTCTGTTTCAGCCCCTCTGTTTCTCGCCCTCTGTTTCAGCCACTCTGTTTCTCGCCCTCTGTTTCAGCCACTCTGTTTCTCGCCCTCTGTTTCAGCCCCTCTGTTTCAGCCCCTCTGTTTCTCGCCCTCTGTTTCAGCCCCTCTGTTTCTCGCCCTGTGTTTCAGCCTCTCTGTTTCTCGCCCTGTGTTTCAGCCTCTCTGTTTCTCGCCCTCTGTTTCAGCCCCACTGTTTCAGCCCGTCTGTTTCAGCCCCTCTGTTTCAGCCCCTCTGTTTCTCGCCCTCTGTTTCAGCCCCTCTGTTTCTCGCCCTCTGTATCAGGCGCTTTGTTTCAGCCCCTTTGTTTCAGCCCCACTTTTTCAGCCCCTCTGTTTCTCGCCCTCTGTTTCTCGCCCTCTGATTCAGCCACTCTGTTTCTCGCCCTCTGTTTCAGCCCCTCTGTTTCAGCCCATCTGATTCAGCCTGTCTGATTCAGCCCCTCTGTTTCTCGCCCTCTGTTTCAGCCACTCTGTTTCAGCCCCTCTGTTTCTTGCCCTCTGTTTCAGCCCCACTGTTTCTCGCCCTCTGTTTCACCCCTTCTGTTTCTCGCCCTCTGTTTCAGCCCCTCTGTTTCTCGCCCTCTGTTTCAGTCCCTCTGTTTCGCGCTCTCTGTTTCAGCCCCTCTGTTTCAGTCCCTCTGTTTCTTGCCCTCTGTTTCTGCCCCTCTGTTTCTCGCCCTCTTTTTCCGCCCCTCTGATTCAGCCCCTCTGTTTCAGACCCTCTGAATCAGCCACTCTGATTCAGCCCCTCTGTTTCAGCCCCTCTGTTTCAGCCCCTCTGTTTCTCGCCCTCTATTTCAGCCTCTTTGTTTCTCACCCTCTGTTTCAGCCCCTCTGTTTCAGCCCCTCTGTTTCAGCCCCTCTGTTTCTCGGCATCTGTTTCAGCCCCTCTGATTCAGCCCCTCTGTTTCTCACCCTCTGTTTCAGCCCCTCTGTTTCTCGCCCTCTTTTTCAGCCCCTCTATTTCTTGCCCTCTGTTTCAGCCCCTCTGTTTCAGCCCCTCTGTTTCAGCCCCTCTGTTTCTCGCCCTCTGTTTCAGTCCCTCTGTTTCGCGCTCTCTGTTTCAGCCCCTCTGTTTCAGTCCCTCTGTTTCTTGCCCTCTGTTTCTGCCCCTCTGTTTCTCGCCCTCTTTTTCCGCCCCTCTGATTCAGCCCCTCTGTTTCAGACCCTCTGAATCAGCCACTCTGATTCAGCCCCTCTGTTTCAGCCCCTCTGTTTCAGCCCCTCTGTTTCTCGCCCTCTGTTTCAGCCCCTCTGTTTCTCACCCTCTGTTTCAGCCCCTCTGTTTCAGCCCCTCTGTTTCAGCCCCTCTGTTTCTCGGCATCTGTTTCAGCCCCTCTGATTCAGCCCCTCTGTTTCTCACCCTCTGTTTCAGCCCCTCTGTTTCTCGCCCTCTTTTTCAGCCCCTCTATTTCTTGCCCTCTGTTTCAGCCCCTCTGTTTCAGCCCCTCTGTTTCAGCCCCTCTGTTTCTCGCCCTCTGTTTCAGCCACTCTGTTTCTGGCCCTCTGTTTCAGCCCCTCTGTTTCTCGCTCTCTGTTTCAGCCCCTCTGTTTCCGCCCCTCTGTTTCAGCCCCTCTGTTTCAGCCCCTCTGTTTCTCGCCCTCTGTTTCAGCCCCTCTGTTTCTCGCCCTCTGTTTCAGCCCCTCTGTTTCAGCCCATCTGATTCAGCCTGTCTGATTCAGCCCCTCTGTTTCTCGCCCTCTGTTTCAGCCACTCTGTTTCAGCCCCTCTGTTTCTTGCCCTCTGTTTCAGCCCCTCTGTTTCTCGCCCTCTGTTTCACCCCTTCTGTTTCTCGCCCTCTGTTTCAGCCCCTCTGTTTCTCGCCCTCTGTTTCAGTCCCTCTGTTTCGCGCTCTCTGTTTCAGCCCCTCTGTTTCAGTCCCTCTGTTTCTTGCCCTCTGTTTCTGCCCCTCTGTTTCTCGCCCTCTTTTTCCACCCCTCTGATTCAGCCCCTCTGTTTCAGACCCTCTGAATCAGCCACTCTGATTCAGCCCCTCTGTTTCAGCCCCTCTGTTTCAGCCCCTCTGTTTCTCGCCCTCTGTTTCAGCCCCTTTGTTTCTCACCCTCTGTTTCAGCCCCTCTGTTTCAGCCCCTCTGTTTCAGCCCCTCTGTTTCTCGGCATCTGTTTCAGCCCCTCTGATTCAGCCCCTCTGTTTCTCACCCTCTGTTTCAGCCCCTCTGTTTCTCGCCTTCTTTTTCAGCCCCTCTATTTCTTGCCCTCTGTTTCAGCCCCTCTGTTTCAGCCCCTCTGTTTCAGCCCCTCTGTTTCTCGCCCTCTGTTTCAGTCCCTCTGTTTCGCGCTCTCTGTTTCAGCCCCTCTGTTTCAGTCCCTCTGTTTCTTGCCCTCTGTTTCTGCCCCTCTGTTTCTCGCCCTCTTTTTCCGCCCCTCTGATTCAGCCCCTCTGTTTCAGACCCTCTGAATCAGCCACTCTGATTCAGCCCCTCTGTTTCAGCCCCTCTGTTTCAGCCCCTCTGTTTCTCGCCCTCTGTTTCAGCCCCTCTGTTTCTCACCCTCTGTTTCAGCCCCTCTGTTTCAGCCCCTCTGTTTCAGCCCCTCTGTTTCTCGGCATCTGTTTCAGCCCCTCTGATTCAGCCCCTCTGTTTCTCACCCTCTGTTTCAGCCCCTCTGTTTCTCGCCCTCTTTTTCAGCCCCTCTATTTCTTGCCCTCTGTTTCAGCCCCTCTGTTTCAGCCCCTCTGATTCAGCCCCTCTGTTTCTCGCCCTCTGTTTCAGCCACTCTGTTTCTGGCCCTCTGTTTCAGCCCCTCTGTTTCTCGCTCTCTGTTTCAGCCCCTCTGTTTCCGCCCCTCTGTTTCAGCCCCTCTGTTTCAGCCCCTCTGTTTCTCGCCCTCTGTTTCAGCCACTCTGTTTCTCGACCTCTGTTTCAGCCACTCTGTTTCTCGCCCTCTGTTTCAGCCCCTCTGTTTCAGCCCCTCTGTTTCAGTCCCTCTGTTTCAGCCCCTCTGTTTCTCGCCCTCTGTTTCAGCCCCTCTGTTTCTCGCCCTGTGTTTCAGCCTCTCTGTTTCTCGCCCTCTGTTTCAGCCCCACTGTTTCAGCCCGTCTGTTTCAGCCCCTCTGTTTCAGCCCCTCTGTTTCTCGCCCTCTGTTTCAGCCCCTCTGTTTCTCGCCCTCTGTATCAGGCGCTTTGTTTCAGCCCCTTTGTTTCAGCCCCACTTTTTCAGCCCCTCTGTTTCTCGCCCTCTGTTTCTCGCCCTCTGATTCAGCCACTCTGTTTCTCGCCCTCTGTTTCAGCCCCTCTGTTTCAGCCCATCTGATTCAGCCTGTCTGATTCAGCCCCTCTGTTTCTCGCCCTCTGTTTCAGCCACTCTGTTACAGCCCCTCTGTTTCTTGCCCTCTGTTTCAGCCCCTCTGTTTCTCGCCCTCTGTTTCAGCCCCTCTGTTTCTCGCCCTCTGTTTCAGCCCCTCTGTTTCTCGCCCTCTGTTTCAGTCCCTCTGTTTCGCGCTCTCTGTTTCAGCCCCTCTGTTTCAGTCCCTCTGTTTCTTGCCCTCTGTTTCTGCCCCTCTGTTTCTCGCCCTCTTTTTCCGCCCCTCTGATTCAGCCCCTCTGTTTCAGACCCTCTGAATCAGCCACTCTGATTCAGCCCCTCTCTTTCAGCCCCTCTGTTTCAGCCCCTCTGTTTCTCGCCCTCTGTTTCAGCCCCTCTGTTTCTCACCCTCTGTTTCAGCCCTTCTGTTTCAGCCCCTCTGTTTCTCGCCCTCTGTTTCAGCCCCTCTGTTTCTCGGCATCTGTTTCAGCCCCTCTGATTCAGCCCCTCTGTTTCTCACCGTCTGTTTCTCGCCCTCTTTTTCAGCCCCTCTATTTCTTGCCCTCTGTTTCAGCCACTCTGTTTCAGCCCCTCTGTTTCAGCCCCTCTGTTTCTCGCCCTCTGTTTCAGCCCCTCTGATTCTCGCCCTCTTTTTCAGCCCCTCTATTTCAGCCCCTCTGTTTCAGCCCCTCTGTTTCAGGCTCTCTGTTTCAGCCCGTCTGTTTCAGCCCCTCTGTTTCAGCCCCTCTGATTCAGTCCCTTAGTTTCTCGCCCTCTGTTCCAGGCCCTCTGTTTCAGCCCCTCTGATTCAGCCCCTCTGATTCAGCCCCTCTGTTTCTCGCCCTCTGTTTCAGCCCCTCTGTTTCAGCCCCTCTGATTCAGCCCCTCTGATTCAGCCCCTCTGTTTCTCGCCCTCTGTTTCAGCCCCTCTGTTTCTCGCCCTCTGTTTCAGCCCCTCTGTTTCAGACCCTCTGTTTCAGTCTCTCTGTTTGTCGCCCTCTGTTTCTCGCACTCTGTTTCAGCCCCTCTGTTTCTCGCCCTCTGTTTCAGCCCCTCTGTTTCTCGCCCTCTGTTTCAGCCCCTCTGTTTCAGCCCCTCTGTTTCAGCCCCTCTGTTTCTCGCCCTCTGTTTCAGCCCCTCTGTTTCTTGCGCTCTGTTTCAGCCCCTCTGTTTCTCGCCCTCTGTTTCAGCCCCTCTATTTCAGCCCCTCTGTTTCAGCCCCTCTGTTTCAGGCTCTCTGTTTCAGTCCGTCTGTTTCAGCCCCTCTGTTTCAGCCCCTCTGATTCAGTCCCTTAGTTTCTCGCCCTCTGTTTCAGCCCCTCTGTTTCAGCCCCTCTGATTCAGCCCCTCTGATTCAGCCCCTCTGTTTCTCGCCCTCTGTTTCAGCCCCTCTGTGTGAGCCCCTCTGTTTCTCGCCCTCTGTTTCTGCCCCTCTGTTTCAGCCCCTCTGTTTCAGCCCCTCTGTTTCTTGCCCTCTGTTTCAGCCCCTCTGTTTCAGCCCCTCTGTTTCAGCCCCTCCGATTCAGCCCCTCTGTTTCAGCCCCTCTGTTTCTGCCCCTCTGTTACAGCCCCTCTGTTTCTCGCCCTTTGTTTCAGCCCCTCTGTTTCTCGCCCTCTGTTTCAGCCCCTCTGTTTCAGCCCCTCTGTTTCAGCCCCTCTGTTTCTCGCCCTCTGTTTCAGCCCCTCTGTTTCTTGCCCTCTGTTTCAGCCCCTCTGTTTCTCGCCCTCTGTTTCTGCCCCCCTGTTTCTCGCCCTCTGTTTCAGCCCCTCTGTTTCTCGCCTTCTGTTTCAGCCCCTCTGATTCAGCCCCTCTGTTTCTCGCCCTCTGTTTCAGCCCCTCTGTTTCAGCCCCTCTGTTTCAGCCCCTCTGTTTCTCGCCCTCTGTTTCAGCCCCTCTGTTTCTTGCCCTCTGTTTCAGCCCCTCTGTTTCTCGCCCTCTGTTTCAGCCTCTCTGTTTCTCGCCCTCTGTTTCAGCCCCTCTGTTTCAGCCACTCTGTTTCAGGCTCTCTGTTTCAGCCCGTCTGTTTCAGCCCCTCTGTTTCAGCCCCTCTGATTCAGCCCCTCTGTTTCAGCCCCTCTGATTCAGCCCCTCTGTTTCAGCCCCTCTATTTCAGCCCCTCTGTTTCAGCCCCTCTGTTTCAGGCTCTCTGTTACAGTCCGTCTGTTTCAGCCCCTCTGTTTCAGCCCCTCTGATTCAGTCCCTTAGTTTCTCGCCCTCTGTTTCAGCCCCTCTGTTTCAGCCCCTCTGATTCAGCCCCTCTGATTCAGCCCCTCTGTTTCTCGCCCTCTGTTTCAGCCCCTCTGTTTCAGCCCCTCTGTTTCTCGCCCTCTGTTTCTGCCCCTCTGTTTCCGCCCCTCTGTTTCAGCCCCTCTGTTTCTTGCCCTCTGTTTCAGCCCCTCTGTTTCAGCCCCTCTGTTTCAGCCCCTCCGATTCAGCCCCTCTGTTTCAGCCCCTCTGTTTCTGCCCCTCTGTTACAGCCCCTCTGTTTCTCGCCCTTTGTTTCAGCCCCTCTGTTTCTCGCCCTCTGTTTGAGCCCCTCTGTTTCTCGCACTCTGTTTCAGCCCCTCTGTTTCTCGCCCTCTGTTTCAGCCCCTCTGTTTCTCGCCCTCTGTTTCAGCCCCTCTGTTTCAGCCCCTCTGTTTCAGCCCCTCTGTTTCTCGCCCTCTGTTTCAGCCTCTCTGTTTCTCGCCCTCTGTTTCAGCCCCTCTGTTTCAGCCACTCTGTTTCAGGCTCTCTGTTTCAGCCCGTCTGTTTCAGCCCCTCTGTTTCAGCCCCTCTGATTCAGCCCCTCTGTTTCAGCCCCTCTGATTCAGCCCCTCTGTTTCAGCCCCTCTATTTCAGCCCCTCTGTTTCAGCCCCTCTGTTTCAGGCTCTCTGTTTCAGTCCGTCTGTTTCAGCCCCTCTGTTTCAGCCCCTCTGATTCAGTCCCTTAGTTTCTCGCCCTCTGTTTCAGCCCCTCTGTTTCAGCCCCTCTGATTCAGCCCCTCTGATTCAGCCCCTCTGTTTCTCGCCCTCTGTTTCAGCCCCTCTGTGTCAGCCCCTCTGTTTCTCGCCCTCTGTTTCTGCCCCTCTGTTTCAGCCCCTCTGTTTCAGCCCCTCTGTTTCTTGCCCTCTGTTTCAGCCCCTCTGTTTCAGCCCCTCCGATTCAGCCCCTCCGATTCAGCCCCTCTGTTACAGCCCCTCTGTTTCTCGCCCTTTGTTTCAGCCCCTCTGTTTCTCGCCCTCTGTTTCAGCCCCTCTGTTTCAGCCCCTCTGTTTCAGCCCCTCTGTTTCTCGCCCTCTGTTTCAGCCCCTCTGTTTCTTGCCCTCTGTTTCAGCCCCTCTGTTTCTCGCCCTCTGTTTCTGCCCCCCTGTTTCTCGCCCTCTGTTTCAGCCCCTCTGTTTCTCGCCTTCTGTTTCAGCCCCTCTGATTCAGCCCCTCTGTTTCAGCCCCTCTGATTCAGCACCTCTGATGCAGCCCCCCTGTTTCTCGCCCTCTGTTGCAGCCCCTCTGTTTCAGCACTTCTGTTTCAGCCACTCGGTTTCAGCCCCTCTGTTTCTTGCCCTCTGTTTCAGCCCCTCTGTTTCTCGCCCTCTGTTTCAGCCCCTCTGTTTCTCGCCCTCTGTTTCAGCCCCTCTGTTTCGCACTCTCTGTTTCAGCCGCTCTGTTTCAGCCCCTCTGTTTCTCGCCCTCTGTTTCAGCCACTCTGTTTCTCGCCCTCTGTTTCAGCCCCTCTGTTTCCGCCCCTCTGTTTCAGCCCCTCTGTTTCAGCCCCTCTGTTTCTCGCCCTCTGTTTCAGCCACTCTGTTTCTCGCCCTCTGTTTCAGCCACTCTGTTTCTCGCCCTCTGTTTCAGCCCCTCTGTTTCAGCCCCTCTGTTTCTCGCCCTCTGTTTCAGCCCCTCTGTTTCTCGCCCTGTGTTTCAGCCTCTCTGTTTCTCGCCCTGTGTTTCAGCCTCTCTGTTTCTCGCCCTCTGTTTCAGCCCCACTGTTTCAGCCCGTCTGTTTCAGCCCCTCTGTTTCAGCCCCTCTGTTTCTCGCCCTCTGTTTCAGCCCCTCTGTTTCTCGCCCTCTGTATCAGGCGCTTTGTTTCAGCCCCTTTGTTTCAGCCCCACTTTTTCAGCCCCTCTGTTTCTCGCCCTCTGTTTCTCGCCCTCTGATTCAGCCACTCTGTTTCTCGCCCTCTGTTTCAGCCCCTCTGTTTCAGCCCATCTGATTCAGCCTGTCTGATTCAGCCCCTCTGTTTCTCGCCCTCTGTTTCAGCCACTCTGTTTCAGCCCCTCTGTTTCTTGCCCTCTGTTTCAGCCCCACTGTTTCTCGCCCTCTGTTTCACCCCTTCTGTTTCTCGCCCTCTGTTTCAGCCCCTCTGTTTCTCGCCCTCTGTTTCAGTCCCTCTGTTTCGCGCTCTCTGTTTCAGCCCCTCTGTTTCAGTCCCTCTGTTTCTTGCCCTCTGTTTCTGCCCCTCTGTTTCTCGCCCTCTTTTTCCGCCCCTCTGATTCAGCCCCTCTGTTTCAGACCCTCTGAATCAGCCACTCTGATTCAGCCCCTCTGTTTCAGCCCCTCTGTTTCAGCCCCTCTGTTTCTCGCCCTCTATTTCAGCCTCTTTGTTTCTCACCCTCTGTTTCAGCCCCTCTGTTTCAGCCCCTCTGTTTCAGCCCCTCTGTTTCTCGGCATCTGTTTCAGCCCCTCTGATTCAGCCCCTCTGTTTCTCACCCTCTGTTTCAGCCCCTCTGTTTCTCGCCCTCTTTTTCAGCCCCTCTATTTCTTGCCCTCTGTTTCAGCCCCTCTGTTTCAGCCCCTCTGTTTCAGCCCCTCTGTTTCTCGCCCTCTGTTTCAGTCCCTCTGTTTCGCGCTCTCTGTTTCAGCCCCTCTGTTTCAGTCCCTCTGTTTCTTGCCCTCTGTTTCTGCCCCTCTGTTTCTCGCCCTCTTTTTCCGCCCCTCTGATTCAGCCCCTCTGTTTCAGACCCTCTGAATCAGCCACTCTGATTCAGCCCCTCTGTTTCAGCCCCTCTGTTTCAGCCCCTCTGTTTCTCGCCCTCTGTTTCAGCCCCTCTGTTTCTCACCCTCTGTTTCAGCCCCTCTGTTTCAGCCCCTCTGTTTCAGCCCCTCTGTTTCTCGGCATCTGTTTCAGCCCCTCTGATTCAGCCCCTCTGTTTCTCACCCTCTGTTTCAGCCCCTCTGTTTCTCGCCCTCTTTTTCAGCCCCTCTATTTCTTGCCCTCTGTTTCAGCCCCTCTGTTTCAGCCCCTCTGTTTCAGCCCCTCTGTTTCTCGCCCTCTGTTTCAGCCACTCTGTTTCTGGCCCTCTGTTTCAGCCCCTCTGTTTCTCGCTCTCTGTTTCAGCCCCTCTGTTTCCGCCCCTCTGTTTCAGCCCCTCTGTTTCAGCCCCTCTGTTTCTCGCCCTCTGTTTCAGCCCCTCTGTTTCTCGCCCTCTGTTTCAGCCTCTCTGTTTCTTGCCCTCTGTTTCAGCCCCTCTGTTTCTCGCCCTCTGTTTCAGCCTCTCTGTTTCTCGCCCTCTGTTTCAGCCCCTCTGTTTCAGCCACTCTGTTTCAGGCTCTCTGTTTCAGCCCGTCTGTTTCAGCCCCTCTGTTTCAGCCCCTCTGATTCAGCCCCTCTGTTTCAGCCCCTCTGATTCAGCCCCTCTGTTTCAGCCCCTCTATTTCAGCCCCTCTGTTTCAGCCCCTCTGTTTCAGGCTCTCTGTTACAGTCCGTCTGTTTCAGCCCCTCTGTTTCAGCCCCTCTGATTCAGTCCCATAGTTTCTCGCCCTCTGTTTCAGCCCCTCTGTTTCAGCCCCTCTGATTCAGCCCCTCTGATTCAGCCCCTCTGTTTCTCGCCCTCTGTTTCAGCCCCTCTGTTTCAGCCCCTCTGTTTCTCGCCCTCTGTTTCTGCCCCTCTGTTTCCGCCCCTCTGTTTCAGCCCCTCTGTTTCTTGCCCTCTGTTTCAGCCCCTCTGTTTCAGCCCCTCTGTTTCAGCCCCTCCGATTCAGCCCCTCTGTTTCAGCCCCTCTGTTTCTGCCCCTCTGTTACAGCCCCTCTGTTTCTCGCCCTTTGTTTCAGCCCCTCTGTTTCTCGCCCTCTGTTTGAGCCCCTCTGTTTCTCGCACTCTGTTTCAGCCCCTCTGTTTCTCGCCCTCTGTTTCAGCCCCTCTGTTTCTCGCCCTCTGTTTCAGCCCCTCTGTTTCAGCCCCTCTGTTTCAGCCCCTCTGTTTCTCGCCCTCTGTTTCAGCCTCTCTGTTTCTCGCCCTCTGTTTCAGCCCCTCTGTTTCAGCCACTCTGTTTCAGGCTCTCTGTTTCAGCCCGTCTGTTTCAGCCCCTCTGTTTCAGCCCCTCTGATTCAGCCCCTCTGTTTCAGCCCCTCTGATTCAGCCCCTCTGTTTCAGCCCCTCTATTTCAGCCCCTCTGTTTCAGCCCCTCTGTTTCAGGCTCTCTGTTTCAGTCCGTCTGTTTCAGCCCCTCTGTTTCAGCCCCTCTGATTCAGTCCCTTAGTTTCTCGCCCTCTGTTTCAGCCCCTCTGTTTCAGCCCCTCTGATTCAGCCCCTCTGATTCAGCCCCTCTGTTTCTCGCCCTCTGTTTCAGCCCCTCTGTGTCAGCCCCTCTGTTTCTCGCCCTCTGTTTCTGCCCCTCTGTTTCAGCCCCTCTGTTTCAGCCCCTCTGTTTCTTGCCCTCTGTTTCAGCCCCTCTGTTTCAGCCCCTCCGATTCAGCCCCTCCGATTCAGCCCCTCTGTTACAGCCCCTCTGTTTCTCGCCCTTTGTTTCAGCCCCTCTGTTTCTCGCCCTCTGTTTCAGCCCCTCTGTTTCAGCCCCTCTGTTTCAGCCCCTCTGTTTCTCGCCCTCTGTTTCAGCCCCTCTGTTTCTTGCCCTCTGTTTCAGCCCCTCTGTTTCTCGCCCTCTGTTTCTGCCCCCCTGTTTCTCGCCCTCTGTTTCAGCCCCTCTGTTTCTCGCCTTCTGTTTCAGCCCCTCTGATTCAGCCCCTCTGTTTCAGCCCCTCTGATTCAGCACCTCTGATGCAGCCCCCCTGTTTCTCGCCCTCTGTTGCAGCCCCTCTGTTTCAGCACTTCTGTTTCAGCCACTCGGTTTCAGCCCCTCTGTTTCTTGCCCTCTGTTTCAGCCCCTCTGTTTCTCGCCCTCTGTTTCAGCCCCTCTGTTTCTCGCCCTCTGTTTCAGCCCCTCTGTTTCGCACTCTCTGTTTCAGCCGCTCTGTTTCAGCCCCTCTGTTTCTCGCCCTCTGTTTCAGCCACTCTGTTTCTCGCCCTCTGTTTCAGCCCCTCTGTTTCCGCCCCTCTGTTTCAGCCCCTCTGTTTCAGCCCCTCTGTTTCTCGCCCTCTGTTTCAGCCACTCTGTTTCTCGCCCTCTGTTTCAGCCACTCTGTTTCTCGCCCTCTGTTTCAGCCCCTCTGTTTCAGCCCCTCTGTTTCTCGCCCTCTGTTTCAGCCCCTCTGTTTCTCGCCCTGTGTTTCAGCCTCTCTGTTTCTCGCCCTGTGTTTCAGCCTCTCTGTTTCTCGCCCTCTGTTTCAGCCCCACTGTTTCAGCCCGTCTGTTTCAGCCCCTCTGTTTCAGCCCCTCTGTTTCTCGCCCTCTGTTTCAGCCCCTCTGTTTCTCGCCCTCTGTATCAGGCGCTTTGTTTCAGCCCCTTTGTTTCAGCCCCACTTTTTCAGCCCCTCTGTTTCTCGCCCTCTGTTTCTCGCCCTCTGATTCAGCCACTCTGTTTCTCGCCCTCTGTTTCAGCCCCTCTGTTTCAGCCCATCTGATTCAGCCTGTCTGATTCAGCCCCTCTGTTTCTCGCCCTCTGTTTCAGCCACTCTGTTTCAGCCCCTCTGTTTCTTGCCCTCTGTTTCAGCCCCTCTGTTTCTCGCCCTCTGTTTCACCCCTTCTGTTTCTCGCCCTCTGTTTCAGCCCCTCTGTTTCTCGCCCTCTGTTTCAGTCCCTCTGTTTCGCGCTCTCTGTTTCAGCCCCTCTGTTTCAGTCCCTCTGTTTCTTGCCCTCTGTTTCTGCCCCTCTGTTTCTCGCCCTCTTTTTCCGCCCCTCTGATTCAGCCCCTCTGTTTCAGACCCTCTGAATCAGCCACTCTGATTCAGCCCCTCTGTTTCAGCCCCTCTGTTTCAGCCCCTCTGTTTCTCGCCCTCTATTTCAGCCTCTTTGTTTCTCACCCTCTGTTTCAGCACCTCTGTTTCAGCCCCTCTGTTTCAGCCCCTCTGTTTCTCGGCATCTGTTTCAGCCCCTCTGATTCAGCCCCTCTGTTTCTCACCCTCTGTTTCAGCCCCTCTGTTTCTCGCCCTCTTTTTCAGCCCCTCTATTTCTTGCCCTCTGTTTCAGCCCCTCTGTTTCAGCCCCTCTGTTTCTCGCCCTCTGTTTCAGTCCCTCTGTTTCGCGCTCTCTGTTTCAGCCCCTCTGTTTCAGTCCCTCTGTTTCTTGCCCTCTGTTTCTGCCCCTCTGTTTCTCGCCCTCTTTTTCCGCCCCTCTGATTCAGCCCCTCTGTTTCAGACCCTCTGAATCAGCCACTCTGATTCAGCCCCTCTGTTTCAGCCCCTCTGTTTCAGCCCCTCTGTTTCTCGCCCTCTGTTTCAGCCCCTCTGTTTCTCACCCTCTGTTTCAGCCCCTCTGTTTCAGCCCCTCTGTTTCAGCCCCTCTGTTTCTCGGCATCTGTTTCAGCCCCTCTGATTCAGCCCCTCTGTTTCTCACCCTCTGTTTCAGCCCCTCTGTTTCTCGCCCTCTTTTTCAGCCCCTCTATTTCTTGCCCTCTGTTTCAGCCCCTCTGTTTCAGCCCCTCTGTTTCAGCCCCTCTGTTTCTCGCACTCTGTTTCAGCCACTCTGTTTCTGGCCCTCTGTTTCAGCCCCTCTGTTTCTCGCTCTCTGTTTCAGCCCCTCTGTTTCCGCCCCTCTGTTTCAGCCCCTCTGTTTCAGCCCCTCTGTTTCTCGCCCTCTGTTTCAGCCACTCTGTTTCTCGCCCTCTGTTTCAGCCACTCTGTTTCTCGCCCTCTGTTTCAGCCCCTCTGTTTCAGCCCCTCTGTTTCAGTCCCTCTGTTTCAGCCCCTCTGTTTCTCGCCCTCTGTTTCAGCCCCTCTGTTTCTCGCCCTGTGTTTCAGCCTCTCTGTTTCTCGCCCTCTGTTTCAGCCCCACTGTTTCAGCCGGTCTGTTTCAGCCCCTCTGTTTCAGCCCCTCTGTTTCTCGCCCTCTGTTTCAGCCCCTCTGTTTCTCGCCCTCTGTATCAGGCGCTTTGTTTCAGCCCCTTTGTTTCAGCCCCACTTTTTCAGCCCCTCTGTTTCTCGCCCTCTGTTTCTCGCCCTCTGATTCAGCCACTCTGTTTCTCGCCCTCTGTTTCAGCCCCTCTGTTTCAGCCCATCTGATTCAGCCTGTCTGATTCAGCCCCTCTGTTTCTCGCCCTCTGTTTCAGCCACTCTGTTACAGCCCCTCTGTTTCTTGCCCTCTGTTTCAGCCCCTCTGTTTCTCGCCCTCTGTTTCAGCCCCTCTGTTTCTCGCCCTCTGTTTCAGCCCCTCTGTTTCTCGCCCTCTGTTTCAGTCCCTCTGTTTCGCGCTCTCTGTTTCAGCCCCTCTGTTTCAGTCCCTCTGTTTCTTGCCCTCTGTTTCTCAACCTCTTTTTCCGCCCCTCTGATTCAGCCCCTCTGTTTCAGACCCTCTGAATCAGCCACTCTGATTCAGCCCCTCTCTTTCAGCCCCTCTGTTTCAGACCCTCTGTTTCTCGCCCTCTGTTTCAGCCCCTCTGTTTCTCACCCTCTGTTTCAGCCCCTCTGTTTCAGCCCCTCTGTTTCTCGCCCTCTGTTTCAGCCCCTCTGTTTCTCGGTATCTGTTTCAGCCCCTCTGATTCAGCCCCTCTGTTTCTCACCGTCTGTTTCTCGCCCTCTTTTTCAGCCCCTCTATTTCTTGCCCTCTGTTTCAGCCCCTCTGTTTCAGCCCCTCTGTTTCAGCCCCTCTGTTTCTCGCCCTCTGTTTCAGCCCCTCTGATTCTCGCCCTCTTTTTCAGCCCCTCTATTTCAGCCCCTCTGTTTCAGCCCCTCTGTTTCAGGCTCTCTGTTTCAGCCCGTCTGTTTCAGCCCCTCTGTTTCAGCCCCTCTGATTCAGTCCCTTAGTTTCTCGCCCTCTGTTCCAGGCCCTCTGTTTCAGCCCCTCTGATTCAGCCCCTCTGATTCAGCCCCTCTGTTTCTCGCCCTCTGTTTCAGCCCCTCTGTTTCAGCCCCTCTGATTCAGCCCCTCTGATTCAGCCCCTCTGATTCAGCCCCTCTGTTTCTCGCCCTCTGTTTCAGCCCCTCTGTGTCAGCCCCTCTGTTTCTCGCCCTCTGTTTCTGCCCCTCTGTTTCAGCCCCTCTGTTTCAGCCCCTCTGTTTCTTGCCCTCTGTTTCAGCCCCTCTGTTTCAGCCCCTCTGTTTCAGCCCCTCCGATTCAGCCCCTCTGTTTCAGCCCCTCTGTTTCTGCCCCTCTGTTACAGCCCCTCTGTTTCTCGCCCTTTGTTTCAGCCCCTCTGTTTCTCGCCCTCTGTTTCAGCCCCTCTGTTTCAGCCCCTCTGTTTCAGCCCCTCTGTTTCTCGCCCTCTGTTTCAGCCCCTCTGTTTCTTGCCCTCTGTTTCAGCCCCTATGTTTCTCGCCCTCTGTTTCTGCCCCCCTGTTTCTCGCCCTCTGTTTCAGCCCCTCTGTTTCTCGCCTTCTGTTTCAGCCGCTCTGATTCAGCCCCTCTGTTTCAGCCCCTCTGATTCAGCACCTCTGATGCAGCCCCCCTGTTTCTCGCCCTCTGTTGCAGCCCCTCTGTTTCAGCACTTCTGTTTCAGCCACTCGGTTTCAGCCCCTCTGTTTCTTGCCCTCTGTTTCAGCCCCTCTGTTTCTCGCCCTCTGTTTCAGCCCCTCTGTTTCTCGCCCTCTGTTTCAGCCCCTCTGTTTCGCACTCTCTGTTTCAGCCCCTCTGTTTCAGCCCCTCTGTTTCTCGCCCTCTGTTTCAGCCACTCTGTTTCTCGCCCTCTGTTTCAGCCCCTCTGTTTCTCGCCCTCTGTTTCAGCCCCTCTGTTTCAGCCCCTCTGTTTCTCGCCCTCTGTTTCAGCCACTCTGTTTCTCGCCCTCTGTTTCAGCCACTCTGTTTCTCGCCCTCTGTTTCAGCCCCTCTGTTTCAGCCCCTCTGTTTCTCGCCCTCTGTTTCAGCCCCTCTGTTTCTCGCCCTGTGTTTCAGCCTCTCTGTTTCTCGCCCTCTGTTTCAGCCCCACTGTTTCAGCCCGTCTGTTTCAGCCCCTCTGTTTCAGCCCCTCTGTTTCTCGCCCTCTGTTTCAGCCCCTCTGTTTCTCGCCCTCTGTATCAGGCGCTTTGTTTCAGCCCCTTTGTTTCAGCCCCACTTTTTCAGCCCCTCTGTTTCTCGCCCTCTGTTTCTCGCCCTCTGATTCAGCCACTCTGTTTCTCGCCCTCTGTTTCAGCCCCTCTGTTTCAGCCCATCTGATTCAGCCTGTCTGATTCAGCCCCTCTGTTTCTCGCCCTCTGTTTCAGCCACTCTGTTTCAGCCCCTCTGTTTCTTGCCCTCTGTTTCAGCCCCTCTGTTTCTCGCACTCTGTTTCAGCCCTTCTGTTTCTCGCCCTCTGTTTCAGCCCCTCTGTTTCTCGCCCTCTGTTTCAGTCCCTCTGTTTCGCGCTCTCTGTTTCAGCCCCTCTGTTTCAGTCCCTCTGTTTCTTGCCCTCTGTTTCTGCCCCTCTGTTTCTCGCCCTCCTTTTCCGCCCCTCTGATTCAGCCCCTCTGTTTCAGACCCTCTGAATCAGCCACTCTGATTCAGCCCCTCTGTTTCAGCCCCTCTGTTTCAGCCCCTCTGTTTCTCGCCCTCTGTTTCAGCCCCTTTGTTTCTCACCCTCTGTTTCAGCCCCTCTGTTTCAGCCCCTCTGTTTCAGCCCCTCTGTTTCTCGGCATCTGTTTCAGCCCCTCTGATTCAGCCCCTCTGTTTCTCACCCTCTGTTTCAGCCCCTCTGTTTCTCGCCCTCTTTTTCAGCCCCTCTATTTCTTGCCCTCTGTTTCAGCCCCTCTGTTTCAGCCCCTCTGTTTCAGCCCCTCTGTTTCTCGCCCTCTGTTTCTTGCCCTCTGTTTCTGCCCCTCTGTTTCTCGCTCTCTTTTTCCGCCCCTCTGATTCAGCCCCTCTGTTTCAGACCCTCTGAATCAGCCACTCTGATTCAGCCCCTCTGTTTCAGCCCCTCTGTTTCAGCCCCTCTGTTTCTCGCCCTCTGTTTCAGCCCCTCTGTTTCTCACCCTCTGTTTCAGCCCCTCTGTTTCAGCCCCTCTGTTTCAGCCCCTCTGTTTCTCGGCATCTGTTTCAGCCCCTCTGATTCAGCCCCTCTGTTTCTCACCCTCTGTTTCAGCCCCTCTGTTTCTCGCCCTCTTTTTCAGCCCCTCTATTTCTTGCCCTCTGTTTCAGCCCCTCTGTTTCAGCCCCTCTGTTTCAGCCCCTCTGTTTCTCGCCCTCTGTTTCAGCCACTCTGTTTCTGGCCCTCTGTTTCAGCCCCTCTGTTTCTCGCTCTCTGTTTCAGCCCCTCTGTTTCCGCCCCTCTGTTTCAGCCCCTCTGTTTCAGCCCCTCTGTTTCTCGCCCTCTGTTTCAGCCACTCTGTTTCTCGCCCTCTGTTTCAGCCACTCTGTTTCTCGCCCTCTGTTTCAGCCCCTCTGTTTCAGCCCCTCTGTTTCAATCCCTCTGTTTCAGCCCCTCTGTTTCTCGCCCTCTGTTTCAGCCCCTCTGTTTCTCGCCCTGTGTTTCAGCCTCTCTGTTTCTCGCCCTCTGTTTCAGCCCCACTGTTTCAGCCCGTCTGTTTCAGCCCCTCTGTTTCAGCCCCTCTGTTTCTCGCCCTCTGTTTCAGCCCCTCTGTTTCTCGCCCTCTGTATCAGGCGCTTTGTTTCAGCCCCTTTGTTTCAGCCCCACTTTTTCAGCCCCTCTGTTTCTCGCCCTCTGTTTCTCGCCCTCTGATTCAGCCACTCTGTATTTCGCCCTCGGTTTCAGCCCCTCTGTTTCAGCCCATCTGATTCAGCCTGTCTGATTCAGCCCCTCTGTTTCTCGCCCTCTGTTTCAGCCACTCTGTTACAGCCCCTCTGTTTCTTGCCCTCTGTTTCAGCCCCTCTGTTTCTCGCACTCTGTTTCAGCCCCTCTGTTTCTCGCCCTCTGTTTCAGCCCCTCTGTTTCTCGCCCTCTGTTTCAGTCCCTCTGTTTCGCGCTCTCTGTTTCAGCCCCTCTGTTTCAGTCCCTCTGTTTCTTGCCCTCTGTTTCTGCCCCTCTGTTTCTCGCCCTCTTTTTCCGCCCCTCTGATTCAGCCCCTCTGTTTCAGACCCTCTGAATCAGCCACTCTGATTCAGCCCCTCTCTTTCAGCCCCTCTGTTTCAGCCCCTCTGTTTCTCGCCCTCTGTTTCAGCCCCTCTGTTTCTCACCCTCTGTTTCAGCCCCTCTGTTTCAGCCCCTCTGTTTCTCGCCCTCTGTTTCAGCCCCTCTGTTTCTCGGCATCTGTTTCAGCCCCTCTGATTCAGCCCCTCTGTTTCTCACCCTCTGTTTCTCGCCCTCTTTTTCAGCCCCTCTATTTCTTGCCCTCTGTTTCAGCCCCTCTGTTTCAGCCCCTCTGTTTCAGCCCCTCTGTTTCTCGCCCTCTGTTTCAGCCCCTCTGATTCTCGCCCTCTTTTTCAGCCCCTCTATTTCAGCCCCTCTGTTTCAGCCCCTCTGTTTCAGGCTCTCTGTTTCAGCCCGTCTGTTTCAGCCCCTCTGTTTCAGCCCCTCTGATTCAGTCCCTTAGTTTCTCGCCCTCTGTTTCAGGCCCTCTGTTTCAGCCCCTCTGATTCAGCCCCTCTGATTCAGCCCCTCTGTTTCTCGCCCTCTGTTTCAGCCCCTCTGTTTCAGCCCCTCTGATTCAGCCCCTCTGATTCAGCCCCTCTGTTTCTCGCCCTCTGTTTCAGCCCCTCTGTTTCTCGCCCTCTGTTTCAGCCCCTCTGTTTCAGACCCTCTGTTTCAGTCCCTCTGTTTGTCGCCCTCTGTTTCTCGCACTCTGTTTCAGCCCCTCTGTTTCTCGCCCTCTGTTTCAGCCCCTCTGTTTCTCGCCCTCTGTTTCAGCCCCTCTGTTTCAGCCCCTCTGTTTCAGCCCCTCTGTTTCTCGCCCTCTGTTTCAGCCCCTCTGTTTCTTGCGCTCTGTTTCAGCCCCTCTGTTTCTCGCCCTCTGTTTCAGCCTCTCTGTTTCTCGCCCTCTGTTTCAGCCCCTCTGTTTCAGCCACTCTGTTTCAGGCTCTCTGTTTCAGCCCGTCTGTTTCAGCCCCTCTGTTTCAGCCCCTCTGATTCAGCCCCTCTGTTTCAGCCCCTCTGATTCAGCCCCTCTGTTTCAGCCCCTCTATTTCAGCCCCTCAGTTTCAGCCCCTCTGTTTCAGGCTCTCTGTTTCAGTCCGTCTGTTTCAGCCCCTCTGTTTCAGCCACTCTGATTCAGTCCCTTAGTTTCTCGCCCTCTGTTTCAGCCCCTCTGTTTCAGCCCCTCTGATTCAGCCCCTCTGATTCAGCCCCTCTGTTTCTCGCCCTCTGTTTCAGCCCCTCTGTTTCAGCCCCTCTGTTTCTCGCCCTCTGTTTCAGCCCCTCTGTTTCAGCCCCTCTGTTTCAGCCCCTCTGTTTCTTGCCCTCTGTTTCAGCCCCTCTTTTTCAGCCCCTCTGTTTCAGCCCCTCCGATTCAGCCCCTCTGTTTCAGCCCCTCTGTTTCTGCCCCTCTGTTACAGCCCCTCTGTTTCTCGCCCTTTGTTTCAGCCCCTCTGTTTCTCGCCCTCTGTTTCAGCCCCTCTGTTTCAGCCCCTCTGTTTCAGCCCCTCTGTTTCTCGCCCTCTGTTTCAGCCCCTCTGTTTCTTGCCCTCTGTTTCAGCCCCTCTGTTTCAGCCCCTCTGTTTCAGCCCCTCTGTTTCTCGCCCTCTGTTTCTGCCCCCCTGTTTCTCGCCCTCTGTTTCAGCCCCTCTGTTTCTCGCCTTCTGTTTCAGCCCCTCTGATTCAGCCCCTCTGTTTCAGCCCCTCTGATTCAGCACCTCTGATGCAGCCCCTCTGTTTCTCGCCCTCTGTTGCAGCCCCTCTGTTTCAGCACTTCTGTTTCAGCCACTCGGTTTCAGCCCCTCTGTTTCTTGCCCTCTGTTTCAGCCCCTCTGTTTCTCGCCCTCTGTTTCAGCCCCTCTGTTTCTCGCCCTCTGTTTCAGCCCCTCTGTTTCGCACTCTCTGTTTCAGCCCCTCTGTTTCAGCCCCTCTGTTTCTCGCCCTCTGTTTCAGCCACTCTGTTTCTCGCCCTCTGTTTCAGCCCCTCTGTTTCCGCCCCTCTGTTTCAGCCCCTCTGTTTCAGCCCCTCTGTTTCTCGCCCTCTGTTTCAGCCACTCTGTTTCTCGCCCTCTGTTTCAGCCACTCTGTTTCTCGCCCTCTGTTTCAGCCACTCTGTTTCAGCCCCTCTGTTTCTCGCCCTCTGTTTCAGCCCCTCTGTTTCTCGCCCTGTGTTTCAGCCTCTCTGTTTCTCGCCCTGTGTTTCAGCCTCTCTGTTTCTCGCCCTCTGTTTCAGCCCCACTGTTTCAGCCCGTCTGTTTCAGCCCCTCTGTTTCAGCCCCTCTGTTTCTCGCCCTCTGTTTCAGCCCCTCTGTTTCTCTCCCTCTGTATCAGGCGCTTTGCTTCAGCCCCTTTGTTTCAGCCCCACTTTTTCAGTCCCTCTGTTTCTCGCCCTCTGTTTCTCGCCCTCTGATTCAGCCACTCTGTTTCTCGCCCTCTGTTTCAGCCCCTCTGTTTCAGCCCATCTGATTCAGCCTGTCTGTTTCAGCCACTCTGTTTCAGCCCCTCTGTTTCTTGCCCTCTGTTTCAGCCCCTCTGTTTCTCGCCCTCTGTTTCAGCCCTTCTGTTTCTCGCCCTCTGTTTCAGCCCCTCTGTTTCTCGCCCTCTGTTTCAGTCCCTCTGTTTCGCGCTCTCTGTTTCAGCCCCTCTGTTTCAGTCCCTCTGTTTCTTGCCCTCTGTTTCTGCCCCTCTGTTTCTCGCCCTCTTTTTCCGCCCCTCTGATTCAGCCCCTCTGTTTCAGACCCTCTGAATCAGCCACTCTGATTCAGCCCCTCTGTTTCAGCCCCTCTGTTTCAGCCCCTCTGTTTCTCGCCCTCTGTTTCAGCCCCTCTGTTTCTCACCCTCTGTTTCAGCCCCTCTGTTTCAGCCCCTCTGTTTCAGCCCCTCTGTTTCTCGGCATCTGTTTCAGCCCCTCTGATTCAGCCCCTCTGTTTCTCACCCTCTGTTTCAGCCCCTCTGTTTCTCGCCCTCTTTTTCAGCCCCTCTATTTCTTGCCCTCTGTTTCAGCCCCTCTGTTTCAGCCCCTCTGTTTCAGCCCCTCTGTTTCTCGCCCTCTGTTTCAGTCCCTCTGTTTCGCGCTCTCTGTTTCAGCCCCTCTGTTTCAGTCCCTCTGTTTCTTGCCCTCTGTTTCTGCCCCTCTGTTTCTCGCCCTCTTTTTCCGCCCCTCTGATTCAGCCCCTCTGTTTCAGACCCTCTGAATCAGCCACTCTGATTCAGCCCCTCTGTTTCAGCCCCTCTGTTTCAGCCCCTCTGTTTCTCGCCCTCTGTTTCAGCCCCTTTGTTTCTCACCCTCTGTTTCAGCCCCTCTGTTTCAGCCCCTCTGTTTCAGCCCCTCTGTTTCTCGGCATCTGTTTCAGCCCCTCTGATTCAGCCCCTCTGTTTCTCACCCTCTGTTTCAGCCCCTCTGTTTCTCGCCCTCTTTTTCAGCCCCTCTATTTCTTGCCCTCTGTTTCAGCCCCTCTGTTTCAGCCCCTCTGTTTCAGCCCCTCTGTTTCTCGCCCTCTGTTTCAGCCACTCTGTTTCTGGCCCTCTGTTTCAGCCCCTCTGTTTCTCGCTCTCTGTTTTAGCCCCTCTGTTTCCGCCCCTCTGTTTCAGCCCCTCTGTTTCAGCCCCTGTGTTTCTCGCCCTTTGTTTCAGCCACTCTGTTTCTCGCCCTCTGTTTCAGCCACTCTGTTTCTCGCCCTCTGTTTCAGCCCCTCTGTTTCAGCCCCTCTGTTTCTCGCCCTCTGTGTCAGCCCCTCTGTTTCTCGCCCTCTGTTTCAGCCCCTCTGTTTCTCGCCCTGTGTTACAGCCTCTCTGTTTCTCGCCCTCTGTTTCAGCCCCACTGTTTCAGCCCGTCTGTTTCAGCCCCTCTGTTTCAGCCCCTCTGTTTCTCGCCCTCTGTTTCAGCCCCTCTGTTTCTCGCCCTCTGTATCAGGCGCTTTGTTTCAGCCCCTTTGTTTCAGCCCCACTTTTTCAGCCCCTCTGTTTCTCGCCCTCTGTTTCTCGCCCTCTGATTCAGCCACTCTGTTTCTCGCCCTCTGTTTCAGCCACTCTGTTACAGCCCCTCTGTTTCTTGCCCTCTGTTTCAGCCCCTCTGTTTCTCGCCCTCTGTTTCAGCCCCTCTGTTTCTCGCCCTCTGTTTCAGCCCCTCTGTTTCTCGCCCTCTGTTTCAGTCCCTCTGTTTCGCGCTCTCTGTTTCAGCCCCTCTGTTTCAGTCCCTCTGTTTCTTGCCCTCTGTTTCTGCCCCTCTGTTTCTCGCCCTCTTTTTCCGCCCCTCTGATTCAGCCCCTCTGTTTCAGACCCTCTGAATCAGCCACTCTGATTCAGCCCCTCTGTTTCAGCCCCTCTGTTTCAGCCCCTCTGTTTCTCGCCCTCTGTTTCAGACCCTCTGTTTCTCACCCTCTGTTTCAGCCCCTCTGTTTCAGCCCCTCTGTTTCTCGCCCTCTGTTTCAGCCCCTCTGTTTCTCGGCATCTGTTTCAGCCCCTCTGATTCAGCCCCTCTGTTTCTCACCCTCTGTTTCAGCCCCTCTGTTTCTCGCCCTCTTTTTCAGCCCCTCTATTTCTTGCCCTCTGTTTCAGCCCCTCTGTTTCAGCCCCTCTGTTTCAGCCCCTCTGTTTCTCGCCCTCTGTTTCAGCCCCTCTGATTCTCGCCCGCTGTTTCATCCCCTCTGTTTCTCGCCCTCTGTTTCAGCCCCTTTATTTCTCGCCCTCTGTTTCAGCCCCTCTGTTTCAGCCCCACTGTTTCAGCCCCTCTGTTTCAGCCCCTCTGTTTCTCGCCCTCTGTTTCAGCCCCTCTGTTTCTCGCCCTCTGTTTCAGCCCCTCTGTTTCTCGCCCTCTGTTTCAGCCCCTCTGTTTCAGACCCTCTGTTTCAGTCCCTCTGTTTCTCGCCCTCTGTTTCTCGCCCTCTGTTTCAGCCCCTTTATTTCTCGCCCTGTGTTTCTCGCCCTCTTTTTCCGCCCCTCTGATTCAGCCCCTCTGATTCAGACCCTCTGAATCAGCCACTCTGATTCAGCCCCTCTGTTTCAGCCACTCTGTTTCAGCCCCTCTGTTTCTCGCCCTCTGTTTCAGCCCCTCTGTTTCTCACCCTCTGTTTCAGCCCCTCTGTTTCAGCCCCTCTGTTTCTCGCCCTCTGTTTCAGCCCCTCTGTTTCTCGGCATCTGTTTCAGCCCCTCTGATTCAGCCCCTCTGTTTCTCACCCACTGTTTCAGCCCCTCTGTTTCTCGCCCTCTTTTTCAGCCCATCTATTTCTTGCCCTCTGTTTCAGCCCCTCTGTTTCAGCCCCTCTGTTTCAGCCCCTCTGTTTCTCGCCCTCTGTTTAAGCCACTCTGTTTCTGGCCCTCTGTTTCAGCCCCTCTGTTTCTCGCTCTCTGTTTCAGCCCCTCTGTTTCAGCCCCTCTGTTTCAGCCCCTCTGTTTCTCGCCCTCTGATTCAGCCCCTCTGTTTCTCGCCCTCTGTTTCAGCCCCTCTATTTCTCGCCCTCTGTTTCAGCCCCTCTGTTCCAGCCCCACTGTTTCAGCCCCTTTGTTTCAGCCCCTCTGTTTCTCGCCCTCTGTTTCAGCCGCTCTGTTTCACACCCTCTGTTTCAGCCCCTCTGTTTCCGCCCCTCTGTTTCAGCCCCTCTGTTTCAGCCCCTCTGTTTCTCGCCCTCTGTTTCAGCCACTCTGTTTCTCGCCCTCTGTTTCAGCCACTCTGTTTCTCGCCCTCTGTTTCAGCCCCTCTGTTTCAGCCCCTCTGTTTCAGTCCCTCTGTTTCAGCCCCTCTGTTTCTCGCCCTCTGTTTCAGCCCCTCTGTTTCTCGCCCTGTGTTTCAGCCTCTCTGTTTCTCGCCCTCTGATTCAGCCCCTCTGTTTCTCGCCCTCTGTTTCAGCCCCTCTATTTCTCGCCCTCTGTTTCAGCCCCTCTGTTCCAGCCCCACTGTTTCAGCCCCTTTGTTTCAGCCCCTCTGTTTCTCGCCCTCTGTTTCAGCCGCTCTGTTTCACACCCTCTGTTTCAGCCCCTCTGTTTCCGCCCCTCTGTTTCAGCCCCTCTGTTTCAGCCCCTCTGTTTCTCGCCCTCTGTTTCAGCCACTCTGTTTCTCGCCCTCTGTTTCAGCCACTCTGTTTCTCGCCCTCTGTTTCAGCCCCTCTGTTTCAGCCCCTCTGTTTCAGTCCCTCTGTTTCAGCCCCTCTGTTTCTCGCCCTCTGTTTCAGCCCCTCTGTTTCTCGCCCTGTGTTTCAGCCTCTCTGTTTCTCGCCCTCTGTTTCAGCCTCTCTGTTTCTCGCCCTCTGTTTCAGCCCCTCTGTTTCTCGCCCTCTGTATCAGGCGCTTTGTTTCAGCCCCTTTGTTTCAGCCCCACTTTTTCAGCCCCTCTGTTTCAGCCCCTCTGTTTCTCGCCCTCTGTTTCAGCCCCTCTGTTTCAGCCCCTCTGTTTCAGTCCCTCTGTTTCAGCCCCTCTGTTTCTCGCCCTCTGTTTCAGCCCCTCTGTTTCAGCCCCACTGTTTCAGCCCGTCTGTTTCAGCCCCTCTGTTTCAGCCCCTCTGTTTCTCGCCCTCTGTTTCAGCCCCTCTGTTTCTCGCCCTCTGTATCAGGCGCTTTGTTTCAGCCCCTTTGTTTCAGCCCCACTTTTTCAGCCCCTCTGTTTCTCGCCCTCTGTTTCTCGCCCTCTGATTCAGCCACTCTGTTTCTCGCCCTCTGTTTCAGCCCCTTTGTTTCAGCCCATCTGATTCAGCCTGTCTGATTCAGCCCCTCTGTTTCTCGCCCTCTGTTTCAGCCACTCTGTTTCAGCCCCTCTGTTTCTTGCCCTCTGTTTCAGCCCCTCTGTTTCTCGCCCTCTGTTTCAGCCCCTCTGTTTCTCGCCCTCTGTTTCAGCCCCTCTGTTTCTCGCCCTCTGTTTCAGTCCCTCTGTTTCGCGCTCTCTGTTTCAGCCCCTCTGTTTCAGTCCCTCTGTTTCTTGCCATCTGTTTCTGCCCCTCTGTTTCTCGCCCTCTTTTTCCGCCCCTCTGATTCAGCCCCTCTGTTTCAGACCCTCTGAATCAGCAACTCTGATTCAGCCCCTCTGTTTCAGCCCCTCTGTTTCAGCCCCTCTGTTTCTAGCCCTCTGTTTCAGCCCCTCTGTTTCTCACCCTCTGTTTCAGCCCCTCTGTTTCAGCCCCTCTGTTTCTCGCCCTCTGTTTCAGCCCCTCTGTTTCTCGGCATCTGTTTCAGCCCCTCTGATTCAGCCCCTCTGTTTCTCACCCTCTGTTTTAGCCCCTCTGTTTCTCGCCCTCTTTTTCAGCCCCTCTATTTCTTGCCCTCTGTTTCAGCCCCTCTGTTTCAGCCCCTCTGTTTCAGCCCCTCTGTTTCTCGCCCTCTGTTTCAGCCCCTCTGATTCTCGCCCTCTGTTTCATCCCCTCTGTTTCTCGCCCTCTGTTTCAGCCCCTTTATTTCTCGCCCTCTGTTTCAGCCCCTCTGTTTCAGCCCCACTGTTTCAGCCCCTCTGTTTCAGCCCCTCTGTTTCTCGCCCTCTGTTTCAGCCCCTCTGTTTCTCGCCCTCTGGTTCAGCCCCTCTGTTTCTCGCCCTCTGTTTCAGCCCCTCTGTTTCAGACCCTCTGATTCAGTTCCTCTGTTTCTGGCCCTCTGTTTCTCGCCCTCTGTTTCAGCCCCTCTGTTTCTCGCCCTCTGTTTCAGCCCCTCTGTTTCTCGCCCTCTGTTTCAGCCCCTCTGTTTCAGCCCCTCTGTTTCAGCCCCTCTGTTTCAGCCCCTCTGTTTCTCGCCCTCTGTTTGAGCCCCTCTGTTTCTCGCCCTCTGTTTCAGCCTCTCTGTTTCTCGCCCTCTGTTTCAGCCCCTCTGTTTCAGCCCCTCTGATTCAGCCCCTCTGTTTCAGCCCCTCTGTTTCTCGCCCTCTGTTTCAGCCCCTCTGATTCAGCCCCTCTGTTTCAGCCCCTCTGATTCAGCCCCTCTGTTTCAGCCCCTCTATTTCAGCCCCTCTGTTTCAGCCCCTCTGTTTCAGGCTCTCTGTTTCAGTCCGTCTGTTTCAGCCCCTCTGTTTCAGCCCCTCTGATTCAGTCCCTTAGTTTCTCGCCCTCTGTTTCAGCCCCTCTGTTTCAGCCCCTCTGATTCAGCCCCTCTGATTCAGCCCCTCTGTTTCTCGCCCTCTGTTTCAGCCCCTCTGTTTCAGCCCCTCTGTTTCTCGCCCTCTGTTTCTGCCCCTCTGTTTCAGCCCCTCCGATTCAGCCCCTCTGTTTCAGCCCCTCTGTTTCTGCCCCTCTGTTTCAGCCCCTCTGTTTCTCGCCATTTGTTTCAGCCCCTCTGTTTCTCGCCCTCTGTTTCAGCCCCTCTGTTTCAGCCCCGCTGTTTCAGCCCCTCTGTTTCTCGCCCTCTGTTTCAGCCCCTCTGTTTCTTGCCCTCGGTTTCAGCCCCTCTGTTTCAGCCCCTCTGTTTCAGCCCCTCTGTTTCTCGCCCTCTGTTTCTGCCCCTCTGTTTCTCGCCCTCTGTTTCAGCCCCTCTGTTTCTCGCCTTCTGTTTCAGCCCCTCTGATTCAGCCCCTCTGTTTCAGCCCCTCTGATTCAGCACCTCTGATTCAGCCCCTCTATTTCTCGCCCTCTGTTGCAGCCCCTCTGTTTCAGCCCCTCTGTTTCAGCCACTCGGTTTCAGCCCCTCTGTTTCTTGCCCGCTGTTTCAGCCCCTCTGTTTCTCGCCCTCTGTTTCAGCCCCTCTGTTTCTCGCCCTCTGTTTCAGCCCCTCTGTTTCGCACTCTCTGTTTCAGCCCCTCTGTTTCAGCCCCTCTTTTTCTCGCCCTCTGTTTCTGCTCCTCTGTTTCTCGCCATCTGTTTCAGCCCCTCTGTTTCTCTCCCTCTGTTTCAGCCCCTCTGATTCAGCCCCTCTGTTTCAGCCCCTCTGTTTCAGCCCCTCTGTTTCTCGCCCTCTGTTTCAGCCCCTCTGTTTCTCACCCTCTGTTTCAGCACCTCTGTTTCAGCCCCTCTGTTTCTCGCCCTCTGTTTCAGCCCCTCTGTTGATCGCCCTCTGTTTCAGCCCCTCTGATTCAGCCCCTCTGCTTCTCGCCCTCTGTTTCAGCCCCTCTGTTTCTCGCCATCTGTTTCAGCCCCTCTGTTTCTCGCCCTCTGTTTCAGCCCCTCTGTTTCAGCCCCTCTGTTTCAGCCCCTCTGTTTCTCGCCCTCTGTTTCAGCCCCTCTGTTTCTCGCCCTCTGTTTCAGCCTCTCTGTTTCTCGCCCTCTGTTTCAGCCCCTCTGTTTCAGCCCCTCTGATTCAGCCCCTCTGTTTCAGCCCCTCTGATTCAGCCCCTCTGTTTCAGACCCTCTATTTCAGCCCCTCTGTTTCAGCCACTCTGTTTCAGGCTCTCTGTTTCAGCCCATCTGTTTCAGCCCCTCTGTTTCAGCCCCTCTGTTTCTGCCCCTCTGATTCAGTACCTTAGTTTCTCGCCCTCTGTTTCAGCCCCTCTGTTTCAGACCCTCTATTTCAGCCCCTCTGTTTCAGCCCCTCTGTTTCAGGCGCTCTGTTTCAGCCCGTCTGTTTCAGCCCCTCTGTTTCAGCCCCTCTGATTCAGTCCCTTAGTTTCTCGCCCTCTGTTTCAGGCCCTCTGTTTCAGCCCCTCTGATTCAGCCCCTCTGTTTCAGACCCTCTGAATCAGCCACTCTGATTCAGCCCCTCTGTTTCAGCCCCTCTGTTTCAGCCCCTCTGTTTCTCGCCCTCTGTTTCAGCCCCTCTGTTTCTCACCCTCTGTTTCAGCCCCTCTGTTTCAGCCCCTCTGTTTCTCGCCCTCTGTTTCAGCCCCTCTGTTTCTCGGCATCTGTTTCAGCCCCTCTGATTCAGCCCCTCGGTTTCTCACCCACTGTTTCAGCCCCTCTGTTTCTCGCCCTCTTTTTCAGCCCATCTATTTCTTGCCCTCTGTTTCAGCCCCTCTGTTTCAGCCCCTCTGTTTCAGCCCCTCTGTTTCTCGCCCTCTGTTTAAGCCACTCTGTTTCTGGCCCTCTGTTTCAGCCCCTCTGTTTCTCGCTCTCTGTTTCAGCCCCTCTGTTTCAGCCCCTCTGTTTCAGCCCCTCTGTTTCTCGCCCTCTGTTTCAGCCACTCTGTTTCTCGCCCTCTGTTTCAGCCCCTCTATTTCTCGCCCTCTGTTTCAGCCCCTCTGTTTCAGCCCCACTGTTTCAGCCCCTTTGTTTCAGCCCCTCTGTTTCTCGCCCTCTGTTTCAGCCGCTCTGTTTCTCACCCTCTGTTTCAGCCCCTCTGTTTCCGCCCCTCTGTTTCAGCCCCTCTGTTTCAGCCCCTCTGTTTCTCGCCCTCTGTTTCAGCCACTCTGTTTCTCGCCCTCTGTTTCAGCCACTCTGTTTCTCGCCCTCTGTTTCAGCCCCTCTGTTTCAGTCCCTCTGTTTCAGCCCCTCTGTTTCTCGCCCTCTGTTTCAGCCCCTCTGTTTCTCGCCCTGTGTTTCAGCCTCTCTGTTTCTCGCCCTCTGTTTCAGCCCCACTGTTTCAGCCCGTCTGTTTCAGCCCCTCTGTTTCAGCCCCTCTGTTTCTCGCCCTCTGTTTCAGCCCCTCTGTTTCTCGCCCTCTGTATCAGGCGCTTTGTTTCAGCCCCTTTGTTTCAGCCCCACTTTTTCAGCCCCTCTGTTTCTCGCCCTCTATTTCTCGCCCTCTGATTCAGCCACTCTGTTTCTCGCCCTCTGTTTCAGCCCCTCTGTTTCAGCCCATCTGATTCAGCCTGTCTGATTCAGCCCCTCTGTTTCTCGCCCTCTGTTTCAGCCACTCTGTTTCAGCCCCTCTGTTTCTTGCCCTCTGTTTCAGCCCCTCTGTTTCTCGCCCTCTGTTTCAGCCCCTCTGTTTCTCGCCCTCTGTTTCAGCCCCTCTGTTTCTCGCCCTCTGTTTCAGTCCCTCTGTTTCGCGCTCTCTGTTTCAGCCCCTCTGTTTCAGTCCCTCTGTTTCTTGCCCTCTGTTTCTGCCCCTCTGTTTCTCGCCCTCTTTTTCCGCCCCTCTGATTCAGCCCCTCTGTTTCAGCCCCTCTGTTTCTCGCCCTCTGTTTCAGCCCCTCTGTTTCTCACCCTCTGTTTCAGCCCCTCTGTTTCAGCCCCTCTGTTTCTCGCCCTCTGTTTCAGCCCCTCTGTTTCTCGGCATCTGTTTCAGCCCCTCTGATTCAGCCCCTCTGTTTCTCACCCTCTGTTTCAGCCCCTCTGTTTCTCGCCCTCTTTTTCAGCCCCTCTATTTCTTGCCCTCTGTTTCAGCCCCTCTGTTTCAGCCCCTCTGTTTCGGCCCCTCTGTTTCTCGCCCTCTGTTTCAGCCCCTCTGATTCTCGCCCTCTGTTTCATCCCCTCTGTTTCTCGCCCTCTGTTTCAGCCCCTTTATTTCTCGCCCTCTGTTTCAGCCCCTCTGTTTCAGCCCCACTGTTTCAGCCCCTCTGTTTCAGCCCCTCTGTTTCTCGCCCTCTGTTTCAGCCCCACTGTTTCTCGCCCTCTGTTTCAGCCCCTCTGTTTCAGACCCTCTGTTTCAGTCCCTCTGTTTCTGGCCCTCTGTTTACCGCCCTCTGTTTCAGCCCCTCTGTTTCTCGCCCTCTGTTTCAGCCCCTCTGTTTCTCGCCCTCTGTTTCAGCCCCTCTGTTTCAGCCCCTCTGTTTCAGCCCCTCTGTTTCAGCCCCTCTGTTTCTCGCCCTCTGTTTGAGCCCCTCTGTTTCTCGCCCTCTGTTTCAGCCTCTCTGTTTCTCGCCCTCTGTTTCAGCCCCTCTGTTTCAGCCCTTCTGATTCAGCCCCTCTGTTTCAGCCCCTCTGTTTCTCGCCCTCTGTTTCAGCCCCTCTGATTCAGCCCCTCTGTTTCAGCCCCTCTGATTCAGCCCCTCTGTTTCAGCCCCTCTATTTCAGCCCCTCTGTTTCAGCCCCTCTGTTTCAGGCTCTCTGTTTCAGTCCGTCTGTTTCAGCCCCTCTGTTTCAGCCCCTCTGATTCAGTCCCTTAGTTTCTCGCCCTCTGTTTCAGCCCCTCTGTTTCAGCCCCTCTGATTCAGCCCCTCTGATTCAGCCCCTCTGTTTCTCGCCCTCTGTTTCAGCCCCTCTGTTTCAGCCCCTCTGTTTCTCGCCCTCTGTTTCTGCCCCTCTGTTTCAGCCCCTCTGTTTCAGCCCCTCTGTTTCTTGCCCTCTGTTTCAGCCCCTCTGTTTCAGCCCCTCTGTTTCAGCCCCTCCGATTCAGCCCCTCTGTTTCAGCCCCTCTGTTTCTGCCCCTCTGTTTCAGCCCCTCTGTTTCTCGCCATTTGTTTCAGCCCCTCTGTTTCTCGCCCTCTGTTTCAGCCCCTCAGTTTCAGCCCCTCTGTTTCAGCCCCTCTGTTTCTCGCCCTCTGTTTCAGCCCCTCTGTTTCTTGCCCTCTGTTTCAGCCCCTCTGTTTCAGCCCCTCTGTTTCTCGCCCTCTGTTTCTGCCCCTCTGTTTCTCGCCCTCTGTTTCAGCCCCTCTGTTTCTCGCCTTCTGTTTCAGCCCCTCTGATTCAGCCCCTCTGTTTCAGCCCCTCTGATTCAGCACCTCTGATTCAGCCCCTCTGTTTCTCGCCCTCTGTTGCAGCCCCTCTGTTTCAGCCCCTCTGTTTCAGCCACTCGGTTTCAGCCCCTCTGTTTCTTGCCCTCTGTTTCAGCCCCTCTGTTTCTCGCCCTCTGTTTCAGCCCCTCTGTTTCTCGCCCTCTGTTTCAGCCCCTCTGTTTCGCACTCTCTGTTTCAGCCCCTCTGTTTCAGCCCCTCTTTTTCTCGCCCTCTGTTTCTGCTCCTCTGTTTCTCGCCCTCTGTTTCAGCCCCTCTGTTTCTCGCCCTCTGTTTCAGCCCCTCTGATTCAGCCCCTCTGTTTCAGCCCCTCTGAATCAGCCCCTCTGTTTCAGCCCCTCTGTTTCAGCCCCTCTGTTTCTCGCCCTCTGTTTCAGCCCCTCTGTTTCTCACCCTCTGTTTCAGCACCTCTGTTTCAGCCCCACTGTTTCTCGCCCTCTGTTTCAGCCCCTCTGTTTCTCGCACTCTGTTTCAGCCCCTCTGATTCAGCCCCTCTGTTTCTCGCCCTCTGTTTCAGCCCCTCTGTTTCTCGCCATCTGTTTCAGCCCCTCTGTTTCTCGCCCTCTGTTTCAGCCCCTCTGTTTCAGCCCCTCTGTTTCAGCCCCTCTGTTTCTCGCCCTCTGTTTCAGCCCCTCTGTTTCTCGCCCTCTGTTTCAGCCTCTCTGTTTCTCGCCCTCTGTTTCAGCCCCTCTGTTTCAGCCCCTCTGATTCAGCCCCTCTGTTTCAGCCCCTCTGATTCAGCCCCTCTGTTTCAGACCCTCTATTTCAGCCCCTCTGTTTCAGCCACTCTGTTTCAGGCTCTCTGTTTCAGCCCGTCTGTTTCAGCCCCTCTGTTTCAGCCCCTCTGTTTCAGCCCCTCTGATTCAGTACCTTAGTTTCTCGCCCTCTGTTTCAGCCCCTCTGTTTCAGCCCCTCTATTTCAGCCCCTCTGTTTCAGCCCCTCTGTTTCAGGCGCTCTGTTTCAGCCCGTCTGTTTCAGCCCCTCTGTTTCAGCCCCTCTGATTCAGTCCCTTAGTTTCTCGCCCTCTGTTTCAGGCCCTCTGTTTCAGCCCCTCTGATTCAGCCCCTCTGATTCAGCCCCTCTGTTTCTCGCCCTCTGTTTCAGCCCGTCTGTTTCAGCCCCTCTGATTCAGCCCCTCTGATTCAGCCCCTCTGTTTCTCGCCCTCTATTTCAGCCCCTCTGTTTCTCGCCCTCTGTTTCAGCCCCTCTGTTTCAGACCCTCTGTTTCAGTCCCTCTGTTTCTCGCCCTCTGTTTCTCGCCCTCTGTTTCAGACCCTCTGTTTCTCGCCCTCTGTTTCAGCCCCTCTGTTTCTCGCCCTCTGTTTCAGCCCCTCTGTTTCAGCCCCTCTGTTTCAGCCCCTCTGTTTCTCGCCCTCTGTTTCTCGCCCTCTGTTTCAGCCCCTCTGTTTCTTGCCCTCTGTTTCAGCCCCTCTGTTTCTCGCCCTCTGTTTCAGCCTCTCTGTTTCTCGCCCTCTGTTTCAGCCCCTCTGTTTCAGCCACTCTGTTTCAGGCTCTCTGTTTCAGCCCGTCTGTTTCAGCCCCTCTGTTTCAGCCCCTCTGATTCAGCCCCTCTGTTTCAGCCCCTCTGATTCAGCCCCTCTGTTTCAGCCCCTCTATTTCAGCCCCTCTGTTTCAGCCCCTCTGTTTCAGGCTCTCTGTTTCAGTCCGTCTGTTTCAGCCCCTCTGTTTCAGCCCCTCTGATTCAGTCCCTTAGTTTCTCGCCCTCTGTTTCAGCACCTCTGTTTCAGCCCCTCTGATTCAGCCCCTCTGATTCAGCCACTCTGTTTCTCGCCCTCTGTTTCAGCCCCTCTGTTTCAGCCCCTCTGTTTCTCGCCCTCTGTTTCTGCCCCTCTGTTTCAGCCCCTCTGTTTCAGCCCCTCTGTTTCTTGCCCTCTGTTTCAGCCCCTCTGTTTCAGCCCCTCTGTTTCAGCCCCTCCGATTCAGCCCCTCTGTTTCAGCCCCTCTGTTTCTGCCCCTCTGTTACAGCCCCTCTGTTTCTCGCCCTTTGTTTCAGCCCCTCTGTTTCTCGCCCTCTGTTTCAGCCCCTCTGTTTCAGCCGCTCTGTTTCAGCCCCTCTGTTTCTCGCCCTCTGTTTCAGCCCCTCTGTTTCTTGCCCTCTGTTTCAGCCCCTCTGTTTCAGCCCCTCTGTTTCAGCCCCTCTGTTTCTCGCCCTCTGTTTCTGCCCCCCTGTTTCTCGCCCTCTGTTTCAGCCCCTCTGTTTCTCGCCTTCTCTTTCAGCACCTCTGATTCAGCCCCTCTGTTTCAGCCCCTCTGATTCAGCACCTCTGATGCAGCCCCTCTGTTTCTCGCCCTCTGTTGCAGCCCCTCTGTTTCAGCCCTTCTGTTTCAGCCACTCGGTTTCAGCCCCTCTGTTTCTTGCCCTCTGTTTCAGCCCCACTGTTTCTCGCCCTCTGTTTCTGCCCCTCTGTTTCTCGCCCTCTGTTTCAGCCCCTCTGTTTCGCACTCTCTGTTTCAGCCCCTCTGTTTCAGCCCCTCTGTTCCTCGCCCTCTGTTTCAGCCACTCTGTTTCTCGCCCTCTGTTTCAGCCCCTCTGTTTCCGCCCCTCTGTTTCAGCCCCTCTGTTTCAGCCCCTCTGTTTCCCGCCCTCTGTTTCAGCCACTCTGTTTCTCGCCCTCTGTTTCAGCCACTCTGTTTCTCGCCCTCTGTTTCAGCCACTCTGTTTCTCGCCCTCTGTTTCAGCCACTCTGTTTCAGCCCCTCTGTTTCTCGCCCTCTGTTTCAGCCCCTCTGTTTCTTGCCCTGTGTTTCAGCCTCTCTGTTTCTCGCCCTGTGTTTCAGCCTCTCTGTTTCTCGCCCTCTGTTTCAGCCCCACTGTTTCAGCCCGTCTGTTTCAGCCCCTCTGTTTCAGCCCCTCTGTTTCTCGCCCTCTGTTTCAGCCCCTCTGTTTCTCGCCCTCTGTATCAGGCGCTTTGTTTCAGCCCCTTTGTTTCATCCCCACTTTTTCAGCCCCTCTGTTTCTCGCCCTCTGTTTCTCGCCCTCTGATTCAGCCACTCTGTTTCTCGCCCTCTGTTTCAGCCCCTTTGTTTCAGCCCATCTGATTCAGCCTGTCTGATTCAGCCCCTCTGTTTCTCGCCCTCTGTTTCAGCCACTCTGTTTCAGCCCCTCTGTTTCTTGCCCTCTGTTTCAGCCCCTCTGTTTCTCGCCCTCTGTTTCAGCCCTTCTGTTTCTCGCCCTCTGTTTCAGCCCCTCTGTTTCTCGCCCTCTGTTTCAGTCCCTCTGTTTCGCGCTCTCTGTTTCAGCCACTCTGTTTCAGTCCCTCTGTTTCTTGCCCTCTGTTTCTGCCCCTCTGTTTCTAGCCCTCTTTTTCCGCCCCTCTGATTCAGCCACTCTGTTTCTTGCCCTCTGTTTCTGCCCCTCTGTTTCTCGCCCTCTGTTTCAGTCCCTCTGTTTCGCGCTCTCTGTTTCAGCCCCTCTGTTTCAGTCCCTCTGTTTCTTGCCCTCTGTTTCTGCCCCTCTGTTTCTCGCCCTCCATTTCCGCCCCTCTGATTCAGCCCCTCTGTTTCAGACCCTCTGAATCAGCCACTCTGATTCAGCACCTCTGTTTCAGCCCCTCTGTTTCAGCCCCTCTGTTTCTCGCCCTCTGTTTCAGCCCCTCTGTTTCTCACCCTCTGTTTCAGCCCCTCTGTTTCAGCCCCTCTGTTTCAGCCCCTCTGTTTCTCGGCATCTGTTTCAGCCCCTCTGATTCAGCCCCTCTGTTTCTCACCCTCTGTTTCAGCCCCTCTGTTTCTCGCCCTCTTTTTCAGCCCCTCTATTTCTTGCCCTCTGTTTCAGCCCCTCTGTTTCAGCTCCTCTGTTTCAGCCCCTCTGTTTCTCGCACTCTGTTTCAGCCACTCTGTTTCTGGCCCTCTGTTTCATCCCCTCTGTTTCTCGCTCTCTGTTTCAGCCCCTCTGTTTCCGCCCCTCTGTTTCAGCCCCTCTGTTTCAGCCCCTCTGTTTCGCGCCCTCTGTTTCAGCCACTCTGTTTCTCGCCCTCTGTTTCAGCCACTCTGTTTCTCGACCTCTGTTTCAGCCCCTCTGTTTCAGCCCCTCTGTTTCAGTCCCTCTGTTTCAGCCCCTCTGTTTCTCGCCCTCTGTTTCAGCCCCTCTGTTTCTCGCCCTGTGTTTCAGCCTCTCTGTTTCTCGCCCTCTGTTTCAGCCCCACTGTTTCAGCCCGTCTGTTTCAGCCCCTCTGTTTCAGCCCCTCTGTTTCTCGCCCTCTGTTTCAGCCCCGCTGTTTCTCGCCCTCTGTATCAGGCGCTTTGTTTCAGCCCCTTTGTTTCAGCCCCACATTTTCAGCCCCTCTGTTTCTCGCCCTCTGTTTCTCGCCCTCTGATTCAGCCACTCTGTTTCTCGCCCTCTGTTTCAGCCCCTCTGTTTCAGCCCATCTGATTCAGCCTGTCTGATTCAGCCCCTCTGTTTCTCGCCCTCTGTTTCAGCCACTCTGTTACAGCCCCTCTGTTTCTTGCCCTCTGTTTCAGCCCCTCTGTTTCTCGCCCTCTGTTTCAGCCCCTCTGTTTCTCGCCCTCTGTTTCAGCCCCTCTGTTTCTCGCCCTCTGTTTCAGTCCCTCTGTTTCGCGCTCTCTGTTTCAGCCCCTCTGTTTCTCACCCTCTGTTTCAGCCCCTCTGTATCAGCCCCTCTGTTTCTCACCCTCTGTTTCAGCCCCTCTGTATCAGCCCCTCTGTTTCTCGCCCTCTGTTTCAGCCCCTCTGTTTCTCGGCATCTGTTTCAGCCCCTCTGATTCAGCCCCTCTGTTTCTCACCCTCTGTTTCAGCCCCTCTGTTTCTCGCCCTCTTTTTCAGCCCCTCTATTTCTTGCCCTCTGTTTCAGCCCCTCTGTTTCAGCCCCTCTGTATCAGCCCCTCTGTTTCTCGCCCTCTGTTTCAGCCCCTCTGATTCTCGCCCTCTGTTTCATCCCCTCTGTTTCTCGCCCTCTGTTTCAGCCCCTTTATTTCTCGCCCTCTGTTTCAGCCCCTCTGTTTCAGCCCCACTGTTTCAGCACCTCTGTTTCAGCCCCTCAGTTTCTCGCCCTCTGTTTCAGCCCCTCTGTTTCTCGCCCTCTGTTTCAGCCCCTCTGTTTCTCGCCCTCTGTTTCAGCCCCTCTGTTTCAGACCCTCTGTTTCAGTCCCTCTGTTTCTCGCCCTCTGTTTCTCGCCCTCTGTTTCAGCCCCTTTATTTCTCGCCCTGTGTTTCTCGCCCTCTTTTTCCGCCCCTCTGATTCAGCCCCTCTGTTTCAGACCCCCTGAATCAGCCACTCTGATTCAGCCCCCCTGTTTCAGCCCCTCTGTTTCAGCCCCTCTGTTTCTCGCCCTCTGTTTCAGCCCCTCTGTTTCTCACCCTCTGTTTCAGCCCCTCTGTTTCAGCCCCTCTGTTTCTCGCCCTCTGTTTCAGCCCCTCTGTTTCTCGGCATCTGTTTCAGCCCCTCTGAATCAGCCCCTCTGTTTCTCACCCACTGTTTCAGCCCCTCTGTTTCTCGCCCTCTTTTTCAGCCCATCTATTTCTTGCCCTCTGTTTCAGCCCCTCTGTTGCAGCCCCTCTGTTTCAGCCCCTCTGTTTCTCGCCCTCTGTTTAAGCCACTCTGTTTCTGGCCCTCTGTTTCAGCCCCTCTGTTTCTCGCTCTCTGTTTCAGCCCCTCTGTTTCCGCCCCTCTGTTTCAGCTCCTCTGTTTCAGCCCCTCTGTTTCTCGCCCTCTGTTTCAGCCACTCTGTTTCTCGCCCTCTGATTCAGCCACTCTGTTTCTCGCCCTCTGTTTCAGCCCCTCTGTTTCAGCCCCTCTGTTTCAGTCCCTCTGTTTCAGCCCATCTGTTTCTCGCCCTCTGTTTCAGCCTCTCTGTTTCTCGCCCTGTGTTTCAGCCTCTCTGTTTCTCGCCCTCTGTTTCAGCCCCACTGTTTCAGCCCGTCTGTTTCAGCCCCTCTGTTTCAGCCCCTCTGTTTCTCGCCCTCTGTTTCAGCCCCTCTGTTTCTCGCCCTCTGTATCAGGCGCTTTGTTTCAGCCCCTTTGTTTCAGCCCCACTTTTTCAGCCCCTCTGTTTCTCGCCCTCTGTTTCTCGCCCTCTGATTCAGCCACTCTGTTTCTCGCCCTCTGTTTCAGCCCCTCTGTTTCAGCCCATCTGATTCAGCCTGTCTGATTCAGCCCCTCTGTTTCTCGCCCTCTGTTTCAGCCACTCTGTTTCAGCCCCTCTGTTTCTTGCCCTCTGTTTCAGCCCCTCTGTTTCTCGCCCTCTGTTTCAGCCCCTCTGTTTCTCGCCCTCTGTTTCAGCCCCTCTGTTTCTCGCCCTCTGTTTCAGTCCCTCTGTTTCGCGCTCTCTGTTTCAGCCCCTCTGTTTCAGTCCCTCTGTTTCTTGCCCTCTGTTTCTGCCCCTCTGTTACTCTCCCTCTTTTTCCGCCCCTCTGATTCAGCCCCTCTGTTTCAGACCCTCTGAATCAGCCACTCTGATTCAGCCCCTCTGTTTCGCGCTCTCTGTTTCAGCCCCTCTGTTTCAGTCCCTCTGTTTCTTGCCCTCTGTTTCTGCCCCTCTGTTTCTCGCCCTCTTTTTCCGCCCCTCTGATTCAGCCCCTCTGTTTCAGCCCCTCTGTTTCTCGCCCTCTGTTTCAGCCCCTCTGTTTCTCACCCTCTGTTTCAGCCCCTCTGTTTCAGCCCCTCTGATTCAGCCCCTCTGTTTCTCACCCTCTGTTTCAGCCCCTCTGTTTCTCGCCCTCTTTTTCAGCCCCTCTATTTCTTGCCCTCTGTTTCAGCCCCTCTGTTTCAGCCCCTCTGTTTCGGCCCCTCTGTTTCTCGCCCTCTGTTTCAGCCCCTCTGATTCTCGCCCTCTGTTTCATCCCCTCTGTTTCTCGCCCTCTGTTTCAGCCCCTTTATTTCTCGCCCTCTGTTTCAGCCCCTCTGTTTCAGCCCCACTGTTTCAGCCCCTCTGTTTCAGCCCCTCTGTTTCTCGCCCTCTGTTTCAGCCCCTCTGTTTCTCGCCCTCTGTTTCAGCCCCTCTGTTTCTCGCCCTCTGTTTCAGCCCCTCTGTTTCAGACCCTCTGTTTCAGTCCCTCTGTTTCTGGCCCTCTGTTTCTCGCCCTCTGTTTCAGCCCCTCTGTTTCTCGCCCTCTGTTTCAGCCCCTCTGTTTCTCGCCCTCTGTTTCAGCCCCTCTGTTTCAGCCCCTCTGTTTCAGCCCCTCTGTTTCAGCCCCTCTGTTTCTCGCCCTCTGTTTGAGCCCCTCTGTTTCTCGCCCTCTGTTTCAGCCTCTCTGTTTCTCGCCCTCTGTTTCAGCCCCTCTGTTTCAGCCCCTCTGATTCAGCCCCTCTGTTTCAGCCCCTCTGTTTCTCGCCCTCTGTTTCAGCCCCTCTGATTCAGCCCCTCTGTTTCAGCCCCTCTGATTCAGCCCCTCTGTTTCAGCCCCTCTATTTCAGCCCCTCTGTTTCAGCCCCTCTGTTTCAGGCTCTCTGTTTCAGTCCGTCTGTTTCAGCCCCTCTGTTTCAGCCCCTCTGATTCAGTCCCTTAGTTTCTCGCCCTCTGTTTCAGCCCCTCTGTTTCAGCCCCTCTGATTCAGCCCCTCTGATTCAGCCCCTCTGTTTCTCGCCCTCTGTTTCAGCCCCTCTGTTTCAGCCCCTCTGTTTCTCGCCCTCTGTTTCTGCCCCTCTGTTTCAGCCCCTCTGTTTCAGCCCCTCTGTTTCTTGCCCTCTGTTTCAGCCCCTCTGTTTCAGCCCCTCTGTTTCAGCCCCTCCGATTCAGCCCCTCTGTTTCAGCCCCTCTGTTTCTGCCCCTCTGTATCAGCCCCTCTGTTTCTCGCCATTTGTTTCAGCCCCTCTGTTTCTCGCCCTCTGTTTCAGCCCCTCTGTTTCAGCCCCTCTGTTTCAGCCCCTCTGTTTCTCGCCCTCTGTTTCAGCCCCTCTGTTTCTTGCCCTCTGTTTCAGCCCCTCTGTTTCAGCCCCTCTGTTTCAGCCCCTCTGTTTCTCGCCCTCTGTTTCTGCCCCTCTGTTTCTCGCCCTCTGTTTCAGCCCCTCTGTTTCTCGCCTTCTGTTTCAGCCCCTCTGATTCAGCCCCTCTGTTTCAGCCCCTCTGATTCAGCACCTCTGATTCAGCCCCTCTGTTTCTCGCCCTCTGTTGCAGCCCCTCTGTTTCAGCCCCTCTGTTTCAGCCACTCGGTTTCAGCCCCTCTGTTTCTTGCCCTCTGTTTCAGCCCCTCTGTTTCTCGCCCTCTGTTTCAGCCCCTCTGTTTCTCGCCCTCTGTTTCAGCCCCTCTGTTTCGCACTCTCTGTTTCAGCCCCTCTGTTTCAGCCCCTCTGTTTCTCGCCCTCTGTTTCTGCTCCTCTGTTTCTCGCCCTCTGTTTCAGCCCCTCTGTTTCTCGCCCTCTGTTTCAGCCCCTCTGATTCAGCCCCTCTGTTTCAGCCCCTCTGAATCAGCCCCTCTGTTTCAGCCCCTCTGTTTCAGCCCCTCTGTTTCTCGCCCTCTGTTTCAGCCCCTCTGTTTCTCACCCTCTGTTTCAGCACCTCTGTTTCAGCCCCTCTGTTTCTCGCCCTCTGTTTCAGCCCCTCTGTTTCTCGCCCTCTGTTTCAGCCCCTCTGATTCAGCCCCTCTGTTTCTCGCCCTCTGTTTCAGCCCCTCTGTTTCTCGCCATCTGTTTCAGCCCCTCTGTTTCTCGCCCTCTGTTTCAGCCCCTCTGTTTCAGCCCCTCTGTTTCAGCCCCTCTGTTTCTCGCCCTCTGTTTCAGCCCCTCTGTTTCTCGCCCTCGGTTTCAGCCTCTCTGTTTCTCGCCCTCTGTTTCAGCCCCTCTGTTTCAGCCCCTCTGATTCAGCCCCTCTGTTTCAGCCCCTCTGATTCAGCCCCTCTGTTTCAGACCCTCTATTTCAGCCCCTCTGTTTCAGCCACTCTGTTTCAGGCTCTCTGTTTCAGGCGTCTGTTTCAGCCCCTCTGTTTCAGCCCCTCTGTTTCAGCCCCTCTGATTCAGTACCTTAGTTTCTCGCCCTCTGTTTCAGCCCCTCTGTTTCAGCCCCTCTATTTCAGCCCCTCTGTTTCAGCCCCTCTGTTTCAGGCGCTCTGTTTCAGCCCGTCTGTTTCAGCCCCTCTGTTTCAGCCCCTCTGATTCAGTCCCTTAGTTTCTCGCTCTCTGTTTCAGGCCCTCTGTTTCAGGCCCTCTGATTCAGCCCCTCTGATTCAGCCCCTCTGTTTCTCGCCCTCTGTTTCAGCCCCTCTGTTTCAGCCCCTCTGATTCAGCCCCTCTGATTCAGCCCCTCTGTTTCTCGCCCTCTATTTCAGCCCCTCTGTTTCTCGCCCTCTGTTTCAGCCCCTCTGTTTCAGACCCTCTGTTTCTCGCCATTTGTTTCAGCCCCTCTGATTCAGCCCCTCTGTTTCAGCCCCTCTGTTTCAGCCCCTCTGTTTCTCGCCCTCTGTTTCAGCCCCTCTGTTTCTCACCCTCTGTTTCAGCACCTCTGTTTCAGCCCCTCTGTTTCTCGCCCTCTGTTTCAGCCCCTCTGTTTCTCGCCCTCTATTTCAGCCCCTCTGTTTCTCGCCCTCTGTTTCAGCCCCTCTGTTTCAGACCCTCTGTTTCTCGCCATTTGTTTCAGCCCCTCTGATTCAGCCCCTCTGTTTCAGCCCCTCTGTTTCAGCCCCTCTGTTTCTCGCCCTCTGTTTCAGCCCCTCTGTTTCTCACCCTCTGTTTCAGCACCTCTGTTTCAGCCCCTCTGTTTCTCGCCCTCTGTTTCAGCCCCTCTGTTTCTCGCCCTCTGTTTCAGCCCCTCTGTTTCAGCCCCTCTGTTTCTCGCCCTCTGTTTCTCGCCCTCTGTTTCAGCCCCTCTGTTTCTCGCCCTCTGTTTCAGCCCCTCTGTTTCTCGCCCTCTGTTTCAGCCCCTCTGTTTCAGCCCCTCTGTTTCAGCCCCTCTGTTTCAGCCCCTCTGTTTCTCGCCCTCTGTTTCAGCCCCTCTGTTTCTTGCCCTCTGTTTCAGCCCCTCTGTTTCTCGCCCTCTGTTTCAGCCTCTCTGTTTCTCGCCCTCTGTTTCAGCCCCTCTGTTTCAGCCACTCTGTTTCAGGCTCTCTGTTTCAGCCCGTCTGTTTCAGCCCCTCTGTTTCAGCCCCTCTGATTCAGCCCCTCTGTTTCAGCCCCTCTGATTCAGCCCCTCTGTTTCAGCCCCTCTATTTCAGCCCCTCTGTTTCAGCCCCTCTGTTTCAGGCTCTCTGTTTCAGTCCGTCTGTTTCAGCCCCTCTGTTTCAGCCCCTCTGATTCAGTCCCTTAGTTTCTCGCCCTCTGTTTCAGCACCTCTGTTTCAGCCCCTCTGATTCAGCCCCTCTGATTCAGCCACTCTGTTTCTCGCCCTCTGTTTCAGCCCCTCTGTTTCAGCCCCTCTGTTTCTCGCCCTCTGTTTCTGCCCCTCTGTTTCAGCCCCTCTGTTTCAGCCCCTCTGTTTCTTGCCCTCTGTTTCAGCCCCTCTGTTTCAGCCCCTCTGTTTCAGCCCCTCCGATTCAGCCCCTCTGTTTCAGCCCCTCTGTTTCTGCCCCTCTGTTACAGCCCCTCTGTTTCTCGCCCTTTGTTTCAGCCCCTCTGTTTCTCGCCCTCTGTTTCAGCCCCTCTGTTTCAGCCCCTCTGTTTCAGCCCCTCTGTTTCTCGCCCTCTGTTTCAGCCCCTCTGTTTCTTGCCCTCTGTTTCAGCCCCTCTGTTTCAGCCCCTCTGTTTCAGCCCCTCTGTTTCTCACCCTCTGTTTCTGCCCCCCTGTTTCTCGCCCTCTGTTTCAGCCCCTCTGTTTCTCGCCTTCTGTTTCAGCACCTCTGATTCAGCCCCTCTGTTTCAGCCCCTCTGATTCAGCACCTCTGATGCAGCCCCTCTGTTTCTCGCCCTCTGTTGCAGCCCCTCTGTTTCAGCCCTTCTGTTTCAGCCACTCGGTTTCAGCCCCTCTGTTTCTTGCCCTCTGTCTCAGCCCCACTGTTTCTCGCCCTCTGTTTCTGCCCCTCTGTTTCGCGCCCTCTGTTTCAGCCCCTCTGTTTCGCACTCTCTGTTTCAGCCCCTCTGTTTCAGCCCCTCTGTTTCTCGCCCTCTGTTTCAGCCACTCTGTTTCTCGCCCTCTGTTTCAGCCCCTCTGTTTCCGCCCCTCTGTTTCAGCCCCTCTGTTTCAGCCCCTCTGTTTCTCGCCCTCTGTTTCAGCCACTCTGTTTCTCGCCCTCTGTTTCAGCCACTCTGTTTCTCGCCCTCTGTTTCAGCCACTCTGTTTCAGCCCCTCTGTTTCTCGCCCTCTATTTCAGCCCCTCTGTTTCAGCCCATCTGATTCAGCCTGTCTGATTCAGCCCCTCTGTTTCTCGCCCTCTGTTTCAGCCACTCTGTTTCAGCCCCTCTGTTTCTTGCCCTCTGTTTCAGCCCCTCTGTTTCTCGCCCTCTGTTTCAGCCCTTCTGTTTCTCGCCCTCTGTTTCAGCCCCTCTGTTTCTCGCCCTCTGTTTCAGTCCCTCTGTTTCGCGCTCTCTGTTTCAGCCACTCTGTTTCAGTCCCTCTGTTTCTTGCCCTCTGTTTCTGCCCCTCTGTTTCTAGCCCTCTTTTTCCGCCCCTCTGATTCAGCCCCTCTGTTTCTTGCCCTCTGTTTCTGCCCCTCTGTTTCTCGCCCTCTGTTTCAGTCCCTCTGTTTCGCGCTCTCTGTTTCAGCCCCTCTGTTTCAGTCCCTCTGTTTCTTGCCCTCTGTTTCTGCCCCTCTGTTTCTCGCCCTCTATTTCCGCCCCTCTGATTCAGCCCCTCTGTTTCAGGCCCTCTGAATCAGCCACTCTGATTCAGCCCCTCTGTTTCAGCCCCTCTGTTTCAGCCCCTCTGTTTCTCGCCCTCTGTTTCAGCCCCTCTGTTTCTCACCCTCTGTTTCAGCCCCTCTGTTTCAGCCCCTCTGTTTCAGCCCCTCTGTTTCTCGGCATCTGTTTCAGCCCCTCTGATTCAGCCCCTCTGTTTCTCACCCTCTGTTTCAGCCCCTCTGTTTCTCGCCCTCTTTTTCAGCCCCTCTATTTCTTGCCCTCTGTTTCAGCCCCTCTGTTTCAGCTCCTCTGTTTCAGCCCCTCTGTTTCTCGCACTCTGTTTCAGCCACTCTGTTTCTGGCCCTCTGTTTCATCCCCTCTGTTTCTCGCTCTCTGTTTCAGCCCCTCTGTTTCCGCCCCTCTGTTTCAGCCCCTCTGTTTCAGCCCCTCTGTTTCTCGCCCTCTGTTTCAGCCACTCTGTTTCTCGCCCTCTGTTTCAGCCACTCTGTTTCTCGCCCTCTGTTTCAGCCCCTCTGTTTCAGCCCCTCTGTTTCAGTCCCTCTGTTTCAGCCCCTCTGTTTCTCGCCCTCTGTTTCAGCCCCTCTGTTTCAGTCCCTCTGTTTCTTGCCCTCTGTTTCTGCCCCTCTGTTTCTCGCCCTCTATTTCCGCCCCTCTGATTCAGCCCCTCTGTTTCAGACCCTCTGAATCAGCCACTCTGATTCAGCCCCTCTGTTTCAGCCCCTCTGTTTCAGCCCCTCTGTTTCTCGCCCTCTGTTTCAGCCCCTCTGTTTCTCACCCTCTGTTTCAGCTCCTCTGTTTCAGCCCCTCTGTTTCAGCCCCTCTGTTTCTCGGCATCTGTTTCAGCCCCTCTGATTCAGCCCCTCTGTTTCTCACCCTCTGTTTCAGCCCCTCTGTTTCTCGCCCTCTTTTTCAGCCCCTCTATTTCTTGCCCTCTGTTTCAGCCCCTCTGTTTCAGCCCCTCTGTTTCAGCCCCTCTGTTTCAGTCCCTCTGTTTCAGCCCCTCTGTTTCTCGCCCTCTGTTTCAGCCCCTCTGTTTCTCGCCCTGTGTTTCAGCCTCTCTGTTTCTCGCCCTCTGTTTCAGCCCCACTGTTTCAGCCCGTCTGTTTCAGCCCCTCTGTTTCAGCCCCTCTGTTTCTCGCCCTCTGTTTCAGCCCCGCTGTTTCTCGCCCTCTGTATCAGGCGCTTTGTTTCAGCCCCTTTGTTTCAGCCCCACATTTTCAGCCCCTCTGTTTCTCGCCCTCTGTTTCTCGCCCTCTGATTCAGCCACTCTGTTTCTCGCCCTCTGTTTCAGCCCCTCTGTTTCAGCCCATCTGATTCAGCCTGTCTGATTCAGCCCCTCTGTTTCTCGCCCTCTGTTTCAGCCACTCTGTTATAGCCCCTCTGTTTCTTGCCCTCTGTTTCAGCCCCTCTGTTTCTCACCCTCTGTTTCAGCCCCTCTGTTTCTCGCCCTCTGTTTCAGCCCCTCTGTTTCTCGCCCTCTGTTTCAGTCCCTCTGTTTCGCGCTCTCTGTTTCAGCCCCTCTGTTTCAGTCCCTCTGTTTCTTGCCGTCTGTTTCTGCCCCTCTGTTTCTCGCCTTCTTTTTCCGCCCCTCTGATTCAGCCCCTCTGTTTCAGACCCTCTGAATCAGCCACTCTGATTCAGCCCCTCTGTTTCAGCCCCTCTGCTTCAGCCCCTCTGTTTCTCGCCCTGTGTTTCAGCCCCTCTGTTTCTCACCCTCTGTTTCAGCCCCTCTGTATCAGCCCCTCTGTTTCTCGCCCTCTGTTTCAGCCCCTCTGTTTCTCGGCATCTGTTTCAGCCCCTCTGATTCAGCCCCTCTGTTTCTCACCCTCTGTTTCAGACCCTCTGTTTCTCGCCCTCTTTTTCAGCCCCTCTATTTCTTGCCCTCTGTTTCAGCCCCTCTGTTTCAGCCCCTCTGTATCAGCCCCTCTGTTTCTCGCCCTCTGTTTCAGCCCCTCTGATTCTCGCCCTCTGTTTCATCCCCTCTGTTTCTCGCCCTCTGTTTCAGCCCCTTTATTTCTCGCCCTCTGTTTCAGCCCCTCTGTTTCAGCCCCACTGTTTCAGCACCTCTGTTTCAGCCCCTCAGTTTCTCGCCCTCTGTTTCAGCCCCTCTGTTTCTCGCCCTCTGTTTCAGCCCCTCTGTTTCTCGCCCTCTGTTTCAGCCCCTCTGTTTCAGACCCTCTGTTTCAGTCCCTCTGTTTCAGCCCCTCTTTTTCTCGCCCTCTGTTTCTGCTCCTCTGTTTCTCGCCCTCTGTTTCAGCCCCTCTGTTTCTCGCCCTCTGTTTCAGCCCCTCTGATTCAGCCCCTCTGTTTCAGCCCCTCTGAATCAGCCCCTCTGTTTCAGCCCCTCTGTTTCAGCCCCTCTGTTTCTCGCCCTCTGTTTCAGCCCCTCTGTTTCTCACCCTCTGTTTCAGCACCTCTGTTTCAGCCCCTCTGTTTCTCGCCCTCTGTTTCAGCCCCTCTGTTTCTCGCCCTCTGTTTCAGCCCCTCTGATTCAGCCCCTCTGTTTCTCGCCCTCTGTTTCAGCCCCTCTGTTTCTCGCCATCTGTTTCAGCCCCTCTGTTTCTCGCCCTCTGTTTCAGCCCCTCTGTTTCAGCCCCTCTGTTTCAGCCCCTCTGTTTCTCGCCCTCTGTTTCAGCCCCTCTGTTTCTCGCCCTCTGTTTCAGCCTCTCTGTTTCTCGCCCTCTGTTTCAGCCCCTCTGTTTCAGCCCCTCTGATTCAGCCCTTCTGTTTCAGACCCTCTATTTCAGCCCCTCTGTTTCAGCCACTCTGTTTCAGGCTCTCTGTTTCAGGCGTCTGTTTCAGCCCCTCTGTTTCAGCCCCTCTGTTTCAGCCCCTCTGATTCAGTACCTTAGTTTCTCGCCCTCTGTTTCAGCCCCTCTGTTTCAGCCCCTCTATTTCAGCCCCTCTGTTTCAGCCCCTCTGTTTCAGGCGCTCTGTTTCAGCCCGTCTGTTTCAGCCCCTCTGTTTCAGCCCCTCTGATTCAGTCCCTTAGTTTCTCGCCCTCTGTTTCAGGCCCTCTGTTTCAGCCCCTCTGATTCAGCCCCTCTGATTCAGCCCCTCTGTTTCTCGCCCTCTGTTTCAGCCCCTCTGTTTCAGCCCCTCTGATTCAGCCCCTCTGATTCAGCCCCTCTGTTTCTCGCCCTCTATTTCAGCCCCTCTGTTTCTCGCCCTCTGTTTCAGCCCCTCTGTTTCAGACCCTCTGTTTCAGTCCCTCTGTTTCTCGCCCTCTGTTTCTCGCCCTCTGTTTCAGCCCCTCTGTTTCTCGCCCTCTGTTTCAGCCCCTCTGTTTCTCGCCCTCTGTTTCAGCCCCTCTGTTTCAGCCCCTCTGTTTCAGCCCCTCTGTTTCAGCCCCTCTGTTTCTCGCCCTCTGTTTCAGCCCCTCTGCTTCTTGCCCTCTGTTTCAGCCCCTCTGTTTCTCGCCCTCTGTTTCAGCCTCTCTGTTTCTCGCCCTCTGTTTCAGCCCCTCTGTTTCAGCCACTCTGTTTCAGGCTCTCTGTTTCAGCCCGTCTGTTTCAGCCCCTCTGTTTCAGCCCCTCTGATTCAGCCCCTCTTTTTCAGCCACTCTGTTTCAGCCCCTCTGTTTCAGCCCCTCTGTTTCTCGCCCTCTGTTTCAGCCCCTCTGCTTCTTGCCCTCTGTTTCAGCCCCTCTGTTTCTCGCCCTCTGTTTCAGCCTCTCTGTTTCTCGCCCTCTGTTTCAGCCCCTCTGTTTCAGCCCCTCTGTTTCAGGCTCTCTGTTTCAGTCCGTCTGTTTCAGCCCCTCTGTTTCAGCCCCTCTGATTCAGTCCCTTAGTTTCTCGCCCTCTGTTTCAGCACCTCTGTTTCAGCCCCTCTGATTCAGCCCCTCTGATTCAGCCACTCTGTTTCTCGCCCTCTGTTTCAGCCCCTCTGTTTCAGCCCCTCTGTTTCTCGCCCTCTGTTTCTGCCCCTCTGTTTCAGCCCCTCTGTTTCAGCCCCTCTGTTTCTTGCCCTCTGTTTCAGCCCCTCTGTTTCAGCCCCTCTGTTTCAGCCCCTCCGATTCAGCCCCTCTGTTTCAGCCCCTCTGTTTCTGCCCCTCTGTTACAGCCCCTCTGTTTCTCGCCCTTTGTTTCAGCCCCTCTGTTTCTCGCCCTCTGTTTCAGCCCCTCTGTTTCAGCCCCTCTGTTTCAGCCCCTCTGTTTCTCGCCCTCTGTTTCAGCCCCTCTGTTTCTTGCCCTCTGTTTCAGCCCCTCTGTTTCAGCCCCTCTGTTTCAGCCCCTCTGTTTCTCGCCCTCTGTTTCTGCCCCCCTGTTTCTCGCCCTCTGTTTCAGCCCCTCTGTTTCTCGCCTTCTGTTTCAGCACCTCTGATTCAGCCCCTCTGTTTCAGCCCCTCTGATTCAGCACCTCTGATGCAGCCCCTCTGTTTCTCGCCCTCTGTTGCAGCCCCTCTGTTTCAGCCCTTCTGTTTCAGCCACTCGGTTTCAGCCCCTCTGTTTCTTGCCCTCTGTTTCAGCCCCACTGTTTCTCGCCCTCTGTTTCTGCCCCTCTGTTTCTCGCCCTCTGTTTCAGCCCCTCTGTTTCGCACTCTCTGTTTCAGCCCCTCTGTTTCAGCCCCTCTGTTTCTCGCCCTCTGTTTCAGCCACTCTGTTTCTCGCCCTCTGTTTCAGCCCCTCTGTTTCCGCCCCTCTGTTTCAGCCCCTCTGTTTCAGCCCCTCTGTTTCTCGCCCTCTGTTTCAGCCACTCTGTTTCTCGCCCTCTGTTTCAGCCACTCTGTTTCTCGCCCTCTGTTTCAGCCACTCTGTTTCAGCCCCTCTGTTTCTCGCCCTCTGTTTCAGCCCCTCTGTTTCTTGCCCTGTGTTTCAGCCTCTCTGTTTCTCGCCCTGTGTTTCAGCCTCTCTGTTTCTCGCCCTCTGTTTCAGCCCCACTGTTTCAGCCCGTCTGTTTCAGCCCCTCTGTTTCAGCCCCTCTGTTTCTCGCCCTCTGTTTCAGCCCCTCTGTTTCTCGCCCTCTGTATCAGGCGCTTTGTTTCAGCCCCTTTGTTTCATCCCCACTTTTTCAGCCCCTCTGTTTCTCGCCCTCTGTTTCTCGCCCTCTGATTCAGCCACTCTGTTTCTCGCCCTCTGTTTCAGCCCCTTTGTTTCAGCCCATCTGATTCAGCCTGTCTGATTCAGCCCCTCTGTTTCTCGCCCTCTGTTTCAGCCACTCTGTTTCAGCCCCTCTGTTTCTTGCCCTCTGTTTCAGCCCCTCTGTTTCTCGCCCTCTGTTTCAGCCCTTCTGTTTCTCGCCCTCTGTTTCAGCCCCTCTGTTTCTCGCCCTCTGTTTCAGTCCCTCTGTTTCGCGCTCTCTGTTTCAGCCACTCTGTTTCAGTCCCTCTGTTTCTTGCCCTCTGTTTCTGCCCCTCTGTTTCTAGCCCTCTTTTTCCGCCCCTCTGATTCAGCCCCTCTGTTTCTTGCCCTCTGTTTCTGCCCCTCTGTTTCTCGCCCTCTGTTTCAGTCCCTCTGTTTCGCGCTCTCTGTTTCAGCCCCTCTGTTTCAGTCCCTCTGTTTCTTGCCCTCTGTTTCTGCCCCTCTGTTTCTCGCCCTCCATTTCCGCCCCTCTGATTCAGCCCCTCTGTTTCAGACCCTCTGAATCAGCCACTCTGATTCAGCCCCTCTGTTTCAGCCCCTCTGTTTCAGCCCCTCTGTTTCTCGCCCTCTGTTTCAGCCCCTCTGTTTCTCACCCTCTGTTTCAGCCCCTCTGTTTCAGCCCCTCTGTTTCAGCCCCTCTGTTTCTCGGCATCTGTTTCAGCCCCTCTGATTCAGCCCCTCTGTTTCTCACCCTCTGTTTCAGCCCCTCTGTTTCTCGCCCTCTTTTTCAGCCCCTCTATTTCTTGCCCTCTGTTTCAGCCCCTCTGTTTCAGCTCCTCTGTTTCAGCCCCTCTGTTTCTCGCACTCTGTTTCAGCCACTCTGTTTCTGGCCCTCTGTTTCATCCCCTCTGTTTCTCTCTCTGTGTTTCAGCCCCTCTGTTTCCGCCCCTCTGTTTCAGCCCCTCTGTTTCAGCCCCTCTGTTTCTCGCCCTCTGTTTCAGCCACTCTGTTTCTCGCCCTCTGTTTCAGCCACTCTGTTTCTCGCTCTCTGTTTCAGCCCCTCTGTTTCAGCCCCTCTGTTTCAGTCCCTCTGTTTCAGCCCCTCTGTTTCTCGCCCTCTGTTTCAGCCCCTCTGTTTCTCGCCCTGTGTTTCAGCCTCTCTGTTTCTCGCCCTCTGTTTCAGCCCCACTGTTTCAGCCCGTCTGTTTCAGCCCCACTGTTTCAGCCCCTCTGTTTCTCGCCCTCTGTTTCAGCCCCGCTGTTTCTCGCCCTCTGTATCAGGCGCTTTGTTACAGCCCCTTTGTTTCAGCCCCACATTTTCAGCCCCTCTGTTTCTCGCCCTCTGTTTCTCGCCCTCTGATTCAGCCACTCTGTTTCTCGCCCTCTGTTTCAGCCCCTCTGTTTCAGCCCATCTGATTCAGCCTGTCTGATTCAGCCCCTCTGTTTCTCGCCCTCTGTTTCAGCCACTCTGTTACAGCCCCTCTGTTTCTTGCCCTCTGTTTCAGCCCCTCTGTTTCTCACCCTCTGTTTCAGCCCCTCTGTTTCTCACCCTCTGTTTCAGCCCCTCTGTTTCTCGCCCTCTGTTTCAGTCCCTCTGTTTCGCGCTCTCTGTTTCAGCCCCTCTGTTTCAGTCCCTCTGTTTCTTGCCGTCTGTTTCTGCCCCTCTGTTTCTCGCCTTCTTTTTCCGCCCCTCTGATTCAGCCCCTCTGTTTCAGACCCTCTGAATCAGCCACTCTGATTCAGCCCCTCTGTTTCAGCCCCTCTGTTTCAGCCCCTCTGTTTCTCGCCCTCTGTTTCAGCCCCTCTGTTTCTCACCCTCTGTTTCAGCCCCTCTGTATCAGCCCCTCTGTTTCTCGCCCTCTGTTTCAGCCCCTCTGTTTCTCGGCATCTGTTTCAGCCCCTCTGATTCAGCCCCTCTGTTTCTCACCCTCTGTTTCAGCCCCTCTGTTTCTCGCCCTCTTTTTCAGCCCCTCTATTTCTTGCCCTCTGTTTCAGCCCCTCTGTTTCAGCCCCTCTGTATCAGCCCCTCTGTTTCTCGCCCTCTGTTTCAGCCCCTCTGATTCTCGCCCTCTGTTTCATCCCCTCTGTTTCTCGCCCTCTGTTTCAGCCCCTTTATTTCTCTCCCTCTGTTTCAGCCCCACTGTTTCAGCCCCACTGTTTCAGCACCTCTGTTTCAGCCCCTCAGTTTCTCGCCCTCTGTTTCAGCCCCTCTGTTTCTCGCCCTCTGTTTCAGCCCCTCTGTTTCTCGCCCTCTGTTTCAGCCCCTCTGTTTCAGACCCTCTGTTTCAGTCCCTCTGTTTCTCGCCCTCTGTTTCTCGCCCTCTGTTTCAGCCCCTTTATTTCTCGCCCTGTGTTTCTCGCCCTCTTTTTCCGCCCCTCTGATTCAGCCCCTCTGTTTCAGACCCCCTGAATCAGCCACTCTGATTCAGCCCCTCTGTTTCAGCCCCTCTGTTTCAGCCCCTCTGTTTCTCGCCCTCTGTTTCAGCCCCTCTGTTTCTCACCCTCTGTTTCAGCCCCTCTGTTTCAGCCCCTCTGTTTCTCGCCCTCTGTTTCAGCCCCTCTGTTTCTCGGCATCTGTTTCAGCCCCTCTGAATCAGCCCCTCTGTTTCTCACCCACTGTTTCAGCCCCTCTGTTTCTCGCCCTCTTTTTCAGCCCATCTATTTCTTGCCCTCTGTTTCAGCCCCTCTGTTTCAGCCCCTCTGTTTCAGCCCCTCTGTTTCTCGCCCTCTGTTTAAGCCACTCTGTTTCTGGCCCTCTGTTTCAGCCCCTCTGTTTCTCGCTCTCTGTTTCAGCCCCTCTGTTTCCGCCCCTCTGTTTCAGCCCCTCTGTTTCAGCCCCTCTGTTTCTCGCCCTCTGTTTCAGCCACTCTGTTTCTCGCCCTCTGATTCAGCCACTCTGTTTCTCGCCCTCTGTTTCAGCCCCTCTGTTTCAGCCCCTCTGTTTCAGTCCCTCTGTTTCAGCCCCTCTGTTTCTCGCCCTCTGTTTCAGCCTCTCTGTTTCTCGCCCTGTGTTTCAGCCTCTCTGTTTCTCGCCCTCTGTTTCAGCCCCACTGTTTCAGCCCGTCTGTTTCAGCCCCTCTGTTTCAGCCCCTCTGTTTCTCGCCCTCTGTTTCAGCCCCTCTGTTTCTCGCCCTCTGTATCAGGCGCTTTGTTTCAGCCCCTTTGTTTCAGCCCCACTTTTTCAGCCCCTCTGTTTCTCGCCCTCTGTTTCTCGCCCTCTGATTCAGCCACTCTGTTTCTCGCCCTCTGTTTCAGCCCCTCTGTTTCAGCCCATCTGATTCAGCCTGTCTGATTCAGCCCCTCTGTTTCTCGCCCTCTGTTTCAGCCACTCTGTTTCAGCCCCTCTGTTTCTTGCCCTCTGTTTCAGCCCCTCTGTTTCTCGCCCTCTGTTTCAGCCCCTCTGTTTCTCGCCCTCTGTTTCAGCCCCTCTGTTTCTCGCCCTCTGTTTCAGTCCCTCTGTTTCGCGCTCTCTGTTTCAGCCCCTCTGTTTCAGTCCCTCTGTTTCTTGCCCTCTGTTTCTGCCCCTCTGTTACTCTCCCTCTTTTTCCGCCCCTCTGATTCAGCCCCTCTGTTTCAGACCCTCTGAATCAGCCACTCTGATTCAGCCCCTCTGTTTCTCGCCCTCTGTTTCAGACCCTCTGATTCTCGCCCTCTGTTTCATCCCCTCTGTTTCTCACCCTCTGTTTCAGCCCCTCTGTTTCAGCCCCTCTGTTTCTCGCCCTCTGTTTCAGCCCCTCTGTTTCTCGGCATCTGTTTCAGCCCCTCTGATTCAGCCCCTCTGTTTCTCACCCTCTGTTTCAGCCCCTCTGTTTCTCGCCCTCTTTTTCAGCCCCTCTATTTCTTGCCCTCTGTTTCAGCCCCTCTGTTTCAGCCCCTCTGTTTCAGCCCCTCTGTTTCTCGCCCTCTGTTTCAGCCCCTCTGATTCTCGCCATCTGTTTCATCCCCTCTGTTTCTCGCCCTCTGTTTCAGCCCCTTTATTTCTCGCCCTCTGTTTCAGTCCCTCTGTTTCAGCCCCACTGTTTCAGCCCCTCTGTTTCAGCCCCTCTGTTTCTCGCCCTCTGTTTCAGCCCCTCTGTTTCTCGCCCTCTGTTTCAGCCCCTCTGTTTCTCGCCCTCTGTTTCAGCCCCTCTGTTTCAGACCCTCTGTTTCAGTCCCTCTGTTTCTCGCCCTCTGTTTCTCGCCCTCTGTTTCTCGCCCTCTGTTTCAGCCCCTCTGTTTCTCGCCCTCTGTTTCAGCCCCTCTGTTTCAGCCCCTCTGTTTCAGCCCCTCTGTTTCAGCCCCTCTGTTTCTCGCCTTCTGTTTCAGCCCCTCTGTTTCTCGCCCTCTGTTTCAGCCTCTCTGTTTCTCGCCCTCTGTTTCAGCCCCTCTGTTTCAGCCCCTCTGATTCAGCCCCTCTGTTTCAGCCCCTCTGTTTATCGCCCTCTGTTTCAGCCCCTCTGATTCAGCCCCTCTGTTTCAGCCCCTCTGATTCAGCCCCTATGTTTCAGCCCCTCTATTTCAGCCCCTCTGTTTCAGCCCCTCTGTTTCAGGCTCTCTGTTTCAGTCCGTCTGTTTCAGCCCCTCTGTTTCAGCCCCTCTGATTCAGTCCCTTAGTTTCTCGACCTCTGTTTCAGCCCCTCTGTTTCAGCCCCTCTGATTCAGCCCCTCTGATTCAGCCCCTCTGTTTCTCGCCCTCTGTTTCAGCCCCTCTGTTTCAGCCCCTCTGTTTCTCGCCCTCTGTTTCTGCCCCTCTGTTTCAGCCCCTCTGTTTCAGCCCCTCTGTTTCTTGCCCTCTGTTTCAGCCCCTCTGTTTCAGCCCCTCTGTTTCAGCCCCTCCGATTCAGCCCCTCTGTTTCAGCCCCTCTGTTTCTGCCCCTCTGTTTCAGCCCCTCTGTTTCTCGCCCTTTGTTTCAGCCCCTCTGTTTCTCGCCCTCTGTTTCAGCCCCTCTGTTTCAGCCCCTCTGTTTCAGCCCCTCTGTTTCTCGCCCTCTGTTTCAGCCCCTCTGTTTCTTGCCCTCTGTTTCAGCCCCTCTGTTTCAGCCCCTCTGTTTCAGCCCCTCTGTTTCTCGCCCTCTGTTTCAGCCCCTCTGTTTCTCGCCCTCTGTTTCAGCCCCTCTGTTTCTCGCCTTCTGTTTCAGCCCCTCTGATTCAGCCCCTCTGTTTCAGCCCCTCTGATTCAGCACCTCTGATTCAGCCCCTCTGTTTCTCGCCCTCTGTTGCAGCCCCTCTGTTTCAGCCCCTCTGTTTCAGCCACTCGGTTTCAGCCCCTCTGTTTCTTGCCCTCTGTTTCAGCCCCTCTGTTTCTCGCCCTCTGTTTCAGCCCCTCTGTTTCTCGCCCTCTGTTTCAGCCCCTCTGTTTCGCACTCTCTGTTTCAGCCCCTCTGTTTCAGCCCCTCTTTTTCTCGCCCTCTGTTTCTGCTCCTCTGTTTCTCGCCCTCTGTTTCTCGCCCTCTGTTTCAGCCCCTCTGATTCAGCCCCTCTGTTTCAGACCCTCTGAATGAGCCCCTCTGTTTTAGCCCCTCTGTTTCAGCCCCTCTGTTTCTCGCCCTCTGTTTCAGCCCCTCTGTTTCTCACCCTCTGTTTCAGCACCTCTGTTTCAGCCCCTCTGTTTCTCGCCCTCTGTTTCAGCCCCTCTGTTTCTCGCCCTCTGTTTCAGCCCCTCTGATTCAGCCCCTCTGTTTCTCGCCCTCTGTTTCAGCCCCTCTGTTTCTCGCCATCTGTTTCAGCCCCTCTGTTTCTCGCCCTCTGTTTCAGCCCCTCTGTTTCAGCCCCTCTGTTTCAGCCCCTCTGTTTCTCGCCCTCTGTTTCAGCCCCTCTGTTTCTCGCCCTCTGTTTCAGCCTCTCTGTTTCTCGCCCTCTGTTTCAGCCCTTCTGTTTCAGCCCCTCTGATTCAGCCCCTCTGTTTCAGCCCCTCTGATTCAGCCCCTCTGTTTCAGACCCTCTATTTCAGCCCCTCTGTTTCAGCCACTCTGTTTCAGGCTCTCTGTTTCAGCCCGTCTGTTTCAGCCGCTCTGTTTCAGCCCCTCTGTTTCAGCCCCTCTGATTCAGTACCTTAGTTTCTCGGCCTCTGTTTCAGCCCCTCTGTTTCAGCCCCTCTATTTCAGCCCCTCTGTTTCAGCCCCTCTGTTTCAGGCGCTCTGTTTCAGCCCGTCTGTTTCAGCCCCTCTGTTTCAGCCCCTCTGATTCAGTCCCTTAGTTTCTCGCCCTCTGTTTCAGGCCCTCTGTTTCAGCCCCTCTGATTCAGCCCCTCTGATTCAGCCCCTCTGTTTCTCGCCCTCTGTTTCAGCCCCTCTGTTTCAGCCCCTCTGATTCAGCCCCTCTGATTCAGCCCCTCTGTTTCTCGCCCTCTGTTTCAGCCCCTCTGTTTCTCGCCCTCTGTTTCAGCCCCTCTGTTTCAGACCCTCTGTTTCAGTCCCTCTGTTTCTCGCCCTCTGTTTCTCGCCCTCTGTTTCAGCCCCTCTGTTTCTCGCCCTCTGTTTCAGCCCCTCTGTTTCTCGCCCTCTGTTTCAGCCCCTCTGTTTCAGCCCCTCTGTTTCAGCCCCTCTGTTTCAGCCCCTCTGTTTCTCGCCCTCTGTTTCAGCCCCTCTGTTTCTTGCCCTCTGTTTCAGCCCCTCTGTTTCTCGCCCTCTGTTTCAGCCTCTCTGTTTCTCGCCCTCTGTTTCAGCCCCTCTGTTTCAGCCACTCTGTTTCAGGCTCTCTGTTTCAGCCCGTCTGTTTCAGCCCCTCTGTTTCAGCCCCTCTGATTCAGCCCCTCTGTTTCAGCCCCTCTGATTCAGCCCCTCTGTTTCAGCCCCTCTATTTCAGCCCCTCTGTTTCAGCCCCTCTGTTTCAGGCTCTCTGTTTCAGTCCGTCTGTTTCAGCCCCTCTGTTTCAGCCCCTCTGATTCAGTCCCTTAGTTTCTCGCCCTCTGTTTCAGCCCCTCTGTTTCAGCCCCTCTGATTCAGCCCCTCTGATTCAGCCCCTCTGTTTCTCGCCCTCTGTTTCAGCCCCTCTGTTTCAGCCCCTCTGTTTCTCGCCCTCTGTTTCTGCCCCTCTGTTTCAGCCCCTCTGTTTCAGCCCCTCTGTTTCTTGCCCTCTGTTTCAGCCCCTCTGTTTCAGCCCCTCTGTTTCAGCCCCTCCGATTCAGCCCCTCTGTTTCAGCCCCTCTGTTTCTGCCCCTCTGTTTCAGCCCCTCTGTTTCTCGCCCTTTGTTTCAGCCCCTCTGTTTCTCGCCCTCTGTTTCAGCCCCTCTGTTTCAGCCCCTCTGTTTCAGCCCCTCTGTTTCTCGCCCTCTGTTTCAGCCCCTCTGTTTCTTGCCCTCTGTTTCAGCCCCTCTGTTTCAGCCCCTCTGTTTCAGACCCGCTGTTTCTCGCCCTCTGTTTCTGCCCCCCTGTTTCTCGCCCTCTGTTTCAGCACCTCTGTTTCTCGCCTTCTGTTTCAGCCCCTCTGATTCAGCCCCTCTGTTTCAGCCCCTCTGATTCAGCACCTCTGATTCAGCCCCTCTGTTTCTCGCCCTCTGTTGCAGCACCTCTGTTTCAGCCCTTCTGTTTCAGCCACTCGGTTTCAGCCCCTCTGTTTCTTGCCCTCTGTTTCAGCCCCTCTGTTTCTCGCCCTCTGTTTCAGCCCCTCTGTTTCTCGCCCTCTGTTTCAGCCCCTCTGTTTCGCACTCTCTGTTTCAGCCCCTCTGTTTCAGCCCCTCTGTTTCTCGCCCTCTGTTTCTACTCCTCTGTTTCTCGCCCTCTGTTTCAGCCCCTCTGTTTCTCGCCCTCTGTTTCAGCCCCTCTGATTCAGCCCCTCTGTTTCAGCCCCTCTGAATCAGCACCTCTGTTTCAGCCCCTCTGTTTCAGCCCCTCTGTTTCTCGCCCTCTGTTTCAGCCCCTCTGTTTCTCACCCTCTGTTTCAGCACCTCTGTTTCAGCCCCTCTGTTTCTCGCCCTCTGTTTCAGCCCCTCTGTTTCTCGCCCTCTGTTTCAGCCCCTCTGATTCAGCCCCTCTGTTTCTCGCCCTCTGTTTCAGCCCCTCTGTTTCTCGCCATCTGTTTCAGCCCCTCTGTTTCTCGCCCTCTGTTTCAGCCCCTCTGTTTCAGCCCCTCTGTTTCAGCCCCTCTGTTTCTCGCCCTCTGTTTCAGCCCCTCTGTTTCTCGCCCTCTGTTTCAGCCTCTCTGTTTCTCGCCCTCTGTTTCAGCCCCTCTGTTTCAGCCCCTCTGATTCAGCCCCTCTGTTTCAGCCCCTCTGATTCAGCCCCTCTGTTTCAGACCCTCTATTTCAGCCCCTCTGTTTCAGCCACTCTGTTTCAGGCTCTCTGTTTCAGCCCGTCTGTTTCAGCCCCTCTGTTTCAGCCCCTCTGTTTCAGCCCCTCTGATTCAGTACCTTAGTTTCTCGCCCTCTGTTTCAGCGCCTCTGTTTCAGCCCCTCTATTTCAGCCCCTCTGTTTCAGCCCCTCTGTTTCAGGCTCTCTGTTTCAGCCCGTCTGTTTCAGCCCCTCTGTTTCAGCCCCTCTGATTCAGTCCCTTTGTTTCTCGCCCTCTGTTTCTGCCCCTCTGTTTCAGCCCCTCTGATTCAGCCCCTCTGATTCAGCCCCTCTGTTTCTCGCCCTCTGTTTCAGCCCCTCTGTTTCAGCCCCTCTGATTCAGCCCCTCTGATTCAGCCCCTCTGTTTCTCGCCCTCTGTTTCAGCCCCTCTGTTTCTCGCCCTCTGTTTCAGCGCCTCTGTTTCAGACCCTCTGTTTCAGTCCCTCTGTTTCTCGCCCTCTGTTTCTCGCCCTCTGTTTCAGCCCCTCTGTTTCTCGCCCTCTGTTTCAGCCCCTCTGTTTCTCGCCCTCTGTTTCAGCCCCTCTGTTTCAGCCCCTCTGTTTCAGCCCCTCTGTTTCTCGCCCTCTGTTTCAGCCCCTCTGTTTCTTGCCCTCTGTTTCAGCCCCTCTGTTTCTCGCCCTCTGTTTCAGCCTCTCTGTTTCTCGCCCTCTGTTTCAGCCCCTCTGTTTCAGCCCCTCTGATTCAGCCCCTCTGTTTCAGCCCCTCTGTTTCTCGCCCTCTGTTTCAGCCCCTCTGATTCAGCCCCTCTGTTTCAGCCCCTCTGATTCAGCCCCTCTGTTTCAGCCCCTCTATTTCAGCCCCTCCTTTTCAGCCCCTCTGTTTCAGGCTCTCTGTTTCAGTCCGTCTGTTTCAGCGCCTCTGTTTCAGCCCCTCTGATTCAGTCCCTTAGTTTCTCGCCCTCTGTTTCTGCCCCTCTGTTTCAGCCCCTCTGTTTCAGCCCCTCTGTTTCTTGCCCTCTGTTTCAGCCCCTCTGTTTCAGCCCCTCAGTTTCAGCCCCTCCGATTCAGCCCCTCTGTTTCAGCCCCTCTGTTTCTGCCCCTCTGTTTCAGCCCCTCTGTTTCTCGCCCTTTGTTTCAGCCCCTGTGTTCCTCGCCCTCTGTTTCAGCCCCTCTGTTTCAGCCCTTCTGTTTCAGCCCCTCTGATTCAGCCCCTCTGTTTCAGCCCCTCTGATTCAGCCCCTCTGTTTCAGACCCTCTATTTCAGCCCCTCTGTTTCAGCCACTCTGTTTCAGGCTCTCTGTTTCAGCCCGTCTGTTTCAGCCCCTCTGTTTCAGCCCCTCTGTTTCAGCCCCTCTGATTCAGTACCTTAGTTTCTCGGCCTCTGTTTCAGCCCCTCTGTTTCAGCCCCTCTATTTCAGCCCCTCTGTTTCAGCCCCTCTGTTTCAGGCGCTCTGTTTCAGCCCGTCTGTTTCAGCCCCTCTGTTTCAGCCCCTCTGATTCAGTCCCTTAGTTTCTCGCCCTCTGTTTCAGGCCCTCTGTTTCAGCCCCTCTGATTCAGCCCCTCTGATTCAGCCCCTCTGTTTCTCGCCCTCTGTTTCAGCCCCTCTGTTTCAGCCCCTCTGATTCAGCCCCTCTGATTCAGCCCCTCTGTTTCTCGCCCTCTGTTTCAGCCCCTCTGTTTCTCGCCCTCTGTTTCAGCCCCTCTGTTTCAGACCCTCTGTTTCAGTCCCTCTGTTTCTCGCCCTCTGTTTCTCGCCCTCTGTTTCAGCCCCTCTGTTTCTCGCCCTCTGTTTCAGCCCCTCTGTTTCTCGCCCTCTGTTTCAGCCCCTCTGTTTCAGCCCCTCTGTTTCAGCCCCTCTGTTTCAGCCCCTCTGTTTCTCGCCCTCTGTTTCAGCCCCTCTGTTTCTTGCCCTCTGTTTCAGCCCCTCTGTTTCTCGCCCTCTGTTTCAGCCTCTCTGTTTCTCGCCCTCTGTTTCAGCCCCTCTGTTTCAGCCACTCTGTTTCAGGCTCTCTGTTTCAGCCCGTCTGTTTCAGCCCCTCTGTTTCAGCCCCTCTGATTCAGCCCCTCTGTTTCAGCCCCTCTGATTCAGCCCCTCTGTTTCAGCCCCTCTATTTCAGCCCCTCTGTTTCAGCCCCTCTGTTTCAGGCTCTCTGTTTCAGTCCGTCTGTTTCAGCCCCTCTGTTTCAGCCCCTCTGATTCAGTCCCTTAGTTTCTCGCCCTCTGTTTCAGCCCCTCTGTTTCAGCCCCTCTGATTCAGCCCCTCTGATTCAGCCCCTCTGTTTCTCGCCCTCTGTTTCAGCCCCTCTGTTTCAGCCCCTCTGTTTCTCGCCCTCTGTTTCTGCCCCTCTGTTTCAGCCCCTCTGTTTCAGCCCCTCTGTTTCTTGCCCTCTGTTTCAGCCCCTCTGTTTCAGCCCCTCTGTTTCAGCCCCTCCGATTCAGCCCCTCTGTTTCAGCCCCTCTGTTTCTGCCCCTCTGTTTCAGCCCCTCTGTTTCTCGCCCTTTGTTTCAGCCCCTCTGTTTCTCGCCCTCTGTTTCAGCCCCTCTGTTTCAGCCCCTCTGTTTCAGCCCCTCTGTTTCTCGCCCTCTGTTTCAGCCCCTCTGTTTCTTGCCCTCTGTTTCAGCCCCTCTGTTTCAGCCCCTCTGTTTCAGACCCGCTGTTTCTCGCCCTCTGTTTCTGCCCCCCTGTTTCTCGCCCTCTGTTTCAGCACCTCTGTTTCTCGCCTTCTGTTTCAGCCCCTCTGATTCAGCCCCTCTGTTTCAGCCCCTCTGATTCAGCACCTCTGATTCAGCCCCTCTGTTTCTCGCCCTCTGTTGCAGCACCTCTGTTTCAGCCCTTCTGTTTCAGCCACTCGGTTTCAGCCCCTCTGTTTCTTGCCCTCTGTTTCAGCCCCTCTGTTTCTCGCCCTCTGTTTCAGCCCCTCTGTTTCTCGCCCTCTGTTTCAGCCCCTCTGTTTCGCACTCTCTGTTTCAGCCCCTCTGTTTCAGCCCCTCTGTTTCTCGCCCTCTGTTTCTACTCCTCTGTTTCTCGCCCTCTGTTTCAGCCCCTCTGTTTCTCGCCCTCTGTTTCAGCCCCTCTGATTCAGCCCCTCTGTTTCAGCCCCTCTGAATCAGCACCTCTGTTTCAGCCCCTCTGTTTCAGCCCCTCTGTTTCTCGCCCTCTGTTTCAGCCCCTCTGTTTCTCACCCTCTGTTTCAGCACCTCTGTTTCAGCCCCTCTGTTTCTCGCCCTCTGTTTCAGCCCCTCTGTTTCTCGCCCTCTGTTTCAGCCCCTCTGATTCAGCCCCTCTGTTTCTCGCCCTCTGTTTCAGCCCCTCTGTTTCTCGCCATCTGTTTCAGCCCCTCTGTTTCTCGCCCTCTGTTTCAGCCCCTCTGTTTCAGCCCCTCTGTTTCAGCCCCTCTGTTTCTCGCCCTCTGTTTCAGCCCCTCTGTTTCTCGCCCTCTGTTTCAGCCTCTCTGTTTCTCGCCCTCTGTTTCAGCCCCTCTGTTTCAGCCCCTCTGATTCAGCCCCTCTGTTTCAGCCCCTCTGATTCAGCCCCTCTGTTTCAGACCCTCTATTTCAGCCCCTCTGTTTCAGCCACTCTGTTTCAGGCTCTCTGTTTCAGCCCGTCTGTTTCAGCCCCTCTGTTTCAGCCCCTCTGTTTCAGCCCCTCTGATTCAGTACCTTAGTTTCTCGCCCTCTGTTTCAGCGCCTCTGTTTCAGCCCCTCTATTTCAGCCCCTCTGTTTCAGCCCCTCTGTTTCAGGCTCTCTGTTTCAGCCCGTCTGTTTCAGCCCCTCTGTTTCAGCCCCTCTGATTCAGTCCCTTTGTTTCTCGCCCTCTGTTTCTGCCCCTCTGTTTCAGCCCCTCTGATTCAGCCCCTCTGATTCAGCCCCTCTGTTTCTCGCCCTCTGTTTCAGCCCCTCTGTTTCAGCCCCTCTGATTCAGCCCCTCTGATTCAGCCCCTCTGTTTCTCGCCCTCTGTTTCAGCCCCTCTGTTTCTCGCCCTCTGTTTCAGCGCCTCTGTTTCAGACCCTCTGTTTCAGTCCCTCTGTTTCTCGCCCTCTGTTTCTCGCCCTCTGTTTCAGCCCCTCTGTTTCTCGCCCTCTGTTTCAGCCCCTCTGTTTCTCGCCCTCTGTTTCAGCCCCTCTGTTTCAGCCCCTCTGTTTCAGCCCCTCTGTTTCTCGCCCTCTGTTTCAGCCCCTCTGTTTCTTGCCCTCTGTTTCAGCCCCTCTGTTTCTCGCCCTCTGTTTCAGCCTCTCTGTTTCTCGCCCTCTGTTTCAGCCCCTCTGTTTCAGCCCCTCTGATTCAGCCCCTCTGTTTCAGCCCCTCTGTTTCTCGCCCTCTGTTTCAGCCCCTCTGATTCAGCCCCTCTGTTTCAGCCCCTCTGTTTCAGCCCCTCTGAATCAGCCCCTCTGTTTCAGCCCCTCTGTTTCAGCCCCTCTGTTTCTCGCCCTCTGTTTCAGCCCCTCTGTTTCTCAGCCTCTGTTTCAGCACCTCTGTTTCAGCCCCTCTGTTTCTCGCCCTCTGTTTCAGCCCCTCTGTTTCTCGCCCTCTGTTTCAGCCCCTCTGATTCAGCCCCTCTGTTTCTCGCCCTCTGTTTCAGCCCCTCTGTTTCTCGCCATCTGTTTCAGCCCCTCTGTTTCTCGCCCTCTGTTTCAGCCCCTCTGTTTCAGCCCCTCTGTTTCAGCCCCTCTGTTTCTCGCCCTCTGTTTCAGCCCCTCTGTTTCTCGCCCTCTGTTTCAGCCTCTCTGTTTCTCGCCCTCTGTTTCAGCCCCTCTGTTTCAGCCCCTCTGATTCAGCCCCTCTGTTTCAGCCCCTCTGTTTCAGCCCCTCTGTTTCAGCCCCTCTGTTTCTCGCCCTCTGTTTCAGCCCCTCTGTTTCTCGCCCTCTGTTTCAGCCCCTCTGTTTCTCCCCCTCTGTTTCAGCCCCTCTGTTTCAGCCCCTCTGTTTCAGCCCCTCTGTTTCAGCCCCTCTGTTTCTCGCCCTCTGTTTCAGCCCCTCTGTTTCTTGCCCTCTGTTTCAGCCCCTCTGTTTCTCGCCCTCTGTTTCAGCCTCTCTGTTTCTCGCCCTCTGTTTCAGACCCTCTGTTTCAGCCCCTCTGATTCAGCCCCTCTGTTTCAGCCCCTCTGTTTCTCGCCCTCTGTTTCAGCCCCTCTGATTCAGCCCCTCTGTTTCAGCCCCTCTGATTCAGCCCCTCTGTTACAGCCCCTCTATTTCAGCCCCTCCTTTTCAGCCCCTCTGTTTCAGGCTCTCTGTTTCAGTCCGTCTGTTTCAGCCCCTCTGTTTCAGCCCCTCTGATTCAGTCCCTTAGTTTCTCGCCCTCTGTTTCAGCCCCTCTGTTTCAGCCCCTCTGATTCAGCCCCTCTGATTCAGCCCCTCTGTTTCTCGCCCTCTGTTTCAGCCCCTCTGTTTCAGCCCCTCTGTTTCTCGCCCTCTGTTTCTGCCCCTCTGTTTCAGCCCCTCTGTTTCAGCCCCTCTGTTTCTCGCCCTCTGTTTCAGCCCCTCTGTTTCTTGCCCTCTGTTTCAGCCCCTCTGTTTCAGCCCCTCTGTTTCAGCCTCTCTGTTTCTCGCCCTCTGTTTCTGCCCCTCTGTTTCTCGCCCTCTGTTTCAGCCCCTCTGTTTCTCACCTTCTGTTTAAGCCCCTCTGATTCAGCCCCTCTGTTTCAGCCCCTCTGATTCAGCCCCTCTGTTGCAGCCCCTCTGTTTCAGCCCTTCTGTTTCAGCCACTCGGCTTCAGCCCCTCTGTTTCTTGCCCTCTGTTTCAGCCCCTCTGTTTCTCGCCCTCTGTTTCAGCCCCTCTGTTTCTCGCCCTCTGTTTCAGCCCCTCTGTTTCGCACTCTCTGTTTCATCCCCTCTGTTTCAGCCCCTCTGTTTCTCGCCCTCTGTTTCTGCTCCTCTGTTTCTCGCCCTCTGTTTCAGCCCCTCTGTTTCCCGCCCTCTGTTTCAGCCCCTCTGATTCAGCCCCTCTGTTTCAGCCCCTCTGAATCAGCCCCTCTGTTTCAGCCCCTCTGTTTCAGCCCCTCTGTTTCTCGCCCTCTGTTTCAGCCCCTCTGTTTCTCACCCTCTGTTTCAGCACCTCTGTTTCAGCCCCTCTGTTTCTCGCCCTCTGTTTCAGCCCCTCTGTTTCTCGCCCTCTGTTTCAGCCCCTCTGATTCAGCCCCTCTGTTTCTCGCCCTCTGTTTCAGCCCCTCTGTTTCTCGCCATCTGTTTCAGCCCCTCTGTTTCTCGCCCTCTGTTTCAGCCCCTCTGTTTCAGCCCCTCTTTTTCAGCCCCTCTGTTTCTCGCCCTCTGTTTCAGCCCCTCTGTATCTCGCCCTCTGTTTCAGCCTCTCTGTTTCTCGCCCACTGTTTCAGCCCCTCTGTTTCAGCCCCTCTGATTCAGCCCCTCTGTTTCAGCCCCTCTGATTCAGCCCCTCTGTTTCAGACCCTCTATTTCAGCCCCTCTGTTTCAGCCACTCTGTTTCAGGCTCTCTGTTTCAGCCCGTCTGTTTCAGCCCCTCTGTTTCAGCCCCTCTGTTTCAGCCCCTCTGATTCAATACCTTAGTTTCTCGCCCTCTGTTTCAGCCCCTCTGTTTCAGCCCCTCTATTTCAGCCCCTCTGTTTCAGCCCCTCTGTTTCAGGCTCTCTGTTTCAGCCCGTCTGTTTCAGCCCCTCTGTTTCAGCCCCTCTGATTCAGTCCCTTAGTTTCTCGCCCTCTGTTTCAGGCCCTCTGTTTCAGCCCCTCTGATTCAGCCCCTCTGATTCAGCCCCTCTGTTTCTCGCCCTCTGTTTCAGCCCCTCTGTTTCAGCCCCTCTGATTCAGCCCCTCTGATTCAGCCCCTCTGTTTCTCGCCCTCTGTTTCTGCCCCTCTGTTTCAGCCCCTCTGTTTCAGCGCCTCTGTTTCTTGCCCTCTGTTTCAGCCCCTCTGTTTCAGCCCCTCTGTTTCAGCCCCTCCGATTCAGCCCCTCTGTTTCAGCCCCTCTGTTTCAGCCCCTCTGTTTCAACCCCTCTGTTTCTCACCCTCTGTTTCAGCCCCTCTGATTCAGCCCCTCTGTTTCTCGCCCTCTGTTTCAGCCCCTCTGTTTCTCGCCCTCTGTTTCAGCCCCTCTGTTTCAGCCCCTCTGTTTCAGCCCCTCTGTATCTCGCCCTCTGTTTCAGCCCCTCTGTTTCTCGCCCTCTGTTTCAGCCCCTCTGTTTCTCGCCCTCTGTTTCAGCCCCTCTGTTTCTCGCCCTCTGTTTCAGCCCCTCGGTTTCTCGCCCTCTGTTTCAGCCCCTCTATTTCTCGCCCTCTGTTTCACCCCTCTATTTTAGCCACACTGTTTCAGCCCCTTTGTTTCAGCCACTATGTTTATCGCCCTCTGTTTCAGCCCCTCTGTTTCTCGCCTTCTGTTTCAGCCCCTCTGTTTCTCGCTCTCTGTTTCAGCCCCTCTGTTTCCGCCCCTCTGTTTCAGCCCCTCTGTTTCAGCCCCTCTGTTTCTCGCCCTCTGTTTCAGACCCTCTATTTCTTGCCCTCTGTTTCAGCCCCTCTGTTTCTCGCCCTCTGTTTCAGCCACTCTGTTTCTGGCCCTCTGTTTCAGCCCCTCTGTTTCTCGCCCTCTGTTTCAGCCCCTCTGTTTCCGCCCCTCTGTTTCAGCCGCTCTGTTTCAGCCCCTCTGTTTCTCGCCCTCTGTTTCAGCCACTCTGTTTCTCGCCCTCTGTTTCAGCCACTCTGTTTCTCGCCCTCTGTTTCAGCCCCTCTGTTTCAGCCCCTCTGTTTCAGTCCCTCTTTTTCAGCCCCTCTGTTTCTCGCCCTCTGTTTCAGCCCCTCTGTTTCTCGCCCTGTGTTTCAGCCTCTCTGTTTCTCGCCCTCTGTTTCAGCCCCACTGTTTCAGCCCGTCTGTTTCAGCCCCTCTGTTTCAGCCCCTCTGTTTCTCGCCCTCTGTTTCAGCCCCTCTGTTTCTCGCACTCTGTAACAGGCGCTTTGTTTCAGCCCCTTTGTTTCAGCCCCACTTTTTCAGCCCCTCTGTTTCTCGCCCTCTGTTTCAGCCACTCTGTTTCTCGCCCTCTGTTTCAGCCCCTCTGTTTCAGCCCATCTGATTCAGCCTGTCTGATTCAGCCCCTCTGTTTCTCGCCCTCTGTTTCAGCCACTCTGTTTCAGCCCCTCTGTTTCTTGCCCTCTGTTTCAGCCCCTCTGTTTCTCGCCCTCTGTTTCAGCCCCTCTGATTCAGCCCCTCTGATTCAGCCCCTCTGTTTCTCGCCCTCTGTTTCAGCCCCTCTGTTTCTCGCCCTCTGTTTCAGCCCCTCTGTTTCAGACCCTCTGTTTCAGTCCCTCTGTTTCTCGCCCTCTGTTTCTCGCCCTCTGTTTCAGCCCCTCTGTTTCTCGCCCTCTGTTTCAGCCTCTCTGTTTCTCGCCCTCTGTTTCAGCCCCTCTGTTTCAGCCCCTCTGTTTCAGCCCCTCTGTTTCAGCCCCTCTGTTTCTCGCCCTCTGTTTCAGCCCCTCTGTTTCTTGCCCTCTGTTTCAGCCCCTCTGTTTCTCGCCCTCTGTTTCAGCCTCTCTGTTTCTCGCCCTCTGTTTCAGCCCCTCTGTTTCAGCCACTCTGTTTCAGGCTCTCTGTTTCAGCCCGTCTGTTTCAGCCCCTCTGATTCAGCCCCTCTGTTTCAGCCCCTCTATTTCAGCCCCTCTGTTTCAGCCCCTCTGTTTCAGGCTCTCTGTTTCAGTCCGTCTGTTTCAGCCCCTCTGTTTCAGCCCCTCTGATTCAGTCCCTTAGTTTCTCGCCCTCTGTTTCAGCCCCTCTGTTTCAGCCCCTCTGATTCAGCCCCTCTGATTCAGCCCCTCTGTTTCTCGCCCTCTGTTTCAGCTCCTCTGTTTCAGCCCCTCTGTTTCTCGCCCTCTGTTTCTGCCCCTCTGTTTCAGCCCCTCTGTTTCAGCCCCTCTGTTTCTTGCCCTCTGTTTCAGCCCCTCTGTTTCAGCCCCTCTGTTTCAGCCCCTCCGATTCAGCCCCTCTGTTTCAGCCCCTCTGTTTCTGCCCCTCTGTTTCAGCCCCTCTGTTTCTCGCCCTTTGTTTCAGCCCCTCTGTTTCTCGCCCTCTGTTTCAGCCCCTCTGTTTCTTGCCCTCTGTTTCAGCCCCTCTGTTTCAGCCCCTCTGTTTCATCCCCTCTGTTTCTTGCCCTCTGTTTCAGCCCCTCTGTTTCTCGCCCTCTGTTTCAGCCCCTCTGTTTCTTGCCCTCTGTTTCAGCCCCTCTGTTTCTCGCCCTCTGTTTCAGCCTCTCTGTTTCTCGCCCTCTGTTTCAGCCCCTCTGTTTCAGCCACTCTGTTTCAGGCTCTCTGTTTCAGCCCGTCTGTTTCAGCCCCTCTGATTCAGCCCCTCTGTTTCAGCCCCTCTGATTCAGCCCCTCTGTTTCAGCCCCTCTATTTCAGCCCCTCTGTTTCAGCCCCTCTGTTTCAGGCTCTCTGTTTCAGTCCGTCTGTTTCAGCCCCTCTGTTTCAGCCCCTCTGATTCAGTCCCTTAGTTTCTCGCCCTCTGTTTCAGCCCCTCTGTTTCAGCCCCTCTGATTCAGCCCCTCTGATTCAGCCCCTCTGTTTCTCGCCCTCTGTTTCAGCTCCTCTGTTTCAGCCCCTCTGTTTCTCGCCCTCTGTTTCTGCCCCTCTGTTTCAGCCCCTCTGTTTCAGCCCCTCTGTTTCTTGCCCTCTGTTTCAGCCCCTCTGTTTCAGCCCCTCTGTTTCAGCCCCTCCGATTCAGCCCCTCTGTTTCTTGCCCTCTGTTTCTGCCCCTCTGTTTCAGCCCCTCTGTTTCAGCCCCTCTGTTTCTTGCCCTCTGTTTCAGCTCCTCTGTTTCAGCCCCTCTGTTTCAGCCCCTCCGATTCAGCCCCTCTGTTTCTTGCCCTCTGTTTCAGCCCCTCTGTTTCTCGCCCTCTGTTTCAGCCCCTCTGTTTCTCGCCCTCTGTTTCAGTCCCTCTGTTTCGCGCTCTCTGTTTCAGCCCCTCTGTTTCAGTCCCTCTGTTTCTTGCCCTCTGTTTCTGCCCCTCTGTTACTCTCCCTCTTTTTCCGCCCCTCTGATTCAGCCCCTCTGTTTCAGACCCTCTGAATCAGCCACTCTGATTCAGCCCCTCTGTTTCTCGCCCTCTGTTTCAGCCCCTCTGATTCTCGCCCTCTGTTTCATCCCCTCTGTTTCTCACCCTCTGTTTCAGCCCCTCTGTTTCAGCCCCTCTGTTTCTCGCCCTCTGTTTCAGCCCCTCTGTTTCTCGGCATCTGTTTCAGCCCCTCTGATTCAGCCCCTCTGTTTCTCACCCTCTGTTTCAGCCCCTCTGTTTCTCGCCCTCTTTTTCAGCCCCTCTATTTCTTGCCCTCTGTTTCAGCCCCTCTGTTTCAGCCCCTCTGTTTCAGCCCCTCTGTTTCTCGCCCTCTGTTTCAGCCCCTCTGATTCTCGCCATCTGTTTCATCCCCTCTGTTTCTCGCCCTCTGTTTCAGCCCCTTTATTTCTCGCCCTCTGTTTCAGTCCCTCTGTTTCAGCCCCACTGTTTCAGCCCCTCTGTTACAGCCCCTCTGTTTCTCGCCCTCTGTTTCAGCCCCTCTGTTTCTCGCCCTCTGTTTCAGCCCCTCTGTTTCTCGCCCTCTGTTTCAGCCCCTCTGTTTCAGACCCTCTGTTTCAGTCCCTCTGTTTCTCGCCCTCTGTTTCTCGCCCTCTGTTTCAGCACCTCTGTTTCTCGCCCTCTGTTTCAGCCCCTCTGTTTCTCGCCCTCTGTTTCAGCCCCTCTGTTTCACCCCCTCTGTTTCAGCCCCTCTGTTTCAGCCCCTCTGTTTCTCGCCTTCTGTTTCAGCCCCTCTGTTTCTCGCCCTCTGTTTCAGCCTCTCTGTTTCTCGCCCTCTGTTTCAGCCCCTCTGTTTCAGCCCCTCTGATTCAGCCCCTCTGTTTCAGCCCCTCTGTTTATCGCCCTCTGTTTCAGCCCCTCTGATTCAGCCCCTCTGTTTCAGCCCCTCTGATTCAGCCCCTCTGTTTCAGCCCCTCTATTTCAGCCACTCTGTTTCAGCCCCTCTGTTTCAGGCTCTCTGTTTCAGTCCGTCTGTTTCAGCCCCTCTGTTTCAGCCCCTCTGATTCAGTCCCTTAGTTTCTCGCCCTCTGTTTCAGCCCCTCTGTTTCAGCCCCTCTGATTCAGCCCCTCTGATTCAGCCCCTCTGTTTCTCGCCCTCTGTTTCAGCCCCTCTGTTTCAGCCCCTCTGTTTCTCGCCCTCTGTTTCTGCCCCTCTGTTTCAGCCCCTCTGTTTCAGCCCCTCTGTTTCTTGCCCTCTGTTTCAGCCCCTCTGTTTCAGCCCCTCTGTTTCAGCCCCTCCGATTCAGCCCCTCTGTTTCAGCCCCTCTGTTTCTGCCCCTCTGTTTCAGCCCCTCTGTTTCTCGCCCTTTGTTTCAGCCCCGCTGTTTCTCGCCCTCTGTTTCAGCCCCTCTGTTTCAGCCCCTCTGTTTCAGCCCCTCTGTTTCTCGCCCTCTGTTTCAGCCCCTCTGTTTCTTGCCCTCTGTTTCAGCCCCTCTGTTTCAGCCCCTCTGTTTCAGCCCCTCTGTTTCTCGCCCTCTGTTTCAGCCCCTCTGTTTCTCGCCCTCTGTTTCAGCCCCTCTGTTTCTCGCCTTCTGTTTCAGCCCCTCTGATTCAGCCCCTCTGTTTCAGCCCCTCTGATTCAGCACCTCTGATTCAGCCCCTCTGTTTCTCGCCCTCTGTTGCAGCCCCTCTTTTTCAGCCCCTCTGTTTCAGCCACTCGGTTTCAGCCCCTCTGTTTCTTGCCCTCTGTTTCAGCCCCTCTGTTTCTCGCCCTCTGTTTCAGCCACTCTGTTTCTCGCCCTCTGTTTCAGCCACTCTGTTTCTCGCCCTCTGTTTCAGCCCCTCTGTTTCAGCCCCTCTGTTTCAGTCCCTCTTTTTCAGCCCCTCTGTTTCTCGCCCTCTGTTTCAGCCCCTCTGTTTCTCGCCCTGTGTTTCAGCCTCTCTGTTTCTCGCCCTCTGTTTCAGCCCCACTGTTTCAGCCCGTCTGTTTCAGCCCCTCTGTTTCAGCCCCTCTGTTTCTCGCCCTCTGTTTCAGCCCCTCTGTTTCTCGCACTCTGTAACAGGCGCTTTGTTTCAGCCCCTTTGTTTCAGCCCCACTTTTTCAGCCCCTCTGTTTCTCGCCCTCTGTTTCTCGCCCTCTGTTTCAGCCACTCTGTTTCTCGCCCTCTATTTCAGCCCCTCTGTTTCAGCCCATCTGATTCAGCCTGTCTGATTCAGCCCCTCTGTTTCTCGCCCTCTGTTTCAGCCACACTGTTTCAGCCCCTCTGTTTCTTGCCCTCTGTTTCAGCCCCTCTGTTTCTCGCCCTCTGTTTCAGCCCCTCTGATTCAGCCCCTCTGATTCAGCCCCTCTGTTTCTCGCCCTCTGTTTCAGCCCCTCTGTTTCTCGCCCTCTGTTTCAGCCCCTCTGTTTCAGACCCTCTGTTTCAGTCCCTCTGTTTCTCGCCCTCTGTTTCTCGCCCTCTGTTTCAGCCCCTCTGTTTCTCGCCCTCTGTTTCAGCCTCTCTGTTTCTCGCCCTCTGTTTCAGCCCCTCTGTTTCAGCCCCTCTGTTTCAGCCCCTCTGTTTCAGCCCCTCTGTTTCTCGCCCTCTGTTTCAGCCCCTCTGTTTCTTGCCCTCTGTTTCAGCCCCTCTGTTTCTCGCCCTCTGTTTCAGCCTCTCTGTTTCTCGCCCTCTGTTTCAGCCCCTCTGTTTCAGCCACTCTGTTTCAGGCTCTCTGTTTCAGCCCGTCTGTTTCAGCCCCTCTGATTCAGCCCCTCTGTTTCAGCCCCTCTGATTCAGCCCCTCTGTTTCAGCCCCTCTATTTCAGCCCCTCTGTTTCAGCCCCTCTGTTTCAGGCTCTCTGTTTCAGTCCGTCTGTTTCAGCCCCTCTGTTTCAGCCCCTCTGATTCAGTCCCTTAGTTTCTCGCCCTCTGTTTCAGCCCCTCTGTTTCAGCCCCTCTGATTCAGCCCCTCTGATTCAGCCCCTCTGTTTCTCGCCCTCTGTTTCAGCTCATCTGTTTCAGCCCCTCTGTTTCTCGCCCTCTGTTTCTGCCCCTCTGTTTCAGCCCCTCTGTTTCAGCCCCTCTGTTTCTTGCCCTCTGTTTCAGCCCCTCTGTTTCAGCCCCTCTGTTTCAGCCCCTCCGATTCAGCCCCTCTGTTTCAGCCCCTCTGTTTCTGCCCCTCTGTTTCAGCCCCTCTGTTTCTCGCCCTTTGTTTCAGCCCCTCTGTTTCTCGCCCTCTGTTTCAGCCCCTCTGTTTCTTGCCCTCTGTTTCAGCCCCTCTGTTTCAGCCCCTCTGTTTCATCCCCTCTGTTTCTTGCCCTCTGTTTCAGCCCCTCTGTTTCTCGCCCTCTGTTTCAGCCCCTCTGTTTCTTGCCCTCTGTTTCAGCCCCTCTGTTTCTCGCCCTCTGTTTCAGCCTCTCTGTTTCTCGCCCTCTGTTTCAGCCCCTCTGTTTCAGCCACTCTGTTTCAGGCTCTCTGTTTCAGCCCGTCTGTTTCAGCCCCTCTGATTCAGCCCCTCTGTTTCAGCCCCTCTGATTCAGCCCCTCTGTTTCAGCCCCTCTATTTCAGCCCCTCTGTTTCAGCCCCTCTGTTTCAGGCTCTCTGTTTCAGTCCGTCTGTTTCAGCCCCTCTGTTTCAGCCCCTCTGATTCAGTCCCTTAGTTTCTCGCCCTCTGTTTCAGCCCCTCTGTTTCAGCCCCTCTGATTCAGCCCCTCTGATTCAGCCCCTCTGTTTCTCGCCCTCTGTTTCAGCTCCTCTGTTTCAGCCCCTCTGTTTCTCGCCCTCTGTTTCTGCCCCTCTGTTTCAGCCCCTCTGTTTCAGCCCCTCTGTTTCTTGCCCTCTGTTTCAGCCCCTCTGTTTCAGCCCCTCTGTTTCAGCCCCTCCGATTCAGCCCCTCTGTTTCTTGCCCTCTGTTTCAGCCCCTCTGTTTCTCGCCCTCTGTTTCAGCCCCTCTGTTTCTCGCCCTCTGTTTCAGCCCCTCTGTTTCTCGCCCTCTGTTTCAGTCCCTCTGTTTCGCGCTCTCTGTTTCAGCCCCTCTGTTTCAGTCCCTCTGTTTCTTGCCCTCTGTTTCTGCCCCTCTGTTACTCTCCCTCTTTTTCCGCCCCTCTGATTCAGCCCCTCTGTTTCAGACCCTCTGAATCAGCCACTCTGATTCAGCCCCTCTGTTTCTCGCCCTCTGTTTCAGCCCCTCTGATTCTCGCCCTCTGTTTCATCCCCTCTGTTTCTCACCCTCTGTTTCAGCCCCTCTGTTTCAGCCCCTCTGTTTCTCGCCCTCTGTTTCAGCCCCTCTGTTTCTCGGCATCTGTTTCAGCCCCTCTGATTCTGCCCCTCTGTTTCTCACCCTCTGTTTCAGCCCCTCTGTTTCTCGCCCTCTTTTTCAGCCCCTCTATTTCTTGCCCTCTGTTTCAGCCCCTCTGTTTCAGCCCCTCTGTTTCAGCCCCTCTGTTTCTCGCCCTCTGTTTCAGCCCCTCTGATTCTCGCCATCTGTTTCATCCCCTCTGTTTCTCGCCCTCTGTTTCAGCCCCTTTATTTCTCGCCCTCTGTTTCAGTCCCTCTGTTTCAGCCCCACTGTTTCAGCCCCTCTGTTTCAGCCCCTCTGTTTCTCGCCCTCTGTTTCAGCCCCTCTGTTTCTCGCCCTCTGTTTCAGCCCCTCTGTTTCTCGCCCTCTGTTTCAGCCCCTCTGTTTCAGACCCTCTGTTTCAGTCCCTCTGTTTCTCGCCCTCTGTTTCTCGCCCTCTGTTTCAGCACCTCTGTTTCTCGCCCTCTGTTTCAGCCCCTCTGTTTCTCGCCCTCTGTTTCAGCCCCTCTGTTTCAGCCCCTCTGTTTCAGCCCCTCTGTTTCAGCCCCTCTGTTTCTCGCCTTCTGTTTCAGCCCCTCTGTTTCTCGCCCTCTGTTTCAGCCTCTCTGTTTCTCGCCCTCTGTTTCAGCCCCTCTGTTTCAGCCCCTCTGATTCAGCCCCTCTGTTTCAGCCCCTCTGTTTATCGCCCTCTGTTTCAGCCCCTCTGATTCAGCCCCTCTGTTTCAGCCCCTCTGATTCAGCCCCTCTGTTTCAGCCCCTCTATTTCAGCCCCTCTGTTTCAGCCCCTCTGTTTCAGGCTCTCTGTTTCAGTCCGTCTGTTTCAGCCCCTCTGTTTCAGCCCCTCTGATTCAGTCCCTTAGTTTCTCGCCCTCTGTTTCAGCCCCTCTGTTTCAGCCCCTCTGATTCAGCCCCTCTGATTCAGCCCCTCTGTTTCTCGCCCTCTGTTTCAGCCCCTCTGTTTCAGCCCCTCTGTTTCTCGCCCTCTGTTTCTGCCCCTCTGTTTCAGCCCCTCTGTTTCAGCCCCTCTGTTTCTTGCCCTCTGTTTCAGCCCCTCTGTTTCAGCCCCTCTGTTTCAGCCCCTCCGATTCAGCCCCTCTGTTTCAGCCCTTCTGTTTCTGCCCCTCTGTTTCAGCCCCTCTGTTTCTCGCCCTTTGTTTCAGCCCCTCTGTTTCTCGCCCTCTGTTTCAGCCCCTCTGTTTCAGCCCCTCTGTTTCAGCCCCTCTGTTTCTCGCCCTCTGTTTCAGCCCCTCTGTTTCTTGCCCTCTGTTTCAGCCCCTCTGTTTCAGCCCCTCTGTTTCAGCCCCTCTGTTTCTCGCCCTCTGTTTCAGCCCCTCTGTTTCTCGCCCTCTGTTTCAGCCCCTCTGTTTCTCACCTTCTGTTTCAGCCCCTCTGATTCAGCCCCTCTGTTTCAGCCCCTCTGATTCAGCACCTCTGATTCAGCCCCTCTGTTTCTCGCCCTCTGTTGCAGCCCCTCTGTTTCAGCCCCTCTGTTTCAGCCACTCGGTTTCAGCCCCTCTGTTTCTTGCCCTCTGTTTCAGCCCCTCTGTTTCTCGCCCTCTGTTTCAGCCCCTCTGTTTCTCGCCCTCTGTTTCAGCCCCTCTGTTTCGCACTCTCTGTTTCAGCCCCTCTGTTTCAGCCCCTCTTTTTCTCGCCCTCTGTTTCTGCTCCTCTGTTTCTCGCCCTCTGTTTCTCGCCCTCTGTTTCAGCCCCTCTGATTCAGCCCCTCTGTTTCAGACCCTCTGAATGAGCCCCTCTGTTTCAGCCCCTCTGTTTCAGCCCCTCTGTTTCTCGCCCTCTGTTTCAGCCCCTCTGTTTCTCACCCTCTGTTTCAGCACCTCTGTTTCAGCCCCTCTGTTTCTCGCCCTCTGTTTCAGCCCCTCTGTTTCTCGCCCTCTGTTTCAGCCCCTCTGATTCAGCCCCTCTGTTTCTCGCCCTCTGTTTCAGCCCCTCTGTTTCTCGCCATCTGTTTCAGCCCCTCTGTTTCTCGCCCTCTGTTTCAGCCCCTCTGTTTCAGCCCCTCTGTTTCAGCCCCTCTGTTTCTCGCCCTCTGTTTCAGCCCCTCTGTTTCTCGCCCTCTGTTTCAGCCTCTCTGTTTCTCGCCCTCTGTTTCAGCCCTTCTGTTTCAGCCCCTCTGATTCAGCCCCTCTGTTTCAGCCCCTCTGATTCAGCCCCTCTGTTTCAGACCCTCTATTTCAGCCCCTCTGTTTCAGCCACTCTGTTTCAGGCTCTCTGTTTCAGCCCGTCTGTTTCAGCCCCTCTGTTTAAGCCCCTCTGTTTCAGCCCCTCTATTTCAGCCCCTCTGTTTCAGCCCCTCTGTTTCAGGCGCTCTGTTTCAGCCCGTCTGTTTCAGCCCCTCTGTTTCAGCCCCTCTGATTCAGTCCCTTAGTTTCTCGCCCTCTGTTTCAGGCCCTCTGTTTCAGCCCCTCTGATTCAGCCCCTCTGATTCAGCCCCTCTGTTTCTCGCCCTCTGTTTCAGCCCCTCTGTTTCAGCCCCTCTGATTCAGCCCCTCTGATTCAGCCCCTCTGTTTCTCGCCCTCTGTTTCAGCCCCTCTGTTTCTCGCCCTCTGTTTCAGCCCCTCTGTTTCAGACCCTCTGTTTCAGTCCCTCTGTTTCTCGCCCTCTGTTTCTCGCCCTCTGTTTCAGCCCCTCTGTTTCTCGCCCTCTGTTTCAGCCCCTCTGTTTCTCGCCCTCTGTTTCAGCCCCTCTGTTTCAGCCCCTCTGTTTCAGCCCCTCTGTTTCAGCCCCTCTGTTTCTCGCCCTCTGTTTCAGCCCCTCTGTTTCTTGCCCTCTGTTTCAGCCCCTCTGTTTCTCGCCCTCTGTTTCAGCCTCTCTGTTTCTCGCCCTCTGTTTCAGCCCCTCTGTTTCAGCCACTCTGTTTCAGGCTCTCTGTTTCAGCCCGTCTGTTTCAGCCCCTCTGTTTCAGCCCCTCTGATTCAGCCCCTCTGTTTCAGCCCCTCTGATTCAGCCCCTCTGTTTCAGCCCCTCTATTTCAGCCCCTCTGTTTCAGCCCCTCTGATTCAGCCCCTCTGTTTCAGCCCCTCTGATTCAGCACCTCTGAGTCAGCCTCTCTGTTTCAGTCCGTCTGTTTCAGCCCCTCTGTTTCAGTCCCTCTGATTCAGTCCCTTAGTTTCTCGCCCTCTGTTTCAGCCCCTCTGTTTCAGCCCCTCTGTTTCAGCCCCTCTGATTCAGCCCCTCTGTTTCTCGCCCTCTGTTTCAGCCCCTCTGTTTCAGCCCCTCTGTTTCTCGCCCTCTGTTTCTGCCCCTCTGTTTCAGCCCCTCTGTTTCAGCCCCTCTGTTTCTTGCCCTCTGTTTCAGCCCCTCTGTTTCAGCCCCTCTGTTTCAGCCCCTCCGATTCAGCCCCTCTGTTTCAGCCCCTCTGTTTCTGCCCCTCTGTTTCAGCCCCTCTGTTTCTCGCCCTTTGTTTCAGCCCCTCTGTTTCTCGCCCTCTGTTTCAGCCCCTCTGTTTCAGCCCCTCTGTTTCAGCCCCTCTGTTTCTCGCCCTCTGTTTCAGCCCCTCTGTTTCTTGCCCTCTGTTTCTGCCCCTCTGTTTCAGCCCCTCTGTTTCAGCCCCTCTGTTTCTCGCCCTCTGTTTCAGCCCCTCTGTTTCTCGCCCTCTGTTTCAGCCCCTCTGTTTCTCGCCTTCTGTTTCAGCCCCTCTGATTCAGCCCCTCTGTTTCAGCCCCTCTGATTCAGCACCTCTGATTCAGCCCCTCTGTTTCTCGCCCTCTGTTGCAGCCCCTCTGTTTCAGCCCCTCTGTTTCAGCCACTCGGTTTCAGCCCCTCTGTTTCTTGCCCTCTGTTTCAGCCCCTCTGTTTCTCGCCCTCTGTTTCAGCCCCTCTGTTTCTCGCCCTCTGTTTCAGCCCCTCTGTTTCGCACTCTCTGTTTCAGCCCCTCTGTTTCAGCCCCTCTTTTTCTCGCCCTCTGTTTCTGCTCCTCTGTTTCTCGCCCTCTGTTTCTCGCCCTCTGTTTCAGCCCCTCTGATTCAGCCCCTCTGTTTCAGACCCTCTGAATGAGCCCCTCTGTTTCAGCCCCTCTGTTTCAGCCCCTCTGTTTCTCGCCCTCTGTTTCAGCCCCTCTGTTTCTCACCCTCTGTTTCAGCACCTCTGTTTCAGCCCCTCTGTTTCTCGCCCTCTGTTTCAGCCCCTCTGTTTCTCGCCCTCTGTTTCAGCCCCTCTGATTCAGCCCCTCTGTTTCTCGCCCTCTGTTTCAGCCCCTCTGTTTCTCGCCATCTGTTTCAGCCCCTCTGTTTCTCGCCCTCTGTTTCAGCCCCTCTGTTTCAGCCCCTCTGTTTCAGCCCCTCTGTTTCTCGCCCTCTGTTTCAGCCCCTCTGTTTCTCGCCCTCTGTTTCAGCCTCTCTGTTTCTCGCCCTCTGTTTCAGCCCTTCTGTTTCAGCCCCTCTGATTCAGCCCCTCTGTTTCAGCCCCTCTGATTCAGCCCCTCTGTTTCAGACCCTCTATTTCAGCCCCTCTGTTTCAGCCACTCTGTTTCAGGCTCTCTGTTTCAGCCCGTCTGTTTCAGCCCCTCTGTTTAAGCCCCTCTGTTTCAGCCCCTCTGATTCAGTACCTTAGTTTCTCGGCCTCTGTTTCAGACCCTCTGTTTCAGCCCCTCTATTTCAGCCCCGCTGTTTCAGCCCCTCTGTTTCAGGCGCTCTGTTTCAGCCCGTCTGTTTCAGCCCCTCTGTTTCAGCCCCTCTGATTCAGTCCCTTAGTTTCTCGCCCTCTGTTTCAGGCCCTCTGTTTCAGCCCCTCTGATTCAGCCCCTCTGATTCAGCCCCTCTGTTTCTCGCCCTCTGTTTCAGCCCCTCTGTTTCAGCCCCTCTGATTCAGCCCCTCTGATTCAGCCCCTCTGTTTCTCGCCCTCTGTTTCAGCCCCTCTGTTTCTCGCCCTCTGTTTCAGCCCCTCTGTTTCAGACCCTCTGTTTCAGTCCCTCTGTTTCTCGCCCTCTGTTTCTCGCCCTCTGTTTCAGCCCCTCTGTTTCTCGCCCTCTGTTTCAGCCCCTCTGTTTCTCGCCCTCTGTTTCAGCCCCTCTGTTTCAGCCCCTCTGTTTCAGCCCCTCTGTTTCAGCCCCTCTGTTTCTCGCCCTCTGTTTCAGCCCCTCTGTTTCTTGCCCTCTGTTTCAGCCCCTCTGTTTCTCGCCCTCTGTTTCAGCCTCTCTGTTTCTCGCCCTCTGTTTCAGCCCCTCTGTTTCAGCCACTCTGTTTCAGGCTCTCTGTTTCAGCCCGTCTGTTTCAGCCCCTCTGTTTCAGCCCCTCTGATTCAGCCCCTCTGTTTCAGCCCCTCTGATTCAGCCCCTCTGTTTCAGCCCCTCTATTTCAGCCCCTCTGTTTCAGCCCCTCTGTTTCAGCCTCTCTGTTTCAGTCCGTCTGTTTCAGCCCCTCTGTTTCAGTCCCTCTGATTCAGTCCCTTAGTTTCTCGCCGTTTGTTTCAGCCCCTCTGTTTCAGCCCCTCTGATTCAGCCCCTCTGATTCAGCCCCTCTGTTTCTCGCCCTCTGTTTCAGCCCCTCTGTTTCAGCCCCTCTGTTTCTCGCCCTCTGTTTCTGCCCCTCTGTTTCAGCCCCTCTGTTTCAGCCCCTCTGTTTCTTGCCCTCTGTTTCAGCCCCTCTGTTTCAGCCCCTCTGTTTCAGCCCCTCCGATTCAGCCCCTCTGTTTCAGCCCCTCTGTTTCTGCCCCTCTGTTTCAGCCCCTCTGTTTCTCGCCCTTTGTTTCAGCCCCTCTGTTTCTCGCCCTCTGTTTCAGCCCCTCTGTTTCAGCCCCTCTGTTTCAGCCCCTCTGTTTCTCGCCCTCTGTTTCAGCCCCTCTGTTTCTTGCCCTCTGTTTCAGCCCCTCTGTTTCAGCCCCTCTGTTTCAGCCCCGCTGTTTCTCGCCCTCTGTTTCTGCCCCCCTGTTTCTCGCCCTCTGTTTCAGCCCCTCTGTTTCTCGCCTTCTGTTTCAGCCCCTCTGATTCAGCCCCTCTGTTTCAGCCCCTCTGATTCAGCACCTCTGATTCAGCCCCTGTTTCTCGCCCTCTGTTGCAGCACCTCTGTTTCAGCCCTTCTGTTTCAGCCACTCGGTTTCAGCCCCTCTGTTTCTTGCCCTCTGTTTCAGCCCCTCTGTTTCTCGCCCTCTGTTTCAGCCCCTCTGTTTCTCGCCCTCTGTTTCAGCCCCTCTGTTTCGCACTCTCTGTTTCAGCCCCTCTGTTTCAGCCCCTCTGTTTCTCGCCCTCTGTTTCTACTCCTCTGTTTCTCGCCCTCTGTTTCAGCCCCTCTGTTTCTCGCCCTCTGTTTCAGCCCCTCTGATTCAGCCCCTCTGTTTCAGCCCCTCTGAATCAGCACCTCTGTTTCAGCCCCTCTGTTTCAGCCCCTCTGTTTCTCGCCCTCTGTTTCAGCCCCTCTGTTTCTCACCCTCTGTTTCAGCACCTCTGTTTCAGCCCCTCTGTTTCTCGCCCTCTGTTTCAGCCCCTCTGTTTCTCGCCCTCTGTTTCAGCCCCTCTGATTCAGCCCCTCTGTTTCTCGCCCTCTGTTTCAGCCCCTCTGTTTCTCGCCATCTGTTTCAGCCCCTCTGTTTCTCGCCCTCTGTTTCAGCCCCTCTGTTTCAGCCCCTCTGTTTCAGCCCCTCTGTTTCTCGCCCTCTGTTTCAGCCCCTCTGTTTCTCGCCCTCTGTTTCAGCCTCTCTGTTTCTCGCCCTCTGTTTCAGCCCCTCTGTTTCAGCCCCTCTGATTCAGCCCCTCTGTTTCAGCCCCTCTGATTCAGCCCCTCTGTTTCAGACCCTCTATTTCAGCCCCTCTTGTCAGCCACTCTGTTTCAGGCTCTCTGTTTCAGCCCGTCTGTTTCAGCCCCTCTGTTTCAGCCCCTCTGTTTCAGCCCCTCTGATTCAGTACCTTAGTTTCTCGCCCTCTGTTTCAGCGCCTCTGTTTCAGCCCCTCTATTTCAGCCCCTCTGTTTCAGCCCCTCTGTTTCAGGCTCTCTGTTTCAGCCCGTCTGTTTCAGCCCCTCTGTTTCAGCCCCTCTGATTCAGTCCCTTTGTTTCTCGCCCTCTGTTTCTGCCCCTCTGTTTCAGCCCCTCTGATTCAGCCCCTCTGATTCAGCCCCTCTGTTTCTCGCCCTCTGTTTCAGCCCCTCTGTTTCTCGCCCTCTGTTTCAGCGCCTCTGTTTCAGACCCTCTGTTTCAGTCCCTCTGTTTCTCGCCCTCTGTTTCTCGCCCTCTGTTTCAGCCCCTCTGTTTCTCGCCCTCTGTTTCAGCCCCTCTGTTTCTCGCCCTCTGTTTCAGCCCCTCTGTTTCAGCCCCTCTGTTTCAGCCCCTCTGTTTCTCACCCTCTGTTTCAGCCCCTCTGTTTCTTGCCCTCTGTTTCAGCCCCTCTGTTTCTCGCCCTCTGTTTCAGCCTCTCTGTTTCTCGCCCTCTGTTTCAGCCCCTCTGTTTCAGCCCCTCTGATTCAGCCCCTCTGTTTCTCGCCCTCTGTTTCAGCCCCTCTGTTTCTCGCCCTCTGTTTCAGCGCCTCTGTTTCAGACCCTCTGTTTCAGTCCCTCTGTTTCTCGCCCTCTGTTTCTCGCCCTCTGTTTCAGCCCCTCTGTTTCTCGCCCTCTGTTTCAGTCCCTCTGTTTCTCGCCCTCTGTTTCAGCCCCTCTGTTTCAGCCCCTCTGTTTCAGCCCCTCTGTTTCTCACCCTCTGTTTCAGCCCCTCTGTTTCTTGCCCTCTGTTTCAGCCCCTCTGTTTCTCGCCCTCTGTTTCAGCCTCTCTGTTTCTCGCCCTCTGTTTCAGCCCCTCTGTTTCAGCCCCTCTGATTCAGCCCCTCTGTTTCAGCCCCTCTGTTTCTCGCCCTCTGTTTCAGCCCCTCTGATTCAGCCCCTCTGTTTCAGACCCTCTGTTTCAGCCCCTCTATTTCAGCCCCTCTGTTTCAGCCCCTCTGTTTCAGGCGCTCTGTTTCAGCCCGTCTGTTTCAGCCCCTCTGTTTCAGCCCCTCTGATTCAGTCCCTTAGTTTCTCGCCCTCTGTTTCAGGCCCTCTGTTTCAGCCCCTCTGATTCAGCCCCTCTGATTCAGCCCCTCTGTTTCTCGCCCTCTGTTTCAGCCCCTCTGTTTCAGCCCCTCTGATTCAGCCCCTCTGATTCAGCCCCTCTGTTTCTCGCCCTCTGTTTCAGCCCCTCTGTTTCTCGCCCTCTGTTTCAGCCCCTCTGTTTCAGACCCTCTGTTTCAGTCCCTCTGTTTCTCGCCCTCTGTTTCTCGCCCTCTGTTTCAGCCCCTCTGTTTCTCGCCCTCTGTTTCAGCCCCTCTGTTTCTCGCCCTCTGTTTCAGCCCCTCTGTTTCAGCCCCTCTGTTTCAGCCCCTCTGTTTCAGCCCCTCTGTTTCTCGCCCTCTGTTTCAGCCCCTCTGTTTCTTGCCCTCTGTTTCAGCCCCTCTGTTTCTCGCCCTCTGTTTCAGCCTCTCTGTTTCTCGCCCTCTGTTTCAGCCCCTCTGTTTCAGCCACTCTGTTTCAGGCTCTCTGTTTCAGCCCGTCTGTTTCAGCCCCTCTGTTTCAGCCCCTCTGATTCAGCCCCTCTGTTTCAGCCCCTCTGATTCAGCCCCTCTGTTTCAGCCCCTCTATTTCAGCCCCTCTGTTTCAGCCCCTCTGTTTCAGCCTCTCTGTTTCAGTCCGTCTGTTTCAGCCCCTCTGTTTCAGTCCCTCTGATTCAGTCCCTTAGTTTCTCGCCGTTTGTTTCAGCCCCTCTGTTTCAGCCCCTCTGATTCAGCCCCTCTGATTCAGCCCCTCTGTTTCTCGCCCTCTGTTTCAGCCCCTCTGTTTCAGCCCCTCTGTTTCTCGCCCTCTGTTTCTGCCCCTCTGTTTCAGCCCCTCTGTTTCAGCCCCTCTGTTTCTTGCCCTCTGTTTCAGCCCCTCTGTTTCAGCCCCTCTGTTTCAGCCCCTCCGATTCAGCCCCTCTGTTTCAGCCCCTCTGTTTCTGCCCCTCTGTTTCAGCCCCTCTGTTTCTCGCCCTTTGTTTCAGCCCCTCTGTTTCTCGCCCTCTGTTTCAGCCCCTCTGTTTCAGCCCCTCTGTTTCAGCCCCTCTGTTTCTCGCCCTCTGTTTCAGCCCCTCTGTTTCTTGCCCTCTGTTTCAGCCCCTCTGTTTCAGCCCCTCTGTTTCAGCCCCGCTGTTTCTCGCCCTCTGTTTCTGCCCCCCTGTTTCTCGCCCTCTGTTTCAGCCCCTCTGTTTCTCGCCTTCTGTTTCAGCCCCTCTGATTCAGCCCCTCTGTTTCAGCCCCTCTGATTCAGCACCTCTGATTCAGCCCCTGTTTCTCGCCCTCTGTTGCAGCACCTCTGTTTCAGCCCTTCTGTTTCAGCCACTCGGTTTCAGCCCCTCTGTTTCTTGCCCTCTGTTTCAGCCCCTCTGTTTCTCGCCCTCTGTTTCAGCCCCTCTGTTTCTCGCCCTCTGTTTCAGCCCCTCTGTTTCGCACTCTCTGTTTCAGCCCCTCTGTTTCAGCCCCTCTGTTTCTCGCCCTCTGTTTCTACTCCTCTGTTTCTCGCCCTCTGTTTCAGCCCCTCTGTTTCTCGCCCTCTGTTTCAGCCCCTCTGATTCAGCCCCTCTGTTTCAGCCCCTCTGAATCAGCACCTCTGTTTCAGCCCCTCTGTTTCAGCCCCTCTGTTTCTCGCCCTCTGTTTCAGCCCCTCTGTTTCTCACCCTCTGTTTCAGCACCTCTGTTTCAGCCCCTCTGTTTCTCGCCCTCTGTTTCAGCCCCTCTGTTTCTCGCCCTCTGTTTCAGCCCCTCTGATTCAGCCCCTCTGTTTCTCGCCCTCTGTTTCAGCCCCTCTGTTTCTCGCCATCTGTTTCAGCCCCTCTGTTTCTCGCCCTCTGTTTCAGCCCCTCTGTTTCAGCCCCTCTGTTTCAGCCCCTCTGTTTCTCGCCCTCTGTTTCAGCCCCTCTGTTTCTCGCCCTCTGTTTCAGCCTCTCTGTTTCTCGCCCTCTGTTTCAGCCCCTCTGTTTCAGCCCCTCTGATTCAGCCCCTCTGTTTCAGCCCCTCTGATTCAGCCCCTCTGTTTCAGACCCTCTATTTCAGCCCCTCTTGTCAGCCACTCTGTTTCAGGCTCTCTGTTTCAGCCCGTCTGTTTCAGCCCCTCTGTTTCAGCCCCTCTGTTTCAGCCCCTCTGATTCAGTACCTTAGTTTCTCGCCCTCTGTTTCAGCGCCTCTGTTTCAGCCCCTCTATTTCAGCCCCTCTGTTTCAGCCCCTCTGTTTCAGGCTCTCTGTTTCAGCCCGTCTGTTTCAGCCCCTCTGTTTCAGCCCCTCTGATTCAGTCCCTTTGTTTCTCGCCCTCTGTTTCTGCCCCTCTGTTTCAGCCCCTCTGATTCAGCCCCTCTGATTCAGCCCCTCTGTTTCTCGCCCTCTGTTTCAGCCCCTCTGTTTCTCGCCCTCTGTTTCAGCGCCTCTGTTTCAGACCCTCTGTTTCAGTCCCTCTGTTTCTCGCCCTCTGTTTCTCGCCCTCTGTTTCAGCCCCTCTGTTTCTCGCCCTCTGTTTCAGCCCCTCTGTTTCTCGCCCTCTGTTTCAGCCCCTCTGTTTCAGCCCCTCTGTTTCAGCCCCTCTGTTTCTCACCCTCTGTTTCAGCCCCTCTGTTTCTTGCCCTCTGTTTCAGCCCCTCTGTTTCTCGCCCTCTGTTTCAGCCTCTCTGTTTCTCGCCCTCTGTTTCAGCCCCTCTGTTTCAGCCCCTCTGATTCAGCCCCTCTGTTTCTCGCCCTCTGTTTCAGCCCCTCTGTTTCTCGCCCTCTGTTTCAGCGCCTCTGTTTCAGACCCTCTGTTTCAGTCCCTCTGTTTCTCGCCCTCTGTTTCTCGCCCTCTGTTTCAGCCCCTCTGTTTCTCGCCCTCTGTTTCAGTCCCTCTGTTTCTCGCCCTCTGTTTCAGCCCCTCTGTTTCAGCCCCTCTGTTTCAGCCCCTCTGTTTCTCACCCTCTGTTTCAGCCCCTCTGTTTCTTGCCCTCTGTTTCAGCCCCTCTGTTTCTCGCCCTCTGTTTCAGCCTCTCTGTTTCTCGCCCTCTGTTTCAGCCCCTCTGTTTCAGCCCCTCTGATTCAGCCCCTCTGTTTCAGCCCCTCTGTTTCTCGCCCTCTGTTTCAGCCCCTCTGATTCAGCCCCTCTGTTTCAGCCCCTCTGATTCAGCCCCTCTGTTTCAGCCCCTCTATTTCAGCCCCTCCTTTTCAGCCCCTCTGTTTCAGGCTCTCTGTTTCAGTCCGTCTGTTTCAGCGCCTCTGTTTCAGCCCCTCTGATTCAGTCCCTTAGTTTCTCGCCCTCTGTTTCTGCCCCTCTGTTTCAGCCCCTCTGTTTCAGCCCCTCTGTTTCTTGCCCTCTGTTTCAGCCCCTCTGTTTCAGCCCCTCAGTTTCAGCCCCTCCGATTCAGCCCCTCTGTTTCAGCCCCTCTGTTTCTGCCCCTCTGTTTCAACCCCTCTGTTTCTCGCCCTTTGTTTCAGCCCCTGTGTTCCTCGCCCTCTGTTTCAGCCCCTCTGTTTCAGCCCCTCTGTTTCAGCCCCTCTGTTTCTCGCCCTCTGTTTCAGCCCCTCTGTTTCTTGCCCTCTGTTTCAGACCCTCTGTTTCAGCCCCTCTGTTTCAGCCTCTCTGTTTCTCGCCCTCTGTTTCTGCCCCTCTGTTTCTCGCCCTCTGTTTCAGCCCCTCTGTTTCTCGCCTTCTGTTTCAGCCCCTCTGATTCAGCCCCTCTGTTTCAGCCCCTCTGATTCAGCCCCTCTGTTGCAGCCCCTCTGTTTCAGCCCTTCTGTTTCAGCCACTCGGCTTCAGCCCCTCTGTTTCTTGCCCTCTGTTTCAGCCCCTCTGTTTCTCGCCCTCTGTTTCAGCCCCTCTGTTTCTCGCCCTCTGTTTCAGCCCCTCTGTTTCGCACTCTCTGTTTCAGCCCCTATGTTTCAGCCCCTCTGTTTCTCGCCCTCTGTTTCTGCTCCTCTGTTTCTCGCCCTCTGTTTCAGCCCCTCTGTTTCTCGCCCTCTGTTTCAGCCCCTCTGATTCAGCCCCTCTGTTTCAGCCCCTCTGAATCAGCCCCTCTGTTTCAGCCCCTCTGTTTCAGCCCCTCTGTTTCTCGCCCTCTGTTTCAGCCCCTCTGTTTCTCAGCCTCTGTTTCAGCACCTCTGTTTCAGCCCCTCTGTTTCTCGCCCTCTGTTTCAGCCCCTCTGTTTCTCGCCCTCTGTTTCAGCCCCTCTGATTCAGCCCCTCTGTTTCTCGCCCTCTGTTTCAGCCCCTCTGTTTCTCGCCATCTGTTTCAGCCCCTCTGTTTCTCGCCCTCTGTTTCAGCCCCTCTGATTCAGCCCCTCTGTTTCAGCCCCTCTGTTTCAGCCCCTCTGTTTTAGCCCCTCTGTTTCTCGCCCTCTGTTTCAGCCCCTCTGTTTCTCGCCCTCTGTTTCAGCCCCTCTGTTTCTCCCCCTCTGTTTCAGCCCCTCTGTTTCAGCCCCTCTGTTTCAGCCCCTCTGTTTCAGCCCCTCTGTTTCTCGCCCTCTGTTTCAGCCCCTCTGTTTCTTGCCCTCTGTTTCAGCCCCTCTGTTTCTCGCCCTCTGTTTCAGCCTCTCTGTTTCTCGCCCTCTGTTTCAGACCCTCTGTTTCAGCCCCTCTGATTCAGCCCCTCTGTTTCAGCCCCTCTGTTTCTCGCCCTCTGTTTCAGCCCCTCTGATTCAGCCCCTCTGTTTCAGCCCCTCTGATTCAGCCCCTCTGTTACAGCCCCTCTATTTCAGCCCCTCCTTTTCAGCCCCTCTGTTTCAGGCTCTCTGTTTCAGTCCGTCTGTTTCAGCCCCTCTGATTCAGCCCCTCTGATTCAGCCCCTCTGTTTCTCGCCCTCTGTTTCAGCCCCTCTGTTTCAGCCCCTCTGTTTCTCGCCCTCTGTTTCTGCCCCTCTGTTTCAGCCCCTCTGTTTCAGCCCCTCTGTTTCTTGCCCTCTGTTTCAGCCCCTCTGTTTCAGCCCCTCTGTTTCTGCCCCTCTGTTTCAGCCCCTCTGTTTCTCGCCCTCTGTTTCAGCCCCTCTGTTTCTCGCCCTCTGTTTCAGCCCGTCTGTTTCAGCCCCTCTGTTTCAGCCCCTCTGTTTCTCGCCCTCTGTTTCAGCCCCTCTGTTTCTTGCCCTCTGTTTCAGCCCCTCTGTTTCAGCCCCTCTGTTTCAGCCTCTCTGTTTCTCGCCCTCTGTTTCTGCCCCTCTGTTTCTCGCCCTCTGTTTCAGCCCCTCTGTTTCTCGCCTTCTGTTTCAGCCCCTCTGATTCAGCCCCTCTGTTTCAGCCCCTCTGATTCAGCCCCTCTGTTGCAGCCCCTCTGTTTCAGCCCTTCTGTTTCAGCCACTCGGCTTCAGCCCCTCTGTTTCTTGCCCTCTGTTTCAGCCCCTCTGTTTCTCGCCCTCTGTTTCAGCCCCTCTGTTTCTCGCCCTCTGTTTCAGCCCCTCTGTTTCGCACTCTCTGTTTCAGCCCCTCTGTTTCAGCCCCTCTGTTTCTCGCCCTCTGTTTCTGCTCCTCTGTTTCTCGCCCTCTGTTTCAGCCCCTCTGTTTCTCGCCCGCTGTTTCAGCCCCTCTGATTCAGCCCCTCTGTTTCAGCCCCTCTGAATCAGCCCCTCTGTTTCAGCCCCTCTGTTTCAGCCCCTCTGTTTCTCGCCCTCTGTTTCAGCCCCTCTGTTTCTCACCCTCTGTTTCAGCACCTCTGTTTCAGCCCCTCTGTTTCTCGCCCTCTGTTTCAGCCCCTCTGTTTCTCGCCCTCTGTTTCAGCCCCTCTGATTCAGCCCCTCTGTTTCTCGCCCTCTGTTTCAGCCCCTCTGTTTCTCGCCATCTGTTTCAGCCCCTCTGTTTCTCGCCCTCTGTTTCAGCCCCTCTGTTTCAGCCCCTCTTTTTCAGCCCCTCTGTTTCTCGCCCTCTGTTTCAGCCCCTCTGTATCTCGCCCTCTGTTTCAGCCTCTCTGTTTCTCGCCCTCTGTTTCAGCCCCTCTGTTTCAGCCCCTCTGATTCAGCCCCTCTGTTTCAGCCCCTCTGATTCAGCCCCTCTGTTTCAGACCCTCTATTTCAGCCCCTCTGTTTCAGCCACTCTGTTTCAGGCTCTCTGTTTCAGCCCGTCTGTTTCAGCCCCTCTGTTTCAGCCCCTCTGTTTCAGCCCCTCTGATTCAGTACCTTAGTTTCTCGCCCTCTGTTTCAGCCCCTCTGTTTCAGCCCCTCTATTTCAGCCCCTCTGTTTCAGCCCCTCTGTTTCAGGCTCTCTGTTTCAGCCCGTCTGTTTCAGCCCCTCTGTTTCAGCCCCTCTGATTCAGTCCCTTAGTTTCTCGCCCTCTGTTTCAGGCCCTCTGTTTCAGCCCCTCTGATTCAGCCCCTCTGATTCAGCCCCTCTGTTTCTCGCCCTCTGTTCCAGCCCCTCTGTTTCAGCCCCTCTGATTCAGCCCCTCTGATTCAGCCCCTCTGTTTCTCGCCCTCTGTTTCTGCCCCTCTGTTTCAGCCCCTCTGTTTCAGCGCCTCTGTTTCTTGCCCTCTGTTTCAGCCCCTCTGTTTCAGCCCCTCTGTTTCAGCCCCTCCGATTCAGCCCCTCTGTTTCAGCCCCTCTGTTTCAGCCCATCTGTTTCAACCCCTCTGTTTCTCACCCTCTGTTTCAGCCCCTCTGATTCAGCCCCTCTGTTTCTCGCCCTCTGTTTCAGCCCCTCTGTTTCTCGCCCTCTGTTTCAGCCCCTCTGTTTCAGCCCCTCTGTTTCAGCCCCTCTGTACCTCGCCCTCTGTTTCAGCCCCTCTGTTTCTCGCCCTCTGTTTCAGCCCCTCTGTTTCTCGCCCTCTGTTTCAGCCCCTCTGTTTCTCGCCCTCTGTTTCAGCCCCTCGGTTTCTCGCCCTCTGTTTCAGCCCCTCTATTTCTCGCCCTCTGTTTCACCCCTCTATTTTAGCCACACTGTTTCAGCCCCTTTGTTTCAGCCACTATGTTTATCGCCCTCTGTTTCAGCCCCTCTGTTTCCGCCCCTCTGTTTCAGCCCCTCTGTTTCTCGCTCTCTGTTTCAGCCCCTCTGTTTCCGCCCCTCTGTTTCAGCCCCTCTGTTTCAGCCCCTCTGTTTCTCGCCCTCTGTTTCAGCCCCTCTATTTCTTGCCCTCTGTTTCAGCCCCTCTGTTTCTCGCCCTCTGTTTCAGCCACTCTGTTTCTGGCCCTCTGTTTCAGCCCCTCTGTTTCTCGCCCTCTGTTTCAGCCCCTCTGTTTCCGCCCCTCTGTTTCAGCCCCTCTGTTTCAGCCCCTCTGTTTCTCGCCCTCTGTTTCAGCCACTCTGTTTCTCGCCCTCTGTTTCAGCCACTCTGTTTCTCGCCCTCTGTTTCAGCCCCTCTGTTTCAGCCCCTCTGTTTCAGTCCCTCTTTTTCAGCCCCTCTGTTTCTCGCCCTCTGTTTCAGCCCCTCTGTTTCTCGCCCTGTGTTTCAGCCTCTCTGTTTCTCGCCCTCTGTTTCAGCCCCACTGTTTCAGCCCGTCTGTTTCAGCCCCTCTGTTTCAGCCCCTCTGTTTCTCGCCCTCTGTTTCAGCCCCTCTGTTTCTCGCACTCTGTAACAGGCGCTTTGTTTCAGCCCCTTTGTTTCAGCCCCACTTTTTCAGCCCCTCTGTTTCTCGCCCTCTGTTTCTCGCCCTCTGTTTCAGCCACTCTGTTTCTCGCCCTCTGTTTCAGCCCCTCTGTTTCAGCCCATCTGATTCAGCCTGTCTGATTCAGCCCCTCTGTTTCTCGCCCTCTGTTTCAGCCACTCTGTTTCAGCCCCTCTGTTTCTTGCCCTCTGTTTCAGCCCCTCTGTTTCTCGCCCTCTGTTTCAGCCCCTCTGATTCAGCCCCTCTGATTCAGCCCCTCTGTTTCTCGCCCTCTGTTTCAGCCCCTCTGTTTCTCGCCCTCTGTTTCAGCCCCTCTGTTTCAGACCCTCTGTTTCAGTCCCTCTGTTTCTCGCCCTCTGTTTCTCGCCCTCTGTTTCAGCCCCTCTGTTTCTCGCCCTCTGTTTCAGCCTCTCTGTTTCTCGCCCTCTGTTTCAGCCCCTCTGTTTCAGCCCCTCTGTTTCAGCCCCTCTGTTTCAGCCCCTCTGTTTCTCGCCCTCTGTTTCAGCCCCTCTGTTTCTTGCCCTCTGTTTCAGCCCCTCTGTTTCTCGCCCTCTGTTTCAGCCTCTCTGTTTCTCGCCCTCTGTTTCAGCCCCTCTGTTTCAGCCACTCTGTTTCAGGCTCTCTGTTTCAGCCCGTCTGTTTCAGCCCCTCTGATTCAGCCCCTCTGTTTCAGCCCCTCTGATTCAGCCCCTCTGTTTCAGCCCCTCTATTTCAGCCCCTCTGTTTCAGCCCCTCTGTTTCAGGCTCTCTGTTTCAGTCCGTCTGTTTCAGCCCCTCTGTTTCAGCCCCTCTGATTCAGTCCCTTAGTTTCTCGCCCTCTGTTTCAGCCCCTCTGTTTCAGCCCCTCTGATTCAGCCCCTCTGATTCAGCCCCTCTGTTTCTCGCCCTGTTTCAGCTCCTCTGTTTCAGCCCCTCTGTTTCTCGCCCTCTGTTTCTGCCCCTCTGTTTCAGCCCCTCTGTTTCAGCCCCTCTGTTTCTTGCCCTCTGTTTCAGCCCCTCTGTTTCAGCCCCTCTGTTTCAGCCCCTCCGATTCAGCCCCTCTGTTTCAGCCCCTCTGTTTCTGCCCCTCTGTTTCAGCCCCTCTGTTTCTCGCCCTTTGTTTCAGCCCCTCTGTTTCTCGCCCTCTGTTTCAGCCCCTCTGTTTCTTGCCCTCTGTTTCAGCCCCTCTGTTTCAGCCCCTCTGTTTCATCCCCTCTGTTTCTTGCCCTCTGTTTCAGCCCCTCTGTTTCTCGCCCTCTGTTTCAGCCCCTCTGTTTCTTGCCCTCTGTTTCAGCCCCTCTGTTTCTCGCCCTCTGTTTCAGCCTCTCTGTTTCTCGCCCTCTGTTTCAGCCCCTCTGTTTCAGCCACTCTGTTTCAGGCTCTCTGTTTCAGCCCGTCTGTTTCAGCCCCTCTGATTCAGCCCCTCTGTTTCAGCCCCTCTGATTCAGCCCCTCTGTTTCAGCCCCTCTATTTCAGCCCCTCTGTTTCAGCCCCTCTGTTTCAGGCTCTCTGTTTCAGTCCGTCTGTTTCAGCCCCTCTGTTTCAGCCCCTCTGATTCAGTCCCTTAGTTTCTCGCCCTCTGTTTCAGCCCCTCTGTTTCAGCCCCTCTGATTCAGCCCCTCTGATTCAGCCCCTCTGTTTCTCGCCCTCTGTTTCAGCTCCTCTGTTTCAGCCCCTCTGTTTCTTGCCCTCTGTTTCTGCCCCTCTGTTTCAGCCCCTCTGTTTCAGCCCCTCTGTTTCTTGCCCTCTGTTTCAGCCCCTCTGTTTCAGCCCCTGTGTTTCAGCCCCTCCGATTCAGCCCCTCTGTTTCAGCCCCTCTGTTTCTGCCCCTCTGTTTCAGCCCCTCTGTTTCTCGCCCTCTGTTTCAGCCCCTCTGTTTGTCGCCCTCTGTTTCAGCCCCTCTGTTTCTTGCCCTCTGTTTCAGCCCCTCTGTTTCAGCCCCTCTGTTTCAGCCCCTCTGTTTCTCGCCCTCTGTTTCTGCCCCCCTGTTTCTCGCCCTCTGTTTCAGCCCCTCTGTTTCTCGCCTTCTGTTTCAGCCCCTCTGATTCAGCCCCTCTGTTTCAGCCCCTCTGATTCAGCACCTCTGATTCAGCCCCTCTGTTTCTCGCCCTCTGTTGCAGCCCCTCTGTTTCAGCCCTTCTGTTTCAGCCACTCGGTTTCAGCCCCTCTGTTTCTTGCCCTCTGTTTCAGCCCCTCTGTTTCTCGCCCTCTGTTTCAGCCCCTCTGTTTCTCGCCCTCTGTTTCAGCCCCTCTGTTTCGCACTCTCTGTTTCAGCCCCTCTGTTTCAGCCCCTCTGTTTCTCGCCCTCTGTTTCTGCTCCTCTGTTTCTCGCCCTCTGTTTCAGCCCCTCTGTTTCTCGCCCTCTGTTTCAGCCCCTCTGATTCAGCCCCTCTGTTTCAGCCCCTCTGAATCAGCACCTCTGTTTCAGCCCCTCTGTTTCAGCCCCTCTGTTTCTCGCCCTCTGTTTCAGCCCCTCTGTTTCTCACCCTCTGTTTCAGCACCTCTGTTTCAGCCCCTCTGTTTCTCGCCCTCTGTTTCAGCCCCTCTGTTTCTCGCCCTCTGTTTCAGCCCCTCTGATTCAGCCCCTCTGTTTCTCGCCCTCTGTTTCAGCCCCTCTGTTTCTCGCCATCTGTTTCAGCCCCTCTGTTTCTCTCCCTCTGTTTCAGCCCCTCTGTTTCAGCCCCTCTGTTTCAGCCCCTCTGTTTCTCGCCCTCTGTTTCAGCCCCTCTGTTTCTCGCCCTCTGTTTCAGCCTCTCTGTTTCTCGCCCTCTGTTTCAGCCCCTCTGTTTCAGCCCCTCTGATTCAGCCCCTCTGTTTCAGCCCCTCTGATTCAGCCCCTCTGTTTCAGACCCTCTATTTCAGGCCCTCTGTTTCAGCCACTCTGTTTCAGGCTCTCTGTTTCAGCCCGTCTGTTTCAGCCCCTCTGTTTCAGCCCCTCTGTTTCAGCCCCTCTGATTCAGTACCTTAGTTTCTCGCCCTCTGTTTCAGCGCCTCTGTTTCAGCCCCTCTATTTCAGCCCCTCTGTTTCAGCCCCTCTGTTTCAGGCTCTCTGTTTCAGCCCGTCTGTTTCAGCCCCTCTGTTTCAGCCCCTCTGATTCAGTCCCTTTGTTTCTCGCCCTCTGTTTCTGCCCCTCTGTTTCAGCCCCTCTGATTCAGCCCCTCTGATTCAGCCCCTCTGTTTCTCGCCCTCTGTTTCAGCCCCTCTGTTTCAGCCCCTCTGATTCAGCCCCTCTGATTCAGCCCCTCTGTTTCTCGCCCTCTGTTTCAGCCCCTCTGTTTCTCGCCCTCTGTTTCAGCCCCTCTGTGTCTCGCCCTCTGTTTCAGCCCCTCTGTTTCAGCCCCTCTGTTTCAGCCCCTCTGTTTCTCGCCCTCTGTTTCAGCCCCTCTGTTTCTTGCCCTCTGTTTCAGCCCCTCTGTTTCTCGCCCTCTGTTTCAGCCTCTCTGTTTCTCGCCCTCTGTTTCAGCCCCTCTGTTTCAGCCCCTCTGATTCAGCCCCTCTGTTTCAGCCCCTCTGTTTCTCGCCCTCTGTTTCAGCCCCTCTGATTCAGCCCCTCTGTTTCAGCCCCTCTGATTCAGCCCCTCTGTATCAGCCCCTCTATTTCAGCCCCTCCTTTTCAGCCCCTCTGTTTCAGGCTCTCTGTTTCAGTCCGTCTGTTTCAGCCCCTCTGTTTCAGCCCCTCTGATTCAGCCCCTCTGTTTCAGCCCCTCTGATTCAGCCCCTCTGTTTCAGCCCCTCTGATTCAGCCCCTCTGATTCAGCCCCTCGGTTTCTCGCCCTCTGTTTCAGCCCCTCTGTTTCAGCCCCTCTGTTTCTCGCCCTCTGTTTCTGCCCCTCTGTTTCAGCCCCTCTGTTTCAGCCCCTCTGTTTCTTGCCCTCTGTTTCAGCCCCTCTGTTTCAGCCCCTCAGTTTCAGCCCCTCCGATTCAGCCCCTCTGTTTCAGCCCCTCTGTTTCTGCCCCTCTGTTTCAGCCCCTCTGTTTCTCGCCCTTTGTTTCAGCCCCTCTGTTTCTCGCCCTCTGTTTCAGCCCCTCTGTTTCAGCCCCTCTGTTTCAGCCCCTCTGTTTCTCGCCCTCTGTTTCAGCCCCTCAGTTTCTTGCCCTCTGTTTCAGACCCTCTGTTTCAGCCCCTCTGTTTCAGCCTCTCTGTTTCTCGCCCTCTGTTTCTGCCCCTCTGTTTCTCGCCCTCTGTTTCAGCCCCTCTGTTTCTCGCCTTCTGATTCAGCCCCTCTGATTCAGCCCCTCTGTTTCAGCCCCTCTGATTCAGCCCCTCTGTTGCAGCCCCTCTGTTTCAGCCCTTCTGTTTCAGCCACTCGGCTTCAGCCCCTCTGTTTCTTGCCCTCTGTTTCAGCCCCTCTGTTTCTCGCCCTCTGTTTCAGCCCCTCTGTTTCTCGCCCTCTGTTTCAGCCCCTCTGTTTCGCACTTTCTGTTTCAGCCCCTATGTTTCAGCCCCTCTGTTTCTCGCCCTCTGTTTCTGCTCCTCTGTTTCTCGCCCTGTGTTTCAGCCCCTCTGTTTCTCGCCCTCTGTTTCAGCCCCTCTGATTCAGCCCCTCTGTTTCAGCCCCTCTGAATCAGCCCCTCTGTTTCAGCCCCTCTGTTTCAGCCCCTCTGTTTCTCGCCCTCTGTTTCAGCCCCTCTGTTTCTCACCCTCTGTTTCAGCACCTCTGTTTCAGCCCCTCTGTTTCTCGCCCTCTGTTTCAGCCCCTCTGATTCAGCCCCTCTGTTTCTCGCCCTCTGTTTCAGCCCCTCTGTTTCTCGCCATCTGTTTCAGCCCCTCTGTTTCTCGCCCTCTGTTTCAGCCCCTCTGTTTCAGCCCCTCTGTTTCAGCCCCTCTGTTTCTCGCCCTCTGTTTCAGCCCCTCTGTTTCAGCCCCTCTGATTCAGCCCCTCTGTTTCAGCCCCTCTGTTTCAGCCCCTCTGTTTCAGCCCCTCTGTTTCTCGCCCTCTGTTTCAGCCCCTCTGTTTCTCGCCCTCTGTTTCAGCCCCTCTGTTTCTCGCCCTCTGTTTCAGCCCCTCTGTTTCAGCTCCTCTGTTTCAGCCCCTCTGTTTCAGCCCCTCTGTTTCTTGCCCTCTGTTTCAGCCCCTCTGTTTCTCGCCCTCTGTTTCAGCCTCTCTGTTTCTCGCCCTCTGTTTCAGCCCCTCTGTTTCAGCCCCTCTGATTCAGCCCCTCTGTTTCAGCCCCTCTGTTTCAACCCCTCTGATTCAGCCCCTCTGTTTCAGACCCTCTATTTCAGCACCTCTGATTCAGCCCCTCTGTTTCTCGCCCTCTGTTGCAGCCCCTCTGTTTCAGCCCTTCTGTTTCAGCCACCCGGTTTCAGCCCCTCTGTTTCTTGCCCTCTGTTTCAGCCCCTCTGTTTCTCGCCCTCTGTTTCAGCCCCTCTGTTTCTCGCCCTCTGTTTCAGCCCCTCTGTTTCGCACTCTCTGTTTCAGCCCCTCTGTTTCAGCCCCTCTGTTTCTCGCCCTCTGTTTCTGCTCCTCTGTTTCTCGCCCTCTGTTTCAGCCCCTCTGTTTCTCGCCCTCTGTTTCAGCCCCTCTGATTCAGCCCCTCTGTTTCAGCCCCTCTGAATCAGCACCTCTGTTTCAGCCCCTCTGTTTCAGCCCCTCTGTTTCTCGCCCTCTGTTTCAGCCCCTCTGTTTCTCACCCTCTGTTTCAGCACCTCTGTTTCAGCCCCTCTGTTTCTCGCCCTCTGTTTCAGCCCCTCTGTTTCTCGCCCTCTGTTTCAGCCCCTCTGATTCAGCCCCTCTGTTTCTCGCCCTCTGTTTCAGCCCCTCTGTTTCTCGCCATCTGTTTCAGCCCCTCTGTTTCTCGCCCTCTGTTTCAGCCCCTCTGTTTCAGCCCCTCTGTTTCAGCCCCTCTGTTTCTCGCCCTCTGTTTCAGCCCCTCTGTTTCTCGCCCGCTGTTTCAGCCTCTCTGTTTCTCGCCCTCTGTTTCAGCCCCTCTGTTTCAGCCCCTCTGATTCAGCCCCTCTGTTTCAGCCCCTCTGATTCAGCCCCTCTGTTTCAGACCCTCTATTTCAGCCCCTCTGTTTCAGCCACTCTGTTTCAGGCTCTCTGTTTCAGCCCGTCTGTTTCAGCCCCTCTGTTTCAGCCCCTCTGTTTCAGCCCCTCTGATTCAGTACCTTAGTTTCTCGCCCTCTGTTTCAGCGCCTCTGTTTCAGCCCCTCTATTTCAGCCCCTCTGTTTCAGCCCCTCTGTTTCAGGCTCTCTGTTTCAGCCCGTCTGTTTCAGCCCCTCTGTTTCAGCCCCTCTGATTCAGTCCCTTTGTTTCTCGCCCTCTGTTTCTGCCCCTCTGTTTCAGCCCCTCTGATTCAGCCCCTCTGATTCAGCCCCTCTGTTTCTCGCCCTCTGTTTCAGCCCCTCTGTTTCAGCCCCTCTGATTCAGGCCCTCTGATTCAGCCCCTCTGTTTCTCGCCCTCTGTTTCAGCCCCTCTGTTTCTCGCCCTCTGTTTCAGCGCCTCTGTTTCAGACCCTCTGTTTCAGTCCCTCTGTTTCTCGCCCTCTGTTTCTCGCCCTCTGTTTCAGCCCCTCTGTTTCTCGCCCTCTGTTTCAGCCCCTCTGTTTCTCGCCCTCTGTTTCAGCCCCTCTGTTTCAGCCCCTCTGTTTCAGCCCCTCTGTTTCTCGCCCTCTGTTTCAGCCCCTCTGTTTCTTGCCCTCTGTTTCAGCCCCTCTGTTTCTCGCCCTCTGTTTCAGCCTCTCTGTTTCTCACCCTCTGTTTCAGCCCCTCTGTTTCAGCCCCTCTGATTCAGCCCCTCTGTTTCAGCCCCTCTGTTTCTCGCCCTCTGTTTCAGCCCCTCTGATTCAGCCCCTCTGTTTCAGCCCCTCTGATTCAGCCCCTCTGTTTCAGCCCCTCTATTTCAGCCCCTCCTTTTCAGCCCCTCTGTTTCAGGCTCTCTGTTTCAGTCCGTCTGTTTCAGCCCCTCTGTTTCAGCCCCTCTGATTCAGTCCCTTAGTTTCTCGCCCTCTGTTTCAGCCCCTCTGTTTCAGCCCCTCTGTTTCTTGCCCTCTGTTTCAGCCCCTCTGTTTCTCGCCCTCTGTTTCAGCCTCTCTGTTTCTCACCCTCTGTTTCAGCCCCTCTGTTTCAGCCCCTCTGATTCAGCCCCTCTGTTTCAGCCCCTCTGTTTCTCGCCCTCTGTTTCAGCCCCTCTGATTCAGCCCCTCTGTTTCAGCCCCTCTGATTCAGCCCCTCTGTTTCAGCCCCTCTATTTCAGCCCCTCCTTTTCAGCCCCTCTGTTTCAGGCTCTCTGTTTCAGTCCGTCTGTTTCAGCCCCTCTGTTTCAGCCCCTCTGATTCAGTCCCTTAGTTTCTCGCCCTCTGTTTCAGCCCCTCTGTTTCAGCCCCTCTGATTCAGCCCCTCTGATTCAGCCCCTCGGTTTCTCGCCCTCTGTTTCAGCCCCTCTGTTTCAGCCCCTCTGTTTCTCGCCCTGTTTCTGCCCCTCTGTTTCAGCCCCTCTGTTTCAGCCCCTCTGTTTCTTGCCCTCTGTTTCAGCCCCTCTGTTTCAGCCCCTCAGTTTCAGCCCCTCCGATTCAGCCCCTCTGTTTCAGCCCCTCTGTTTCTGCCCCTCTGTTTCAGCCCCTCTGTTTCTCGCCCTTTGTTTCAGCCCCTGTGTTTCTCGCCCTCTGTTTCAGCCCCTCTGTTTCAGCCCCTCTGTTTCAGCCCCTCTGTTTCTCGCCCTCTGTTTCAGCCCCTCTGTTTCTTGCCCTCTGTTTCAGACCCTCTGTTTCAGCCCCTCTGTTTCAGCCTCTCTGTTTCTCGCCCTCTGTTTCTGCCCCTCTGTTTCTCGCCCTCTGTTTCAGCCCCTCTGTTTCTCGCCTTCTGTTTCAGCCCCTCTGATTCAGCCCCTCTGTTTCAGCCCCTCTGATTCAGCCCCTCTGTTGCAGCCCCTCTGTTTCAGCCCTTCTGTTTCAGCCACCCGGCTTCAGCCCCTCTGTTTCTTGCCCTCTGTTTCAGCCCCTCTGTTTCTCGCCCTCTGTTTCAGCCCCTCTGTTTCTCGCCCTCTGTTTCAGCCCCTCTGTTTCGCACTCTCTGTTTCAGCCCCTATGTTTCGGCCCCTCTGTTTCTCGCCCTCTGTTTCTGCTCCTCTGTTTCTCGCCCTCTGTTTCAGCCCCTCTGTTTCTCGCCCACTGTTTCAGCCCCTCTGATTCAGCCCCTCTGTTTCAGCCCCTCTGAATCAGCCCCTCTGTTTCAGCCCCTCTGTTTCAGCCCCTCTGTTTCTCGCCCTCTGTTTCAGCCCCTCTGTTTCTCACCCTCTGTTTCAGCACCTCTGTTTCAGCCCCTCTGTTTCTCGCCCTCTGTTTCAGCCCCTCTGTTTCTCGCCCTCTGTTTCAGCCCCTCTGATTCAGCCACTCTGTTTCTCGCCGTCTGTTTCAGCCCCTCTGTTTCTCGCCATCTGTTTCAGCCCCTCTGTTTCTCGCCCTCTGTTTCAGCCCCTCTGTTTCAGCCCCTCTGTTTCAGCCCCTCTGTTTCTCGCCCTCTGTTTCAGCCCCTCTGTTTCTCGCCCTCTGTTTCAGCCTCTCTGTTTCTCGCCCTCTGTTTCAGCCCCTCTGTTTCAGCCCCTCTGATTCAGCCCCTCTGTTTCAGCCCCTCTGTTTCAGCCCCTCTGTTTCAGCCCCTCTGTTTCTCGCCCTCTGTTTCAGCCCCTCTGTTTCTCGCCCTCTGTTTCAGCCCCTCTGTTTCTCGCCCTCTGTTTCAGCCCCTCTGTTTCAGCCCCTCTGTTTCAGCCCCTCTGTTTCAGCCCCTCTATTTCTCGCCCTCTGTTTCAGCCCCTCTGTTTCTTGCCCTCTGTTTCAGCCCCTCTGTTTCTCGCCCTCTGTTTCAGCCTCTCTGTTTCTCGCCCTCTGTTTCAGCCCCTCTGTTTCAGCCCCTCTGATTCAGCCCCTCTGTTTCAGCCCCTCTGTTTATCGCCCTCTGTTTCAGCCCCTCTGATTCAGCCCCTCTCTTTCAGCCCCTCTGATTCAGCCCCTCTGTTTCAGCCCCTCTATTTCAGCCCCTCCTTTTCAGCCCCTCTGTTTCAGGCTCTCTGTTTCAGTCCGTCTGTTTCAGCCCCTCTGTTTCAGCCCCTCTGATTCAGTCCCTTAGTTTCTCGCCCTCTGTTTCAGCCCCTCTGTTTCAGCCCCTCTGATTCAGCCCCTCTGATTCAGCCCCTCTGTTTCTCGCCCTCTGTTTCAGCCCCTCTGTTTCAGCCCCTCTGTTTCTCGCCCTCTGTTGCTGCCCCTCTGTTTCAGCCCCTCTGTTTCAGCCCCTCTGTTTCTTGCCCTCTGTTTCAGCCCCTCTGTTTCAGCCCCGCTGTTTCAGCCCCTCCGATTCAGCCCCTCTGTTTCAGCCCCTCTGTTTCTGCCCCTCTGTTTCAGCCCCTCTGTTTCTCGCCCTTTGTTTCAGCCCCTCTGTTTCTCGCCCTCTGTTTCAGCCCCTCTGTTTCAGCCCCTCTGTTTCAGCCCCTCTGTTTCTCGCCCTCTGTTTCAGCCCCTCTGTTTCTTGCCCTCTGTTTCAGCCCCTCTGTTTCAGCCCCTCTGTTTCAGCCTCTCTGTTTCTCGCCCTCTGTTTCTGCCCCTCTGTTTCTCGCCCTCTGTTTCAGCCCCTCTGTTTCTCGCCTTCTGTTTCAGCCCCTCTGATTCAGCCCCCCTGTTTCAGCCCCTCTGATTCAGCCCCTCTGTTGCAGCCCCTCTGTTTCAGCCCTTCTGTTTCAGCCACTCGGCTTCAGCCCCTCTGTTTCTTGCCCTCTGTTTCAGCCCCTCTGTTTCTCGCCCTCTGTTTCAGCCTCTCTGTTTCTCGCCCTCTGTTTCAGCCCCTCTGTTTCGCACTCTCTGTTTCAGCCCCTCTGTTTCAGACCCTCTGTTTCTCGCCCTCTGTTTCTGCTCCTCTGTTTCTCGCCCTTTTTTTTTAGCCCCTCTGATTCAGCCCCTCTGTTTCAGCCCCTCTATTTCAGCCCCTCCTTTTCAGCCCCTCTGTTTCAGGCTCTCTGTTTCAGTCCGTCTGTTTCAGCCCCTCTGTTTCAGCCCCTCTGATTCAGTCCCTTAGTTTCTCGCCCTCTGTTTCAGCCCCTCTGTTTCAGCCCCTCTGATTCAGCCCCTCTGATTCAGCCCCTCGGTTTCTCGCCCTCTGTTTCAGCCCCTCTGTTTCAGCCCCTCTGTTTCTCGCCCTCTGTTTCAGCCCCTCTGTTTCAGCCCCTCTGATTCAGCCCCTCTGTTTCAGCCCCTCTGTTTCAGCCCCTCTGTTTCAGCCCCTCTGTTTCTCGCCCTCTGTTTCAGCCCCTCTGTTTCTCGCCCTCTGTTTCAGCCCCTCTGTTTCTCGCCCTCTGTTTCAGCCTCTCTGTTTCTCGCCCTCTGTTTCAGCCCCTCTGTTTCAGCCCCTCTGATTCAGCCCCTCTGTTTCAGCCCCTCTGTTTCAGCCCCTCTGTTTCGGCCCCTCTGTTTCTCGCCCTCTGTTTCAGCCCCTCTGTTTCTCGCCCTCTGTTTCAGCCCCTCTGTTTCTCGCCCTCTGTTTCAGCCCCTCTGTTTCAGCCCCTCTGTTTCAGCCCCTCTGTTTCAGCCCCTCTGTTTCTCGCCCTCTGTTTCAGCCCCTCTGTTTCTTGCCCTCTGTTTCAGCCCCTCTGTTTCTCGCCCTCTGTTTCAGCCTCTCTGTTTCTCGCCCTCTGTTTCAGCCCCTCTGTTTCAGCCCCTCTGATTCAGCCCCTCTGTTTCAGCCCCTCTGTTTCTCGCCCTCTGTTTCAGCCCCTCTGATTCAGCCCCTCTGTTTCAGCCCCTCTGATTCAGCCCCTCTGTTTCAGCCCCTCTATTTCAGCCCCTCCTTTTCAGCCCCTCTGTTTCAGGCTCTCTGTTTCAGTCCATCTGTTTCAGCCCCTCTGTTTCAGCCCCTCTGATTCAGTCCCTTAGTTTCTCGCCCTCTGTTTCAGCCCCTCTGTTTCAGCCCCTCTGATTCAGCCCCTCTGATTCAGCCCCTCTGTTTCTCGCCCTCTGTTTCAGCCCCTCTGTTTCAGCCCCTCTGTTTCTCGCCCTCTGTTGCTGCCCCTCTGTTTCAGCCCCTCTGTTTCAGCCCCTCTGTTTCTTGCCCTCTGTTTCAGCCCCTCTGTTTCAGCCCCGCTGTTTCAGCCCCTCCGATTCAGCCCCTCTGTTTCAGCCCCTCTGTTTCTGCCCCTCTGTTTCAGCCCCTCTGTTTCTCGCCCTTTGTTTCAGCCCCTCTGTTTCTCGCCCTCTGTTTCAGCCCGTCTGTTTCAGCCCCTCTGTTTCAGCCCCTCTGTTTCTCGCCCTCTGTTTCAGCCCCTCTGTTTCTTGCCCTCTGTTTCAGCCCCTCTGTTTCAGCCCCTCTGTTTCAGCCTCTCTGTTTCTCGCCCTCTGTTTCTGCCCCTCTGTTTCTCGCCCTCTGTTTCAGCCCCTCTGTTTCTCGCCTTCTGTTTCAGCCCCTCTGATTCAGCCCCTCTGTTTCAGCCCCTCTGATTCAGCCCCTCTGTTGCAGCCCCTCTGTTTCAGCCCTTCTGTTTCAGCCACTCGGCTTCAGCCCCTCTGTTTCTTGCCCTCTGTTTCAGCCCCTCTGTTTCTCGCCCTCTGTTTCAGCCTCTCTGTTTCTCGCCCTCTGTTTCAGCCCCTCTGTTTCGCACTCTCTGTTTCAGCCCCTCTGTTTCAGACCCTCTGTTTCTCGCCCTCTGTTTCTGCTCCTCTGTTTCTCGCCCTTTTTTTTTAGCCCCTCTGATTCAGCCCCTCTGTTTCAGCCCCTCTATTTCAGCCCCTCCTTTTCAGCCCCTCTGTTTCAGGCTCTCTGTTTCAGTCCGTCTGTTTCAGCCCCTCTGTTTCAGCCCCTCTGATTCAGTCCCTTAGTTTCTCGCCCTCTGTTTCAGCCCCTCTGTTTCAGCCCCTCTGATTCAGCCCCTCTGATTCAGCCCCTCGGTTTCTCGCCCTCTGTTTCAGCCCCTCTGTTTCAGCCCCTCTGTTTCTCGCCCTCTGTTTCTGCCCCTCTGTTTCAGCCCCTCTGTTTCAGCCCCTCTGTTTCTTGCCCTCTGTTTCAGCCCCTCTGTTTCAGCCCCTCAGTTTCAGCCCCTCCGATTCAGCCCCTCTGTTTCAGCCCCTCTGTTTCTGCCCCTCTGTTTCAGCCCCTCTGTTTCTCGCCCTTTGTTTCAGCCCCTGTGTTTCTCGCCCTCTGTTTCAGCCCCTCTGTTTCAGCCCCTCTGTTTCAGCCCCTCTGTTTCTCGCCCTCTGTTTCAGCCCCTCTGTTTCTTGCCCTCTGTTTCAGACCCTCTGTTTCAGCCGCTCTGTTTCAGCCTCTCTGTTTCTCGCCCTCTGTTTCTGCCCCTCTGTTTCTCGCCCTCTGTTTCAGCCCCTCTGTTTCTCGCCTTCTGTTTCAGCCCCTCTGATTCAGCCCCTCTGTTTCAGCCCCTCTGATTCAGCCCCTCTGTTGCAGCCCCTCTGTTTCAGCCCTTCTGTTTCAGCCACTCGGCTTCAGCCCCTCTGTTTCTTGCCCTCTGTTTCAGCCCCTCTGTTTCTCGCCCTCTGTTTCAGCCCCTCTGCTTCTCGCCCTCTGTTTCAGCCCCTCTGTTTTGCACTCTCTGTTTCAGCCCCTATGTTTCAGCCCCTCTGTTTCTCGCCCTCTGTTTCTGCTCCTCTGTTTCTCGCCCTCTGTTTCAGCCCCTCTGTTTCTCGCCCTCTGTTTCAGCCCCTCTGATTCAGCCCCTCTGTTTCAGCCCCTCTGAATCAGCCCCTCTGTTTCAGCCTCTCTGTTTCTCGCCCTCTGTTTCAGCCCCTCTGTTTCGCACTCTCTGTTTCAGCCCCTCTGTTTCAGACCCTCTGTTTCTCGCCCTCTGTTTCTGCTCCTCTGTTTCTCGCCCTTTTTTTTTAGCCCCTCTGATTCAGCCCCTCTGTTTCAGCCCCTCTATTTCAGCCCCTCCTTTTCAGCCCCTCTGTTTCAGGCTCTCTGTTTCAGTCCGTCTGTTTCAGCCCCTCTGTTTCAGCCCCTCTGATTCAGTCCCTTAGTTTCTCGCCCTCTGTTTCAGCCCCTCTGTTTCAGCCCCTCTGATTCAGCCCCTCTGATTCAGCCCCTCGGTTTCTCGCCCTCTGTTTCAGCCCCTCTGTTTCAGCCCCTCTGTTTCTCGCCCTCTGTTTCTGCCCCTCTGTTTCAGCCCCTCTGTTTCAGCCCCTCTGTTTCTTGCCCTCTGTTTCAGCCCCTCTGTTTCAGCCCCTCAGTTTCAGCCCCTCCGATTCAGCCCCTCTGTTTCAGCCCCTCTGTTTCTGCCCCTCTGTTTCAGCCCCTCTGTTTCTCGCCCTTTGTTTCAGCCCCTGTGTTTCTCGCCCTCTGTTTCAGCCCCTCTGTTTCAGCCCCTCTGTTTCAGCCCCTCTGTTTCTCGCCCTCTGTTTCAGCCCCTCTGTTTCTTGCCCTCTGTTTCAGACCCTCTGTTTCAGCCGCTCTGTTTCAGCCTCTCTGTTTCTCGCCCTCTGTTTCTGCCCCTCTGTTTCTCGCCCTCTGTTTCAGCCCCTCTGTTTCTCGCCTTCTGTTTCAGCCACTCTGATTCAGCCCCTCTGTTTCAGCCCCTCTGATTCAGCCCCTCTGTTGCAGCCCCTCTGTTTCAGCCCTTCTGTTTCAGCCACTCGGCTTCAGCCCCTCTGTTTCTTGCCCTCTGTTTCAGCCCCTCTGTTTCTCGCCCTCTGTTTCAGCCCCTCTGCTTCTCGCCCTCTGTTTCAGCCCCTCTGTTTCGCACTCTCTGTTTCAGCCCCTATGTTTCAGCCCCTCTGTTTCTCGCCCTCTGTTTCTGCTCCTCTGTTTCTCGCCCTCTGTTTCAGCCCCTCTGTTTCTCGCCCTCTGTTTCAGCCCCTCTGATTCAGCCCCTCTGTTTCAGCCCCTCTGAATCAGCCCCTCTGTTTCAGCCCCTCTGTTTCAGCCCCTCTGTTTCTCGCCCTCTGTTTCAGCCCCTCTGTTTCTCACCCTCTGTTTCAGCACCTCTGTTTCAGCCCCTCTGTTTCTCGCCCTCTGTTTCAGCCCCTCTGTTTCTCGCCCTCTGTTTCAGCCCCTCTGATTCAGCCCCTCTGTTTCTCGCCCTCTGTTTCAGCCCCTCTGTTTCTCGCCATCTGTTTCAGCCCCTCTGTTTCTCGCCCTCTGTTTCAGCCCCTCTGTTTCAGCCCCTCTGTTTCAGCCCCTCTGTTTCTCGCCCTCTGTTTCAGCCCCTCTGTTTCTCGCCCTCTGTTTCAGCCTCTCTGTTTCTCGCCCTCTGTTTCAGCCCCTCTGTTTCAGCCCCTCTGTTTCTCGCCCTCTGTTTCAGCCCCTCTGTTTCAGCCCCTCTGTTTCAGCCCCTCTGTTTCTCGCCCTCTGTTTCAGCCCCTCTGTTTCTCGCCCTCTGTTTCAGCCCCTCTGTTTCTCGCCCTCTGTTTCAGCCCCTCTGTTTCTCGCCCTCTGTTTCAGCCCCTCTGTTTCAGACCCTCTGTTTCAGTCCCTCTGTTTCTCGCCCTCTGTTTCAGCCTCTCTGTTTCTCGCCCTCTGTTTCAGCCCCTCTGTTTCAGCCCCTCTGATTCAGCCCCTCTGTTTCAGCCCCTCTGATTCAGCCCCTCTGTTTCAGACCCTCTATTTCAGCCCCTCTGTTTCAGCCACTCTGTTTCAGGCTCTCTGTTTCAGCCCGTCTGTTTCAGCCCCTCTGTTTCAGCCCCTCTGTTTCAGCCCCTCTGATTCAGTACATTAGTTTCTCGCCCTCTGTTTCAGCGCCTCTGTTTCAGCCCCTCTATTTCAGCCCCTCTGTTTCAGCCCCTCTGTTTCAGGCTCTCTGTTTCAGCCCGTCTGTTTCAGCCCCTCTGTTTCAGCCCCTCTGATTCAGTCCCTTTGTTTCTCGCCCTCTGTTTCTGCCCCTCTGTTTCAGCCCCTCTGATTCAGCCCCTCTGATTCAGCCCCTCTGTTTCTCGCCCTCTGTTTCAGCCCCTCTGTTTCAGCCCCTCTGATTCAGCCCCTCTGATTCAGCCCCTCTGTTTCTCGCCCTCTGTTTCAGCCCCTCTGTTTCTCGCCCTCTGTTTCAGCGCCTCTGTTTCAGACCCTCTGTTTCAGTCCCTCTGTTTCTCGCCCTCTGTTTCTCGCCCTCTGTTTCAGCCCCTCTGTTTCTCGCCCTCTGTTTCAGCCCCTCTGTTTCTCGCCCTCTGTTTCAGCCCCTCTGTTTCAGCCCCTCTGTTTCAGCCCCTCTGTTTCTCGCCCTCTGTTTCAGCCCCTCTGTTTCTTGCCCTCTGTTTCAGCCCCTCTGTTTCTCGCCCTCTGTTTCAGCCTCTCTGTTTCTCACCCTCTGTTTCAGCCCCTCTGTTTCAGCCCCTCTGATTCAGCCCCTCTGTTTCAGCCCCTCTGTTTCTCGCCCTCTGTTTCAGCCCCTCTGATTCAGCCCCTCTGTTTCAGCCCCTCTGATTCAGCCCCTCTGTTTCAGCCCCTCTATTTCAGCCCCTCCTTTTCAGCCCCTCTGTTTCAGGCTCTCTGTTTCAGTCCGTCTGTTTCAGCCCCTCTGTTTCAGCCCCTCTGATACAGTCCCTTAGTTTCTCGCCCTCTGTTTCAGCCCCTCTGTTTCAGCCCCTCTGATTCAGCCCCTCTGATTCAGCCCCTCGGTTTCTCGCCCTCTGTTTCAGCACCTCTGTTTCAGCCCCTCTGTTTCTCGCCCTCTGTTTCTGCCCCTCTGTTTCAGCCCCTCTGTTTCAGCCCCTCTGTTTCTTGCCCTCTGTTTCAGCCCCTCTGTTTCAGCCCCTCAGTTTCAGCCCCTCCGATTCAGCCCCTCTGTTTCAGCCTCTCTGTTTCTGCCCCTCTGTTTCAGCCCCTCTGTTTCTCGCCCTTTGTTTCAGCCCCTGTGTTTCTCGCCCTCTGTTTCAGCCCCTCTGTTTCAGCCCCTCTGTTTCAGCCCCTCTGTTTCTCGCCCTCTGTTTCAGCCCCTCTGTTTCTTGCCCTCTGTTTCAGACCCTCTGTTTCAGCCCCTCTGTTTCAGCCTCTCTGTTTCTCGCCCTCTGTTTCTGCCCCTCTGTTTCTCGCCCTCTGTTTCAGCCCCTCTGTTTCTCGCCGTCTGTTTCAGCCCCTCTGATTCAGCCCCTCTGTTTCAGCCCCTCTTATTCAGCCCCTCTGTTGCAGCCCCTCTGTTTCAGCCCTTCTGTTTCAGCCACCCGGCTTCAGCCCCTCTGTTTCTTGCCCTCTGTTTCAGCCCCTCTGTTTCTCGCCCTCTGTTTCAGCCCCTCTGTTTCTCGCCCTCTGTTTCAGCCCCTCTGTTTCGCACTCTCTGTTTCAGCCCCTATGTTTCAGCCCCTCTGTTTCTCGCCCTCTGTTTCTGCTCCTCTGTTTCTCGCCCTCTGTTTCAGCCCCTCTGTTTCTCGCCCTCTGTTTCAGCCCCTCTGATTCAGCCCCTCTGTTTCAGCCCCTCTGAATCAGCCCCTCTGTTTCAGCCCCTCTGTTTCAGCCCCTCTGTTTCTCGCCCTCTGTTTCAGCCCCTCTGTTTCTCACCCTCTGTTTCAGCGCCTCTGTTTCTCGCCCTCTGTTTCAGCCCCTCTGTTTCTCGCCCTCTGTTTCAGCCCCTCTGATTCAGCCCCTCTGTTTCTCGCCCTCTGTTTCAGCCCCTCTGTTTCTCGCCATCTGTTTCAGCCCCTCTGTTTCTCGCCCTCTGTTTCAGCCCCTCTGTTTCAGCCCCTCTGTTTCAGCCCCTCTGTTTCTCGCCCTCTGTTTCAGCCCCTCTGTTTCAGCCCCTCTGATTCAGCCCCTCTGTTTCAGCCCCTCTGTTTCAGCCCCTCTGTTTCAGCCCCTCTGTTTCTCGCCCTCTGTTTCAGCCCCTCTGTTTCTCGCCCTCTGTTTCAGCCCCTCTGTTTCTCGCCCTCTGTTTCAGCCCCTCTGTTTCAGCCCCTCTGTTTCAGCCCCTCTGTTTCTCGCCCTCTGTTTCAGCCCCTCTGTTTCTTGCCCTCTGTTTCAGCCCCTCTGTTTCTCGCCCTCTGTTTCAGCCTCTCTGTTTCTCGCCCACTGTTTCAGCCCCTCTGTTTCAGCCCCTCTGATTCAGCCCCTCTGTTTCAGCCCCTCTGTTTCTCGCCCTCTGTTTCAGCCCCTCTGATTCAGCCCCTCTGAATCAGCCCCTCTGTTTCAGCCTCTCTGTTTCTCGCCCTCTGTTTCAGCCCCTCTGTTTCGCACTCTCTGTTTCAGCCCCTCTGTTTCAGACCCTCTGTTTCTCGCCCTCTGTTTCTGCTCCTCTGTTTCTCGCCCTTTTTTTTTAGCCCCTCTGATTCAGCCCCTCTGTTTCAGCCCCTCTATTTCAGCCCCTCCTTTTCAGCCCCTCTGTTTCAGGCTCTCTGTTTCAGTCCGTCTGTTTCAGCCCCTCTGTTTCAGCCCCTCTGATTCAGTCCCTTAGTTTCTCGCCCTCTGTTTCAGCCCCTCTGTTTCAGCCCCTCTGATTCAGCCCCTCTGATTCAGCCCCTCGGTTTCTCGCCCTCTGTTTCAGCACCTCTGTTTCAGCCCCTCTGTTTCTCGCCCTCTGTTTCTGCCCCTCTGTTTCAGCCCCTCTGTTTCAGCCCCTCTGTTTCTTGCCCTCTGTTTCAGCCCCTCTGTTTCAGCCCCTCAGTTTCAGCCCCTCCGATTCAGCCCCTCTGTTTCAGCCCCTCTGTTTCTGCCCCTCTGTTTCAGCCCCTCTGTTTCTCGCCCTTTGTTTCAGCCCCTGTGTTTCTCGCCCTCTGTTTCAGCCCCTCTGTTTCAGCCCCTCTGTTTCAGCCCCTCTGTTTCTCGCCCTCTGTTTCAGCCCCTCTGTTTCTTGCCCTCTGTTTCAGACCCTCTGTTTCAGCCGCTCTGTTTCAGCCTCTCTGTTTCTCGCCCTCTGTTTCTGCCCCTCTGTTTCTCGCCCTCTGTTTCAGCCCCTCTGTTTCTCGCCTTCTGTTTCAGCCACTCTGATTCAGCCCCTCTGTTTCAGCCCCTCTGATTCAGCCCCTCTGTTGCAGCCCCTCTGTTTCAGCCCTTCTGTTTCAGCCACTCGGCTTCAGCCCCTCTGTTTCTTGCCCTCTGTTTCAGCCCCTCTGTTTCTCGCCCTCTGTTTCAGCCCCTCTGCTTCTCGCCCTCTGTTTCAGCCCCTCTGTTTCGCACTCTCTGTTTCAGCCCCTATGTTTCAGCCCCTCTGTTTCTCGCCCTCTGTTTCTGCTCCTCTGTTTCTCGCCCTCTGTTTCAGCCCCTCTGTTTCTCGCCCTCTGTTTCAGCCCCTCTGATTCAGCCCCTCTGTTTCAGCCCCTCTGAATCAGCCCCTCTGTTTCAGCCCCTCTGTTTCAGCCCCTCTGTTTCTCGCCCTCTGTTTCAGCCCCTCTGTTTCTCACCCTCTGTTTCAGCACCTCTGTTTCAGCCCCTCTGTTTCTCGCCCTCTGTTTCAGCCCCTCTGTTTCTCGCCCTCTGTTTCAGCCCCTCTGATTCAGCCCCTCTGTTTCTCGCCCTCTGTTTCAGCCCCTCTGTTTCTCGCCATCTGTTTCAGCCCCTCTGTTTCTCGCCCTCTGTTTCAGCCCCTCTGTTTCAGCCCCTCTGTTTCAGCCCCTCTGTTTCTCGCCCTCTGTTTCAGCCCCTCTGTTTCTCGCCCTCTGTTTCAGCCTCTCTGTTTCTCGCCCTCTGTTTCAGCCCCTCTGTTTCAGCCCCTCTGTTTCTCGCCCTCTGTTTCAGCCCCTCTGTTTCAGCCCCTCTGTTTCAGCCCCTCTGTTTCTCGCCCTCTGTTTCAGCCCCTCTGTTTCTCGCCCTCTGTTTCAGCCCCTCTGTTTCTCGCCCTCTGTTTCAGCCCCTCTGTTTCTCGCCCTCTGTTTCAGCCCCTCTGTTTCAGACCCTCTGTTTCAGTCCCTCTGTTTCTCGCCCTCTGTTTCAGCCTCTCTGTTTCTCGCCCTCTGTTTCAGCCCCTCTGTTTCAGCCCCTCTGATTCAGCCCCTCTGTTTCAGCCCCTCTGATTCAGCCCCTCTGTTTCAGACCCTCTATTTCAGCCCCTCTGTTTCAGCCACTCTGTTTCAGGCTCTCTGTTTCAGCCCGTCTGTTTCAGCCCCTCTGTTTCAGCCCCTCTGTTTCAGCCCCTCTGATTCAGTACCTTAGTTTCTCGCCCTCTGTTTCAGCGCCTCTGTTTCAGCCCCTCTATTTCAGCCCCTCTGTTTCAGCCCCTCTGTTTCAGGCTCTCTGTTTCAGCCCGTCTGTTTCAGCCCCTCTGTTTCAGCCCCTCTGATTCAGTCCCTTTGTTTCTCGCCCTCTGTTTCTGCCCCTCTGTTTCAGCCCCTCTGATTCAGCCCCTCTGATTCAGCCCCTCTGTTTCTCGCCCTCTGTTTCAGCCCCTCTGTTTCAGCCCCTCTGATTCAGCCCCTCTGATTCAGCCCCTCTGTTTCTCGCCCTCTGTTTCAGCCCCTCTGTTTCTCGCCCTCTGTTTCAGCGCCTCTGTTTCAGACCCTCTGTTTCAGTCCCTCTGTTTCTCGCCCTCTGTTTCTCGCCCTCTGTTTCAGCCCCTCTGTTTCTCGCCCTCTGTTTCAGCCCCTCTGTTTCTCGCCCTCTGTTTCAGCCCCTCTGTTTCAGCCCCTCTGTTTCAGCCCCTCTGTTTCTCGCCCTCTGTTTCAGCCCCTCTGTTTCTTGCCCTCTGTTTCAGCCCCTCTGTTTCTCGCCCTCTGTTTCAGCCTCTCTGTTTCTCACCCTCTGTTTCAGCCCCTCTGTTTCAGCCCCTCTGATTCAGCCCCTCTGTTTCAGCCCCTCTGTTTCTCGCCCTCTGTTTCAGCCCCTCTGATTCAGCCCCTCTGTTTCAGCCCCTCTGATTCAGCCCCTCTGTTTCAGCCCCTCTATTTCAGCCCCTCCTTTTCAGCCCCTCTGTTTCAGGCTCTCTGTTTCAGTCCGTCTGTTTCAGCCCCTCTGTTTCAGCCCCTCTGATACAGTCCCTTAGTTTCTCGCCCTCTGTTTCAGCCCCTCTGTTTCAGCCCCTCTGATTCAGCCCCTCTGATTCAGCCCCTCGGTTTCTCGCCCTCTGTTTCAGCACCTCTGTTTCAGCCCCTCTGTTTCTCGCCCTCTGTTTCTGCCCCTCTGTTTCAGCCCCTCTGTTTCAGCCCCTCTGTTTCTTGCCCTCTGTTTCAGCCCCTCTGTTTCAGCCCCTCAGTTTCAGCCCCTCCGATTCAGCCCCTCTGTTTCAGCCTCTCTGTTTCTGCCCCTCTGTTTCAGCCCCTCTGTTTCTCGCCCTTTGTTTCAGCCCCTGTGTTTCTCGCCCTCTGTTTCAGCCCCTCTGTTTCAGCCCCTCTGTTTCAGCCCCTCTGTTTCTCGCCCTCTGTTTCAGCCCCTCTGTTTCTTGCCCTCTGTTTCAGACCCTCTGTTTCAGCCCCTCTGTTTCAGCCTCTCTGTTTCTCGCCCTCTGTTTCTGCCCCTCTGTTTCTCGCCCTCTGTTTCAGCCCCTCTGTTTCTCGCCGTCTGTTTCAGCCCCTCTGATTCAGCCCCTCTGTTTCAGCCCCTCTGATTCAGCCCCTCTGTTGCAGCCCCTCTGTTTCAGCCCTTCTGTTTCAGCCACCCGGCTTCAGCCCCTCTGTTTCTTGCCCTCTGTTTCAGCCCCTCTGTTTCTCGCCCTCTGTTTCAGCCCCTCTGTTTCTCGCCCTCTGTTTCAGCCCCTCTGTTTCGCACTCTCTGTTTCAGCCCCTATGTTTCAGCCCCTCTGTTTCTCGCCCTCTGTTTCTGCTCCTCTGTTTCTCGCCCTCTGTTTCAGCCCCTCTGTTTCTCGCCCTCTGTTTCAGCCCCTCTGATTCAGCCCCTCTGTTTCAGCCCCTCTGAATCAGCCCCTCTGTTTCAGCCCCTCTGTTTCAGCCCCTCTGTTTCTCGCCCTCTGTTTCAGCCCCTCTGTTTCTCACCCTCTGTTTCAGCACCTCTATTTCAGCCCCTCTGTTTCTCGCCCTCTGTTTCAGCCCCTCTGTTTCTCGCCCTCTGTTTCAGCCCCTCTGATTCAGCCCCTCTGTTTCTCGCCCTCTGTTTCAGCCCCTCTGTTTCTCGCCATCTGTTTCAGCCCCTCTGTTTCTCGCCCTCTGTTTCAGCCCCTCTGTTTCAGCCCCTCTGTTTCAGCCCCTCTGTTTCTCGCCCTCTGTTTCAGCCCCTCTGTTTCAGCCCCTCTGATTCAGCCCCTCTGTTTCAGCCCCTCTGTTTCAGCCCCTCTGTTTCAGCCCCTCTGTTTCTCGCCCTCTGTTTCAGCCCCTCTGTTTCTCGCCCTCTGTTTCAGCCCCTCTGTTTCTCGCCCTCTGTTTCAGCCCCTCTGTTTCAGCCCCTCTGTTTCAGCCCCTCTGTTTCTCGCCCTCTGTTTCAGCCCCTCTGTTTCTTGCCCTCTGTTTCAGCCCCTCTGTTTCTCGCCCTCTGTTTCAGCCTCTCTGTTTCTCGCCCTCTGTTTCAGCCCCTCTGTTTCAGCCCCTCTGATTCAGCCCCTCTGTTTCAGCCCCTCTGTTTCTCGCCCTCTGTTTCAGCCCCTCTGATTCAGCCCCTCTGTTTCAGCCCCTCTGATTCAGCCCCTCTGTTTCAGCCCCTCTATTTCAGCCCCTCCTTTTCAGCCCCTCTGTTTCAGGCTCTCTGTTTCAGTCCGTCTGTTTCAGCCCCTCTGTTTCAGCCCCTCTGATTCAGTCCCTTAGTTTCTCGCCCTCTGTTTCAGCCCCTCTGTTTCAGCCCCTCTGATTCAGCCCCTCTGATTCAGCCCCTCTGTTTCTCGCCCTCTGTTTCAGCCCCTCTGTTTCAGCCCCTCTGTTTCTCGCCCTCTGTTGCTGCCCCTCTGTTTCAGCCCCTCTGTTTCAGCCCCTCTGTTTCTTGCCCTCTGTTTCAGCCCCTCTGTTTCAGCCCCGCTGTTTCAGCCCCTCCGATTCAGCCCCTCTGTTTCAGCCCCTCTGTTTCTGCCCCTCTGTTTCAGCCCCTCTGTTTCTCGCCCTTTGTTTCAGCCCCTCTGTTTCTCGCCCTCTGTTTCAGCCCGTCTGTTTCAGCCCCTCTGTTTCAGCCCCTCTGTTTCTCGCCCTCTGTTTCAGCCCCTCTGTTTCTTGCCCTCTGTTTCAGCCCCTCTGTTTCAGCCCCTCTGTTTCAGCCTCTCTGTTTCTCGCCCTCTGTTTCTGCCCCTCTGTTTCTCGCCCTCTGTTTCAGCCCCTCTGTTTCTCGCCTTCTGTTTCAGCCCCTCTGATTCAGCCCCTCTGTTTCAGCCCCTCTGATTCAGCCCCTCTGTTGCAGCCCCTCTGTTTCAGCCCTTCTGTTTCAGCCACTCGGCTTCAGCCCCTCTGTTTCTTGCCCTCTGTTTCAGCCCCTCTGTTTCTCGCCCTCTGTTTCAGCCCCTCTGTTTCTCGCCCTCTGTTTCAGCCCCTCTGTTTCGCACTCTCTGTTTCAGCCCCTCTGTTTCAGACCCTCTGTTTCTCGCCCTCTGTTTCTGCTCCTCTGTTTCTCGCCCTCTGTTTCAGCCCCTCTGATTCAGCCCCTCTGTTTCAGCCCCTCTATTTCAGCCCCTCCTTTTCAGCCCCTCTGTTTCAGGCTCTCTGTTTCAGTCCGTCTGTTTCAGCCCCTCTGTTTCAGCCCCTCTGATTCAGTCCCTTAGTTTCTCGCCCTCTGTTTCAGCCCCTCTGTTTCAGCCCCTCTGATTCAGCCCCTCTGATTCAGCCCCTCGGTTTCTCGCCCTCTGTTTCAGCACCTCTGTTTCAGCCCCTCTGTTTCTCGCCCTCTGTTTCTGCCCCTCTGTTTCAGCCCCTCTGTTTCAGCCCCTCTGTTTCTTGCCCTCTGTTTCAGCCCCTCTGTTTCAGCCCCTCAGTTTCAGCCCCTCCGATTCAGCCCCTCTGTTTCAGCCCCTCTGTTTCTGCCCCTCTGTTTCAGCCCCTCTGTTTCTCGCCCTTTGTTTCAGCCCCTGTGTTTCTCGCCCTCTGTTTCAGCCCCTCTGTTTCAGCCCCTCTGTTTCAGCCCCTCTGTTTCTCGCCCTCTGTTTCAGCCCCTCTGTTTCTTGCCCTCTGTTTCAGACCCTCTGTTTCAGCCCCTCTGTTTCAGCCTCTCTGTTTCTCGCCCTCTGTTTCTGCCCCTCTGTTTCTCGCCCTCTGTTTCAGCCCCTCTGTTTCTCGCCTTCTGTTTCAGCCCCTCTGATTCAGCCCCTCTGTTTCAGCCCCTCTGATTCAGCCCCTCTGTTGCAGCCCCTCTGTTTCAGCCCTTCTGTTTCAGCCACTCGGCTTCAGCCCCTCTGTTTCTTGCCCTCTGTTTCAGCCCCTCTGTTTCTCGCCCTCTGTTTCAGCCCCTCTGTTTCTCGCCCTCTGTTTCAGCCCCTCTGTTTCGCACTCTCTGTTTCAGCCCCTATGTTTCAGCCCCTCTGTTTCTCGCCCTCTGTTTCTGCTCCTCTGTTTCTCGCCCTCTGTTTCAGCCCCTCTGTTTCTCGCCCTCTGTTTCAGCCCCTCTGATTCAGCCCCTCTGTTTCAGCCCCTCTGAATCAGCCCCTCTGTTTCAGCCCCTCTGTTTCAGCCCCTCTGTTTCTCGCCCTCTGTTTCAGCCCCTCTGTTTCTCACCCTCTGTTTCAGCACCTCTGTTTCAGCCCCTCTGTTTCTCGCCCTCTGTTTCAGCCCCTCTGTTTCTCGCCCTCTGTTTCAGCCCCTCTGATTCAGCCCCTCTGTTTCTCGCCCTCTGTTTCAGCCCCTCTGTTTCTCGCCATCTGTTTCAGCCCCTCTGTTTCTCGCCCTCTGTTTCAGCCCCTCTGTTTCAGCCCCTCTGTTTCAGCCCCTCTGTTTCTCGCCCTCTGTTTCAGCCCCTCTGTTTCTCGCCCTCTGTTTCAGCCTCTCTGTTTCTCGCCCTCTGTTTCAGCCCCTCTGTTTCAGCCCCTCTGATTCAGCCCCTCTGTTTCAGCCCCTCTGTTTCAGCCCCTCTGTTTCAGCCCCTCTGTTTCTCGCCCTCTGTTTCAGCTCCTCTGTTTCTCGCCCTCTGTTTCAGCCCCTCTGTTTCTCGCCCTCTGTTTCAGCCCCTCTGTTTCAGCCCCTCTGTTTCAGCCCCTCTGTTTCAGCCCCTCTGTTTCTCGCCCTCTGTTTCAGCCCCTCTGTTTCTTGCCCTCTGTTTCAGCCCCTCTGTTTCTCGCCCTCTGTTTCAGCCTCTCTGTTTCTCGCCCTCTGTTTCAGCCCCTCTGTTTCAGCCCCTCTGATTCAGCCCCTCTGTTTCAGCCCCTCTGTTTCTCGCCCTCTGTTTCAGCCCCTCTGATTCAGCCCCTCTGTTTCAGCCCCTCTGATTCAGCCCCTCTGTTTCAGCCCCTCTATTTCAGCCCCTCCTTTTCAGCCCCTCTGTTTCAGGCTCTCTGTTTCAGTCCGTCTGTTTCAGCCCCTCTGTTTCAGCCCCTCTGATTCAGTCCCTTAGTTTCTCGCCCTCTGTTTCAGCCCCTCTGTTTCAGCCCCTCTGATTCAGCCCCTCTGATTCAGCCCCTCGGTTTCTCGCCCTCTGTTTCAGCCCCTCTGTTTCAGCCCCTCTGTTTCTCGCCCTCTGTTGCTGCCCCTCTGTTTCAGCCCCTCTGTTTCAGCCCCTCTGTTTCTTGCCCTCTGTTTCAGCCCCTCTGTTTCAGCCCCGCTGTTTCAGCCCCTCCGATTCAGCCCCTCTGTTTCAGCCCCTCTGTTTCTGCCCCTCTGTTTCAGCCCCTCTGTTTCTCGCCCTTTGTTTCAGCCCCTCTGTTTCTCGCCCTCTGTTTCAGCCCGTCTGTTTCAGCCCCTCTGTTTCAGCCCCTCTGTTTCTCGCCCTCTGTTTCAGCCCCTCTGTTTCTTGCCCTCTGTTTCAGCCCCTCTGTTTCAGCCCCTCTGTTTCAGCCTCTCTGTTTCTCGCCCTCTGTTTCTGCCCCTCTGTTTCTCGCCCTCTGTTTCAGCCCCTCTGTTTCTCGCCTTCTGTTTCAGCCCCTCTGATTCAGCCCCTCTGTTTCAGCCCCTCTGATTCAGCCCCTCTGTTGCAGCCCCTCTGTTTCAGCCCTTCTGTTTCAGCCACTCGGCTTCAGCCCCTCTGTTTCTCGCCCTCTGTTTCAGCCCCTCTGTTTCTCGCCATCTGTTTCAGCCCCTCTGTTTCTCGCCCTCTGTTTCAGCCCCTCTGTTTCAGCCCCTATGTTTCAGCCCCTCTGTTTCTCGCCCTCTGTTTCTGCTCCTCTGTTTCTCGCCCTCTGTTTCAGCCCCTCTGTTTCTCGCCCTCTGTTTCAGCCCCTCTGATTCAGCCCCTCTGTTTCAGCCCCTCTGAATCAGCCCCTCTGTTTCAGCCCCTCTGTTTCAGCCCCTCTGTTTCTCGCCCTCTGTTTCAGCCCCTCTGTTTCTCACCCTCTGTTTCAGCACCTCTGTTTCAGCCCCTCTGTTTCTCGCCCTCTGTTTCAGCCCCTCTGTTTCTCGCCCTCTGTTTCAGCCCCTCTGATTCAGGCCCTCTGTTTCTCGCCCTCTGTTTCAGCCCCTCTGTTTCTCGCCATCTGTTTCAGCCCCTCTGTTTCTCGCCCTCTGTTTCAGCCCCTCTGTTTCAGCCCCTCTGTTTCAGCCCCTCTGTTTCTCGCCCTCTGTTTCAGCCCCTCTGTTTCTCGCCCTCTGTTTCAGCCTCTCTGTTTCTCGCCCTCTGTTTCAGCCCCTCTGTTTCAGCCCCTCTGATTCAGCCCCTCTGTTTCAGCCCCTCTGTTTCAGCCCCTCTGTTTCAGCCCCTCTGTTTCTCGCCCTCTGTTTCAGCTCCTCTGTTTCTCGCCCTCTGTTTCAGCCCCTCTGTTTCTCGCCCTCTGTTTCAGCCCCTCTGTTTCAGCCCCTCTGTTTCAGCCCCTCTGTTTCAGCCCCTCTGTTTCTCGCCCTCTGTTTCAGCCCCTCTGTTTCTTGCCCTCTGTTTCAGCCCCTCTGTTTCTCGCCCTCTGTTTCAGCCTCTCTGTTTCTCGCCCTCTGTTTCAGCCCCTCTGTTTCAGCCCCTCTGATTCAGCCCCTCTGTTTCAGCCCCTCTGTTTCTCGCCCTCTGTTTCAGCCCCTCTGATTCAGCCCCTCTGTTTCAGCCCCTCTGATTCAGCCCCTCTGTTTCAGCCCCTCTATTTCAGCCCCTCCTTTTCAGCCCCTCTGTTTCAGGCTCTCTGTTTCAGTCCGTCTGTTTCAGCCCCTCTGTTTCAGCCCCTCTGATTCAGTCCCTTAGTCTCTCGCCCTCTGTTTCAGCCCCTCTGTTTCAGCCCCTCTGATTCAGCCCCTCTGATTCAGCCCCTCTGTTTCTCGCCCTCTGTTTCAGCCCCTCTGTTTCAGCCCCTCTGTTTCTCGCCCTCTGTTGCTGCCCCTCTGTTTCAGCCCCTCTGTTTCAGCCCCTCTGTTTCTTGCCCTCTGTTTCAGCCCCTCTGTTTCAGCCCCGCTGTTTCAGCCCCTCCGATTCAGCCCCTCTGTTTCAGCCCCTCTGTTTCTGCCCCTCTGTTTCAGCCCCTCTGTTTCTCGCCCTTTGTTTCAGCCCCTCTGTTTCTCGCCCTCTGTTTCAGCCCGTCTGTTTCAGCCCCTCTGTTTCAGCCCCTCTGTTTCTCGCCCTCTGTTTCAGCCCCTCTGTTTCTTGCCCTCTGTTTCAGCCCCTCTGTTTCAGCCCCTCTGTTTCAGCCTCTCTGTTTCTCGCCCTCTGTTTCTGCCCCTCTGTTTCTCGCCCTCTGTTTCAGCCCCTCTGTTTCTCGCCTTCTGTTTCAGCCCCTCTGATTCAGCCCCTCTGTTTCAGCCCCTCTGATTCAGCCCCTCTGTTGCAGCCCCTCTGTTTCAGCCCTTCTGTTTCAGCCACTCGGCTTCAGCCCCTCTGTTTCTTGCCCTCTGTTTCAGCCCCTCTGTTTCTCGCCCTCTGTTTCAGCCCCTCTGTTTCTCGCCCTCTGTTTCAGCCCCTCTGTTTCGCACTCTCTGTTTCAGCCCCTCTGTTTCAGACCCTCTGTTTCTCGCCCTCTGTTTCTGCTCCTCTGTTTCTCGCCCTCTGTTTCAGCCCCTCTGTTTCTCGCCCTCTGTTTCAGCCCCTCTGATTCAGCCCCTCTGTTTCAGCCCCTCTGAATCAGCACCTCTGTTTCAGCCCCTCTGTTTCAGCCCCTCTGTTTCTCGCCCTCTGTTTCAGCCCCTCTGTTTCTCACCCTCTGTTTTAGCACCTCTGTTTCAGCGCCTCTGTTTCTCGCCCTCTGTTTCAGCCCCTCTGTTTCTCGCCCTCTGTTTCAGCCCCTCTGATTCAGCCCCTCTGTTTCTCGCCCTCTGTTTCAGCCCCTCTGTTTCTCGCCATCTGTTTCAGCCCCTCTGTTTCTCGCCCTCTGTTTCAGCCCCTCTGTTTCAGCCCCTCTTTTTCAGCCCCTCTGTTTCTCGCCCTCTGTTTCAGCCCCTCTGTTTCTCGCCATCTGTTTCAGCCCCTCTGTTTCTCGCCCTCTGTTTCAGCCCCTCTGTTTCAGCCCCTCTTTTTCAGCCCCTCTGTTTCTCGCCCTCTGTTTCAGCCCCTCTGTATCTCGCCCTCTGTTTCAGCCTCTCTGTTTCTGGCCCTCTGTTTCAGCCCCTCTGTTTCAGCCCCTCTGATTCAGCCCCTCTGTTTCAGCCCCTCTGATTCAGCCCCTCTGTTTCAGACCCTCTATTTCAGCCCCTCTGTTTCAGCCACTCTGTTTCAGGCTCTCTGTTTCAGCCCGTCTGTTTCAGCCCCTCTGTTTCAGCCCCTCTGTTTCAGCCCCTCTGATTCAGTACCTTAGTTTCTCGCCCTCTGTTTCAGCCCCTCTGTTTCAGCCCCTCTATTTCAGCCCCTCTGTTTCAGCCCCTCTGTTTCAGGCTCTCTGTTTCAGCCCGTCTGTTTCAGCCCCTCTGTTTCAGCCCCTCTGATTCAGTCCCTTAGTTTCTCGCCCTCTGTTTCAGGCCCTCTGTTTCAGCCCCTCTGATTCAGCCCCTCTGATTCAGCCCCTCTGTTTCTCGCCCTCTGTTTCAGCCCCTCTGTTTCAGCCCCTCTGATTCAGCCCCTCTGATTCAGCCCCTCTGTTTCTCGCCCTCTGTTTCTGCCCCTCTGTTTCAGCCCCTCTGTTTCAGCGCCTCTGTTTCTTGCCCTCTGTTTCAGCCCCTCTGTTTCAGCCCCTCTGTTTCAGCCCCTCCGATTCAGCCCCTCTGTTTCAGCCCCTCTGTTTCAGCCCATCTGTTTCAACACCTCTGTTTCTCACCCTCTGTTTCAGCCCCTCTGATTCAGCCCCTCTGTTTCTCGCCCTCTGTTTCAGCCCCTCTGTTTCTCGCCCTCTGTTTCAGCCCCTCTGTTTCAGCCCCTCTGTTTCAGCCCCTCTGTATCTCGCCCTCTGTTTCAGCCCCTCTGTTTCTCGCCCTCTGTTTCAGCCCCTCTGTTTCTCACCCTCTGTTTCAGCCCCTCTGTTTCTCGCCCTCTGTTTCAGCCCCTCGGTTTCTCGCCCTCTGTTTCAGCCCCTCTATTTCTCGCCCTCTGTTTCACCCCTCTATTTTAGCCACACTGTTTCAGCCCCTTTGTTTCAGCCACTATGTTTATCGCCCTCTGTTTCAGCCCCTCTGTTTCCGCCCCTCTGTTTCAGCCCCTCTGTTTCTCGCTCTCTGTTTCAGCCCCTCTGTTTCCGCCCCTCTGTTTCAGCCCCTCTGTTTCAGCCCCTCTGTTTCTCGCCCTCTGTTTCAGCCCCTCTATTTCTTGCCCTCTGTTTCAGCCCCTCTGTTTCTCGCCCTCTGTTTCAGCCACTCTGTTTCTGGCCCTCTGTTTCAGCCCCTCTGTTTCTCGCCCTCTGTTTCAGCCCCTCTGTTTCCGCCCCTCTGTTTCAGCCCCTCTGTTTCAGCCCCTCTGTTTCTCGCCCTCTGTTTCAGCCACTCTGTTTCTCGCCCTCCGTTTCAGCCACTCTGTTTCTCGCCCTCTGTTTCAGCCCCTCTGTTTCAGCCCCTCTGTTTCAGTCCCTCTTTTTCAGCCCCTCTGTTTCTCGCCCTCTGTTTCAGCCCCTCTGTTTCTCGCCCTGTGTTTCAGCCTCTCTGTTTCTCGCCCTCTGTTTCAGCCCCACTGTTTCAGCCCGTCTGTTTCAGCCCCTCTGTTTCAGCCCCTCTGTTTCTCGCCCTCTGTTTCAGCCCCTCTGTTTCTCGCACTCTGTAACAGGCGCTTTGTTTCAGCCCCTTTGTTTCAGCCCCACTTTTTCAGCCCCTCTGTTTCTCGCCCTCTGTTTCTCGCCCTCTGTTTCAGCCACTCTGTTTCTCGCCCTCTGTTTCAGCCCCTCTGTTTCAGCCCATCTGATTCAGCCTGTCTGATTCAGCCCCTCTGTTTCTCGCCCTCTGTTTCAGCCACTCTGTTTCAGCCCCTCTGTTTCTTGCCCTCTGTTTCAGCCCCTCTGTTTCTCGCCCTCTGTTTCAGCCCCTCTGATTCAGCCCCTCTGATTCAGCCCCTCTGTTCCTCGCCCTCTGTTTCAGCCCCTCTGTTTCTCGCCCTCTGTTTCAGCCCCTCTGTTTCAGACCCTCTGTTTCAGTCCCTCTGTTTCTCGCCCTCTGTTTCTCGCCCTCTGTTTCAGCCCCTCTGTTTCTCGCCCTCTGTTTCAGCCTCTCTGTTTCTCGCCCTCTGTTTCAGCCCCTCTGTTTCAGCCCCTCTGTTTCAGCCCCTCTGTTTCAGCCCCTCTGTTTCAGCCCCTCTGATTCAGTCCCTTAGTTTCTCGCCCTCTGTTTCAGCCCCTCTGTTTCAGCCCCTCTGATTCAGCCCCTCTGATTCAGCCCCTCTGTTTCTCGCCCTCTGTTTCAGCTCCTCTGTTTCAGCCCCTCTGTTTCTCGCCCTCTGTTTCTGCCCCTCTGTTTCAGCCCCTCTGTTTCAGCCCCTCTGTTTCTTGCCCTCTGTTTCAGCCCCTCTGTTTCAGCCCCTCTGTTTCAGCCCCTCCGATTCAGCCCCTCTGTTTCAGCCCCTCTGTTTCTGCCCCTCTGTTTCAGCCCCTCTGTTTCTCGCCCTTTGTTTCAGCCCCTCTGTTTCTCGCCCTCTGTTTCAGCCCCTCTGTTTCTTGCCCTCTGTTTCAGCCCCTCTGTTTCAGCCCCTCTGTTTCATCCCCTCTGTTTCTTGCCCTCTGTTTCAGCCCCTCTGTTTCTCGCCCTCTGTTTCAGCCCCTCTGTTTCTTGCCCTCTGTTTCAGCCCCTCTGTTTCTCGCCCTCTGTTTCAGCCTCTCTGTTTCTCGCCCTCTGTTTCAGCCCCTCTGTTTCAGCCACTCTGTTTCAGGCTCTCTGTTTCAGCCCGTCTGTTTCAGCCCCTCTGATTCAGCCCCTCTGTTTCAGCCCCTCTGATTCAGCCCCTCTGTTTCAGCCCCTCTATTTCAGCCCCTCTGTTTCAGCCCCTCTGTTTCAGGCTCTCTGTTTCAGTCCGTCTGTTTCAGCCCCTCTGTTTCAGCCCCTCTGATTCAGTCCCTTAGTTTCTCGCCCTCTGTTTCAGCCCCTCTGTTTCAGCCCCTCTGATTCAGCCCCTCTGATTCAGCCCCTCTGTTTCTCGCCCTCTGTTTCAGCTCCTCTGTTTCAGCCCCTCTGTTTCTCGCCCTCTGTTTCTGCCCCTCTGTTTCAGCCCCTCTGTTTCAGCCCCTCTGTTTCTTGCCCTCTGTTTCAGCCCCTCTGTTTCAGCCCCTGTGTTTCAGCCCCTCCGATTCAGCCCCTCTGTTTCAGCCCCTCTGTTTCTGCCCCTCTGTTTCAGCCCCTCTGTTTCTCGCCCTCTGTTTCAGCCCCTCTGTTTGTCGCCCTCTGTTTCAGCCCCTCTGTTTCTTGCCCTCTGTTTCAGCCCCTCTGTTTCAGCCCCTCTGTTTCAGCCCCTCTGTTTCTCGCCCTCTGTTTCTGCCCCCCTGTTTCTCGCCCTCTGTTTCAGCCCCTCTGTTTCTCGCCTTCTGTTTCAGCCCCTCTGATTCAGCCCCTCTGTTTCAGCCCCTCTGATTCAGCACCTCTGATTCAGCCCCTCTGTTTCTCGCCCTCTGTTGCAGCCCCTCTGTTTCAGCCCTTCTGTTTCAGCCACTCGGTTTCAGCCCCTCTGTTTCTTGCCCTCTGTTTCAGCCCCTCTGTTTCTCGCCCTCTGTTTCAGCCCCTCTGTTTCTCGCCCTCTGTTTCAGCCCCTCTGTTTCGCACTCTCTGTTTCAGCCCCTCTGTTTCAGCCCCTCTGTTTCTCGCCCTCTGTTTCTGCTCCTCTGTTTCTCGCCCTCTGTTTCAGCCCCTCTGTTTCTCGCCCTCTGTTTCAGCCCCTCTGATTCAGCCCCTCTGTTTCAGCCCCTCTGAATCAGCACCTCTGTTTCAGCCCCTCTGTTTCAGCCCCTCTGTTTCTCGCCCTCTGTTTCAGCCCCTCTGTTTCTCACCCTCTGTTTCAGCACCTCTGTTTCAGCCCCTCTGTTTCTCGCCCTCTGTTTCAGCCCCTCTGTTTCTCGCCCTCTGTTTCAGCCCCTCTGATTCAGCCCCTCTGTTTCTCGCCCTCTGTTTCAGCCCCTCTGTTTCTCGCCATCTGTTTCAGCCCCTCTGTTTCTCGCCCTCTGTTTCAGCCCCTCTGTTTCAGCCCCTCTGTTTCAGCCCCTCTGTTTCTCGCCCTCTGTTTCAGCCCCTCTGTTTCTCGCCCTCTGTTTCAGCCTCTCTGTTTCTCGCCCTCTGTTTCAGCCCCTCTGTTTCAGCCCCTCTGATTCAGCCCCTCTGTTTCAGCCCCTCTGATTCAGCCCCTCTGTTTCAGACCCTCTATTTCAGGCCCTCTGTTTCAGCCACTCTGTTTCAGGCTCTCTGTTTCAGCCCGTCTGTTTCAGCCCCTCTGTTTCAGCCCCTCTGTTTCAGCCCCTCTGATTCAGTACCTTAGTTTCTCGCCCTCTGTTTCAGCGCCTCTGTTTCAGCCCCTCTATTTCAGCCCCTCTGTTTCAGCCCCTCTGTTTCAGGCTCTCTGTTTCAGCCCGTCTGTTTCAGCCCCTCTGTTTCAGCCCCTCTGATTCAGTCCCTTTGTTTCTCGCCCTCTGTTTCTGCCCCTCTGTTTCAGCCCCTCTGATTCAGCCCCTCTGATTCAGCCCCTCTGTTTCTCGCCCTCTGTTTCAGCCCCTCTGTTTCAGCCCCTCTGATTCAGCCCCTCTGATTCAGCCCCTCTGTTTCTCGCCCTCTGTTTCAGCCCCTCTGTTTCTCGCCCTCTGTTTCAGCCCCTCTGTTTCTCGCCCTCTGTTTCAGCCCCTCTGTTTCAGCCCCTCTGTTTCAGCCCCTCTGTTTCTCGCCCTCTGTTTCAGCCCCTCTGTTTCTTGCCCTCTGTTTCAACCCCTCTGTTTCTCGCCCTCTGTTTCAGCCTCTCTGTTTCTCGCCCTCTGTTTCAGCCCCTCTGTTTCAGCCCCTCTGATTCAGCCCCTCTGTTTCAGCCCCTCTGTTTCTCGCCCTCTGTTTCAGCCCCTCTGATTCAGCCCCTCTGTTTCAGCCCCTCTGATTCAGCCCCTCTGTATCAGCCCCTCTATTTCAGCCCCTCCTTTTCAGCACCTCTGTTTCAGGCTCTCTGTTTCAGTCCGTCTGTTTCAGCCCCTCTGTTTCAGCCCCTCTGATTCAGTCCCTTAGTTTCTCTCCCTCTGTTTCAGCCCCTCTGTTTCAGCCCCTCTGATTCAGCCCCTCTGATTCAGCCCCTCGGTTTCTCGCCCTCTGTTTCAGCCCCTCTGTTTCAGCCCCTCTGTTTCTCGCCCTCTGTTTCTGCCCCTCTGTTTCAGCCCCTCTGTTTCAGCCCCTCTGTTTCTTGCCCTCTGTTTCAGCCCCTCTGTTTCAGCCCCTCAGTTTCAGCCCCTCCGATTCAGCCCCTCTGTTTCAGCCCCTCTGTTTCTGCCCCTCTGTTTCAGCCCCTCTGTTTCTCGCCCTTTGTTTCAGCCCCTCTGTTTCTCGCCCTCTGTTTCAGCCCCTCTGTTTCAGCCCCTCTGTTTCAGCCCCTCTGTTTCTCGCCCTCTGTTTCAGCCCCTCAGTTTCTTGCCCTCTGTTTCAGACCCTCTGTTTCAGCCCCTCTGTTTCAGCCTCTCTGTTTCTCGCCCTCTGTTTCTGCCCCTCTGTTTCTCGCCCTCTGTTTCAGCCCCTCTGTTTCTCGCCTTCTGTTTCAGCCCCTCTGATTCAGCCCCTCTGTTTCAGCCCCTCTGATTCAGCCCCTCTGTTGCAGCCCCTCTGTTTCAGCCCTTCTGTTTCAGCCACTCGGCTTCAGCCCCTCTGTTTCTTGCCCTCTGTTTCAGCCCCTCTGTTTCTCGCCCTCTGTTTCAGCCCCTCTGTTTCTCGCCCTCTATTTCAGCCCCTCTGTTTCGCACTTTCTGTTTCAGCCCCTATGTTTCAGCCCCTCTGTTTCTCGCCCTCTGTTTCTGCTCCTCTGTTTCTCGCCCTGTGTTTCAGCCCCTCTGTTTCTCGCCCTCTGTTTCAGCCCCTCTGATTCAGCCCCTCTGTTTCAGCCCCTCTGAATCAGCCCCTCTGTTTCAGCCCCTCTGTTTCAGCCCCTCTGTTTCTCGCCCTCTGTTTCAGCCCCTCTGTTTCTCACCCTCTGTTTCAGCACCTCTGTTTCAGCCCCTCTGTTTCTCGCCCTCTGTTTCAGCCCCTCTGATTCAGCCCCTCTGTTTCTCGCCCTCTGTTTCAGCCCCTCTGTTTCTCGCCATCTGTTTCAGCCCCTCTGTTTCTCGCCCTCTGTTTTAGCCCCTCTGTTTCAGCCCCTCTGTTTCAGCCCCTCTGTTTCTCGCCCTCTGTTTCAGCCCCTCTGTTTCTCGCCCTCTGTTTCAGCCTCTCTGTTTCTCGCCCTCTGTTTCAGCCCCTCTGTTTCAGCCCCTCTGATTCAGCCCCTCTGTTTCAGCCCCTCTGTTTCAGCCCCTCTGTTTCAGCCCCTCTGTTTCTCGCCCTCTGTTTCAGCCCCTCTGTTTCTCGCCCTCTGTTTCAGCCCCTCTGTTTCTCGCCCTCTGTTTCAGCCCCTCTGTTTCAGCCCCTCTGTTTCAGCCCCTCTGTTTCAGCCCCTCTGTTTCTTGCCCTCTGTTTCAGCCCCTCTGTTTCTCGCCCTCTGTTTCAGCCTCTCTGTTTCTCGCCCTCTGTTTCAGCCCCTCTGTTTCAGCCCCTCTGATTCAGCCCCTCTGTTTCAGCCCCTCTGTTTCAGCCCCTCTGATTCAGCCCCTCTGTTTCAGACCCTCTCTTTCAGCACCTCTGATTCAGCCCCTCTGTTTCTCGCCCTCTGTTGCAGCCCCTCTGTTTCAGCCCTTCTGTTTCAGCCACTCGGTTTCAGCCCCTCTGTTTCTTGCCCTCTGTTTCAGCCCCTCTGTTTCTCGCCCTCTGTTTCAGCCCCTCTGTTTCTCGCCCTCTGTTTCAGCCCCTCTGTTTCGCACTCTCTGTTTCAGCCCCTCTGTTTCTCGCCCTCTGTTTCTGCTCCTCTGTTTCTCGCCCTCTGTTTCAGCCCCTCTGTTTCTCGCCCTCTGTTTCAGCCCCTCTGATTCAGCCCCTCTGTTTCAGCCCCTCTGAATCAGCACCTCTGTTTCAGCCCCTCTGTTTCAGCCCCTCTGTTTCTCGCCCTCTGTTTCAGCCCCTCTGTTTCTCACCCTCTGTTTCAGCACCTCTGTTTCAGCCCCTCTGTTTCTCGCCCTCTGTTTCAGCCCCTCTGTTTCTCGCCCTCTGTTTCAGCCCCTCTGATTCAGCCCCTCTGTTTCTCGCCCTCTGTTTCAGCCCCTCTGTTTCTCGCCATCTGTTTCAGCCCCTCTGTTTCTCGCCCTCTGTTTCAGCCCCTCTGTTTCAGCCCCTCTGTTTCAGCCCCTCTGTTTCTCGCCCTCTGTTTCAGCCCCTCTGTTTCTCGCCCGCTGTTTCAGCCTCTCTGTTTCTCGCCCTCTGTTTCAGCCCCTCTGTTTCAGCCCCTCTGATTCAGCCCCTCTGTTTCAGCCCCTCTGATTCAGCCCCTCTGTTTCAGACCCTCTATTTCAGCCCCTCTGTTTCAGCCACTCTGTTTCAGGCTCTCTGTTTCAGCCCGTCTGTTTCAGCCCCTCTGTTTCAGCCCCTCTGTTTCAGCCCCTCTGATTCAGTACCTTAGTTTCTCGCCCTCTGTTTCAGCGCCTCTGTTTCAGCCCCTCTATTTCAGCCCCTCTGTTTCAGCCCCTCTGTTTCAGGCTCTCTGTTTCAGCCCGTCTGTTTCAGCCCCTCTGTTTCAGCCCCTCTGATTCAGTCCCTTTGTTTCTCGCCCTCTGTTTCTGCCCCTCTGTTTCAGCCCCTCTGATTCAGCCCCTCTGATTCAGCCCCTCTGTTTCTCGCCCTCTGTTTCAGCCCCTCTGTTTCAGCCCCTCTGATTCAGGCCCTCTGATTCAGCCCCTCTGTTTCTCGCCCTCTGTTTCAGCCCCTCTGTTTCTCGCCCTCTGTTTCAGCGCCTCTGTTTCAGACCCTCTGTTTCAGTCCCTCTGTTTCTCGCCCTCTGTTTCTCGCCCTCTGTTTCAGCCCCTCTGTTTCTCGCCCTCTGTTTCAGCCCCTCTGTTTCTCGCCCTCTGTTTCAGCCCCTCTGTTTCAGCCCCTCTGTTTCAGCCCCTCTGTTTCTCGCCCTCTGTTTCAGCCCCTCTGTTTCTTGCCCTCTGTTTCAGCCCCTCTGTTTCTCGCCCTCTGTTTCAGCCTCTCTGTTTCTCACCCTCTGTTTCAGCCCCTCTGTTTCAGCCCCTCTGATTCAGCCCCTCTGTTTCAGCCCCTCTGTTTCTCGCCCTCTGTTTCAGCCCCTCTGATTCAGCCCCTCTGTTTCAGCCCCTCTGATTCAGCCCCTCTGTTTCAGCCCCTCTATTTCAGCCCCTCCTTTTCAGCCCCTCTGTTTCAGGCTCTCTGTTTCAGTCCGTCTGTTTCAGCCCCTCTGTTTCAGCCCCTCTGATTCAGTCCCTTAGTTTCTCGCCCTCTGTTTCAGCCCCTCTGTTTCAGCCCCTCTGATTCAGCCCCTCTGATTCAGCCCCTCGGTTTCTCGCCCTCTGTTTCAGCCCCTCTGTTTCAGCCCCTCTGTTTCTCGCCCTGTTTCTGCCCCTCTGTTTCAGCCCCTCTGTTTCAGCCCCTCTGTTTCTTGCCCTCTGTTTCAGCCCCTCTGTTTCAGCCCCTCAGTTTCAGCCCCTCCGATTCAGCCCCTCTGTTTCAGCCCCTCTGTTTCTGCCCCTCTGTTTCAGCCCCTCTGTTTCTCGCCCTTTGTTTCAGCCCCTGTGCTTCTCGCCCTCTGTTTCAGCCACTCTGTTTCAGCCCCTCTGTTTCAGCCCCTCTGTTTCTCGCCCTCTGTTTCAGCCCCTCTGTTTCTTGCCCTCTGTTTCAGACCCTCTGTTTCAGCCCCTCTGTTTCAGCCTCTCTGTTTCTCGCCCTCTGTTTCTGCCCCTCTGTTTCTCGCCCTCTGTTTCAGCCCCTCTGTTTCTCGCCTTCTGTTTCAGCCCCTCTGATTCAGCCCCTCTGTTTCAGCCCCTCTGATTCAGCCCCTCTGTTGCAGCCCCTCTGTTTCAGCCCTTCTGTTTCAGCCACCCGGCTTCAGCCCCTCTGTTTCTTGCCCTCTGTTTCAGCCCCTCTGTTTCTCGCTCTCTGTTTCAGCCCCTCTGTTTCGCACTCTCTGTTTCAGCCCCTATGTTTCAGCCCCTCTGTTTCTCGCCCTCTGTTTCTGCTCCTCTGTTTCTCGCCCTCTGTTTCAGCCCCTCTGTTTCTCGCCCTCTGTTTCAGCCCCTCTGATTCAGCCCCTCTGTTTCAGCCCCTCTGAATCAGCCCCTCTGTTTCAGCCCCTCTGTTTCAGCCCCTCTGTTTCTCGCCCTCTGTTTCAGCCCCTCTGTTTCTCACCCTCTGTTTCAGCACCTCTGTTTCAGCCCCTCTGTTTCTCGCCCTCTGTTTCAGCCCCTCTGTTTCTCGCCCTCTGTTTCAGCCCCTCTGATTCAGCCACTCTGTTTCTCGCCGTCTGTTTCAGCCCCTCTGTTTCTCGCCATCTGTTTCAGCCCCTCTGTTTCTCGCCCTCTGTTTCAGCCCCTCTGTTTCAGCCCCTCTGTTTCAGCCCCTCTGTTTCTCGCCCTCTGTTTCAGCCCCTTTGTTTCTCGCCCTCTGTTTCAGCCTCTCTGTTTCTCGCCCTCTGTTTCAGCCCCTCTGTTTCAGCCCCTCTGATTCAGCCCCTCTGTTTCAGCCCCTCTGTTTCAGCCCCTCTGTTTCAGCCCCTCTGTTTCTCGCCCTCTGTTTCAGCCCCTCTGTTTCTCGCCCTCTGTTTCAGCCCCTCTGTTTCTCGCCCTCTGTTTCAGCCCCTCTGTTTCAGCCCCTCTGTTTCAGCCCCTCTGTTTCAGCCCCTCTGTTTCTCGCCCTCTGTTTCAGCCCCTCTGTTTCTTGCCCTCTGTTTCAGCCCCTCTGTTTCTCGCCCTCTGTTTCAGCCTCTCTGTTTCTCGCCCTCTGTTTCAGCCCCTCTGTTTCAGCACCTCTGATTCAGCCCCTCTGTTTCAGCCCCTCTGTTTCTCGCCCTCTGTTTCAGCCCCTCTGATTCAGCCCCTCTGTTTCAGCCCCTCTGATTCAGCCCCTCTGTTTCAGCCCCTCTATTTCAGCCCCTCCTTTTCAGCCCCTCTGTTTCAGGCTCTCTGTTTCAGTCCGTCTGTTTCAGCCCCTCTGTTTCAGCCCCTCTGATTCAGTCCCTTAGTTTCTCGCCCTCTGTTTCAGCCCCTCTGTTTCAGCCCCTCTGATTCAGCCCCTCTGATTCAGCCCCTCTGTTTCTCGCCCTCTGTTTCAGCCCCTCTGTTTCAGCCCCTCTGTTTCTCGCCCTCTGTTGCTGCCCCTCTGTTTCAGCCCCTCTGTTTCAGCCCCTCTGTTTCTTGCCCTCTGTTTCAGCCCCTCTGTTTCAGCCCCGCTGTTTCAGCCCCTCCGATTCAGCCCCTCTGTTTCAGCCCCTCTGTTTCTGCCCCTCTGTTTCAGCCCCTCTGTTTCTCGCCCTTTGTTTCAGCCCCTCTGTTTCTCGCCCTCTGTTTCAGCCCGTCTGTTTCAGCCCCTCTGTTTCAGCCCCTCTGTTTCTCGCCCTCTGTTTCAGCCCCTCTGTTTCTTGCCCTCTGTTTCAGCCCCTCTGTTTCAGCCCCTCTGTTTCAGCCTCTCTGTTTCTCGCCCTCTGTTTCTGCCCCTCTGTTTCTCGCCCTCTGTTTCAGCCCCTCTGTTTCTCGCCTTCTGTTTCAGCCCCTCTGATTCAGCCCCTCTGTTTCAGCCCCTCTGATTCAGCCCCTCTGTTGCAGCCCCTCTGTTTCAGCCCTTCTGTTTCAGCCACTCGGCTTCAGCCCCTCTGTTTCTCGCCCTCTGTTTCAGCCCCTCTGTTTCTCGCCCTCTGTTTCAGCCTCTCTGTTTCTCGCCCTCTGTTTCAGCCCCTCTGTTTCGCACTCTCTGTTTCAGCCCCTCTGTTTCAGACCCTCTGTTTCTCGCCCTCTGTTTCTGCTCCTCTGTTTCTCGCCCTTTTTTTTCAGCCCCTCTGTTTCAGCCCCTCTGATTCAGTACCTTAGTTTCTCGCCCTCTGTTTCAGCGCCTCTGTTTCAGCCCCTCTATTTCAGCCCCTCTGTTTCAGCCCCTCTGTTTCAGGCTCTCTGTTTCAGCCCGTCTGTTTCAGCCCCTCTGTTTCAGCCCCTCTGATTCAGTCCCTTTGTTTCTCGCCCTCTGTTTCTGCCCCTCTGTTTCAGCCCCTCTGATTCAGCCCCTCTGATTCAGCCCCTCTGTTTCTCGCCCTCTGTTTCAGCCCCTCTGTTTCAGCCCCTCTGATTCAGGCCCTCTGATTCAGCCCCTCTGTTTCTCGCCCTCTGTTTCAGCCCCTCTGTTTCTCGCCCTCTGTTTCAGCGCCTCTGTTTCAGACCCTCTGTTTCAGTCCCTCTGTTTCTCGCCCTCTGTTTCTCGCCCTCTGTTTCAGCCCCTCTGTTTCTCGCCCTCTGTTTCAGCCCCTCTGTTTCTCGCCCTCTGTTTCAGCCCCTCTGTTTCAGCCCCTCTGTTTCAGCCCCTCTGTTTCTCGCCCTCTGTTTCAGCCCCTCTGTTTCTTGCCCTCTGTTTCAGCCCCTCTGTTTCTCGCCCTCTGTTTCAGCCTCTCTGTTTCTCACCCTCTGTTTCAGCCCCTCTGTTTCAGCCCCTCTGATTCAGCCCCTCTGTTTCAGCCCCTCTGTTTCTCGCCCTCTGTTTCAGCCCCTCTGATTCAGCCCCTCTGTTTCAGCCCCTCTGATTCAGCCCCTCTGTTTCAGCCCCTCTATTTCAGCCCCTCCTTTTCAGCCCCTCTGTTTCAGGCTCTCTGTTTCAGTCCGTCTGTTTCAGCCCCTCTGTTTCAGCCCCTCTGATTCAGTCCCTTAGTTTCTCGCCCTCTGTTTCAGCCCCTCTGTTTCAGCCCCTCTGATTCAGCCCCTCTGATTCAGCCCCTCGGTTTCTCGCCCTCTGTTTCAGCCCCTCTGTTTCAGCCCCTCTGTTTCTCGCCCTGTTTCTGCCCCTCTGTTTCAGCCCCTCTGTTTCAGCCCCTCTGTTTCTTGCCCTCTGTTTCAGCCCCTCTGTTTCAGCCCCTCAGTTTCAGCCCCTCCGATTCAGCCCCTCTGTTTCAGCCCCTCTGTTTCTGCCCCTCTGTTTCAGCCCCTCTGTTTCTCGCCCTTTGTTTCAGCCCCTGTGCTTCTCGCCCTCTGTTTCAGCCACTCTGTTTCAGCCCCTCTGTTTCAGCCCCTCTGTTTCTCGCCCTCTGTTTCAGCCCCTCTGTTTCTTGCCCTCTGTTTCAGACCCTCTGTTTCAGCCCCTCTGTTTCAGCCTCTCTGTTTCTCGCCCTCTGTTTCTGCCCCTCTGTTTCTCGCCCTCTGTTTCAGCCCCTCTGTTTCTCGCCTTCTGTTTCAGCCCCTCTGATTCAGCCCCTCTGTTTCAGCCCCTCTGATTCAGCCCCTCTGTTGCAGCCCCTCTGTTTCAGCCCTTCTGTTTCAGCCACCCGGCTTCAGCCCCTCTGTTTCTTGCCCTCTGTTTCAGCCCCTCTGTTTCTCGCTCTCTGTTTCAGCCCCTCTGTTTCGCACTCTCTGTTTCAGCCCCTATGTTTCAGCCCCTCTGTTTCTCGCCCTCTGTTTCTGCTCCTCTGTTTCTCGCCCTCTGTTTCAGCCCCTCTGTTTCTCGCCCTCTGTTTCAGCCCCTCTGATTCAGCCCCTCTGTTTCAGCCCCTCTGAATCAGCCCCTCTGTTTCAGCCCCTCTGTTTCAGCCCCTCTGTTTCTCGCCCTCTGTTTCAGCCCCTCTGTTTCTCACCCTCTGTTTCAGCACCTCTGTTTCAGCCCCTCTGTTTCTCGCCCTCTGTTTCAGCCCCTCTGTTTCTCGCCCTCTGTTTCAGCCCCTCTGATTCAGCCACTCTGTTTCTCGCCGTCTGTTTCAGCCCCTCTGTTTCTCGCCATCTGTTTCAGCCCCTCTGTTTCTCGCCCTCTGTTTCAGCCCCTCTGTTTCAGCCCCTCTGTTTCAGCCCCTCTGTTTCTCGCCCTCTGTTTCAGCCCCTTTGTTTCTCGCCCTCTGTTTCAGCCTCTCTGTTTCTCGCCCTCTGTTTCAGCCCCTCTGTTTCAGCCCCTCTGATTCAGCCCCTCTGTTTCAGCCCCTCTGTTTCAGCCCCTCTGTTTCAGCCCCTCTGTTTCTCGCCCTCTGTTTCAGCCCCTCTGTTTCTCGCCCTCTGTTTCAGCCCGTCTGTTTCAGCCCCTCTGTTTCAGCCCCTCTGTTTCAGCCCCTCTGTTTCAGCCCCTCTGTTTCAGCCCCTCTGTTTCTCGCCCTCTGTTTCAGCCCCTCTGTTTCTTGCCCTCTGTTTCAGCCCCTCTGTTTCTCGCCCTCTGTTTCAGCCTCTCTGTTTCTCGCCCTCTGTTTCAGCCCCTCTGTTTCAGCACCTCTGATTCAGCCCCTCTGTTTCAGCCCCTCTGTTTCTCGCCCTCTGTTTCAGCCCCTCTGATTCAGCCCCTCTGTTTCAGCCCCTCTGATTCAGCCCCTCTGTTTCAGCCCCTCTATTTCAGCCCCTCCTTTTCAGCCCCTCTGTTTCAGGCTCTCTGTTTCAGTCCGTCTGTTTCAGCCCCTCTGTTTCAGCCCCTCTGATTCAGTCCCTTAGTTTCTCGCCCTCTGTTTCAGCCCCTCTGTTTCAGCCCCTCTGATTCAGCCCCTCTGATTCAGCCCCTCTGTTTCTCGCCCTCTGTTTCAGCCCCTCTGTTTCAGCCCCTCTGTTTCTCGCCCTCTGTTGCTGCCCCTCTGTTTCAGCCCCTCTGTTTCAGCCCCTCTGTTTCTTGCCCTCTGTTTCAGCCCCTCTGTTTCAGCCCCGCTGTTTCAGCCCCTCCGATTCAGCCCCTCTGTTTCAGCCCCTCTGTTTCTGCCCCTCTGTTTCAGCCCCTCTGTTTCTCGCCCTTTGTTTCAGCCCCTCTGTTTCTCGCCCTCTGTTTCAGCCCGTCTGTTTCAGCCCCTCTGTTTCAGCCCCTCTGTTTCTCGCCCTCTGTTTCAGCCCCTCTGTTTCTTGCCCTCTGTTTCAGCCCCTCTGTTTCAGCCCCTCTGTTTCAGCCTCTCTGTTTCTCGCCCTCTGTTTCTGCCCCTCTGTTTCTCGCCCTCTGTTTCAGCCCCTCTGTTTCTCGCCTTCTGTTTCAGCCCCTCTGATTCAGCCCCTCTGTTTCAGCCCCTCTGATTCAGCCCCTCTGTTGCAGCCCCTCTGTTTCAGCCCTTCTGTTTCAGCCACTCGGCTTCAGCCCCTCTGTTTCTCGCCCTCTGTTTCAGCCCCTCTGTTTCTCGCCCTCTGTTTCAGCCTCTCTGTTTCTCGCCCTCTGTTTCAGCCCCTCTGTTTCGCACTCTCTGTTTCAGCCCCTCTGTTTCAGACCCTCTGTTTCTCGCCCTCTGTTTCTGCTCCTCTGTTTCTCGCCCTTTTTTTTTAGCCCCTCTGATTCAGCCCCTCTGTTTCAGCCCCTCTATTTCAGCCCCTCCTTTTCAGCCCCTCTGTTTCAGGCTCTCTGTTTCCGTCCGTCTGTTTCAGCCCCTCTGTTTCAGCCCCTCTGATTCAGTCCCTTAGTTTCTCGCCCTCTGTTTCAGCCCCTCTGTTTCAGCCCCTCTGATTCAGCACCTCTGATTCAGCCCCTCGGTTTCTCGCCCTCTGTTTCAGCCCCTCTGTTTCAGCCCCTCTGTTTCTCGCCCTCTGTTTCAGCCCCTCTGTTTCAGCCCCTCTGATTCAGCCCCTCTGTTTCAGCCCCTCTGTTTCAGCCCCTCTGTTTCAGCCCCTCTGTTTCTCGCCCTCTGTTTCAGCCCCTCTGTTTCTCGCCCTCTGTTTCAGCCCCTCTGTTTCTCGCCCTCTGTTTCAGCCTCTCTGTTTCTCGCCCTCTGTTTCAGCCCCTCTGTTTCAGCCCCTCTGATTCAGCCCCTCTGTTTCAGCCCCTCTGTTTCAGCCCCTCTGTTTCAGCCCCTCTGTTTCTCGCCCTCTGTTTCAGCCCCTCTGTTTCTCGCCCTCTGTTTCAGCCCCTCTGTTTCTCGCCCTCTGTTTCAGCCTCTCTGTTTCTCGCCCTCTGTTTCAGCCCCTCTGTTTCAGCCCCTCTGATTCAGCCCCTCTGTTTCAGCCCCTCTGTTTCAGCCCCTCTGTTTCAGCCCCTCTGTTTCTCGCCCTCTGTTTCAGCCCCTCTGTTTCTCGCCCTCTGTTTCAGCCCCTCTGTTTCTCGCCCTCTGTTTCAGCCCCTCTGTTTCAGCCCCTCTGTTTCAGCCCCTCTGTTTCAGCCCCTCTGTTTCTCGCCCTCTGTTTCAGCCCCTCTGTTTCTTGCCCTCTGTTTCAGCCCCTCTGTTTCTCGCCCTCTGTTTCAGCCTCTCTGTTTCTCGCCCTCTGTTTCAGCCCCTCTGTTTCAGCCCCTCTGATTCAGCCCCTCTGTTTCAGCCCCTCTGTTTCTCGCCCTCTGTTTCAGCCCCTCTGATTCAGCCCCTCTGTTTCAGCCCCTCTGATTCAGCCCCTCTGTTTCAGCCCCTCTATTTCAGCCCCTCCTTTTCAGCCCCTCTGTTTCAGGCTCTCTGTTTCAGTCCATCTGTTTCAGCCCCTCTGTTTCAGCCCCTCTGATTCAGTCCCTTAGTTTCTCGCCCTCTGTTTCAGCCCCTCTGTTTCAGCCCCTCTGATTCAGCCCCTCTGATTCAGCCCCTCTGTTTCTCGCCCTCTGTTTCAGCCCCTCTGTTTCAGCCCCTCTGTTTCTCGCCCTCTGTTGCTGCCCCTCTGTTTCAGCCCCTCTGTTTCAGCCCCTCTGTTTCTTGCCCTCTGTTTCAGCCCCTCTGTTTCAGCCCCGCTGTTTCAGCCCCTCCGATTCAGCCCCTCTGTTTCAGCCCCTCTGTTTCTGCCCCTCTGTTTCAGCCCCTCTGTTTCTCGCCCTTTGTTTCAGCCCCTCTGTTTCTCGCCCTCTGTTTCAGCCCGTCTGTTTCAGCCCCTCTGTTTCAGCCCCTCTGTTTCTCGCCCTCTGTTTCAGCCCCTCTGTTTCTTGCCCTCTGTTTCAGCCCCTCTGTTTCAGCCCCTCTGTTTCAGCCTCTCTGTTTCTCGCCCTCTGTTTCTGCCCCTCTGTTTCTCGCCCTCTGTTTCAGCCCCTCTGTTTCTCGCCTTCTGTTTCAGCCCCTCTGATTCAGCCACTCTGTTTCAGCCCCTCTGATTCAGCCCCTCTGTTGCAGCCCCTCTGTTTCAGCCCTTCTGTTTCAGCCACTCGGCTTCAGCCCCTCTGTTTCTTGCCCTCTGTTTCAGCCCCTCTGTTTCTCGCCCTCTGTTTCAGCCTCTCTGTTTCTCGCCCTCTGTTTCAGCCCCTCTGTTTCGCACTCTCTGTTTCAGCCCCTCTGTTTCAGACCCTCTGTTTCTCGCCCTCTGTTTCTGCTCCTCTGTTTCTCGCCCTTTTTTTTTAGCCCCTCTGATTCAGCCCCTCTGTTTCAGCCCCTCTATTTCAGCCCCTCCTTTTCAGCCCCTCTGTTTCAGGCTCTCTGTTTCAGTCCGTCTGTTTCAGCCCCTCTGTTTCAGCCCCTCTGATTCAGTCCCTTAGTTTCTCGCCCTCTGTTTCAGCCCCTCTGTTTCAGCCCCTCTGATTCAGCCCCTCTGATTCAGCCCCTCGGTTTCTCGCCCTCTGTTTCAGCCCCTCTGTTTCAGCCCCTCTGTTTCTCGCCCTCTGTTTCTGCCCCTCTGTTTCAGCCCCTCTGTTTCAGCCCCTCTGTTTCTTGCCCTCTGTTTCAGCCCCTCTGTTTCAGCCCCTCAGTTTCAGCCCCTCCGATTCAGCCCCTCTGTTTCAGCCCCTCTGTTTCTGCCCCTCTGTTTCAGCCCCTCTGTTTCTCGCCCTTTGTTTCAGCCCCTGTGTTTCTCGCCCTCTGTTTCAGCCCCTCTGTTTCAGCCCCTCTGTTTCAGCCCCTCTGTTTCTCGCCCTCTGTTTCAGCCCCTCTGTTTCTTGCCCTCTGTTTCAGACCCTCTGTTTCAGCCGCTCTGTTTCAGCCTCTCTGTTTCTCGCCCTCTGTTTCTGCCCCTCTGTTTCTCGCCCTCTGTTTCAGCCCCTCTGTTTCTCGCCTTCTGTTTCAGCCCCTCTGATTCAGCCCCTCTGTTTCAGCCCCTCTGATTCAGCCCCTCTGTTGCAGCCCCTCTGTTTCAGCCCTTCTGTTTCAGCCACTCGGCTTCAGCCCCTCTGTTTCTTGCCCTCTGTTTCAGCCCCTCTGTTTCTCGCCCTCTGTTTCAGACCCTCTGCTTCTCGCCCTCTGTTTCAGCCCCTCTGTTTCGCACTCTCTGTTTCAGCCCCTATGTTTCAGCCCCTCTGTTTCTCGCCCTCTGTTTCTGCTCCTCTGTTTCTCGCCCTCTGTTTCAGCCCCTCTGTTTCTCGCCCTCTGTTTCAGCCCCTCTGATTCAGCCCCTCTGTTTCAGCCCCTCTGAATCAGCCCCTCTGTTTCAGCCTCTCTGTTTCTCGCCCTCTGTTTCAGCCCCTCTGTTTCGCACTCTCTGTTTCAGCCCCTCTGTTTCAGACCCTCTGTTTCTCGCCCTCTGTTTCTGCTCCTCTGTTTCTCGCCCTTTTTTTTTAGCCCCTCTGATTCAGCCCCTCTGTTTCAGCCCCTCTGATTCAGTCCCTTAGTTTCTCGCCCTCTGTTTCAGCCCCTCTGTTTCAGCCCCTCTGATTCAGCCCCTCTGATTCAGCCCCTCGGTTTCTCGCCCTCTGTTTCAGCCCCTCTGTTTCAGCCCCTCTGTTTCTCGCCCTCTGTTTCTGCCCCTCTGTTTCAGCCCCTCTGTTTCAGCCCCTCTGTTTCTTGCCCTCTGTTTCAGCCCCTCTGTTTCAGCCCCGCTGTTTCAGCCCCTCCGATTCAGCCCCTCTGTTTCAGCCCCTCTGTTTCTGCCCCTCTGTTTCAGCCCCTCTGTTTCTCGCCCTTTGTTTCAGCCCCTGTGTTTCTCGCCCTCTGTTTCAGCCCCTCTGTTTCAGCCCCTCTGTTTCAGCCCCTCTGTTTCTCGCCCTCTGATTCAGCCCCTCTGTTTCTTGCCCTCTGTTTCAGACCCTCTGTTTCAGCCGCTCTGTTTCAGCCTCTCTGTTTCTCGCCCTCTGTTTCTGCCCCTCTGTTTCTCGCCCTCTGTTTCAGCCCCTCTGTTTCTCGCCTTCTGTTTCAGCCACTCTGATTCAGCCCCTCTGTTTCAGCCCCTCTGATTCAGCCCCTCTGTTGCAGCCCCTCTGTTTCAGCCCTTCTGTTTCAGCCACTCGGCTTCAGCCCCTCTGTTTCTTGCCCTCTGTTTCAGCCCCTCTGTTTCTCGCCCTCTGTTTCAGCCCCTCTGCTTCTCGCCCTCTGTTTCAGCCCCTCTGTTTCGCACTCTCTGTTTCAGCCCCTATGTTTCAGCCCCTCTGTTTCTCGCCCTCTGTTTCTGCTCCTCTGTTTCTCGCCCTCTGTTTCAGCCCCTCTGTTTCTCGCCCTCTGTTTCAGCCCCTCTGATTCAGCCCCTCTGTTTCAGCCCCTCTGAATCAGCCCCTCTGTTTCAGCCCCTCTGTTTCAGCCCCTCTGTTTCTCGCCCTCTGTTTCAGCCCCTCTGTTTCTCACCCTCTGTTTCAGCACCTCTGTTTCAGCCCCTCTGTTTCTCGCCCTCTGTTTCAGCCCCTCTGTTTCTCGCCCTCTGTTTCAGCCCCTCTGATTCAGCCCCTCTGTTTCTCGCCCTCTGTTTCAGCCCCTCTGTTTCTCGCCATCTGTTTCAGCCCCTCTGTTTCTCGCCCTCTGTTTCAGCCCCTCTGTTTCAGCCCCTCTGTTTCAGCCCCTCTGTTTCTCGCCCTCTGTTTCAGCCCCTCTGTTTCTCGCCCTCTGTTTCAGCCTCTCTGTTTCTCGCCCTCTGTTTCAGCCCCTCTGTTTCAGCCCCTCTGATTCAGCCCCTCTGTTTCAGCCCCTCTGTTTCAGCCCCTCTGTTTCAGCCCCTCTGTTTCTCGCCCTCTGTTTCAGCCCCTCTGTTTCTCGCCCTCTGTTTCAGCCCCTCTGTTTCTCGCCCTCTGTTTCAGCCCCTCTGTTTCTCGCCCTCTGTTTCAGCCCCTCTGTTTCAGACCCTCTGTTTCAGTCCCTCTGTTTCTCGCCCTCTGTTTCAGCCTCTCTGTTTCTCGCCCTCTGTTTCCGCCCCTCTGTTTCAGCCCCTCTGATTCAGCCCCTCTGTTTCAGCCCCTCTGATTCAGCCCCTCTGTTTCAGACCCTCTATTTCAGCCCCTCTGTTTCAGCCACTCTGTTTCAGGCTCTCTGTTTCAGCCCGTCTGTTTCAGCCCCTCTGTTTCAGCCCCTCTGTTTCAGCCCCTCTGATTCAGTACCTTAGTTTCTCGCCCTCTGTTTCAGCGCCTCTGTTTCAGCCCCTCTATTTCAGCCCCTCTGTTTCAGCCCCTCTGTTTCAGGCTCTCTGTTTCAGCCCGTCTGTTTCAGCCCCTCTGTTTCAGCCCCTCTGATTCAGTCCCTTTGTTTCTCGCCCTCTGTTTCTGCCCCTCTGTTTCAGCCCCTCTGATTCAGCCCCTCTGATTCAGCCCCTCTGTTTCTCGCCCTCTGTTTCAGCCCCTCTGTTTCAGCCCCTCTGATTCAGCCCCTCTGATTCAGCCCCTCTGTTTCTCGCCCTCTGTTTCAGCCCCTCTGTTTCTCGCCCTCTGTTTCAGCGCCTCTGTTTCAGACCCTCTGTTTCAGTCCCTCTGTTTCTCGCCCTCTGTTTCTCGCCCTCTGTTTCAGCCCCTCTGTTTCTCGCCCTCTGTTTCAGCCCCTCTGTTTCTCGCCCTCTGTTTCAGCCCCTCTGTTTCAGCCCCTCTGTTTCAGCCCCTCTGTTTCTCGCCCTCTGTTTCAGCCCCTCTGTTTCTTGCCCTCTGTTTCAGCCCCTCTGTTTCTCGCCCTCTGTTTCAGCCTCTCTGTTTCTCACCCTCTGTTTCAGCCCCTCTGTTTCAGCCCCTCTGATTCAGCCCCTCTGTTTCAGCCCCTCTGTTTCTCGCCCTCTGTTTCAGCCCCTCTGATTCAGCCCCTCTGTTTCAGCCCCTCTGATTCAGCCCCTCTGTTTCAGCCCCTCTATTTCAGCCCCTCCTTTTCAGCCCCTCTGTTTCAGGCTCTCTGTTTCAGTCCGTCTGTTTCAGCCCCTCTGTTTCAGCCCCTCTGATACAGTCCCTTAGTTTCTCGCCCTCTGTTTCAGCCCCTCTGTTTCAGCCCCTCTGATTCAGCCCCTCTGATTCAGCCCCTCGGTTTCTCGCCCTCTGTTTCAGCACCTCTGTTTCAGCCCCTCTGTTTCTCGCCCTCTGTTTCTGCCCCTCTGTTTCAGCCCCTCTGTTTCAGCCCCTCTGTTTCTTGCCCTCTGTTTCAGCCCCTCTGTTTCAGCCCCTCAGTTTCAGCCCCTCCGATTCAGCCCCTCTGTTTCAGCCCCTCTGTTTCTGCCCCTCTGTTTCAGCCCCTCTGTTTCTCGCCCTTTGTTTCAGCCCCTGTGTTTCTCGCCCTCTGTTTCAGCCCCTCTGTTTCAGCCCCTCTGTTTCAGCCCCTCTGTTTCTCGCCCTCTGTTTCAGCCCCTCTGTTTCTTGCCCTCTGTTTCAGACCCTCTGTTTCAGCCCCTCTGTTTCAGCCTCTCTGTTTCTCGCCCTCTGTTACTGCCCCTCTGTTTCTCGCCCTCTGTTTCAGCCCCTCTGTTTCTCGCCGTCTGTTTCAGCCCCTCTGATTCAGCCCCTCTGTTTCAGCCCCTCTGATTCAGCCCCTCTGTTGCAGCCCCTCTGTTTCAGCCCTTCTGTTTCAGCCACCCGGCTTCAGCCCCTCTGTTTCTTGCCCTCTGTTTCAGCCCCTCTGTTTCTCGCCCTCTGTTTCAGCCCCTCTGTTTCTCGCCCTCTGTTTCAGCCCCTCTGTTTCGCACTCTCTGTTTCAGCCCCTATGTTTCAGCCCCTCTGTTTCTCGCCCTCTGTTTCTGCTCCTCTGTTTCTCGCCCTCTGTTTCAGCCCCTCTGTTTCTCGCCCTCTGTTTCAGCCGCCCTGATTCAGCCCCTCTGTTTCAGCCCCTCTGAATCAGCCCCTCTGTTTCAGCCCCTCTGTTTCAGCCCCTCTGTTTCTCGCCCTCTGTTTCAGCCCCTCTGTTTCTCACCCTCTGTTTCAGCACCTCTGTTTCAGCCCCTCTGTTTCTCGCCCTCTGTTTCAGCCCCTCTGTTTCTCGCCCTCTGTTTCAGCCCCTCTGATTCAGCCCCTCTGTTTCTCGCCCTCTGTTTCAGCCCCTCTGTTTCTCGCCATCTGTTTCAGCCCCTCTGTTTCTCGCCCTCTGTTTCAGCCCCTCTGTTTCAGCCCCTCTGTTTCAGCCTCTGTTTCTCGCCCTCTGTTTCAGCCCCTCTGTTTCAGCCCCTCTGATTCAGCCCCTCTGTTTCAGCCCCTCTGTTTCAGCCCCTCTGTTTCAGCCCCTCTGTTTCTCGCCCTCTGTTTCAGCCCCTCTGTTTCTCGCCCTCTGTTTCAGCCCCTCTGTTTCTCGCCCTCTGTTTCAGCCCCTCTGTTTCAGCCCCTCTGTTTCAGCCCCTCTGTTTCTCGCCCTCTGTTTCAGCCCCTCTGTTTCAGCCTCTCTGTTTCTCGCCCTCTGTTTCAGCCCCTCTGTTTCGCACTCTCTGTTTCAGCCCCTCTGTTTCAGACCCTCTGTTTCTCGCCCTCTGTTTCTGCTCCTCTGTTTCTCGCCCTTTTTTTTTAGCCCCTCTGATTCAGCCCCTCTGTTTCAGCCCCTCTATTTCAGCCCCTCCTTTTCAGCCCCACTGTTTCAGGCTCTCTGTTTCAGTCCGTCTGTTTCAGCCCCTCTGTTTCAGCCCCTCTGATTCAGTCCCTTAGTTTCTCGCCCTCTGTTTCAGCCCCTCTGTTTCAGCCCCTCTGATTCAGCCCCTCTGATTCAGCCCCTCGGTTTCTCGCCCTCTGTTTCAGCCCCTCTGTTTCAGCCCCTCTGTTTCTCGCCCTCTGTTTCTGCCCCTCTGTTTCAGCCCCTCTGTTTCAGCCCCTCTGTTTCTTGCCCTCTGTTTCAGCCCCTCTGTTTCAGCCCCGCTGTTTCAGCCCCTCCGATTCAGCCCCTCTGTTTCAGCCCCTCTGTTTCTGCCCCTCTGTTTCAGCCCCTCTGTTTCTCGCCCTTTGTTTCAGCCCCTGTGTTTCTCGCCCTCTGTTTCAGCCCCTCTGTTTCAGCCCCTCTGTTTCAGCCCCTCTGTTTCTCGCCCTCTGATTCAGCCCCTCTGTTTCTTGCCCTCTGTTTCAGACCCTCTGTTTCAGCCGCTCTGTTTCAGCCTCTCTGTTTCTCGCCCTCTGTTTCTGCCCCTCTGTTTCTCGCCCTCTGTTTCAGCCCCTCTGTTTCTCGCCTTCTGTTTCAGCCACTCTGATTCAGCCCCTCTGTTTCAGCCCCTCTGATTCAGCCCCTCTGTTGCAGCCCCTCTGTTTCAGCCCTTCTGTTTCAGCCACTCGGCTTCAGCCCCTCTGTTTCTTGCCCTCTGTTTCAGCCCCTCTGTTTCTCGCCCTCTGTTTCAGCCCCTCTGCTTCTCGCCCTCTGTTTCAGCCCCTCTGTTTCGCACTCTCTGTTTCAGCCCCTATGTTTCAGCCCCTCTGTTTCTCGCCCTCTGTTTCTGCTCCTCTGTTTCTCGCCCTCTGTTTCAGCCCCTCTGTTTCTCGCCCTCTGTTTCAGCCCCTCTGATTCAGCCCCTCTGTTTCAGCCCCTCTGAATCAGCCCCTCTGTTTCAGCCCCTCTGTTTCAGCCCCTCTGTTTCTCGCCCTCTGTTTCAGCCCCTCTGTTTCTCACCCTCTGTTTCAGCACCTCTGTTTCAGCCCCTCTGTTTCTCGCCCTCTGTTTCAGCCCCTCTGTTTCTCGCCCTCTGTTTCAGCCCCTCTGATTCAGCCCCTCTGTTTCTCGCCCTCTGTTTCAGCCCCTCTGTTTCTCGCCATCTGTTTCAGCCCCTCTGTTTCTCGCCCTCTGTTTCAGCCCCTCTGTTTCAGCCCCTCTGTTTCAGCCCCTCTGTTTCTCGCCCTCTGTTTCAGCCCCTCTGTTTCTCGCCCTCTGTTTCAGCCTCTCTGTTTCTCGCCCTCTGTTTCAGCCCCTCTGTTTCAGCCCCTCTGATTCAGCCCCTCTGTTTCAGCCCCTCTGTTTCAGCCCCTCTGTTTCAGCCCCTCTGTTTCTCGCCCTCTGTTTCAGCCCCTCTGTTTCTCGCCCTCTGTTTCAGCCCCTCTGTTTCTCGCCCTCTGTTTCAGCCCCTCTGTTTCTCGCCCTCTGTTTCAGCCCCTCTGTTTCAGACCCTCTGTTTCAGTCCCTCTGTTTCTCGCCCTCTGTTTCAGCCTCTCTGTTTCTCGCCCTCTGTTTCAGCCCCTCTGTTTCAGCCCCTCTGATTCAGCCCCTCTGTTTCAGCCCCTCTGATTCAGCCCCTCTGTTTCAGACCCTCTATTTCAGCCCCTCTGTTTCAGCCACTCTGTTTCAGGCTCTCTGTTTCAGCCCGTCTGTTTCAGCCCCTCTGTTTCAGCCCCTCTGTTTCAGCCCCTCTGATTCAGTACCTTAGTTTCTCGCCCTCTGTTTCAGCGCCTCTGTTTCAGCCCCTCTATTTCAGCCCCTCTGTTTCAGCCCCTCTGTTTCAGGCTCTCTGTTTCAGCCCGTCTGTTTCAGCCCCTCTGTTTCAGCCCCTCTGATTCAGTCCCTTTGTTTCTCGCCCTCTGTTTCTGCCCCTCTGTTTCAGCCCCTCTGATTCAGCCCCTCTGATTCAGCCCCTCTGTTTCTCGCCCTCTGTTTCAGCCCCTCTGTTTCAGCCCCTCTGATTCAGCCCCTCTGATTCAGCCCCTCTGTTTCTCGCCCTCTGTTTCAGCCCCTCTGTTTCTCGCCCTCTGTTTCAGCGCCTCTGTTTCAGACCCTCTGTTTCAGTCCCTCTGTTTCTCGCCCTCTGTTTCTCGCCCTCTGTTTCAGCCCCTCTGTTTCTCGCCCTCTGTTTCAGCCCCTCTGTTTCTCGCCCTCTGTTTCAGCCCCTCTGTTTCAGCCCCTCTGTTTCAGCCCCTCTGTTTCTCGCCCTCTGTTTCAGCCCCTCTGTTTCTTGCCCTCTGTTTCAGCCCCTCTGTTTCTCGCCCTCTGTTTCAGCCTCTCTGTTTCTCACCCTCTGTTTCAGCCCCTCTGTTTCAGCCCCTCTGATTCAGCCCCTCTGTTTCAGCCCCTCTGTTTCTCGCCCTCTGTTTCAGCCCCTCTGATTCAGCCCCTCTGTTTCAGCCCCTCTGATTCAGCCCCTCTGTTTCAGCCCCTCTATTTCAGCCCCTCCTTTTCAGCCCCTCTGTTTCAGGCTCTCTGTTTCAGTCCGTCTGTTTCAGCCCCTCTGTTTCAGCCCCTCTGATACAGTCTCTTAGTTTCTCGCCCTCTGTTTCAGCCCCTCTGTTTCAGCCCCTCTGATTCAGCCCCTCTGATTCAGCCCCTCGGTTTCTCGCCCTCTGTTTCAGCACCTCTGTTTCAGCCCCTCTGTTTCTCGCCCTCTGTTTCTGCCCCTCTGTTTCAGCCCCTCTGTTTCAGCCCCTCTGTTTCTTGCCCTCTGTTTCAGCCCCTCTGTTTCAGCCCCTCAGTTTCAGCCCCTCCGATTCAGCCCCTCTGTTTCAGCCCCTCTGTTTCTGCCCCTCTGTTTCAGCCCCTCTGTTTCTCGCCCTTTGTTTCAGCCCCTGTGTTTCTCGCCCTCTGTTTCAGCCCCTCTGTTTCAGCCCCTCTGTTTCAGCCCCTCTGTTTCTCGCCCTCTGTTTCAGCCCCTCTGTTTCTTGCCCTCTGTTTCAGACCCTCTGTTTCAGCCCCTCTGTTTCAGCCTCTCTGTTTCTCGCCCTCTGTTTCTGCCCCTCTGTTTCTCGCCCTCTGTTTCAGCCCCTCTGTTTCTCGCCGTCTGTTTCAGCCCCTCTGATTCAGCCCCTCTGTTTCAGCCCCTCTGATTCAGCCCCTCTGTTGCAGCCCCTCTGTTTCAGCCCTTCTGTTTCAGCCACCCGGCTTCAGCCCCTCTGTTTCTTGCCCTCTGTTTCAGCCCCTCTGTTTCTCGCCCTCTGTTTCAGCCCCTCTGTTTCTCGCCCTCTGTTTCAGCCCCTCTGTTTCGCACTCTCTGTTTCAGCCCCTATGTTTCAGCCCCTCTGTTTCTCGCCCTCTGTTTCTGCTCCTCTGTTTCTCGCCCTCTGTTTCAGCCCCTCTGTTTCTCGCCCTCTGTTTCAGCCCCTCTGATTCAGCCCCTCTGTTTCAGCCCCTCTGAATCAGCCCCTCTGTTTCAGCCCCTCTGTTTCAGCCCCTCTGTTTCTCGCCCTCTGTTTCAGCCCCTCTGTTTCTCACCCTCTGTTTCAGCACCTCTGTTTCAGCCCCTCTGTTTCTCGCCCTCTGTTTCAGCCCCTCTGTTTCTCGCCCTCTGTTTCAGCCCCTCTGATTCAGCCCCTCTGTTTCTCGCCCTCTGTTTCAGCCCCTCTGTTTCTCGCCATCTGTTTCAGCCCCTCTGTTTCTCGCCCTCTGTTTCAGCCCCTCTGTTTCAGCCCCTCTGTTTCAGCCTCTGTTTCTCGCCCTCTGTTTCAGCCCCTCTGTTTCAGCCCCTCTGATTCAGCCCCTCTGTTTCAGCCCCTCTGTTTCAGCCCCTCTGTTTCAGCCCCTGTTTCTCGCCCTCTGTTTCAGCCCCTCTGTTTCTCGCCCTCTGTTTCAGCCCCTCTGTTTCTCGCCCTCTGTTTCAGCCCCTCTGTTTCAGCCCCTCTGTTTCAGCCCCTCTGTTTCTCGCCCTCTGTTTCAGCCCCTCTGTTTCTTGCCCTCTGTTTCAGCCCCTCTGTTTCTCGCCCTCTGTTTCAGCCTCTCTGTTTCTCGCCCTCTGTTTCAGCCCCTCTGTTTCAGCCCCTCTGATTCAGCCCCTCTGTTTCAGCCCCTCTGTTTCTCGCCCTCTGTTTCAGCCCCTCTGATTCAGCCCCTCTGTTTCAGCCCCTCTGATTCAGCCCCTCTGTTTCAGCCCCTCTATTTCAGCCCCTCCTTTTCAGCCCCTCTGTTTCAGGCTCTCTGTTTCAGTCCGTCTGTTTCAGCCCCTCTGTTTCAGCCCCTCTGATTCAGTCCCTTAGTTTCTCGCCCTCTGTTTCAGCCCCTCTGTTTCAGCCCCTCTGATTCAGCCCCTCTGATTCAGCCCCTCTGTTTCTCGCCCTCTGTTTCAGCCCCTCTGTTTCAGCCCCTCTGTTTCTCGCCCTCTGTTGCTGCCCCTCTGTTTCAGCCCCTCTGTTTCAGCCCCTCTGTTTCTTGCCCTCTGTTTCAGCCCCTCTGTTTCAGCCCCGCTGTTTCAGCCCCTCCGATTCAGCCCCTCTGTTTCAGCCCCTCTGTTTCTGCCCCTCTGTTTCAGCCCCTCTGTTTCTCGCCCTTTGTTTCAGCCCCTCTGTTTCTCGCCCTCTGTTTCAGCCCGTCTGTTTCAGCCCCTCTGTTTCAGCCCCTCTGTTTCTCGCCCTCTGTTTCAGCCCCTCTGTTTCTTGCCCTCTGTTTCAGCCCCTCTGTTTCAGCCCCTCTGTTTCAGCCTCTCTGTTTCTCGCCCTCTGTTTCTGCCCCTCTGTTTCTCGCCCTCTGTTTCAGCCCCTCTGTTTCTCGCCTTCTGTTTCAGCCCCTCTGATTCAGCCCCTCTGTTTCAGCCCCTCTGATTCAGCCCCTCTGTTGCAGCCCCTCTGTTTCAGCCCTTCTGTTTCAGCCACTCGGCTTCAGCCCCTCTGTTTCTTGCCCTCTGTTTCAGCCCCTCTGTTTCTCGCCCTCTGTTTCAGCCCCTCTGTTTCTCGCCCTCTGTTTCAGCCCCTCTGTTTCGCACTCTCTGTTTCAGCCCCTCTGTTTCAGACCCTCTGTTTCTCGCCCTCTGTTTCTGCTCCTCTGTTTCTCGCCCTCTGTTTCAGCCCCTCTGATTCAGCCCCTCTGTTTCAGCCCCTCTATTTCAGCCCCTCCTTTTCAGCCCCTCTGTTTCAGGCTCTCTGTTTCAGTCCGTCTGTTTCAGCCCCTCTGTTTCAGCCTCTCTGATTCAGTCCCTTAGTTTCTCGCCCTCTGTTTCAGCCCCTCTGTTTCAGCCCCTCTGATTCAGCCCCTCTGATTCAGCCCCTCGGTTTCTCGCCCTCTGTTTCAGCCCCTCTGTTTCAGCCCCTCTGTTTCTCGCCCTCTGTTTCTGCCCCTCTGTTTCAGCCCCTCTGTTTCAGCCCCTCTGTTTCTTGCCCTCTGTTTCAGCCCCTCTGTTTCAGCCCCTCAGTTTCAGCCCCTCCGATTCAGCCCCTCTGTTTCAGCCCCTCTGTTTCTGCCCCTCTGTTTCAGCCCCTCTGTTTCTCGCCCTTTGTTTCAGCCCCTCTGTTTCTCGCCCTCTGTTTCAGCCCCTCTGTTTCAGCCCCTCTGTTTCAGCCCCTCTGTTTCTCGCCCTCTGTTTCAGCCCCTCTGTTTCTTGCCCTCTGTTTCAGACCCTCTGTTTCAGCCCCTCTGTTTCAGCCTCTCTGTTTCTCGCCCTCTGTTTCTGCCCCTCTGTTTCTCGCCCTCTGTTTCAGCCCCTCTGTTTCTCGCCTTCTGTTTCAGCCCCTCTGATTCAGCCCCTCTGTTTCAGCCCCTCTGATTCAGCCCCTCTGTTGCAGCCCCTCTGTTTCAGCCCTTCTGTTTCAGCCACTCGGCTTCAGCCCCTCTGTTTCTTGCCCTCTGTTTCAGCCCCTCTGTTTCTCGCCCTCTGTTTCAGCCCCTCTGTTTCGCACTCTCTGTTTCAGCCCCTATGTTTCAGCCCCTCTGTTTCTCGCCCTCTGTTTCTGCTCCTCTGTTTCTCGCCCTCTGTTTCAGCCCCTCTGTTTCTCGCCCTCTGTTTCAGCCCCTCTGATTCAGCCCCTCTGTTTCAGCCCCTCTGAATCAGCCCCTCTGTTTCAGCCCCTCTGTTTCAGCCCCTCTGTTTCTCGCCCTCTGTTTCAGCCCCTCTGTTTCTCACCCTCTGTTTCAGCACCTCTGTTTCAGCCCCTCTGTTTCTCGCCCTCTGTTTCAGCCCCTCTGTTTCTCGCCCTCTGTTTCAGCCCCTCTGATTCAGCCCCTCTGTTTCTCGCCCTCTGTTTCAGCCCCTCTGTTTCTCGCCATCTGTTTCAGCCCCTCTGTTTCTCGCCCTCTGTTTCAGCCCCTCTGTTTCAGCCCCTCTGTTTCAGCCCCTCTGTTTCTCGCCCTCTTTTTCAGCCCCTCTGTTTCTCGCCCTCTGTTTCAGCCTCTCTGTTTCTCGCCCTCTGTTTCAGCCCCTCTGTTTCAGCCCCTCTGATTCAGCCCCTCTGTTTCAGCCCCTCTGTTTCAGCCCCTCTGTTTCAGCCCCTCTGTTTCTCGCCCTCTGTTTCAGCTCCTCTGTTTCTCGCCCTCTGTTTCAGCCCCTCTGTTTCTCGCCCTCTGTTTCAGCCCCTCTGTTTCAGCCCCTCTGTTTCAGCCCCTCTGTTTCAGCCCCTCTGTTTCTCGCCCTCTGTTTCAGCCCCTCTGTTTCTTGCCCTCTGTTTCAGCCCCTCTGTTTCTCGCCCTCTGATTCAGCCTCTCTGTTTCTCGCCCTCTGTTTCAGCCCCTCTGTTTCAGCCCCTCTGATTCAGCCCCTCTGTTTCAGCCCCTCTGTTTCTCGCCCTCTGTTTCAGCCCCTCTGATTCAGCCCCTCTGTTTCAGCCCCTCTGATTCAGCCCCTCTGTTTCAGCCCCTCTATTTCAGCCCCTCCTTTTCAGCCCCTCTGTTTCAGGCTCTCTGTTTCAGTCCGTCTGTTTCAGCCCCTCTGTTTCAGCCCCTCTGATTCAGTCCCTTAGTTTCTCGCCCTCTGTTTCAGCCCCTCTGTTTCAGCCCCTCTGATTCAGCCCCTCTGATTCAGCCCCTCTGTTTCTCGCCCTCTGTTTCAGCCCCTCTGTTTCAGCCCCTCTGTTTCTCGCCCTCTGTTGCTGCCCCTCTGTTTCAGCCCCTCTGTTTCAGCCCCTCTGTTTCTTGCCCTCTGTTTCAGCCCCTCTGTTTCAGCCCCGCTGTTTCAGCCCCTCCGATTCAGCCCCTCTGTTTCAGACCCTCTGTTTCTGCCCCTCTGTTTCAGCCCCTCTGTTTCTCGCCCTTTGTTTCAGCCCCTCTGTTTCTCGCCCTCTGTTTCAGCCCGTCTGTTTCAGCCCCTCTGTTTCAGCCCCTCTGTTTCTCGCCCTCTGTTTCAGCCCCTCTGTTTCTTGCCCTCTGTTTCAGCCCCTCTGTTTCAGCCCCTCTGTTTCAGCCTCTCTGTTTCTCGCCCTCTGTTTCTGCCCCTCTGTTTCTCGCCCTCTGTTTCAGCCCCTCTGTTTCTCGCCTTCTGTTTCAGCCCCTCTGATTCAGCCCCTCTGTTTCAGCCCCTCTGATTCAGCCCCTCTGTTGCAGCCCCTCTGTTTCAGCCCTTCTGTTTCAGCCACTCGGCTTCAGCCCCTCTGTTTCTCGCCCTCTGTTTCAGCCCCTCTGTTTCTCGCCATCTGTTTCAGCCCCTCTGTTTCTCGCCCTCTGTTTCAGCCCCTCTGTTTCAGCCCCTATGTTTCAGCCCCTCTGTTTCTCGCCCTCTGTTTCTGCTCCTCTGTTTCTCGCCCTCTGTTTCAGCCCCTCTGTTTCTCGCCCTCTGTTTCAGCCCCTCTGATTCAGCCCCTCTGTTTCAGCCCCTCTGAATCAGCCCCTCTGTTTCAGCCCCTCTGTTTCAGCCCCTCTGTTTCTCGCCCTCTGTTTCAGCCCCTCTGTTTCTCGCCCTCTGTTTCTCACCCTCTGTTTCAGCACCTCTGTTTCAGCCCCTCTGTTTCTCGCCCTCTGTTTCAGCCCCTCTGTTTCTCGCCCTCTGTTTCAGCCCCTCTGATTCAGCCCCTCTGTTTCTCGCCCTCTGTTTCAGCCCCTCTGTTTCTCGCCATCTGTTTCAGCCCCTCTGTTTCTCGCCCTCTGTTTCAGCCCCTCTGTTTCAGCCCCTCTGTTTCAGCCCCTCTGTTTCTCGCCCTCTGTTTCAGCCCCTCTGTTTCTCGCCCTCTGTTTCAGCCTCTCTGTTTCTCGCCCTCTGTTTCAGCCCCTCTGTTTCAGCCCCTCTGATTCAGCCCCTCTGTTTCAGCCCCTCTGTTTCAGCCCCTCTGTTTCTCGCCCTCTGTTTCAGCTCCTCTGTTTCTCGCTCTCTGTTTCAGCCCCTCTGTTTCTCGCCCTCTGTTTCAGCCCCTCTGTTTCAGCCCCTCTGTTTCAGCCCCTCTGTTTCAGCCCCTCTGTTTCTCGCCCTCTGTTTCAGCCCCTCTGTTTCTTGCCCTCTGTTTCAGCCCCTCTGTTTCTCGCCCTCTGTTTCAGCCTCTCTGTTTCTCGCCCTCTGTTTCAGCCCCTCTGTTTCAGCCCCTCTGATTCAGCCCCTCTGTTTCAGCCCCTCTGTTTCTCGCCCTCTGTTTCAGCCCCTCTGATTCAGCCCCTCTGTTTCAGCCCCTCTGATTCAGCCCCTCTGTTTCAGCCCCTCTATTTCAGCCCCTCCTTTTCAGCCCCTCTGTTTCAGGCTCTCTGTTTCAGTCCGTCTGTTTCAGCCCCTCTGTTTCAGCCCCTCTGATTCAGTCCCTTAGTTTCTCGCCCTCTGTTTCAGCCCCTCTGTTTCAGCCCCTCTGTTTCAGCCCCTCTGATTCAGCCCCTCTGTTTCTCGCCCTCTGTTTCAGCCCCTCTGTTTCAGCCCCTCTGTTTCTCGCCCTCTGTTGCTGCCCCTCTGTTTCAGCCCCTCTGTTTCAGCCCCTCTGTTTCTTGCCCTCTGTTTCAGCCCCTCTGTTTCAGCCCCGCTGTTTCAGCCCCTCCGATTCAGCCCCTCTGTTTCAGCCCCTCTGTTTCTGCCCCTCTGTTTCAGCCCCTCTGTTTCTCGCCCTTTGTTTCAGCCCCTCTGTTTCTCGCCCTCTGTTTCAGCCCGTCTGTTTCAGCCCCTCTGTTTCAGCCCCTCTGTTTCTCGCCCTCTGTTTCAGCCCCTCTGTTTCTTGCCCTCTGTTTCAGCCCCTCTGTTTCAGCCCCTCTGTTTCAGCCTCTCTGTTTCTCGCCCTCTGTTTCTGCCCCTCTGTTTCTCGCCCTCTGTTTCAGCCCCTCTGTTTCTCGCCTTCTGTTTCAGCCCCTCTGATTCAGCCCCTCTGTTTCAGCCCCTCTGATTCAGCCCCTCTGTTGCAGCCCCTCTGTTTCAGCCCTTCTGTTTCAGCCACTCGGCTTCAGCCCCTCTGTTTCTTGCCCTCTGTTTCAGCCCCTCTGTTTCTCGCCCTCTGTTTCAGCCCCTCTGTTTCTCGCCCTCTGTTTCAGCCCCTCTGTTTCGCACTCTCTGTTTCAGCCCCTCTGTTTCAGACCCTCTGTTTCTCGCCCTCTGTTTCTGCTCCTCTGTTTCTCGCCCTCTGTTTCAGCCCCTCTGTTTCTCGCCCTCTGTTTCAGCCCCTCTGATTCAGCCCCTCTGTTTCAGCCCCTCTGAATCAGCACCTCTGTTTCAGCCCCTCTGTTTCAGCCCCTCTGTTTTTCGCCCTCTGTTTCAGCCCCTCTGTTTCTCACCCTCTGTTTCAGCACCTCTGTTTCAGCCCCTCTGTTTCAGCCTCTCTGTTTCTCGCCCTCTGTTTCAGCCCCTCTGTTTCAGCCCCTCTGATTCAGCCCCTCTGTTTCAGCCCCTCTGTTTCAGCCCCTCTGTTTCTCGCCCTCTGTTTCAGCTCCTCTGTTTCTCGCTCTCTGTTTCAGCCTCTCTGTTTCTCGCCCTCTGTTTCAGCCCCTCTGTTTCAGCCCCTCTGATTCAGCCCCTCTGTTTCAGCCCCTCTGTTTCAGCCCCTCTGTTTCAGCCCCTCTGTTTCTCGCCCTCTGTTTCAGCTCCTCTGTTTCTCGCTCTCTGTTTCAGCCCCTCTGTTTCTCGCCCTCTGTTTCAGCCCCTCTGTTTCAGCCCCTCTGTTTCAGCCCCTCTGTTTCAGCCCCTCTGTTTCTCGCCCTCTGTTTCAGCCCCTCTGTTTCTTGCCCTCTGTTTCAGCCCCTCTGTTTCTCGCCCTCTGTTTCAGCCTCTCTGTTTCTCGCCCTCTGTTTCAGCCCCTCTGTTTCAGCCCCTCTGATTCAGCCCCTCTGTTTCAGCCCCTCTGTTTCTCGCCCTCTGTTTCAGCCCCTCTGATTCAGCCCCTCTGTTTCAGCCCCTCTGATTCAGCCCCTCTGTTTCAGCCCCTCTATTTCAGCCCCTCCTTTTCAGCCCCTCTGTTTCAGGCTCTCTGTTTCAGTCCGTCTGTTTCAGCCCCTCTGTTTCAGCCCCTCTGATTCAGTCCCTTAGTTTCTCGCCCTCTGTTTCAGCCCCTCTGTTTCAGCCCCTCTGTTTCAGCCCCTCTGATTCAGCCCCTCTGTTTCTCGCCCTCTGTTTCAGCCCCTCTGTTTCAGCCCCTCTGTTTCTCGCCCTCTGTTGCTGCCCCTCTGTTTCAGCCCCTCTGTTTCAGCCCCTCTGTTTCTTGCCCTCTGTTTCAGCCCCTCTGTTTCAGCCCCGCTGTTTCAGCCCCTCCGATTCAGCCCCTCTGTTTCAGCCCCTCTGTTTCTGCCCCTCTGTTTCAGCCCCTCTGTTTCTCGCCCTTTGTTTCAGCCCCTCTGTTTCTCGCCCTCTGTTTCAGCCCGTCTGTTTCAGCCCCTCTGTTTCAGCCCCTCTGTTTCTCGCCCTCTGTTTCAGCCCCTCTGTTTCTTGCCCTCTGTTTCAGCCCCTCTGTTTCAGCCCCTCTGTTTCAGCCTCTCTGTTTCTCGCCCTCTGTTTCTGCCCCTCTGTTTCTCGCCCTCTGTTTCAGCCCCTCTGTTTCTCGCCTTCTGTTTCAGCCCCTCTGATTCAGCCCCTCTGTTTCAGCCCCTCTGATTCAGCCCCTCTGTTGCAGCCCCTCTGTTTCAGCCCTTCTGTTTCAGCCACTCGGCTTCAGCCCCTCTGTTTCTTGCCCTCTGTTTCAGCCCCTCTGTTTCTCGCCCTCTGTTTCAGCCCCTCTGTTTCTCGCCCTCTGTTTCAGCCCCTCTGTTTCGCACTCTCTGTTTCAGCCCCTCTGTTTCAGACCCTCTGTTTCTCGCCCTCTGTTTCTGCTCCTCTGTTTCTCGCCCTCTGTTTCAGCCCCTCTGTTTCTCGCCCTCTGTTTCAGCCCCTCTGATTCAGCCCCTCTGTTTCAGCCCCTCTGAATCAGCACCTCTGTTTCAGCCCCTCTGTTTCAGCCCCTCTGTTTCTCGCCCTCTGTTTCAGCCCCTCTGTTTCTCACCCTCTGTTTCAGCACCTCTGTTTCAGCCCCTCTGTTTCTCGCCCTCTGTTTCAGCCCCTCTGTTTCTCGCCCTCTGTTTCAGCCCCTCTGATTCAGCCCCTCTGTTTCTCGCCCTCTGTTTCAGCCCCTCTGTTTCTCGCCATCTGTTTCAGCCCCTCTGTTTCTCGCCCTCTGTTTCAGCCCCTCTGTTTCAGCCCCTCTTTTTCAGCCCCTCTGTTTCTCGCCCTCTGTTTCAGCCCCTCTGTATCTCGCCCTCTGTTTCAGCCTCTCTGTTTCTCGCCCTCTGTTTCAGCCCCTCTGTTTCAGCCCCTCTGATTCAGCCCCTCTGTTTCAGCCCCTCTGATTCAGCCCCTCTGTTTCAGACCCTCTATTTCAGCCCCTCTGTTTCAGCCACTCTGTTTCAGGCTCTCTGTTTCAGCCCGTCTGTTTCAGCCCCTCTGTTTCAGCCCCTCTGTTTCAGCCCCTCTGATTCAGTACCTTAGTTTCTCGCCCTCTGTTTCTACCCCTCTGTTTCAGCCCCTCTATTTCAGCCCCTCTGTTTCAGCCCCTCTGTTTCAGGCTCTCTGTTTCAGCCCGTCTGTTTCAGCCCCTCTGTTTCAGCCCCTCTGATTCAGTCCCTTAGTTTCTCGCCCTCTGTTTCAGGCCCTCTGTTTCAGCCCCTCTGATTCAGCCCCTCTGATTCAGCCCCTCTGTTTCTCGCCCTCTGTTTCAGCCCCTCTGTTTCAGCCCCTCTGATTCAGCCCCTCTGATTCAGCCCCTCTGTTTCTCGCCCTCTGTTTCTGCCCCTCTGTTTCAGCCCCTCTGTTTCAGCGCCTCTGTTTCTTGCCCTCTGTTTCAGCCCCTCTGTTTCAGCCCCTCTGTTTCAGCCCCTCCGATTCAGCCCCACTGTTTCAGCCCCACTGTTTCAGCCCCTCTGTTTCAACCCCTCTGTTTCTCACCCTCTGTTTCAGCCCCTCTGATTCAGCCCCTCTGTTTCTCGCCCTCTGTTTCAGCCCCTCTGTTTCTCGCCCTCTGTTTCAGCCCCTCTGTTTCAGCCCCTCTGTTTCAGCCCCTCTGTTTCTCGCCCTCTGTTTCAGCCCCTCTGTTTCTCGCCCTCTGTTTCAGCCCCTCTGTTTCTCGACCTCTGTTTCAGCCCCTCTGTTTCTCGCCCTCTGTTTCAGCCCCTCGGTTTCTCGCCCTCTGTTTCAGCCCCTCTATTTCTCGCCCTCTGTTTCACCCCTCTATTTTAGCCACACTGTTTCAGCCCCTTTGTTTCAGCCACTATGTTTATCGCCCTCTGTTTCAGCCCCTCTGTTTCCGCCCCTCTGTTTCAGCCCCTCTGTTTCTCGCTCTCTGTTTCAGCCCCTCTGTTTCCGCCCCTCTGTTTCAGCCCCTCTGTTTCAGCCCCTCTGTTTCTCGCCCTCTGTTTCAGCCCCTCTATTTCTTGCCCTCTGTTTCAGCCCCTCTGTTTCTCGCCCTCTGTTTCAGCCACTCTGTTTCTGGCCCTCTCTTTCAGCCCCTCTGTTTCTCGCCCTCTGTTTCAGCCCCTCTGTTTCCGCCCCTCTGTTTCAGCCCCTCTGTTTCAGCCCCTCTGTTTCAGTCCCTCTTTTTCAGCCCCTCTGTTTCTCGCCCTCTGTTTCAGCCCCTCTGTTTCTCGCCCTGTGTTTCAGCCTCTCTGTTTCTCGCCCTCTGTTTCAGCCCCACTGTTTCAGCCCGTCTGTTTCAGCCCCTCTGTTTCAGCCCCTCTGTTTCTCGCCCTCTGTTTCAGCCCCTCTGTTTCTCGCCCTCTGTAACAGGCGCTTTGTTTCAGCCCCTTTGTTTCAGCCCCACTTTTTCAGCCCCTCTGTTTCTCGCCCTCTGTTTCAGCCACTCTGTTTCAGCCACTCTGTTTCTCGCCCTCTGTTTCAGCCCCTCTGTTTCAGCCCATCTGATTCAGCCTGTCTGATTCAGCCCCTCTGTTTCTCGCCCTCTGTTTCAGCCACTCTGTTTCAGCCCCTCTGTTTCTTGCCCTCTGTTTCAGCCCCTCTGTTTCTCGCCCTCTGTTTCAGCCCCTCTGTTTCTCGACCTCTGTTTCAGCCCCTCTGTTTCTCGCCCTCTGTTTCAGTCCCTCTGTTTCGCGCTCTCTGTTTCCGCCCCTCTGTTTCAGCCCCTCTGTTTCTCGCTCTCTGTTTCAGCCCATCTGTTTCCGCCCCTCTGTTTCAGCCCCTCTGTTTCAGCCCCTCTGTTTCTCGCCCTCTGTTTCAGCCCCTCTATTTCTTGCCCTCTGTTTCAGCCCCTCTGTTTCTCGCCCTCTGTTTCAGCCACTCTGTTTCTGGCCCTCTGTTTCAGCCCCTCTGTTTCTCGCCCTCTGTTTCAGCCCCTCTGTTTCCGCCCCTCTGTTTCAGCCCCTCTGTTTCAGCCCCTCTGTTTCAGTCCCTCTTTTTCAGCCCCTCTGTTTCTCGCCCTCTGTTTCAGCCCCTCTGTTTCTCGCCCTGTGTTTCAGCCTCTCTGTTTCTCGCCCTCTGTTTCAGCCCCACTGTTTCAGCCCGTCTGTTTCAGCCCCTCTGTTTCAGCCCCTCTGTTTCTCGCCCTCTGTTTCAGCCCCTCTGTTTCTCGCCCTCTGTAACAGGCGCTTTGTTTCAGCCCCTTTGTTTCAGCCCCACTTTTTCAGCCCCTCTGTTTCTCGCCCTCTGTTTCTCGCCCTCTGTTTCAGCCACTCTGTTTCTCGCCCTCTGTTTCAGCCCCTCTGTTTCAGCCCATCTGATTCAGCCTGTCTGATTCAGCCCCTCTGTTTCTCGCCCTCTGTTTCAGCCACTCTGTTTCAGCCCCTCTGTTTCTTGCCCTCTGTTTCAGCCCCTCTGTTTCTCGCCCTCTGTTTCAGCCCCTCTGTTTCTCGCCCTCTGTTTCAGCCCCTCTGTTTCTCGCCCTCTGTTTCAGTCCCTCTGTTTCGCGCTCTCTGTTTCAGCCCCTCTGTTTCAGTCCCTCTGTTTCTTGCCCTCTGTTTCTGCCCCTCTGTTTCTCGCCCTCTTTTTCCGCCCCTCTGATTCAGCCCCTCTGTTTCAGACCCTCTGAATCAGCCACTCTGATTCAGCCCCTCTGTTTCAGCCCCTCTGTTTCAGCCCCTCTGTTTCTCGCCCTCTGTTTCAGCCCCTCTGTTTCTCGCCCTCTGTTTCAGCCCCTCTGTTTTTCGCCCTCTGTTTCAGCCCCTCTGTTTCTCGCCGTCTGTTTCAGGCTCTCTGTTTCAGCCCGTCTGCTTCAGCCCCTCTGTTTCAGCCCCTCTGTTTCTCGCCCTCTGTTTCTCGCCCGCTGTTTCAGCCCCTTTGTTTCTCGCCCTCTGTTTCAGCCCCTCTGTTTCAGTCCCTCTGATTCAGCCCCTCTGATTCAGGCCCTCTGTTTCTCGCCCTCTGTTTCAGCCCCTCTGTTTCAGCCCCTCTGTTTCTGCCCCTCTGTTTCAGCCGCTCTGATTCTCGCCCTCTGTTTCAGCCCCTCTGTTTTTCGCCCTCTGTTTCAGCCCCTCTGTTTCAGGCTCTCTGTTTCAGCCCGTCTGTTTCAGCCCCTCTGTTTCTTGCCCTCTGTTTCTCGCCCGCTGTTTCAGCCCCTTTGTTTCTCGCCCTCTGTTTCAGCCACTCTGTTTCAGCCCCTCTGATTCAGCCCCTCTGTTTCAGCCACTCGGCTTCAGCCCCTCTGTTTCTCGCCCTCAGTTTCTGCCCCTCTGTTTCTCGCCCTCTGTTTCAGCCCCTCTGTTTCTCGCCCTCTGTTTCAGCCCCTCTGTTTCAGCCCCTCTGTTTCTCGCACTCTGTTTCTGCCCCTCAGTTTCTCGCCCTCTGTTTCAGCCCCTCTGTTTCTCGCCTTCTGTTTCAGCCCCTCTGATTCAGCCCCTCTGATTCAGCCCCTCTGTTTCTCGCCCTCTGTTTCAGCCCCTCTGTTTCAGCCCTTCTGTTTCAGCCACTCTGTTTCAGCCCCTCTGTTTCTCGCCCTCTGTTTCAGCCACTCTGTTTCTCGCCCTCTGTTTCAGCCACTCTGTTTCTCGCCTTCTGTTTCAGCCCCTCTGATTCAGCCCCTCTGATTCAGCCCCTCTGTTTCTCGCCCTCTGTTTCAGCCCCTCTGTTTCAGCCCTTCTGTTTCAGCCACTCTGTTTCAGCCCCTCTGTTTCTGGCCCTCTGTTTCAGCCCCTCTGTTTCTCGCCCTCTGTTTCAGCCCCTCTATTTCCGCCCCTCTGTTTCAGCCCCTCTGTTTCAGCCCCTCTGTTTCTCGCCCTCTGTTTCAGCCACTCTGTTTCTCGCCCTCTGTTTCAGCCACTCTGTTTCTCGCCCTCTGTTTCAGCCCCTCTGTTTCAGCCCCTCTGTTTCAGTCCCTCTTTTTCAGCCCCTCTGTTTCTCGCCCTCTGTTTCAGCCCCTCTGTTTCTCGCCCTGTGTTTCAGCCTCTCTGTTTCTCGCCCTCTGTTTCAGCCCCACTGTTTCAGCCCGTCTGTTTCAGCCCCTCTGTTTCAGCCCCTCTGTTTCTCGCCCTCTGTTTCAGCCCCTCTGTTTCTCGCCCTCTGTAACAGGCGCTTTGTTCCAGCCCCTTTGTTTCAGCCCCACTTTTTCAGACCCTCTGTTTCTCGCCCTCTGTTTCTCGCCCTCTGTTTCAGCCACTCTGTTTCTCGCCCTCTGTTTCAGCCCCTCTGTTTCAGCCCATCTGATTCAGCCTGTCTGATTCAGCCCCTCTGTTTCTCGCCCTCTGTTTCAGCCACTCTGTTTCAGCCCCTCTGTTTCTTGCCCTCTGTTTCAGCCCCTCTGTTTCTCGCCCTCTGTTTCAGCCCCTCTGTTTCTCGCCCTCTGTTTCAGCCCCTCTGTTTCTCGCCCTCTGTTTCAGTCCCTCTGTTTCGCGCTCTCTGTTTCAGCCCCTCTGTTTCAGTCCCTCTGTTTCTTGCCGTCTGTTTCTGCCCCTCTGTTTCTCGCCCTCTTTTTCCGCCCCTCTGATTCAGCCCCTCTGTTTCAGACCCTCTGAATCAGCCACTCTGATTCAGCCCCTCTGTTTCAGCCCCTCTGTTTCAGCCCCTCTGTTTCTCGCCCTCTGTTTCAGCCCCTCTGTTTCTCGCCCTCTGTTTCAGCCCCTCTGTTTTTCGCCCTCTGTTTCAGCCCCTCTGTTTCTCGCCCTCTGTTTCAGGCTCTCTGTTTCAGCCCGTCTGCTTCAGCCCCTCTGTTTCAGCCCCTCTGTTCTCGCCCTCTGTTTCTCGCCCGCTGTTTCAGCCCCTTTGTTTCTCGCCCTCTGTTTCAGCCCCTCTGTTTCAGTCCCTCTGATTCAGCCCCTCTGATTCAGCCCTTCTGTTTCTCGCCCTCTGTTTCAGCCCCTCTGTTTCTGCCCCTCTGTTTCAGCCGCTCTGATTCTCGCCCTCTGTTTCAGCCCCTCTGTTTTTCGCCCTCTGTTTCAGCCCCTCTGTTTCAGGCTCTCTGTTTCAGCCCGTCTGTTTCAGCCCCTCTGTTTCTTGCCCTCTGTTTCTCGCCCTCAGTTTCTGCCCCTCTGTTTCTCGCCCTCTTTTTCAGCCCCTCTGTTTCTCGCCCTCTGTTTCAGCCCCTCTGTTTCTCGCCCTGTGTTTCAGCGTCTCTGTTTCTCGCCCTCTGTTTCAGCCCCACTGTTTCAGCCCGTCTGTTTCAGCCCCTCTGTTTCAGCCCCTCTGATTCAGCCCCTCTGTTTCAGCCCCTCTGTTTCAGCCCCTCTGTTTCTCGCCCTCAGTTTCTGCCCCTCTGTTTCTCGCCCTCTTTTTCAGCCCCTCTGTTTCTCGCCCTCTGTTTCAGCCCCTCTGTTTCTCGCCCTGTGTTTCAGCCTCTCTGTTTCTCGCCCTCTGTTTCAGCCCCACTGTTTCAGCCCGTCTGTTTCAGCCCCTCTGTTTCAGCCCCTCTGTTTCTCGCCCTCTGTTTCAGCCACTCTGTTTCTCGCCCTCTGTTTCAGCCCCTCTGTTTCAGCCCATCTGATTCAGCCTGTCTGATTCAGCCCCTCTGTTTCTCGCCCTCTGTTTCAGCCACTCTGTTTCAGCCCCTCTGTTTCTTGCCCTCTGTTTCAGCCCCTCTGTTTCTCGCCCTCTGTTTCAGCCCCTCTGTTTCTCGCCCTCTGTTTCAGCCCCTCTGTTTCTCGCCCTCTGTTTCAGTCCCTCTGTTTCGCGCTCTCTGTTTCAGCCCCTCTGTTTCAGTCCCTCTGTTTCTTGCCCTCTGTTTCTGCCCCTCTGTTTCTCGCCCTCTTTTTCCGCCCCTCTGATTCAGCCCCTCTGTTTCAGACCCTCTGAATCAGCCACTCTGATTCAGCCCCTCTGTTTCAGCCCCTCTGTTTCAGCCCCTCTGTTTCTCGCCCTCTGTTTCAGCCCCTTTGTTTCTCGCCCCCTGTTTCAGCCCCTCTGTTTCAGTCCCTCTGATTCAGCCCCTCTGATTCAGCCCCTCTGTTTCTCGCCCTCTGTTTCAGCCCCTCTGTTTCAGCCCCTCTGTTTCTGCCCCTCTGTTTCAGCCGCTCTGATTCTCGCCCTCTGTTTCAGCCCCTCTGTTTTTCGCCCTCTGTTTCAGCCCCTCTGTTTCAGGCTCTCTGTTTCAGCCCGTCTGTTTCAGCCCCTCTGTTTCTTGCCCTCTGTTTCTCGCCCTCAGTTTCTGCCCCTCTGTTTCTCGCCCTCTTTTTCAGCCCCTCTGTTTCTCGCCCTCTGTTTCAGCCCCTCTGTTTCTCGCCCAGTGTTTCAGCCTCTCTGTTTCTCGCCCTCTGTTTCAGCCCCACTGTTTCAGCCCGTCTGTTTCAGCCCCTCTGTTTCAGCCCCTCTGATTCAGCCCCTCTGTTTCAGCCCCTCTGTTTCAGCCCCTCTGTTTCTCGCCCTCAGTTTCTGCCCCTCTGTTTCTCGCCCTGTTTTTCAGCCCCTCTGTTTCTCGCCCTCTGTTTCAGCCTCTCTGTTTCTCACCCTGTGTTTCAGCCTCTCTGTTTCTCGCCCTCTGTTTCAGCCCCACTGTTTCAGCCCGTCTGTTTCAGCCCCTCTGTTTCAGCCCCTCTGTTTCTCGCCCTCTGTTTCAGCCCCTCTGTTTCTCGCCCTCTGTAACAGGCGCTTTGTTTCAGCCCCTTTGTTTCAGCCCCACTTTTTCAGCCCCTCTGTTTCTCGCCCTCTGTTTCTCGCCCTCTGTTTCAGCCACTCTGTTTCTCGCCCTCTGTTTCAGCCCCTCTGTTTCAGCCCATCTGATTCAGCCTGTCTGATTCAGCCCCTCTGTTTCTCGCCCTCTGTTTCAGCCACTCTGTTTCAGCCCCTCTGTTTCTTGCCCTCTGTTTCAGCCCCTCTGTTTCTCGCCCTCTGTTTCAGCCCCTCTGTTTCTCGCCCTCTGTTTCAGCCCCTCTGTTTCTCGCCCTCTGTTTCAGTCCCTCTGTTTCGCGCTCTCTGTTTCAGCCCCTCTGTTTCAGTCCCTCTGTTTCTTGCCCTCTGTTTCTGCCCCTCTGTTTCTCGCCCTCTTTTTCCGCCCCTCTGATTCAGCCCCTCTGTTTCAGACCCTCTGAATCAGCCACTCTGATTCAGCCTCTCTGTTTCAGCCCCTCTGTTTCAGCCCCTCTGTTTCTCGCCCTCTGTTTCAGCCCCTCTGTTTCTCGCCCTCTGTTTCAGCCCCTCTGTTTTTCGCCCTCTGTTTCAGCCCCTCTGTTTCTCGCCCTCTGTTTCAGGCTCTCTGTTTCAGCCCGTCTGCTTCAGCCCCTCTGTTTCAGCCCCTCTGTTTCTCGCCCTCTGTTTCTCGCCCGCTGTTTCAGCCCCTTTGTTTCTCGCCCTCTGTTTCAGCCCCTCTGTTTCAGTCCCTCTGATTCAGCCCCTCTGATTCAGCCCCTCTGTTTCTCGCCCTCTGTTTCAGCCCCTCTGTTTCAGCCCCTCTGTTTCTGCCCCTCTGTTTCAGCCGCTCTGATTCTCGCCCTCTGTTTCAGCCCCTCTGTTTTTCGCCCTCTGTTTCAGCCCCTCTGTTTCAGGCTCTCTGTTTCAGCCCGTCTGTTTCAGCCCCTCTGTTTCTTGCCCTCTGTTTCTCGCCCGCTGTTTCAGCCCCTTTGTTTCTCGCCCTCTGTTTCAGCCCCTCTGTTTCAGCCCCTCTGATTCAGCCCCTCTGTTTCAGCCACTCGGCTTCAGCCCCTCTGTTTCTCGCCCTCAGTTTCTGCCCCTCTGTTTCTCGCCCTCTGTTTCAGCCCCTCTGTTTCTCGCCCTCTGTTTCAGCCCCTCTGTTTCAGCCCCTCTGTTTCTCGCCCTCAGTTTCTGCCCCTCTGTTTCTCGCCCTCTGTTTCAGCCCCTCTGTTTCTCGCCCTCTGTTTCAGCCCCTCTGTTTCAGCCCCTCTGTTTCTCGCACTCTGTTTCTGCCCCTCTGTTTCTCACCCTCTGTTTCAGACCCTCTGTTTCAGCCACTCTGTTTCAGCCACTCTGTTTCTTGCCCTCTGTTTCAGCCCCTCTGTTTCTCGACCTCTGTTTCAGTCCCTCTGTTTCTCGCCATCTGTTTCAGCCCCTCTGTTTCGCGCTCTCTGTTTCAGCCCCTCTGTTTCAGCTCCTCTGTTTCTCGCACTCTGTTTCTGCCCCTCTGTTTCTCGCCCTCTGTTTCAGCCCCTCTGATTAAGCCCCTCTGTTTCAGCCCCTCTGAATCAGCCCCTCTGATTCAGCCCCTCTGTTTCAGCCCCTCTGTTTCAGCCCCTCTGTTTCTCGCCCTCTGTTTCAGCCCCTCTGTTTCTCACCCTCTGTTTCAGACCCTCTGTTTCAGCCCCTCTGTTTCTCGCTCTCTGTTTCAGCCCCTCTGTTTCTCGCCCTCTGTTTCAGCCCCTCTGATTCAGCCCCTCTGTTTCTCGCCCTCTGTTTCAGACCCTCTGTTTCTCGCCCTCTGTTTCAGCCCCTCTGTTTCTCGCCCGCTGTTTCAGCCCCTCTGTTTCAGCCCCTCTGTTTCTCGCCTTCTGTTTCAGCCCCTCTGTTTCTCGCCCTCTGTTTCAGCCTCTCTGTTTCTCGCCCTCTGTTTCAGCCCCTCTATTTCTCGCCCTCTGTTTCAGCCCCTCTGTTTTAGCCCCACTGTTTCAGCCCCTTTGTTTCAGCCCCTCTGTTTCTCGCCCTCTGTTTCAGCCGCTTTGTTTCTCGCCCTCTGTATCAGCCCCTCTGTTTCAGCCCAACTAATTCAGTCCCTCTGTTTCTCGCCCTCTGTTTATGGCCCTCTGTTTCAGCCCCTCTGTTTCTCGCTCTCTGTTTCAGCCCCTCTGTTTCAGCCCCTCTGTTTCAGCCCCTCTGTTTCTCGCCCTCTGTTTCAGCCCCTCTGTTTCTTGCCCTCTGTTTCAGCAACTCTGTTTCTCGCCCTCTGTTTCAGCCTCTCTGTTTCTCGCACTCTGTTTCAGCCCCTCTGTTTCAGCCCCTCTGTTTCAGCCCCTCTGTTTCAGCCCCTCTGTTTCTCGCCCTCTGTTTCAGCCCCTCTGATTCAGCCCTTCTGTTTCTCGCCCTCTGTTTCAGCCTCTCTGTTTCTCGCCCTCTGTTTCAGCCCCTCTGTTTCAGCCCCTCTGTTTCAGCCCCTCTGTTTCTCGCCCTCTGTTTCAGCCCCTCTGTTTCTCGCCCTCTGTTTCAGCCCCTCTGTTTCTCGCCCTTTGTTTCAGCCCCTCTGTTTCTCGCCCTCTGTTTCAGCCCCTCTGTTTCAGCCCCTCTGTTTCAGCCCCTCTGTTTCTCGCCCTCTGTTTCAGCCCCTCTGTTTCTCGCCCTCTGTTGCAGCCCCTCGGTTTCTCGCCCTCTGTTTCAGCCCCACTATTTCTCGCCCTCTGTTTCAGCCCCTCTATTTTAGCCCCACTGTTTCAGCCCCTTTGTTTCAGCCACTGTTTCTCGCCCTCTATTTCAGCCCCTCTGTTTCCGCCCCTCTGTTTCAGCCCCTCTGTTTCTCGCCCTCTGTTTCAGCCCCTCTGTTTCTAGCCCTCTGTTTCAGCCCCTCTGTTTCAGCCCCTCTGTTTCGCGCTCTCTGTTTCAGCCCCTCTGTTTCTGCTCCTCTGTTTCTCGCCCTCTGTTTCTGCCCCTCTGTTTCTCGCCCTCTGTTTCAGCCCCTCTGTTTCTCGCCCTCTGTTTCAGCCCCTCTGAATCAGCCCCTCTGTTTCTCGCCCTCTGTTTCAGCCCCTCTGTTTCTCGCCCTCTGTTTCAGCCCCTCTGTTTCTCGCCCTCTGTTTCAGCCCCTCTGTTTCAGCCCCTCTGTTTCAGCCCCTATGTTTCTCGCCCTCTGTTTCAGCCCCTCTGTTTCTCGCCCTCTGTTTCAGCCCCACTATTTCTCGCCCTCTGTTTCAGCCCCTCTGTTTTAGCCCCACTGTTTCAGCCCCTTTGTTTCAGCCCCTCTGTTTCTCGCCCTCTGTTTCAGCCGCTCTGTTTCTCGCCCTCTGTATCAGCCCTCTGTTTCAGCCCCTCTATTTCTCGCCCTCTGTTTCAGCGCCTCTGTTTTAGCCCCACTGTTTCAGCCCCTCTGTTTCAGTCCCTCTGTTTCTCGCCCTCTGTTTCAGCCCCTTTGTTTCAGCCCCTCTGTTTCTCGCCCTCTGTTTCAGCCGCTCTGTTTCTCGCCCTCTGTATCAGCCCCTCTGTTTCAGCCCCTATGTTTCAGTCCCTCTGTTTCTCGCCCTCTGTTTCAGCCCCTCTGTTTCAGCCCCTCTGTTTCTCGCCCTCTGTTTCAGCCCCTCTGTTTCTTGCCCTCTGTTTCAGCCACTCTGTTTCTCGCCCTCTGTTTCAGCCTCTCTGTATCTCGCCCTCTGTTTCAGCCCCTCTGTTTCAGCCCCTCTGTTTCAGCCCTCTGTTTCTCGCCCTCTGTTTCAGGCCCTCTGTTTCTCGCCCTCTGTTTCAGCCTCTCTGTTTCTCGCCCTCTGTTTCAGCCCCTCTCTTTCAGCCCCTCTGTATCTCGCCCTCTGTTTCAGCCCCGCTGTTTCTCGCCCTCTGTATCAGCCGCTTTGTTTCAGCCCCTCTGTTTCAGCCCCTCTTTTTCAGCCGCTTTGTTTCAGCCCCTCTGTTTCAGCCCCTCTTTTTCAGCCCCTCTGTTTCTCGCCCTCTGTTTCTCGCCCACTGTTTCAGCCCCTCTGTTTCAGCCCCTCTGTTTCTCGCCCTCTGTTTCAGCCCCTCTGTTTCTTGCCCTCTGTTTCAGCCCCTCTGGTTCTCGCCCTCTGTTTCAGCCTCTTTGTTTCTTGCCCTCGGATTCAGCCCCTCTGTTTCAGCCCCTCTGTTTCAGCCCCTCTGTTTCAGCCCCTCTGTTTCTCGCCCTCTGTTTCAGCCCCTCTGTTTCTCGCCCTCTGTTTCAGCCCCTCTGATTCAGCCACTCTGTTTCAGCCCCTCTGATTCAGCCCCTCTGTTTCAGCCCCTCTCTTTCAGCCCCTTTGTTTCAGCCCCTCTGTTTCATCTACTCTGTTTCTCGCCCTCTGTTTCTCACCCTCTGTTTTAGCCCCACTGTTTCAGCCCCTTTGTTTCAGCCCCTCTGTTTCTCGCCCTCTGTTTCAGCCGCTTTGTTTCTCGCCCTCTGTATCAGCCCCTCTGTTTCAGCCCAACTAATTCAGTCCCTCTGTTTCTCGCCCTCTGTTTATGGCCCTCTGTTTCAGCCCCTCTGTTTCTCGCTCTCTGTTTCAGCCCCTCTGTTTCAGCCCCTCTGTTTCAGCCCCTCTGTTTCTCGCCCTCTGTTTCAGCCCCTCTGTTTCTTGCCCTCTGTTTCAGCAACTCTGTTTCTCGCCCTCTGTTTCAGCCTCTCTGTTTCTCGCACTCTGTTTCAGCCCCTCTGTTTCAGCCCCTCTGTTTCAGCCCCTCTGTTTCAGCCCCTCTGTTTCTCGCCCTCTGTTTCAGCCCCTCTGATTCAGCCCTTCTGTTTCTCGCCCTCTGTTTCAGCCTCTCTGTTTCTCGCCCTCTGTTTCAGCCCCTCTGATTCAGCCACTCTGTTTCAGCCCCTCTGATTCAGCCCCTCTGTTTCAGCCCCTCTCTTTCAGCCCCTTTGTTTCAGCCCCTCTGTTTCATCTACTCTATTTCTCGCCCTCTGTTTCAGCCCCTCTGTTTTAGCCCCACTGTTTCAGCCCCTTTGTTTCAGCCCCTCTGTTTCTCGCCCTCTGTTTCAGCCGCTTTGTTTCTCGCCCTCTGTATCAGCCCCTCTGTTTCAGCCCAACTAATTCAGTCCCTCTGTTTCTCGCCCTCTGTTTATGGCCCTCTGTTTCAGCCCCTCTGTTTCTCGCTCTCTGTTTCAGCCCCTCTGTTTCAGCCCCTCTGTTTCAGCCCCTCTGTTTCTCGCCCTCTGTTTCAGCCCCTCTGTTTCTTGCCCTCTGTTTCAGCAACTCTGTTTCTCGCCCTCTGTTTCAGCCTCTCTGTTTCTCGCACTCTGTTTCAGCCCCTCTGTTTCAGCCCCTCTGTTTCAGCCCCTCTGTTTCAGCCCCTCTGTTTCTCGCCCTCTGTTTCAGCCCCTCTGATTCAGCCCTTCTGTTTCTCGCCCTCTGTTTCAGCCTCTCTGTTTCTCGCCCTCTGTTTCAGCCCCTCTGTTTCAGCCCCTCTGTTTCAGCCCCTCTGTTTCTCGCCCTCTGTTTCAGCCCCTCTGTTTCTCGCCCTCTGTTTCAGCCCCTCTGTTTCTCGCCCTTTGTTTCAGCCCCTCTGTTTCTCGCCCTCTGTTTCAGCCCCTCTGTTTCAGCCCCTCTGTTTCAGCCCCTCTGTTTCTCGCCCTCTGTTTCAGCCCCTCTGTTTCTCGCCCTCTGTTGCAGCCCCTCGGTTTCTCGCCCTCTGTTTCAGCCCCACTATTTCTCGCCCTCTGTTTCAGCCCCTCTATTTTAGCCCCACTGTTTCAGCCCCTGTGTTTCAGCCTCTCTGTTTCTCGCCCTCTGTTTCAGCCCCACTGTTTCAGCCCGTCTGTTTCAGCCCCTCTGTTTCAGCGCCTCTGTTTCAGCCCCTCTCTTTCAGCCCCTTTGTTTCAGCCCCTCTGTTTCATCTACTCTATTTCTCGCCCTCTGTTTCAGCCCCTCTGTTTTAGCCCCACTGTTTCAGCCCCTTTGTTTCAGCCCCTCTGTTTCTCGCCCTCTGTTTCAGCCGCTTTGTTTCTCGCCCTCTGTATCAGCCCCTCTGTTTCAGCCCAACTAATTCAGTCCCTCTGTTTCTCGCCCTCTGTTTATGGCCCTCTGTTTCAGCCCCTCTGTTTCTCGCTCTCTGTTTCAGCCCCTCTGTTTCAGCCCCTCTGTTTCAGCCCCTCTGTTTCTCGCCCTCTGTTTCAGCCCCTCTGTTTCTTGCCCTCTGTTTCAGCAACTCTGTTTCTCGCCCTCTGTTTCAGCCTCTCTGTTTCTCGCACTCTGTTTCAGCCCCTCTGTTTCAGCCCCTCTGTTTCAGCCCCTCTGTTTCAGCCCCTCTGTTTCTCGCCCTCTGTTTCAGCCCCTCTGATTCAGCCCTTCTGTTTCTCGCCCTCTGTTTCAGCCTCTCTGTTTCTCGCCCTCTGTTTCAGCCCCTCTGTTTCAGCCCCTCTGTTTCAGCCCCTCTGTTTCTCGCCCTCTGTTTCAGCCCCTCTGTTTCTCGCCCTCTGTTTCAGCCCCTCTGTTTCTCGCCCTTTGTTTCAGCCCCTCTGTTTCTCGCCCTCTGTTTCAGCCCCTCTGTTTCAGCCCCTCTGTTTCAGCCCCTCTGTTTCTCGCCCTCTGTTTCAGCCCCTCTGTTTCTCGCCCTCTGTTGCAGCCCCTCGGTTTCTCGCCCTCTGTTTCAGCCCCACTATTTCTCGCCCTCTGTTTCAGCCCCTCTATTTTAGCCCCACTGTTTCAGCCCCTTTGTTTCAGCCACTGTTTCTCGCCCTCTATTTCAGCCCCTCTGTTTCCGCACCTCTGTTTCAGCCCCTCTGTTTCTCGCCCTCTGTTTCAGCCCCTCTGTTTCTAGCCCTCTGTTTCAGCCCCTCTGTTTCAGCCCCTCTGTTTCGCGCTCTCTGTTTCAGCCCCTCTGTTTCTGCTCCTCTGTTTCTCGCCCTCTGTTTCTGCCCCTCTGTTTCTCGCCCTCTGTTTCAGCCCCTCTGTTTCTCGCCCTCTGTTTCAGCCCCTCTGAATCAGCCCCTCTGTTTCTCGCCCTCTGTTTCAGCCCCTCTGTTTCTCGCCCTCTGTTTCAGCCCCTCTGTTTCTCGCCCTCTGTTTCAGCCCCTCTGTTTCAGCCCCTCTGTTTCAGCCCCTATGTTTCTCGCCCTCTGTTTCAGCCCCTCTGTTTCTCGCCCTCTGTTTCAGCCCCACTATTTCTCGCCCTCTGTTTCAGCCCCTCTGTTTTAGCCCCACTGTTTCAGCCCCTTTGTTTCAGCCCCTCTGTTTCTCGCCCTCTGTTTCAGCCGCTCTGTTTCTCGCCCTCTGTATCAGCCCTCTGTTTCAGCCCCTCTGTTTCAGTCCCTCTGTTTCTCGCCCTCTGTTTCAGCCCCTCTGTTTCAGCCCCTCTGTTTCTCGCCCTCTGTTTCAGCCCCTCTGTTTCTTGCCCTCTGTTTCAGCCACTCTGTTTCTCGCCCTCTGTTTCAGCCTCTCTGTATCTCGCCCTCTGTTTCAGCCCCTCTGTTTCAGACCCTCTGTTTCAGCCCCTCTGTTTCAGCCCTCTGTTTCTCGCCCTCTGTTTCAGTCCCTCTGTTTCTCGCCCTCTGTTTCAGCCTCTCTGTTTCTCGCCATCTGTTTCAGCCCCTCACTTTCAGCCCCTCTGTTTCTCGCCCTCTGTTTCAGCCCCTCTATTTCTCGCCCTCTGTTTCAGCCCCTCTGTTTTAGCCCCACTGTTTCAGCCCCTTTGTTTCAGCCCCTCTATTTCTCGCCCTCTGTTTCAGCCCCTCTGTTTTAGCCCCACTGTTTCAGCCCCTTTGTTTCAGCCCCTCTGTTTCAGCCCCTCTGTTACAGCCCCTCTGTTTCAGGCCCTCTGTTTCTCGCCCTCTGTTTCAGCCTCTCTGTTTCTCGCCCTCTGTTTCAGCCCCTCTCTTTCAGCCCCTCTGTTTCTCGCCCTCTGTTTCAGCCCCTCTATTTCTCGCCCTCTGTTTCAGCGCCTCTGTTTTAGCCCCACTGTTTCAGCCCCTCTGTTTCAGTCCCTCTGTTTCTCGCCCTCTGTTTCAGCCCCTTTGTTTCAGCCCCTCTGTTTCTCGCCCTCTGTTTCAGCCGCTCTGTTTCTCGCCCTCTGTATCAGCCCCTCTGTTTCAGCCCCTATGTTTCAGTCCCTCTGTTTCTCGCCCTCTGTTTCAGCCCCTCTGTTTCAGCCCCTCTGTTTCTCGCCCTCTGTTTCAGCCCCTCTGTTTCTTGCCCTCTGTTTCAGCCACTCTGTTTCTCGCCCTCTGTTTCAGCCTCTCTGTATCTCGCCCTCTGTTTCAGCCCCTCTGTTTCAGCCCCTCTGTTTCAGCCCTCTGTTTCTCGCCCTCTGTTTCAGGCCCTCTGTTTCTCGCCCTCTGTTTCAGCCTCTCTGTTTCTCGCCCTCTGTTTCAGCCCCTCTCTTTCAGCCCCTCTGTATCTCGCCCTCTGTTTCAGCCCCGCTGTTTCTCGCCCTCTGTATCAGCCGCTTTGTTTCAGCCCCTCTGTTTCAGCCCCTCTTTTTCAGCCGCTTTGTTTCAGCCCCTCTGTTTCAGCCCCTCTTTTTCAGCCCCTCTGTTTCTCGCCCTCTGTTTCTCGCCCACTGTTTCAGCCCCTCTGTTTCAGCCCCTCTGTTTCTCGCCCTCTGTTTCAGCCCCTCTGTTTCTTGCCCTCTGTTTCAGCCCCTCTGGTTCTCGCCCTCTGTTTCAGCCTCTTTGTTTCTTGCCCTCGGATTCAGCCCCTCTGTTTCAGCCCCTCTGTTTCAGCCCCTCTGTTTCAGCCCCTCTGTTTCTCGCCCTCTGTTTCAGCCCCTCTGTTTCTCGCCCTCTGTTTCAGCCCCTCTGATTCAGCCACTCTGTTTCAGCCCCTCTGATTCAGCCCCTCTGTTTCAGCCCCTCTCTTTCAGCCCCTTTGTTTCAGCCCCTCTGTTTCATCTACTCTGTTTCTCGCCCTCTGTTTCTCACCCTCTGTTTCTCGCCCTCTGTTTCAGCCCCTCTGTTTTTCGCCCTCTGTTTCAGCCCCTCTGTTTCTCGCCCTCTGTTTCAGGCTCTCTGTTTCAGCCCGTCTGCTTCAGCCCCTCTGTTTCAGCCCCTCTGTTTCTCGCCCTCTGATTCTCGCCCGCTGTTTCAGCCCCTTTGTTTCTCGCCCTCTGTTTCAGCCCCTCTGTTTCAGTCCCTCTGATTCAGCCCCTCTGATTCAGCCCCTCTGTTTCTTGCCCTCTTGTTTCTCGCCCGCTGTTTCAGCCCCTTTGTTTCTCGCCCTCTGTTTCAGCCCCTCTGTTTCAGCCCCTCTGATTCAGCCCCTCTGTTTCAGCCCCTCTGTTTCAGCCCCTCTGTTTCTCGCCCTCAGTTTCTGCCCCTCTGTTTCTCGCCCTCTGTTTCAGCCCCTCTGTTTCTCGCCCTCTGTTTCAGCCCCTCTGTTTCAGCCCCTCTGTTTCTCGCACTCTGTTTCTGCCCCTCAGTTTCTCGCCCTCTGTTTCAGCCCCTCTGTTTCTCGCCTTCTGTTTCAGCCCCTCTGATTCAGCCCCTCTGTTTCAGCCCCTCTGATTCAGCCCCTCTGATTCAGCCCCTCTGTTTCTCGCCCTCTGTTTCATCCCCTCTGTTTCAGCCCTTCTGTTTCAGCCACTCTGTTTCAGCCCCTCTGTTTCTTGCCCTCTGTTTCAGCCGCTCTGTTTCTCGACCTCTGTTTCAGTCCCTCTGTTTCTCGACATCTGTTTCAGCCCCTCTGTTTCGCGCTCTCTGTTTCAGCCCCTCTGTTTCAGCTCCTCTGTTTCTCGCCCTCTGTTTCTGCCCCTCTGTTTCTCGCCCTCTGTTTCAGCCCCTCTGATTAAGCCCCTCTGTTTCAGCCCCTCTGAATCAGCCCCTCTGATTCAGCCCCTCTGTTTCAGCCCCTCTGTTTCAGCCCCTCTGTTTCTCGCCCTCTGTTTCAGCCCCTCTGTTTCTCACCCTTTGTTTCAGACCCTCTGTTTCAGCCCCTCTGTTTCTCGCCCTCTGTTTCAGCCCCTCTGTTTCTCGCCCTCTGTTTCAGCCCCTCTGATTCAGCACCTCTGTTTCTCGCCCTCTGTTTCAGCAACTCTGTTTCTCGCCCTCTGTTTCAGCCTCTCTGTTTCTCGCCCTGTGTTTCAGCCCCTCTGTTTCAGCCCCTCTGTTTCAGCCCCTCTGTTTCAGCCCCTCTGTTTCTCGCCCTCTGTTTCAGCCCCTCTGATTCAGCCCTTCTGTTTCTCGCCCTCTGTTTCAGCCTCTCTGTTTCTCGCCCTCTGTTTCAGCCCCTCTGTTTCAGCCCCTCTGTTTCAGCCCCTCTGTTTCTCGCCCTCTGTTTCAGCCCCTCTGTTTCTCGCCCTCTGTTTCAGCCCCTCTGTTTCTCGCCCTTTGTTTCAGCCCCTCTGTTTCTCGCCCTCTGTTTCAGCCCCTCTGTTTCAGCCCCTCTGTTTCAGCCCCTCTGTTTCTCGCCCTCTGTTTCAGCCCCTCTGTTTCTCGCCCTCTGTTGCAGCCCCTCGGTTTCTCGCCCTCTGTTTCAGCCCCACTATTTCTCGCCCTCTGTTTCAGCCCCTCTATTTTAGCCCCACTGTTTCAGCCCCTTTGTTTCAGCCACTGTTTCTCGCCCTCTATTTCAGCCCCTCTGTTTCCGCCCCTCTGTTTCGCGCTCTCTGTTTCAGCCCTTCTGTTTCTGCTCCTCTGTTTCTCGCCCTCTGTTTCTGCCCCTCTGTTTCTCGCCCTCTGTTTCAGCCCCTCTGTTTCTCGCCCTCTGTTTCAGCCCCTCTGAATCAGCCCCTCTGTTTCTCGCCCTCTGTTTCAGCCCCTCTGTTTCTCGCCCTCTGTTTCAGCCCCTCTGTTTCAGCCCCTCTGTTTCGCGCTCTCTGTTTCAGCCCTTCTGTTTCTGCTCCTCTGTTTCTCGCCCTCTGTTTCTGCCCCTCTGTTTCTCGCCCTCTGTTTCAGCCCCTCTGTTTCTCGCCCTCTGTTTCAGCCCCTCTGAATCAGCCCCTCTGTTTCTCGCCCTCTGTTTCAGCCCCTCTGTTTCTCGCCCTCTGTTTCAGCCCCTCTGTTTCTCGCCCTCTGTTTCAGCCCCTCTGTTTCAGCCCCTCTGTTTCAGCCCCTATGTTTCTCGCCCTCTGTTTCAGCCCCTCTGTTTCTCGCCCTCTGTTTCAGCCCCACTATTTCTCGCCCTCTGTTTCAGCCCCTCTGTTTTAGCCCCACTGTTTCAGCCCCTTTGTTTCAGCCCCTCTGTTTCTCGCCCTCTGTTTCAGCCGCTCTGTTTCTCGCCCTCTGTATCAGCCCTCTGTTTCAGCCCCTCTGTTTCAGTCCCTCTGTTTCTCGCCCTCTGTTTCAGCCCCTCTGTTTCTCGCCCTCTGTTTCAGCCCCTCTGTTTCTTGCCCTCTGTTTCAGCCACTCTGTTTCTCGCCCTCTGTTTCAGCCTCTCTGTATCTCGCCCTCTGTTTCAGCCCCTCTGTTTCAGACCCTCTGTTTCAGCCCCTCTGTTTCAGCCCTCTGTTTCTCGCCCTCTGTTTCAGTCCCTCTGTTTCTCGCCCTCTGTTTCAGCCTCTCTGTTTCTCGCCATCTGTTTCAGCCCCTCACTTTCAGCCCCTCTGTTACTCGCCCTCTGTTTCAGCCCCTCTATTTCTCGCCCTCTGTTTCAGCCCCTCTGTTTTAGCCCCACTGTTTCAGCCCCTTTGTTTCAGCCCCTCTATTTCTCGCCCTCTGTTTCAGCCCCTCTGTTTTAGCCCCACTGTTTCAGCCCCTTTGTTTCAGCCCCTCTGTTTCAGCCCCTCTGTTACAGCCCCTCTGTTTCAGGCCCTCTGTTTCTCGCCCTCTGTTTCAGCCTCTCTGTTTCTCGCCCTCTGTTTCAGCCCCTCTCTTTCAGCCCCTCTGTTTCTCGCCCTCTGTTTCAGCCCCTCTATTTCTCGCCCTCTGTTTCAGCGCCTCTGTTTTAGTCCCACTGTTTCAGCCCCTCTGTTTCAGTCCCTCTGTTTCTCGCCCTCTGTTTCAGCCCCTTTGTTTCAGCCCCTCTGTTTCTCGCCCTCTGTTTCAGCCGCTCTGTTTCTCGCCCTCTGTATCAGCCCCTCTGTTTCAGCCCCTATGTTTCAGTCCCTCTGTTTCTCGCCCTCTGTTTCAGCCCCTCTGTTTCAGCCCCTCTGTTTCTCGCCCTCTGTTTCAGCCCCTCTGTTTCTTGCCCTCTGTTTCAGCCACTCTGTTTCTCGCCCTCTGTTTCAGCCTCTCTGTATCTCGCCCTCTGTTTCAGCCCCTCTGTTTCAGCCCCTCTGTTTCAGCCCTCTGTTTCTCGCCCTCTGTTTCAGGCCCTCTGTTTCTCGCCCTCTGTTTCAGCCTCTCTGTTTCTCGCCCTCTGTTTCAGCCCCTCTCTTTCAGCCCCTCTGTATCTCGCCCTCTGTTTCAGCCCCGCTGTTTCTCGCCCTCTGTATCAGCCGCTTTGTTTCAGCCCCTCTGTTTCAGCCCCTCTTTTTCAGCCGCTTTGTTTCAGCCCCTCTGTTTCAGCCCCTCTTTTTCAGCCCCTCTGTTTCTCGCCCTCTGTTTCTCGCCCACTGTTTCAGCCCCTCTGTTTCAGCCCCTCTGTTTCTCGCCCTCTGTTTCAGCCCCTCTGTTTCTTGCCCTCTGTTTCAGCCCCTCTGGTTCTCGCCCTCTGTTTCAGCCTCTTTGTTTCTTGCCCTCGGATTCAGCCCCTCTGTTTCAGCCCCTCTGTTTCAGCCCCTCTGTTTCAGCCCCTCTGTTTCTCGCCCTCTGTTTCAGCCCCTCTGTTTCTCGCCCTCTGTTTCAGCCCCTCTGATTCAGCCACTCTGTTTCAGCCCCTCTGATTCAGCCCCTCTGTTTCAGCCCCTCTCTTTCAGCCCCTTTGTTTCAGCCCCTCTGTTTCATCTACTCTGTTTCTCGCCCTCTGTTTCTCACCCTCTGTTTCTCGCCCTCTGTTTCAGCCCCTCTGTTTTTCGCCCTCTGTTTCAGCCCCTCTGTTTCTCGCCCTCTGTTTCAGGCTCTCTGTTTCAGCCCGTCTGCTTCAGCCCCTCTGTTTCAGCCCCTCTGTTTCTCGCCCTCTGATTCTCGCCCGCTGTTTCAGCCCCTTTGTTTCTCGCCCTCTGTTTCAGCCCCTCTGTTTCAGTCCCTCTGATTCAGCCCCTCTGATTCAGCCCCTCTGTTTCTTGCCCTCTGTTTCTCGCCCGCTGTTTCAGCCCCTTTGTTTCTCGCCCTCTGTTTCAGCCCCTCTGTTTCAGCCCCTCTGATTCAGCCCCTCTGTTTCAGCCCCTCTGTTTCAGCCCCTCTGTTTCTCGCCCTCAGTTTCTGCCCCTCTGTTTCTCGCCCTCTGTTTCAGCCCCTCTGTTTCTCGCCCTCTGTTTCAGCCCCTCTGTTTCAGCCCCTCTGTTTCTCGCACTCTGTTTCTGCCCCTCAGTTTCTCGCCCTCTGTTTCAGCCCCTCTGTTTCTCGCCTTCTGTTTCAGCCCCTCTGATTCAGCCCCTCTGTTTCAGCCCCTCTGATTCAGCCCCTCTGATTCAGCCCCTCTGTTTCTCGCCCTCTGTTTCATCCCCTCTGTTTCAGCCCTTCTGTTTCAGCCACTCTGTTTCAGCCCCTCTGTTTCTTGCCCTCTGTTTCAGCCGCTCTGTTTCTCGACCTCTGTTTCAGTCCCTCTGTTTCTCGACATCTGTTTCAGCCCCTCTGTTTCGCGCTCTCTGTTTCAGCCCCTCTGTTTCAGCTCCTCTGTTTCTCGCCCTCTGTTTCTGCCCCTCTGTTTCTCGCCCTCTGTTTCAGCCCCTCTGATTAAGCCCCTCTGTTTCAGCCCCTCTGAATCAGCCCCTCTGATTCAGCCCCTCTGTTTCAGCCCCTCTGTTTCAGCCCCTCTGTTTCTCGCCCTCTGTTTCAGCCCCTCTGTTTCTCACCCTTTGTTTCAGACCCTCTGTTTCAGCCCCTCTGTTTCTCGCCCTCTGTTTCAGCCCCTCTGTTTCTCGCCCTCTGTTTCAGCCCCTCTGATTCAGCACCTCTGTTTCTCGCCCTCTGTTTCAGCCCCTCTGTTTCTCGCCCTCTGTTTCAGCCCCTCTGTTTCTCGCCCTCTGTTTCAGCCCCTCTGTTTCTCACCCTTTGTTTCAGACCCTCTGTTTCAGCCCCTCTGTTTCTCGCTCTCTGTTTCAGCCCCTCTGTTTCTCGCCCTCTGTTTCAGCCCCTCTGTTTCTCGCCCTCTGTTTCAGCCCCTCTGTTTCTCGCCCTCTGTTTCAGCCCCTCTGTTTCTCACCCTTTGTTTCAGACCCTCTGTTTCAGCCCCTCTGTTTCTCGCTCTCTGTTTCAGCCCCTCTGTTTCTCGCCCTCTGTTTCAGCCCCTCTGATTCAGCCCCTCTGTTTCTCGCCCTCTGTTTCAGCCCCTCTGTTTCTCGCCCTCTGTTTCAGCCCCTCTGTTTCTCGCCCTTTGTTTCAGCCCCTCTGTTTCAGCCCCTCTGTTTCTCGCCTTCTGTTTTAGCCCCACTGTTTCAGCCCCTTTGTTTCAGCCCCTCTGTTTCTCGCCCTCTGTTTCAGCCGCTCTGTTTCTCGCCCTCTGTATCAGCCCCTCTGTTTCAGCCCAACTGATTCAGTCCCTCTGTTTCTCGCCCTCTGTTTATGGCCCTCTGTTTCAGCACCTCTGTTTCTCGCTCTCTGTTTCAGCCCCTCTGTTTCAGCCCCTCTGTTTCAGCCCCTCTGTTTCTCGCCCTCTGTTTCAGCCCCTCTGTTTCTTGCCCTCTGTTTCAGCAACTCTGTTTCTCGCCCTCTGTTTCAGCCTCTCTGTTTCTCGCCCTCTGTTTCAGCCCCTCTGTTTCAGCCTCTCTGTTTCAGCCCCTCTGTTTCAGCCCCTCTGTTTCTCGCCCTCTGTTTCAGCCCCTCTGATTCAGCCCCTCTGTTTCTCGCCCTCTGTTTCAGCCTCTCTGTTTCTCGCCCTCTGTTTCAGCCCCTCTGTTTCTCGCCCTCTGTTTCAGCCCCTCTGTTTCTCGCCCTCTGTTTCAGCCCCTCTGTTTCAGCCCCTCTGTTTCAGCCCCTCTGTTTCTCGCCCTTTGTTTCAGCCCCTCTGTTTCTCGCCCTCTGTTTCAGCCCCTCTGTTTCAGCCCCTCTGTTTCAGCCCCTCTGTTTCTCGCCCTCTGTTTCAGCCCCTCTGTTTCTCGCCCTCTGTTGCAGCCCCTCGTTTTCTCGCCCTCTGTTTCAGCCCCTCTATTTCTCGCCCTCTGTTTCAGCCCCTCTATTTTAGCCCCACTGTTTCAGCCCCTTTGTTTCAGCCACTGTTTCTCGCCCTCTGTTTCAGCCCCTCTGTTTCCGCCCCTCTGTTTCAGCCCCTCTGTTTCTCGCTCTCTGTTTCAGCCCCTCTGTTTCCGCCCCTCTGTTTCAGCCCCTCTGTTTCAGCCCCTCTGTTTCTCGCCCTCTGTTTCAGCCCCTCTGTTTCTTGCCCTCTGTTTCAGCCCCTCTGTTTCTCGCCCTCTGTTTCAGCCACTCTGTTTCTTGCCCTCTGTTTCAGCCCCTCTGTTTCTCGCTCTCTGTTTCAGCCCCTCTGTTTCCGCCCCTCTGTTTCAGCCCCTCTGTTTCAGCCCCTCTGTTTCTCGCCCTCTGTTTCAGCCCCTCTGTTTCTCGCCCTCTGTTTCAGCCCCTCTGTTTCTCGCCCTCTGTTCCAGCACCTCTGTTTCAGCCCCTCTGTTTCAGTCCCTCTGTTTCAGCCCCTCTGTTTCTCGCCCTCTGTTTCAGCCCCTCTGTTTCTCGCCCTGTGTTTCAGCCTCTCTGTTTCTCGCCCTCTGTTTCAGCCCCACTGTTTCAGCCCGTCTGTTTCAGCCCCTCTGTTTCAGCCCCTCTGTTTCTCGCCCTCTGTTTCAGCCCCTCTGTTTCTCGCCCTCTGTATCAGGCGCTTTGTTTCAGCCCCTTTGTTTCAGCCCCACTTTTTCAGCCCCTCTGTTTCTCGCCCTCTGTTTCTCGCCCTCTGATTCAGCCACTCTGTTTCTCACCCTCTGTTTCAGCCTCTCTGTTTCAGCCCATCTGATTCAGCCTGTCTGATTCAGCCCCTCTGTTTCTCGCCCTCTGTTTCAGCCCCTCTGTTTCAGCCCCTCTGTTTCTCGCCCTCTGTTTCAGCCGCTCTGTTTCTCGCCCTCTGTATCAGCCCCTCTGTTTCAGCCCAACTGATTCAGTCCCTCTGTTTCTCGCCCTCTGTTTATGGCCCTCTGTTTCAGCCCCTCTGTTTCTCGCTCTCTGTTTCAGCCCCTCTGTTTCAGCCCCTCTGTTTCAGCCCCTCTGTTTCTCGCCCTCTGTTTCAGCCCCTCTGTTTCTTGCCCTCTGTTTCAGCAACTCTGTTTCTCGCCCTCTGTTTCAGCCTCTCTGTTTCTCGCCCTCTGTTTCAGCCCCTCTGTTTCAGCCTCTCTGTTTCAGCCCCTCTGTTTCAGCCCCTCTGTTTCTCACCCTCTGTTTCAGCCTCTCTGTTTCAGCCCATCTGATTCAGCCTGTCTGATTCAGCCCCTCTGTTTCTCGCCCTCTGTTTCAGCCCCTCTGTTTCAGCCCCTCTGTTTCTCGCCCTCTGTTTCAGCCGCTCTGTTTCTCGCCCTCTGTATCAGCCCCTCTGTTTCAGCCCAACTGATTCAGTCCCTCTGTTTCTCGCCCTCTGTTTATGGCCCTCTGTTTCAGCCCCTCTGTTTCTCGCTCTCTGTTTCAGCCCCTCTGTTTCAGCCCCTCTGTTTCAGCCCCTCTGTTTCTCGCCCTCTGTTTCAGACCCTCTGTTTCTTGCCCTCTGTTTCAGCAACTCTGTTTCTCGCCCTCTGTTTCAGCCTCTCTGTTTCTCGCCCTCTGTTTCAGCCCCTCTGTTTCAGCCTCTCTGTTTCAGCCCCTCTGTTTCAGCCCCTCTGTTTCTCGCCCTCTGTTTCAGCCCCTCTGATTCAGCCCCTCTGTTTCTCGACCTCTGTTTCAGCCTCTCTGTTTCTCGCCCTCTGTTTCAGCCCCTCTGTTTCAGCCACTCTGTTTCAGCCCCTCTGTTTCTCGCCCTCTGTTTCAGCCCCTCTGTTTCTCGCCCTCTGTTTCAGCCCCTCTGTTTCTCGCCCTTTGTTTCAGCCCCTCTGTTTCTCGCCCTCTGTTTCAGCCCCTCTGTTTCAGCCCCTCTGTTTCAGCCCCTCTGTTTCTCGCCCTCTGTTTCAGCCCCTCTGTTTCTCGCCCTCTGTTGCAGCCCCTCGGATTCTCGCCCTCTGTTTCAGCCCCTCTATTTCTCGCCCTCTGTTTCAGCCCCTCTATTTTAGCCCCACTGTTTGAGCCCCTTTGTTTCAGCCACTGTTTCTCGCCCTCTGTTTCAGCCCCTCTGTTTCCGCCCCTCTGTTTCAGCCCCTCTGTTTCTCGCTCTCTGTTTCAGCCCCTCTGTTTCCGCCCCTCTGTTTCAGCCCCTCTGTTTCAGCCCCTCTGTTTCTCGCCCTCTGTTTCAGCCCCTCTGTTTCTTGCCCTCTGTTTCAGCCCCTCTGTTTCTCGCCCTCTGTTTCAGCCACTCTGTTTCTGGCCCTCTGTTTCAGCCCCTCTGTTTCTCGCTCTCTGTTTCAGCCCCTCTGTTTCCGCCCCTCTGTTTCAGCCCCTCTGTTTCTCGCCCTCTGTTTCAGCCCCTCTGTTTCTCGCTCTCTGTTTCAGCCCCTCTGTTTCTCGCCCTCTGTTTCAGCCCCTCTGTTTCTCGCCCTCTGTTTCAGCCCCTCTGTTTCTCGCCCTCTGTTTCAGCCCCTCTGTTTCAGCCCCTCTGTTTCAGTCCCTCTGTTTCAGCCCCTCTGTTTCTCGCCCTCTGTTTCAGCCCCTCTGTTTCTCGCCCTGTGTTTCAGCCTCTCTGTTTCTCGCCCTCTGTTTCAGCCCCACTGTTTCAGCCCGTCTGTTTCAGCCCTTCTGTTTCAGCCCCTCTGTTTCTCGCCCTCTGTTTCAGCCCCTCTGTTTCTCACCCTCTGTTTCAGCCCCTCTGTTTCAGCCCCTCTGATTCAGCCCCTGTTTCAGACCCTCTGAATCAGCCACTCTGATTCAGCCCCTCTGTTTCAGCCCCTCTGTTTCAGCCCCTCTGTTTCTCGCCCTCTGTTTCAGCCCCTCTGTTTCTCACCCTCTGTTTCAGCCCCTCTGTTTCAGCCCCTCTGTTTCAGCCCCTCTGTTTCTCGGCATCTGTTTCAGCCCCTCTGATTCAGCCCCTCTGTTTCTCCACCCTCTGTTTCAGCCCCTCTGTTTCTCGCCCTTTTTTTCAGCCCCTCTATTTCTTGCCCTCTGTTTCAGCCCCTCTGTTTCTCGCCCTCTGTTTCAGCCCCTCTGTTTCAGCCCCTCTGTTTCAGCCCCTCTGTTTCTCGCCCTTTGTTTCAGCCCCTCTGTTTCTCGCCCTCTGTTTCAGCCCCTCTGTTTCAGCCCCTCTGTTTCAGCCCCTCTGTTTCTCGCCCTCTGTTTCAGCCCCTCTGTTTCTCGCCCTCTGTTGCAGCCCCTCGGTTTCTCGCCCTCTGTTTCAGCCCCTCTATTTCTCGCCCTCTGTTTCAGCCCCTCTATTTTAGCCCCACTGTTTCAGCCCCTTTGTTTCAGCCACTGTTTCCCGCCCTCTGTTTCAGCCCCTCTGTTTCCGCCCCTCTGTTTCAGCCCCTCTGTTTCTCGCTCTCTGTTTCAGCCCCTCTGTTTCCGCCCCTCTGTTTCAGCCCCTCTGCTTCAGCCCCTCTGTTTCTCGCCCTCTGTTTCAGCCCCTCTGTTTCTTGCCCTCTGTTTCAGCCCCTCTGTTTCTCGCCCTCTGTTTCAGCCACTCTGTTTCTGGCCCTCTGTTTCAGCCCCTCTGTTTCTCGCCCTCTGTTTCAGCCCCTCTGTTTCTCGCCCTCTGTTTCAGCCCCTCTGTTTCAGCCCCTCTGTTTCAGTTCCTCTGTTTCAGCCCCTCTGTTTCTCGCCCTCTGTTTCAGCCCCTCTGTTTCTCGCCCTGTGTTTCAGCCTCTCTGTTTCTCGCCCTCTGTTTCAGCCCCACTGTTTCAGCCCGTCTGTTTCAGCCCCTCTGTTTCAGCCCCTCTGTTTCTCGCCCTCTGTTTCAGCCCCTCTGTTTCTCGCCCTCTGTATCAGGCGCTTTGTTTCAGCCCCTTTGTTTCAGCCCCACTTTTTCAGCCCCTCTGTTTCTCGCCCTCTGTTTCTCGCCCTCTGATTCAGCCACTCTGTTTCTCACCCTCTGTTTCAGCCCCTCTGTTTCAGACCATCTGATTCAGCCTGTCTGATTCAGCCCCTCTGTTTCTCGCCCTCTGTTTCAGCCCCTCTGTTTCAGCCCCTCTGTTTCTCGCCTTCTGTTTTAGCCCCACTGTTTCAGCCCCTTTGTTTCAGCCCCTCTGTTTCTCGCCCTCTGTTTCAGCCGCTCTGTTTCTCGCCCTCTGTATCAGCCCCTCTGTTTCAGCCCAACTGATTCAGTCCCTCTGTTTCTCGCCCTCTGTTTATGGCCCTCTGTTTCAGCCCCTCTGTTTCTCGCTCTCTGTTTCAGCCCCTCTGTTTCAGCCCCTCTGTTTCAGCCCCTCTGTTTCTCGCCCTCTGTTTCAGCCCCTCTGTTTCTTGCCCTCTGTTTCAGCAAATCTGTTTCTCGCCCTCTGTTTCAGCCTCTCTGTTTCTCGCCCTCTGTTTCAGCCCCTCTGTTTCAGCCTCTCTGTTTCAGCCCCTCTGTTTCTCGCCCTCTGTTTCAGCCCCTCTGATTCAGCCCCTCTGTTTCTCGCCCTCTGTTTCAGCCTCTCTGTTTCTCGCCCTCTGTTTCAGCCCCTCTGTTTCAGCCCCTCTGTTTCAGCCCCTCTGTTTCTCGCCCTCTGTTTCAGCCCCTCTGTTTCTCGCCCTTTGTTTCAGCCCCTCTGTTTCTCGCCCTCTGTTTCAGCCCCTCTGTTTCAGCCCCTCTGTTTCAGCCCCTCTGTTTCTCGCCCTCTGTTTCAGCCCCTCTGTTTCTCGCCCTCTGTTGCAGCCCCTCGGTTTCTCGCCCTCTGTTTCAGCCCCTCTATTTCTCGCCCTCTGTTTCAGCCCCTCTATTTTAGCCCCACTGTTTCAGCCCCTTTGTTTCAGCCACTGTTTCTCGCCCTCTGTTTCAGCCCCTCTGTTTCCGCCCCTCTGTTTCAGCCCCTCTGTTTCTCGCTCTCTGTTTCAGCCCCTCTGTTTCCGCCCCTCTGTTTCAGCCCCTCTGTTTCAGCCCCTCTGTTTCTCGCCCTCTGTTTCAGCCCCTCTGTTTCTTGCCCTCTGTTTCAGCCCCTCTGTTTCTCGCCCTCTGTTTCAGCCACTCTGTTTCTGGCCCTCTGTTTCAGCCCCTCTGTTTCTCGCTCTCTGTTTCAGCCCCTCTGTTTCCGCCCCTCTGTTTCAGCCCCTCTGTTTCAGCCCCTCTGTTTCTCGCCCTCTGTTTCAGCCCCTCTGTTTCTCGCCCTCTGTTTCAGCCACTCTGTTTCTCGCCCTCTGTTTCAGCCCCTCTGTTTCAGCCCCTCTGTTTCAGTCCCTCTGTTTCAGCCCCTCTGTTTCTCGCCCTCTGTTTCAGCCCCTCTGTTTCTCGCCCTGTGTTTCAGCCTCTCTGTTTCTCGCCCTCTGTTTCAGCCCCACTGTTTCAGCCCGTCTGTTTCAGCCCCTCTGTTTCAGCCCCTCTGTTTCTCGCCCTCTGTTTCAGCCCCTCTGTTTCTCACCCTCTGTATCAGGCGCTTTGTTTCAGCCCCTTTGTTTCAGCCCCACTTTTTCAGCCCCTCTGTTTCTCGCCCTCTGTTTCTCGCCCTCTGATTCAGCCACTCTGTTTCTCACCCTCTGTTTCAGCCCCTCTGTTTCAGCCCATCTGATTCAGCCTGTCTGATTCAGCCCCTCTGTTTCTCGCCCTCTGTTTCAGCCACTCTGTTTCAGCCCCTCTGTTTCTTGCCCTCTGTTTCAGCCCCTCTGTTTCTCGCCCTCTGTTTCAGCCTCTCTGTTTCTCGCCCTCTGTTTCAGCCACTCTGTTTCTCGCCCTCTGTTTCAGTCCCTCTGTTTCGCACTCTCTGTTTCAGCCCCTCTGTTTCAGTCCCTCTGTTTCTTGCCCTCTGTTTCTGCCCCTCTGTTTCTCGCCCTCTTTTTCCGCCCCTCTGATTCAGCCCCTCTGTTTCAGACCCTCTGTTTCAGTCCCTGTGTTTCTCGCCCTCTGTTTCGCGCCCTCTGTTTCAGCCCCTCTGTTTCTCGCCCTCTGTTTCAGCCCCTCTGTTTCTCACCCTCTGTTTCAGCCCCTCTGTTTCAGCCACTCTGTTTCTCGCCCTCTGTTTCAGCCCCTCTGTTTCTCGGCATCTGTTTCAGCCCCTCTGATTCAGCCCCTCTGTTTCTCACCCTCTGTTTCAGCCCCTCTGTTTCTCGCCCTCTTTTTCAGCACCTCTATTTCTTGCCCTCTGTTTCAGCCCCTCTGTTTCAGCCCCTCTGTTTCAGCCCCTCTGTTTCTCGCCCTCTGTTTCAGCCACTCTGTTTCTGGCCCTCTGTTTCAGCCCCTCTGTTTCTCGCTCTCTGTTTCAGCCCCTCTGTTTCCGCCCCTCTGTTTCAGCCCCTCTGTTTCAGCCCCTCTGTTTCTCGCCCTCTGTTTCAGCCACTCTGTTTCTCGCCCTCTGTTTCAGCCACTCTGTTTCTCGCCCTCTGTTTCAGCCCCTCTGTTTCAGCCCCTCTGTTTCAGTCCCTCTGTTTCAGCCCCTCTGTTTCTCGCCCTCTGTTTCAGCCCCTCTGTTTCTCGCCCTGTGTTTCAGCCTCTCTGTTTCTCGCCCTGTGTTTCAGCCTCTCTGTTTCTCGCCCTCTGTTTCAGCCCCACTGTTTCAGCCCGTCTGTTTCAGCCCCTCTGTTTCAGCCCCTCTGTTTCTCGCCCTCTGTTTCAGCCCCTCTGTTTCTCGCCCTCTGTATCAGGCGCTTTGTTTCAGCCCCTTTGTTTCAGCCCCACTTTTTCAGCCCCTCTGTTTCTCGCCCTCTGTTTCTCGCCCTCTGATTCAGCCACTCTGTTTCTCACCCTCTGTTTCAGCCCATCTGATTCAGCCTGTCTGATTCAGCCCCTCTGTTTCTCGCCCTCTGTTTCAGCCACTCTGTTTCAGCCCCTCTGTTTCTTGCCCTCTGTTTCAGCCCCTCTGTTTCTCGCCCTCTGTTTCAGCCCCTCTGTTTCTCGCCCTCTGTTTCAGCCCCTCTGTTTCTCGCCCTCTGTTTCAGTCCCTCTGTTTCGCGCTCTCTGTTTCAGCCCCTCTGTTTCAGTCCCTCTGTTTCTTGCCCTCTGTTTCTGCCCCTGTGTTTCTCGCCCTCTTTTTCCGCCCCTCTGATTCAGCCCCTCTGTTTCAGACCCTCTGAATCAGCCACTCTGATTCAGCCCCTCTGTTTCAGCCCCTCTGTTTCAGCCCCTCTGTTTCTCGCCCTCTGTTTCAGCCCCTCTGTTTCTCACCCTCTGTTTCAGCCCCTCTGTTTCAGCCCCTCTGTTTCTCGGCATCTGTTTCAGACCCTCTGATTCAGCCCCTCTGTTTCTCACCCTCTGTTTCAGCCCCTCTGTTTCAGCCCCTCTGTTTCTCGCCCTCTGTTTCAGCCCCTCTGTTTCTCACCCTCTGTTTCAGCCCCTCTGTTTCAGCCCCTCTGTTTCAGCCCCTCTGTTTCTCGGCATCTGTTTCAGCCCCTCTGTTTCAGCCCCTCTGTTTCAGCCCCTCTGTTTCAGCCCCTCTGTTTCTCGCCCTCTGTTTCAGCCACTCTGTTTCTGGCCCTCTGTTTCAGCCCCTCTGTTTCTCGCTCTCTGTTTCAGCCCCTCTGTTTCCGCCCCTCTGTTTCAGCCCCTTTGTTTCAGCCCCTCTGTTTCTCGCCCTCTGTTTCAGCCACTCTGTTTCTCGCCCTCTGTTTCAGCCACTCTGTTTCTCGCCCTCTGTTTCAGCCCCTCTGTTTCAGCCCCTCTGTTTCCGCCCCTCTGTTTCAGCCCCTCTGTTTCAGCCCCTCTGTTTCTCGCCCTCTGTTTCAGCCCCTCTGTTTCTCGCCCTCTGTTTCAGCCCCTCTGTTTCTCGCCCTGTGTTTCAGCCTCTCTGTTTCTCGCCCTGTGTTTCAGCCTCTCTGTTTCTCGCCCTCTGTTTCAGCCCCACTGTTTCAGCCTCTCTGTTTCTCGCCCTCTGTTTCAGCCCCTCTGTTTCAGCCTCTCTGTTTCAGCCCCTCTGTTTCAGCCCCTCTGTTTCTCGCCCTCTGTTTCAGCCCCTCTGATTCAGCCCCTCTGTTTCTCGCCCTCTGTTTCAGCCTCTCTGTTTCTCGCCCTCTGTTTCAGCCCCTCTGTTTCAGCCCCTCTGTTTCAGCCCCTCTGTTTCTCGCCCTCTGTTTCAGCCCCTCTGTTTCTCGCCCTCTGTTTCAGCCCCTCTGTTTCTCGCCCTTTGTTTCAGCCCCTCTGTTTCTCGCCCTCTGTTTCAGCCCCTCTGTTTCAGCCCCTCTGTTTCAGCCCCTCTGTTTCTCGCCCTCTGTTTCAGCCCCTCTGTTTCTCGCCCTCTGTTGCAGCCCCTCGGTTTCTCGCCCTCTGTTTCAGCCCCTCTATTTCTCGCCCTCTGTTTCAGCCCCTCTATTTTAGCCCCACTGTTTCAGCCCCTTTGTTTCAGCCACTGTTTCTCGCCCTCTGTTTCAGCCCCTCTGTTTCCGCCCCTCTGTTTCAGCCCCTCTGTTTCTCGCTCTCTGTTTCAGCCCCTCTGTTTCCGCCCCTCTGTTTCAGCCCCTCTGTTTCAGCCCCTCTGTTTCTCGCCCTCTGTTTCAGCCCCTCTGTTTCTTGCCCTCTGTTTCAGCCCCTCTGTTTCTCGCCCTCTGTTTCAGCCACTCTGTTTCTGGCCCTCTGTTTCAGCCCCTCTGTTTCTCGCTCTCTGTTTCAGCCCCTCTGTTTCCGCCCCTCTGTTTCAGCCCCTCTGTTTCAGCCCCTCTGTTTCTCGCCCTCTGTTTCAGCCCCTCTGTTTCTCGCCCTCTGTTTCAGCCACTCTGTTTCTCGCCCTCTGTTTCAGCCCCTCTGTTTCAGCCCCTCTGTTTCAGTCCCTCTGTTTCAGCCCCTCTGTTTCTCGCCCTTTGTTTCAGCCCCTCTGTTTCTCGCCCTGTGTTTCAGCCTCTCTGTTTCTCGCCCTCTGTTTCAGCCCCACTTTTTCAGCCCGTCTGTTTCAGCCCCTCTGTTTCAGCCCCTCTGTTTCTCGCCCTCTGTTTCAGCCCCTCTGTTTCTCACCCTCTGTATCAGGCGCTTTGTTTCAGCCCCTTTGTTTCAGCCCCACTTTTTCAGCCCCTCTGTTTCTCGCCCTCTGTTTCTCGCCCTCTGATTCAGCCACTCTGTTTCTCACCCTCTGTTTCAGCCCCTCTGTTTCAGCCCATCTGATTCAGCCTGTCTGATTCAGCCCCTCTGTTTCTCGCCCTCTGTTTCAGCCACTCTGTTTCAGCCCCTCTGTTTCTTGCCCTCTGTTTCAGCCCCTCTGTTTCTCGCCCTCTGTTTCAGCCTCTCTGTTTCTCGCCCTCTGTTTCAGCCACTCTGTTTCTCGCCCTCTGTTTCAGTCCCTCTGTTTCGCACTCTCTGTTTCAGCCCCTCTGTTTCAGTCCCTCTGTTTCTTGCCCTCTGTTTCTGCCCCTCTGTTTCTCGCCCTCTTTTTCCGCTCCTCTGATTCAGCCCCTCTGTTTCAGACCCTCTGTTTCAGTCCCTCTGTTTCTCGCCCTCTATTTCGCGCCCTCTGTTTCAGCCCCTCTGTTTCTCGCCCTCTGTTTCAGCCCCTCTGTTTCTCACCCTCTGTTTCAGCCCCTCTGTTTCAGCCACTCTGTTTCTCGCCCTCTGTTTCAGCCCCTCTGTTTCTCGGCATCTGTTTCAGCCCCTCTGATTCAGCCCCTCTGTTTCTCACCCTCTGTTTCAGCCCCTCTGTTTCTCGCCCTCTTTTTCAGCCCCTCTATTTCTTGCCCTCTGTTTCAGCCCCTCTGTTTCAGCCCCTCTGTTTCAGCCCCTCTGTTTCTCGCCCTCTGTTTCAGCCACTCTGTTTCTGGCCCTCTGTTTCAGCCCCTCTGTTTCTCGCTCTCTGTTTCAGCCCCTCTGTTTCCGCCCCTCTGTTTCAGCCCCTCTGTTTCAGCCCCACTGTTTCTCGCCCTCTGTTTCAGCCACTGTGTTTCTCGCCCTCTGTTTCAGCCACTCTGTTTCTCGCCCTCTGTTTCAGCCCCTCTGTTTCAGCCCCTCTGTTTCAGTCCCTCTGTTTCAGCCCCTCTGTTTCTCGCCCTCTGTTTCAGCGCCTCTGTTTCTCGCCCTGTGTTACAGCCTCTCTGTTTCTCGCCCTGTGTTTCAGCCTCTCTGTTTCTCGCCCTCTGTTTCAGCCCCACTGTTTCAGCCCGTCTGTTTCAGCCCCTCTGTTTCAGCCCCTCTGTTTCTCGCCCTCTGTTTCAGCCCCTCTGTTTCTCGCCCTCTGTATCAGGCGCTTTGTTTCAGCCCCTTTGTTTCAGCCCCACCTTTTCAGCCCCTCTGTTTCTCGCCCTCTGTTTCTCGCCCTCTGATTCAGCCACTCTGTTTCTCACCCTCTGTTTCAGCCCCTCTGTTTCAGCCCATCTGATTCAGCCTTTCTGATTCAGCCCCTCTGTTTCTCGCCCTCTGTTTCAGCCACTCTGTTTCAGCCCCTCTGTTTCTTGCCCTCTGTTTCAGCCCCTCTGTTTCTCGCCCTCTGTTTCAGCCCCTCTGTTTCTCGCCCTCTGTTTCAGCCCCTCTGTTTCTCGCCCTCTGTTTCAGTCCCTCTGTTTCGCGCTCTCTGTTTCAGCCCCTCTGTTTCAGTCCCTCTGTTTCTTGCCCTCTGTTTCTGCCCCTGTGTTTCTCGCCCTCTTTTTCCGCCCCTCTGATTCAGCCCCTCTGTTTCAGACCCTCTGAATCAGCCACTCTGATTCAGCCCCTCTGTTTCAGCCCCTCTGTTTCAGCCCCTCTGTTTCTCGCCCTCTGTTTCAGCCCCTCTGTTTCTCACCCTCTGTTTCAGCCCCTCTGTTTCTCACCCTCTGTTTCAGCCCCTCTGTTTCTCGGCATCTGTTTCAGACCCTCTGATTCAGCCCCTCTGTTTCTCACCCTCTGTTTCAGCCCCTCTGTTTCAGCCCCTCTGTTTCTCGCCCTCTGTTTCAGCCCCTCTGTTTCTCACCCTCTGTTTCAGCCCCTCTGTTTCAGCCCCTCTGTTTCAGCCCCTCTGTTTCTCGGCATCTGTTTCAGCCCCTCTGTTTCAGCCCCTCTGTTTCAGCCCCTCTGTTTCAGCCCCTCTGTTTCTCGCCCTCTGTTTCAGCCACTCTGTTTCTGGCCCTCTGTTTCAGCCCCTCTGTTTCTCGCTCTCTGTTTCAGCCCCTCTGTTTCCGCCCCTCTGTTTCAGCCCCTCTGTTTCAGCCCCTCTGTTTCTCGCCCTCTGTTTCAGCCACTCTGTTTCTCGCCCTCTGTTTCAGCCACTCTGTTTCTCGCCCTCTGTTTCAGCCCCTCTGTTTCAGCCCCTCTGTTTCCGCCCCTCTGTTTCAGCCCCTCTGTTTCAGCCCCTCTGTTTCTCGCCCTCTGTTTCAGCCCCTCTGTTTCTCGCCCTCTGTTTCAGCCCCTCTGTTTCTCGCCCTGTGTTTCAGCCTCTCTGTTTCTCGCCCTGTGTTTCAGCCTCTCTGTTTCTCGCCCTCTGTTTCAGCCCCACTGTTTCAGCCCCTCTGTTTCAGCCCCTCTGTTTCCGCCCCTCTGTTTCAGCCACTCTGTTACAGCCCCTCTGTTTCTTGCCCTCTGTTTCAGCCCCTCTGTTTCTCGCCCTCTGTTTCAGCCCCTCTGTTTCTCGCCCTCTGTTTCAGCCCCTCTGTTTCTCGCCCTCTGTTTCAGTCCCTCTGTTTCGCGCTCTCTGTTTCAGCCCCTCTGTTTCAGTCCCTCTGTTTCTTGCCCTCTGTTTCTGCCCCTCTGTTTTTCGCCCTCTTTTTCCGCCCCTCTGATTCAGCCCCTCTGTTTCAGACCCTCTGTTTCAGTCCCTCTGTTTCTCGCCCTCTGTTTCGCGCCCTCTGTTTCAGCCCCTCTGTTTCTCGCCCTCTGTTTCAGCCCCTCTGTTTCTCACCCTCTGTTTCAGCCCCTCTGTTTCAGCCACTCTGTTTCTCGCCCTCTGTTTCAGCCCCTCTGTTTCTCGGCATCTGTTTCAGCCCCTCTGATTCAGCCCCTCTGTTTCTCACCCTCTGTTTCAGCCCCTCTGTTTCTCGCCCTCTTTTTCAGCCCCTCTATTTCTTGCCCTCTGTTTCAGCCCCTCTGTTTCAGCCCCTCTGTTTCTCGCCCTCTGTTTCAGCCACTCTGTTTCTGGCCCTCTGTTTCAGCCCCTCTGTTTCTCGCTCTCTGTTTCAGCCCCTCTGTTTCCGCCCCTCTGTTTCAGCCCCTCTGTTTCAGCCCCTCTGTTTCTCGCCCTCTGTTTCAGCCACTCTGTTTCTCGCCCTCTGTTTCAGCCACTCTGTTTCTCGCCCTCTGTTTCAGCCCCTCTGTTTCAGCCCCTCTGTTTCCGCCCCTCTGATTCAGCCCCTCTGTTTCAGACCCTCTGAATCAGCCACTCTGATTCAGCCCCTCTGTTTCAGCCCCTCTGTTTCAGCCCCTCTGTTTCTCGCCCTCTGTTTCAGCCCCTCTGTTTCTCACCCTCTGTTTCAGCCCCTCTGTTTCAGCCCCTCTGTTTCAGCCCCTCTGTTTCTCGGCATCTGTTTCAGACCCTCTGATTCAGCCCCTCTGTTTCTCACCCTCTGTTTCAGCCCCTCTGTTTCAGCCCCTCTGTTTCTCGCCCTCTGTTTCAGCCCCTCTGTTTCTCACCCTCTGTTTCAGCCCCTCTGTTTCAGCCCCTCTGTTTCAGCCCCTCTGTTTCTCGGCATCTGTTTCAGCCCCTCTGTTTCAGCCCCTCTGTTTCAGCCCCTCTGTTTCTCGCCCTCTGTTTCAGCCACTCTGATTCTGGCCCTCTGTTTCAGCCCCTCTGTTTCTCGCTCTCTGTTTCAGCCCCTCTGTTTCCGCCCCTCTGTTTCAGCCCCTCTGTTTCAGCCCCTCTGTTTCTCGCCCTCTGTTTCAGCCACTCTGTTTCTCGCCCTCTGTTTCAGCCACTCTGTTTCTCGCCCTCTGTTTCAGCCCCTCTGTTTCAGCCCCTCTGTTTCCGCCCCTCTGTTTCAGCCCCTCTGTTTCTCGCTCTCTGTTTCAGCCCCTCTGTTTCTCGCCCTGTGTTTCAGCCTCTCTGTTTCTCGCCCTCTGTTTCAGCCCCACTGTTTCAGCCCGTCTGTTTCAGCCCCTCTGTTTCAGCCCCTCTGTTTCTCGCCCTCTGTTTCAGCCCCTCTGTTTCTCGCCCTCTGTATCAGGCGCTTTGTTTCAGCCCCTTTGTTTCAGCCCCACTTTTTCAGTCCCTCTGTTTCTCGCCCTCTGTTTCTCGCCCTCTGATTCAGCCACTCTGTTTCTCGCCCTCTGATTCAGCCACTCTGTTTCTCGCCCTCTGTTTCAGCCCCTCTGATTCAGCCCCTCTGTTTCTCGCCCTCTGTTTCAGCCACTCTGTTACAGCCCCTCTGTTTCTTGCCCTCTGTTTCAGCCCCTCTGTTTCTCGCCCTCTGTTTCAGCCCCTCTGTTTCTCGCCCTCTGTTTCAGCCCCTCTGTTTCTCGCCCTCTGTTTCAGTCCCTCTGTTTCGCGCTCTCTGTTTCAGCCCCTCTGTTTCAGTCCCTCTGTTTCTTGCCCTCTGTTTCTGCCCCTCTGTTTCTCGCCCTCTTTTTCCGCCCCTCTGATTCAGCCCCTCTGTTTCAGACCCTCTGAATCAGCCACTCTGATTCAGCCCCTCTGTTTCAGCCCCTCTGTTTCAGCCCCTCTGTTTCTCGCCCTCTGTTTCAGCCCCTCTCTTTCTCACCCTCTGTTTCAGCCCCTCTGTTTCAGCCCCTCTGTTTCTCGCCCTCTGTTTCAGCCCCTCTGTTTCTCGGCATCTGTTTCAGCCCCTCTGATTCAGCCCCTCTGTTTCTCACCCTCTGTTTCAGCCCCTCTGTTTCTCGCCCTCTTTTTCAGCCCCTCTATTTCTTGCCCTCTGTTTCAGCCCCTCTGTTTCAGCCCCTCTGTTTCAGCCCCTCTGTTTCTCGCCCTCTGTTTCAGCCCCTCTGATTCTCGCCCTCTGTTTCATCCCCTCTGTTTCTCGCCCTCTGTTTCAGCCCCTTTATTTCTCGCCCTCTGTTTCAGCCCCTCTGTTTCAGCCCCACTGTTTCAGCCCCTCTGTTTCAGCCCCTCTGTTTCTCGCCCTCTGTTTCAGCCCCTCTGTTTCTCGCCCTCTGTTTCAGCCCCTCTGTTTCTCGCCCTCTGTTTCAGCCCCTCTGTTTCAGCCCCTTTATTTCTCGCCCTCTGTTTCTCGCCCTCTTTTTCCGCCCCTCTGATTCAGCCCCTCTGTTTCAGACCCTCTGATTCAGCCACTCTGATTCAGCCCCTCTGTTTCAGCCCCTCTGTTTCAGCCCCTCTGTTTCTTGCCCTCTGTTTCAGCCCCTCTGTTTCTCACCCTCTGTTTCAGCCCCTCTGTTTCAGCCCCTCTGTTTCTCGCCCTCTGTTTCAGCCCCTCTGTTTCTCGGCATCTGTTTCAGCCCCTCTGATTCAGCCCCTCTGTTTCTCACCCACTGTTTCAGCCCCTCTGTTTCTCGATCTCTTTTTCAGCCCATCTATTTCTTGCCCTCTGTTTCAGCCCCTCTGTTTCAGCCCCTCTGTTTCAGCCCCTCTGTTTCTCGCCCTCTGTTTAAGCCACTCTGTTTCTGGCCCTCTGTTTCAGCCCCTCTGTTTCTCGCTCTCTGTTTCAGCCCCTCTGTTTCCGCCCCTCTGTTTCAGCCCCTCTGTTTCAGCCCCTCTGTTTCTCGCCCTCTGTTTCAGCCACTCTGTTTCTCGCCCTCTGTTTCAGCCACTCTGTTTCTCGCCCTCTGTTTCAGCCCCTCTGTTTCAGCCACTCTGTTTCAGTCCCTCTGTTTCAGCCCCTCTGTTTCTCGCCCTCTGTTTCAGCCCCTCTGTTTCTCGCCCTGTGTTTCAGCCTCTCTGTTTCTCGCCCTCTGTTTCAGCCCCACTGTTTCAGCCCGTCTGTTTCAGCCCCTCTGTTTCAGCCCCTCTGTTTCTCGCCCTCTGTTTCAGCCCCTCTGTTTCTCGCCCTCTGTATCAGGCGCTTTGTTTCAGCCCCTTTGTTTCAGCCCCACTTTTTCAGCCCCTCTGTTTCTCGCACTCTGTTTCTCGCCCTCTGATTCAGCCACTCTGTTTCTCGCCCTCTGTTTCAGCCCCTCTGTTTCAGCCCATCTGATTCAGCCTGTCTGATTCAGCCCCTCTGTTTCTCGCCCTCTGTTTCAGCCACTCTGTTTCAGCCCCTCTGTTTCTTGCCCTCTGTTTCAGCCCCTCTGTTTCTCGCCCTCTGTTTCAGCCCCTCTGTTTCTCGCCCTCTGTTTCAGTCCCTCTGTTTCGCGCTCTCTGTTTCAGCCCCTCTGTTTCAGTCCCTCTGTTTCTTGCCCTCTGTTTCTGCCCCTCTGTTTCTCGCCCTCTTTTTCCGCCCCTCTGATTCAGCCCCTCTGTTTCAGACCCTCTGAATCAGCCACTCTGATTCAGCCCCTCTGTTTTAGCCCCTCTGTTTCAGCCCCTCTGTTTCTCGCCCTCTGTTTCAGCCCCTCTGTTTCTCACCCTCTGTTTCAGCCCCTCTGTTTCAGCCCCTCTGTTTCTCGCCCTCTGTTTCAGCCCCTCTGTTTCTCGGCATCTGTTTAAGCCCCTCTGATTCAGCCCCTCTGTTTCTCACCCTCTGTTTCAGCCCCTCTGTTTCTCGCCCTCTTTTGCAGCCCCTCTATTTCTTGCCCTCTGTTTCAGCCCCTCTGTTTCAGCCCCTCTGTTTCAGCCCCTCTGTTTCTCGCCCTCTCTTTCAGCCCCTCTGATTCTCGCCCTCTGTTTCATCCCCTCTGTTTCTCGCCCTCTGTTTCAGCCCCTTTATTTTTCGCCCTCTGTTTCAGCCCCTCTGTTTCAGCCCCACTGTTTCAGCCCCTCTGTTTCAGCCCCTCTGTTTCTCGCCCTCTGTTTCAGCCCCTCTGTTTCTCGCCCTCTGTTTCAGCCCCTCTGTTTCTCGCCCTCTGTTTCAGCCCCTCTGTTTCAGACCCTCTGTTTCAGTCCCTCTGTTTCTCGCCCTCTGTTTCTCGCCCTCTGTTTCAGCCCCTCTGTTTCTCGCCCTCTGTTTCAGCCCCTCTGTTTCTCGCCCTCTGTTTCAGCCCCTCTGTTTCAGCCCCTCTGTTTCAGCCCCTCTGTTTCTCGCCCTCTGTTTCAGCCCCTCTGTTTCTTGCCCTCTGTTTCAGCCCCTCTGTTTCTCGCCCTCTGTTTCAGCCTCTCTGTTTCTCGCCCTCTGTTTCAGCCCCTCTGTTTCAGTCCCTCTGTTTCAGCCCCTCTGTTTCTCGCCCTCTGTTTCAGCCCCTCTGTTTCTTGCCCTGTGTTTCAGTCTCTCTGTTTCTCGCCCTCTGTTTCAGCCCCACTGTTTCAGCCCGTCTGTTTCAGCCCCTCTGTTTCAGCCCCTCTGTTTCTCGCCCTCTGTTTCAGCCCCTCTGTTTCTCGCCCTCTGTATCAGGCGCTTTGTTTCAGCCCCTTTGTTTCAGCCCCACTTTTTCAGCCCCTCTGTTTCTCGCCCTCTGTTTCTCGCCCTCTGATTCAGCCACTCTGTTTCTCGCCCTCTGTTTCAGCCCCTCTGTTACAGCCCATCTGATTCAGCCTGTCTGATTCAGCCCCTCTGTTTCTCGCCCTCTGTTTCAGCCACTCTGTTTCAGCCCCTCTGTTTCTTGCCCTCTGTTTCAGCCCCACTGTTTCTCGCCCTCTGTTTCAGCCCCTCTGTTTCTCGCCCTCTGTTTCAGCCCCTCTGTTTCTCGCCCTCTGTTTCAGTCCCTCTGTTTCGCGCTCTCTGTTTCAGCCCCTCTGTTTCAGTCCCTCTGTTTCTTGCCCTCTGTTTCTGCCCCTCTGTTTCTCGCCCTCTTTTTCCGCCCCTCTGATTCAGCCCCTCTGTTTCAGACCCTCTGAATCAGACACTCTGATTCAGCCCCTCTGTTTCAGCCCCTCTGTTTCAGCCCCTCTGTTTCTCGCCCTCTGTTTCAGCCCCTCTGTTTCTCACCCTCTGTTTCAGCCCCTCTGTTTCAGCCCCTCTGTTTCTCGCCCTCTGTTTCAGCCCCTCTGTTTCTCGGCATCTGTTTCAGCCCCTCTGATTCAGCCCCTCTGTTTCTCACCCTCTGTTTCAGCCCCTCTGTTTCTCGCCCTCTTTTTCAGCCCCTCTATTTCTTGCCCTCTGTTTCAGCCCCTCTGTTTCAGCCCCTCTGTTTCTCGCCCTCTGTTTCAGCCCCTCTGATTCTCGCCCTCTGTTTCATCCCCTCTGTTTCTCGCCCTCTGTTTCAGCCCCTTTATTTCTCGCCCTCTGTTTCAGCCCCTCTGTTTCAGCCCCACTGTTTCAGCCCCTCTGTTTCAGCCCCTCTGTTTCTCGCCCTCTGTTTCAGCCCCTCTGTTTCTCGCCCTCTGTTTCAGCCCCTCTGTTTCTCGCCCTCTGTTTATGCCCCTCTGTTTCAGACCCTCTGTTTCAGTCCCTCTGTTTCTCGCCCTCTGTTTCTCGCCCTCTGTTTCAGCCCCTCTGTTTCTCGCCCTCTGTTTCAGCCCCTCTGTTTCTCGCCCTCTGTTTCAGCCCCTCTGTTTCAGCCCCTCTGTTTCAGCCCCTCTGTTTCAGCCCCTCTGTTTCTCGCCCTCTGTTTCAGCCCCTCTGTTTCTTGCCCTCTGTTTCAGCCCCTCTGTTTCTCGCCCTCTGTTTCAGCCTCTCTGTTTCTCGCCCTCTGTTTCAGCCCCTCTGTTTCAGCCCCTCTGATTCAGCCCCTCTGTTTCAGCCCCTCTGTTTCTCGCCCTCTGTTTCTCGCCCTCTGTTTCAGCCCCTCTGTTTCAGCCCCTCTGATTCAGCCCCTCTGTTTCAGCCCCTCTATTTCAGCCCCTCTGTTTCAGCCCCTCTGTTTCAGGCTCTCTGTTTCAGTCCGTCTGTTTCAGCCCCTCTGTTTCAGCCCCTCTGATTCAGTCCCTTAGTTTCTCGCCCTCTGTTTCAGCCCCTCTGTTTCAGCCCCTCTGATTCAGCCCCTCTGATTCAGCCCCTCTGTTTCTCGCCCTCTGTTTCAGCCCCTCTGATTCAGCCCCTCTGTTTCAGCCCCTCTGATTCAGCCCCTCTGTTTCAGCCCCTCTATTTCAGCCCCTCTGTTTCAGCCCCTCTGTTTCAGGCTCTCTGTTCCAGTCCGTCTGTTTCAGCCCCTCTGTTTCAGCCCCTCTGATTCAGTCCCTTAGTTTCTCGCCCTCTGTTTCAGCCCCTCTGTTTCAGCCCCTCTGATTCAGCCCCTCTGATTCAGACCCTCTGTTTCTCGCCCTCTGTTTCAGCCCCTCTGTTTCAGCCCCTCTGTTTCTCGCCCTCTGTTTCTGCCCCTCTGTTTCAGCCCCTCTGTTTCAGCCCCTCTGTTTCTTGCCCTCTGTTTCAGCCCCTCTGTTTCAGCCCCTCTGTTTCAACCCCTCCGATTCAGCCCCTCTGTTTCAGCCCCTCTGTTTCTGCCCCTCTGTTTCAGCCCCTCTGTTTCTCGCCCTTTGTTTCAGCCCCTCTGTTTCTCGCCCTCTGTTTCAGCCCCTCTGTTTCAGCCCCTCTGTTTCTCGCCCTCTGTTTCAGCCCCTCTGTTTCTTGCCCTCTGTTTCAGCCCCTCAGTTTCAGCCCCTCTGTTTCAGCCCCTCTGTTTCTCGCCCTCTGTTTCTGCCCCTCTGTTTCTCGCCCTCTGTTTCAGCCCCTCTGTTTCTCGCCTTCTGTTTCAGCCCCTCTGATTCAGCCCCTCTGTTTCAGCCCCTCTGATTCAGCACCTCTGATTCAGCCCCTCTGTTTCTCGCCCTCTGTTGCAGCCCCTCTGTTTCAGCCCTTCTGTTTCAGCCACTCGGTTTCAGCCCCTCTGTTTCTTGCCCTCTCTTTCAGCCCCTCTGTTTCTCGCCCTCTGTTTCAGCCCCTCTGTTTCTCGCCCTCTGTTTCAGCCCCTCTGTTTCGCACTCTCTGTTTCAGCCTCTCTGATTCAGCCCCTCTTTTTCTCGCCCTCTGTTTCTGCTCCTCTGTTTCTCGCCCTCTGTTTCAGCCCCTCTGTTTCTCGCCCTCTGTTTCAGCCCCTCTGATTCAGCCCCTCTGTTTCAGCCCCTCTGAATCAGCCCCTCTGTTTCAGCCCCTGTGTTTCAGCCCCTCTGTTTCTCGCCCTCTGTTTCAGTCCCTCTGTTTCTCACCCTCTGTTTCAGCACCTCTGTTTCAGCCCCTCTGTTTCTCGCCCACTGTTTCAGCCCCTCTGTTTCTCGCCCTCTGTTTCAGCCCCTCTGATTCAGCCCCTCTGTTTCTCGCCCTCTGTTTCAGCCCCTCTGTTTCTCGCCATCTGTTTCAGCCCCTCTGTTTCTAGCCCTCTGTTTCAGCCCCTCTGTTTCAGCCCCTCTGTTTCAGCCCCTCTGTTTCTCGCCCTCTGTTTCAGCCCCTCTGTTTCTCGCCCTCTTTTTCAGCCTCTCTGTTTCTCGCCGTCTGTTTCAGCCCCTCTGTTTCAGCCCCTCTGATTCAGCCCCTCTGTTTCAGCCCCTCTGATCCAGCCCCTCTGTTTCAGACCCTCTATTTCAGCCCCTCTGTTTCAGCCACTCTGTTTCAGGCTCTCTGTTTCAGCCCGTCTGTTTCAGCCCCTCTGTTTCAGCCCCTCTGTTTCAGCCCCTCTGATTCAGTACCTTAGTTTCTCGCCCTCTGTTTCAGCCCCTCTGTTTCAGCCCCTCTATTTCAGCCCCTCTGTTTCAGCCCCTCTGTTTCAGGCTCTCTGTTTCAGCCCGTCTGTTTCAGCCCCTCTGTTTCAGCCCATCTGATTCAGTCCCTTAGTTTCTCGCCCTCTGTTTCAGGCCCTCTGTTTCAGCCCCTCTGATTCAGCCCCTCTGATTCAGCCCCTCTGTTTCTCGCCCTCTGTTTCAGCCCCTCTGTTTCAGCCCCTCTGATTCAGCCCCTCTGATTCAGCCCCTCTGTTTCTCGCCCTCTGTTTCAGCCCCTCTGTTTCTCGCCCTCTGTTTCAGCCCCTCTGTTTCAGACCCTCTGTTTCAGTCCCTCTGTTTCTCGCCCTCTGTTTCTCGCCCTCTGTTTCAGCCCCTCTGTTTCTCGCCCTCTGTTTCAGCCCCTCTGTTTCTCGCCCTCTGTTTCAGCCCCTCTGTTTCAGCCCCTCTGTTTCAGCCCCACTGTTTCTCGCCCTCTGTTTCAGCCCCTCTGTTTCTTGCGCTCTGTTTCAGCCCCTCTGTTTCTCGCCCTCTGTTTCAGCCTCTCTGTTTCTCGCCCTCTGTTTCAGCCCCTCTGTTTCAGCCACTCTGTTTCAGGCTCTCTGTTTCAGCCCGCCTGTTTCAGCCCCTCTGTTTCAGCCCCTCTGATTCAGCCCCTCTGTTTCAGCCCCTCTATTTCAGCCCCTCTGTTTCAGCCCCTCTGTTTCAGGCTCTCTGTTTCAGTCCGTCTGTTTCAGCCCCTCTATTTCAGCCCCTCTGATTCAGTCCCTTAGTTTCTCGCCCTCTGTTTCAGCCCCTCTGTTTCAGCCCCTCTGATTCAGCCCCTCTGTTTCTCGCCCTCTGTATCAGGCGCTTTGTTTCAGCCCCTTTGTTTCAGCCCCACTTTTTCAGCCCCTCTGTTTCTCGCCTTCTGTTTCTCGCCCTCTGATTCAGCCACTCTGTTTCTCGCCCTCTGATTCAGCCACTCTGTTTCTCGCCCTCTGTTTCAGCCCCTCTGATTCAGCCCCTCTGTTTCTCGCCCTCTGTTTCAGCCACTCTGTTACAGCCCCTCTGTTTCTTGCCCTCTGTTTCAGCCCCTCTGTTTCTCGCCCTCTGTTTCAGCCCCTCTGTTTCTCGCCCTCTGTTTCAGCCCCTCTGTTTCTCGCCCTCTGTTTCAGTCCCTCTGTTTCGCGCTCTCTGTTTCAGCCCCTCTGTTTCAGTCCCTCTGTTTCTTGCCCTCTGTTTCTGCCCCTCTGTTTCTCGCCCTCTTTTTCCGCCCCTCTGATTCAGCCCCTCTGTTTCAGACCCTCTGAATCAGCCACTCTGATTCAGCCCCTCTGTTTCAGCCCCTCTGTTTCAGCCCCTCTGTTTCTCGCCCTCTGTTTCAGCCCCTCTGTTTCTCACCCTCTGTTTCAGCCCCTCTGTTTCAGCCCCTCTGTTTCTCGCCCTCTGTTTCAGCCCCTCTGTTTCTCGGCATCTGTTTCAGCCCCTCTGATTCAGCCCCTCTGTTTCTCACCCTCTGTTTCAGCTCCTCTGTTTCTCGCCCTCTTTTTCAGCCCCTCTATTTCTTGCCCTCTGTTTCAGCCCCTCTGTTTCAGCCCCTCTGTTTCAGCCCCTCTGTTTCTCGCCCTCTGTTTCAGCCCCTCTGATTCTCGCCCTCTGTTTCATCCCCTCTGTTTCTCGCCCTCTGTTTCAGCCCCTTTATTTCTCGCCCTCTATTTCAGCCCCTCTGTTTCAGCCCCACTGTTTCAGCCCCTCTGTTTCAGCCCCTCTGTTTCTCGCCCTCTGTTTCAGCCCCTCTGTTTCTCGCCCTCTGTTTCAGTCCCTCTGTTTCTCGCCCTCTGTTTCAGCCCCTCTGTTTCAGCCCCTTTATTTCTCGACCTCTGTTTCTCGCCCTCTTTTTCCGCCCCTCTGATTCAGCCCCTCTGTTTCAGACCCTCTGAATCAGCCACTCTGATTCAGCCCCTCTGTTTCAGCCCCTCTGTTTCAGCCCCTCTGTTTCTCGCCCTCTGTTTCAGCCCCTCTGTTTCTCACCCTCTGTTTCAGCCCCTCTGTTTCAGCCCCTCTGTTTCTCGCCCTCTGTTTCAGCCCCTCTGTTTCAGCCCCTCTGTTTCTCGCCCTCTGTTTCAGCCCCTCTGTTTCTCACCCTCTGTTTCAGCCCCTCTGTTTCAGCCCCTCTGTTTCTCGCCCTCTGTTTCAGCCCCTCTGTTTCTCGGCATCTGTTTCAGCCCCTCTGATTCAGCCCCTCTGTTTCTCGCCCTCTTTTTCAGCCCATCTATTTCTTGCCCTCTGTTTCAGCCCCTCTGTTTCAGCTCCTCTGTTTCAGCCCCTCTGTTTCTCGCCCTCTGTTTAAGCCACTCTGTTTCTGGCCCTCTGTTTCAGCCCCTCTGTTTCTCGCTCTCTGTTTCAGCCCCTCTGTTTCCGCCCCTCTGTTTCAGCCCCTCTGTTTCAGCCCCTCTGTTTCTCGCCCTCTGTTTCAGCCACTCTGTTTCTCGCCCTCTGTTTCAGCGACTCTGTTTCTCGCCCTCTGTTTCAGCCCCTCTGTTTCAGCCCCTCTGTTTCAGTCCCTCTGTTTCAGCCCCTCTGTTTCTCGCCCTCTGTTTCAGCCCCTCTGTTTCTCGCCCTGTGTTTCAGCCTCTCTGTTTCTCGCCCTCTGTTTCAGCCCCACTGTTTCAGCCCGTCTGTTTCAGCCCCTCTGTTTCTCGCCCTCTGTTTCAGCCCCTCTGTTTCTCGCCCTCTGTATCAGGCGCTTTGTTTCAGCCCCTTTGTTTCAGCCCCACTTTTTCAGCCCCTCTGTTTCTCGCCCTCTGTTTCTCGCCCTCTGATTCAGCCACTCTGTTTCTCGCCCTCTGTTTCAGCCCCTCTGTTTCAGCCCATCTGATTCAGCCTGTCTGATTCATTCCCTCTGTTTCTCGCCCTCTGTTTCAGCCACTCTGTTTCAGCCCCTCTGTTTCTTGCCCTCTGTTTCAGCCCCTCTGTTTCTCGCCCTCTGTTTCAGCCCCTCTGTTTCTCGCCCTCTGTTTCAGTCCCTCTGTTTCGCGCTCTCTGTTTCAGCCCCTCTGTTTCAGTCCCTCTGTTTCTTGCCCTCTGTTTCTGCCCCTCTGTTTCTCGCCCTCTTTTTCCGCCCCTCTGATTCAGCCCCTCTGTTTCAGACCCTCTGAATCAGCCACTCTGATTCAGCCCCTCTGTTTCAGCCCCTCTGTTTCAGCCCCTCTGTTTCTCGCCCTCTGTTTCAGCCCCTCTGTTTCTCACCCTCCGTTTCAGCCCCTCTGTTTCAGCCCCTCTGTTTCTCGCCCTCTGTTTCAGCCCCTCTGTTTCTCGGCATCTGTTTCAGCCCCTCTGATTCAGCCCCTCTGTTTCTCACCCTCTGTTTCAGCCCCTCTGTTTCTCGCCCTCTTTTGCAGCCCCTCTATTTCTTGCCCTCTGTTTCAGCCCCTCTGTTTCTCGCCCTCTGTTTCAGCCCCTCTGTTTCTCGCCCTCTGTTTCAGCCCCTCTGTTTCAGACCCTCTGTTTCAGTCCCTCAGTTTCTCGCCCTCTGTTTCTCGCCCTCTGTTTCAGCCCCTCTGTTTCTCGGCATCTGTTTCAGCCCCTCTGATTCAGCCCCTCTGTTTCTCACCCTCTGTTTCAGCCCCTCTGTTTCTCGCCCTCTTTTTCAGCCCCTCTATTTCTTGCCCTCTGTTTCAGCCCCTCTGTTTCAGCCCCTCTGTTTCTCGCCCTCTGTTTCAGCCCCTCTGATTCTCGCCCTCTGTTTCATCCCCTCTGTTTCTCGCCCTCTGTTTCAGCCCCTTTATTTCTCGCCCTCTGTTTCAGCCCCTCTGTTTCAGCCCCACTGTTTCAGCCCCTCTGTTTCAGCCCCTCTGTTTCGCGCCCTCTGTTTCAGCCCCTCTGTTTCTCGCCCTCTGTTTCAGCCCCTCTGTTTATCGCCCTCTGTTTCAGCCCCTCTGTTTCAGCCCCTTTATTTCTCGCCCTCTGTTTCTCGCCCTCTTTTTCCGCCCCTCTGATTCAGCCCCTCTGTTTCAGACCCTCTGAATCAGCCACTCTGATTCAGCCCCTCTGTTTCAGCCCCTCTGTTTCAGCCCCTCTGTTTCTCGCCCTCTGTTTCAGCCCCTCTGTTTCTCACCCTCTGTTTCAGCCCCTCTGTTTCAGCCCCTCTGTTTCTCGCCCTCTGTTTCAGCCCCTCTGTTTCTCGGCATCTGTTTCAGCCCCTCTGATTGAGCCCCTCTGTTTCTCACCCACTGTTTCAGCCCCTCTGTTTCTCGCCCTCTTTTTCAGCCCATCTATTTCTTGCCCTCTGTTTCAGCCCCTCTGTTTCAGCCCCTCTGTTTCAGCCCCTCTGTTTCTCGCCCTCTGTTTAAGCCACTCTGTTTCTGGCCCTCTGTTTCAGCCCCTCTGTTTCTCGCTCTCTGTTTCAGCCCCTCTGTTTCCGCCCCTCTGTTTCAGCCCCTCTGTTTCAGCCCCTCTGTTTCTCGCCCTCTGTTTCAGCCACTCTGTTTCTCGCCCTCTGTTTCAGCCACTCTGTTTCTCGCCCTCTGTTTCAGCCCCTCTGTTTCAGCCCCTCTGTTTCAGTCCCTCTGTTTCAGCCCCTCTGTTTCTCGCCCTCTGTTTCAGCCCCTCTGTTTCAGCCCCTCTGTTTCTCGCCCTCTGTTTCAGCCCCTCTGTTTCTCGCCCTGTGTTTCAGCCTCTCTGTTTCTCGCCCTCTGTTTCAGCCCCACTGTTTCAGCCCGTCTGTTTCAGCCCCTCTGTTTCTCGCCCTCTGTTTCAGCCCCTCTGTTTCTCGCCCTCTGTATCAGGCGCTTTGTTTCAGCCCCTTTGTTTCAGCCCCACTTTTTCAGCCCCTCTGTTTCTCGCCCTCTGTTTCTCGCCCTCTGATTCAGCCACTCTGTTTCTCGCCCTCTGTTTCAGCCCCTCTGTTTCAGCCCATCTGATTCAGCCTGTCTGATTCAGCCCCTCTGTTTCTCGCCCTCTGTTTCAGCCACTCTGTTTCAGCCCCTCTGTTTCTTGCCCTCTGTTTCAGCCCCTCTGTTTCTCGCCCTCTGTTTCAGCCCCTCTGTTTCTCGCCCTCTGTTTCAGTCCCTCTGTTTCGCGCTCTCTGTTTCAGCCCCTCTGTTTCAGTCCCTCTGTTTCTTGCCCTCTGTTTCTGCCCCTCTGTTTCTCGCCCTCTTTTTCCGCCCCTCTGATTCAGCCCCTCTGTTTCAGACCCTCTGAATCAGCCACTCTGATTCAGCCCCTCTGTTTCAGCCCCTCTGTTTCAGCCCCTCTGTTTCTCGCCCTCTGTTTCAGCCCCTCTGTTTCTCACCCTCCGTTTCAGCCCCTCTGTTTCAGCCCCTCTGTTTCTCGCCCTCTGTTTCAGCCCCTCTGTTTCTCGGCATCTGTTTCAGCCCCTCTGATTCAGCCCCTCTGTTTCTCACCCTCTGTTTCAGCCCCTCTGTTTCTCGCCCTCTTTTGCAGCCCCTCTATTTCTTGCCCTCTGTTTCAGCCCCTCTGTTTCTCGCCCTCTGTTTCAGCCCCTCTGTTTCTCGCCCTCTGTTTCAGCCCCTCTGTTTCAGACCCTCTGTTTCAGTCCCTCAGTTTCTCGCCCTCTGTTTCTCGCCCTCTGTTTCAGCCCCTCTGTTTCTCGGCATCTGTTTCAGCCCCTCTGATTCAGCCCCTCTGTTTCTCACCCTCTGTTTCAGCCCCTCTGTTTCTCGCCCTCTTTTTCAGCCCCTCTATTTCTTGCCCTCTGTTTCAGCCCCTCTGTTTCAGCCCCTCTGTTTCAGCCCCTCTGTTTCTCGCCCTCTGTTTCAGCCCCTCTGATTCTCGCCCTCTGTTTCATCCCCTCTGTTTCTCGCCCTCTGTTTCAGCCCCTTTATTTCTCGCCCTCTGTTTCAGCCCCTCTGTTTCAGCCCCACTGTTTCAGCCCCTCTGTTTCAGCCCCTCTGTTTCGCGCCCTCTGTTTCAGCCCCTCTGTTTCTCGCCCTCTGTTTCAGCCCCTCTGTTTATCGCCCTCTGTTTCAGCCCCTCTGTTTCAGCCCCTTTATTTCTCGCCCTCTGTTTCTCGCCCTCTTTTTCCGCCCCTCTGATTCAGCCCCTCTGTTTCAGACCCTCTGAATCAGCCACTCTGATTCAGCCCCTCTGTTTCAGCCCCTCTGTTTCAGCCCCTCTGTTTCTCGCCCTCTGTTTCAGCCCCTCTGTTTCTCACCCTCTGTTTCAGCCCCTCTGTTTCAGCCCCTCTGTTTCTCGCCCTCTTTTTCAGCCCCTCTGTTTCTCGGCATCTGTTTCAGCCCCTCTGATTGAGCCCCTCTGTTTCTCACCCACTGTTTCAGCCCCTCTGTTTCTCGCCCTCTTTTTCAGCCCATCTATTTCTTGCCCTCTGTTTCAGCCCCTCTGTTTCAGCCCCTCTGTTTCAGCCCCTCTGTTTCTCGCCCTCTGTTTAAGCCACTCTGTTTCTGGCCCTCTGTTTCAGCCCCTCTGTTTCTCGCTCTCTGTTTCAGCCCCTCTGTTTCCGCCCCTCTGTTTCAGCCCCTCTGTTTCAGCCCCTCTGTTTCTCGCCCTCTGTTTCAGCCACTCTGTTTCTCGCCCTCTGTTTCAGCCACTCTGTTTCTCGCCCTCTGTTTCAGCCCCTCTGTTTCAGCCCCTCTGTTTCAGTCCCTCTGTTTCAGCCCCTCTGTTTCTCGCCCTCTGTTTCAGCCCCTCTGTTTCAGCCCCTCTGTTTCTCGCCCTCTGTTTCTCGCCCTCTTTTTCCGCCCCTCTGATTCAGCCCCTCTGTTTCAGCCCCACTGTTTCAGCCCGTCTGTTTCAGCCCCTCTGTTTCAGCCCCTCTGTTTCTCGCCCTCTGTTTCAGCCCCTCGGTTTCTCGCCCTCTGTATCAGGCGCTTTGTTTCAGCCCCTTTGTTTCAGCCCCACTTTTTCAGCCCCTCTGTTTCTCGCCCTCTGTTTCTCGCCCTCTGATTCAGCCACTCTGTTTCTCGCCCTCTGTTTCAGCCCCTCTGTTTCAGCCCATCTGATTCAGCCTGTCTGATTCAGCCCCTCTGTTTCTCGCCCTCTGTTTCAGCCACTCTGTTTCAGCCCCTCTGTTTCTTGCCCTCTGTTTCAGCCCCTCTGTTTCTCGCCCTCTGTTTCAGCCCCTCTGTTTCTCGCCCTCTGTTTCAGCCCCTCTGTTTCTCGCCCTCTGTTTCAGTCCCTCTGTTTCGCGCTCTCTGTTTCAGCCCCTCTGTTTCAGTCCCTCTGTTTCTTGCCCTCTGTTTCTGCCCCTCTGTTTCTCGCCCTCTTTTTCCGCCCCTCTGATTCAGCCCCTCTGTTTCAGACCCTCTGAATCAGCCACTCTGATTCAGCCCCTCTGTTTCAGCCCCTCTGTTTCAGCCCCTCTGTTTCTCGCCCTCTGTTTCAGCCCCTCTGTTTCTCACCCTCTGTTTCAGCCCCTCTGTTTCAGCCCCTCTGTTTCTCGCCCTCTGTTTCAGCCCCTCTGTTTCTCGGCATCTGTTTCAGCCCCTCTGATTCAGCCCCTCTGTTTCTCACCCTCTGTTTCAGCCCCTCTGTTTCTCGCCCTCTTTTTCAGCCCCTCTATTTCTTGCTCTCTGTTTCAGCCCCTCTGTTTCAGCCCCTCTGTTTCAGCCCCTCTGTTTCTCGCCCTCTGTTTCAGCCCCTCTGATTCTCGCCCTCTGTTTCATCCCCTCTGTTTCTCGCCCTCTGTTTGAGCCCCTTTATTTCTCGCCCTCTGTTTCAGCCCCTCTGTTTCAGCCCCACTGTTTCAGCCCCTCTGTTTCAGCCCCTCTGTTTCTCGCCCTCTGTTTCAGCCCCTCTGTTTCTCGCCCTCTGTTTCAGCCCCTCTGTTTCAGACCCTCTGTTTCAGTCCCTCTGTTTCTCGCCCTCTGTTTCTCGCCCTCTGTTTCAGCCCCTCTGTTTCTCGGCGTCTGTTTCAGCCCCTCTGATTCAGCCCCTCTGTTTCTCAACCTCTGTTTCAGCCCCTCTGTTTCTCGCCCTCTTTTTCAGCCCCTCTATTTCTTGCCCTCTGTTTCAGCCCCTCTGTTTCAGCCCCTCTGTTTCTCGCCCTCTGTTTCAGCCCCTCTGATTCTCGCCCTCTGTTTCATCCCCTCTGTTTCTCGCCCTCTGTTTCAGCCCCTTTATTTCTCGCCCTCTGTTTCAGCCCCTCTGTTTCAGCCCCACTGTTTCAGCCCCTCTGTTTCAGCCCCTCTGTTTCTCGCCCTCTGTTTCAGCCCCTCTGTTTCTCGCCCTCTGTTTCAGCCCCTCTGTTTCAGCCCCTTTATTTCTCGCCCTCTGTTTCTCGCCCTCTTTTTCCGCCCCTCTGATTCTCGCCCTCTGTTTCAGCCCCTCTGTTTCTCGCCCTCTGTTTCAGCCCCTCTGTTTCTCGCCCTCTGTTTCTCGCCCTCTGTTTCAGCCCCTCTGTTTCTCGCCCTCTGTTTCAGCCCCTCTGTTTCTCGCCCTCTGTTTCAGCCCCTCTGTTTCAGCCCCTCTGTTTCAGCCCCTCTGTTTCTCGCCCTCTGTTTCAGCCCCTCTGTTTCTTGCGCTCTGTTTCAGCCCCTCTGTTTCTCGCCCTCTGTTTCAGCCTCTCTGTTTCTCGCCCTCTGTTTCAGCCCCTCTGTTTCAGCCACTCTGTTTCAGGCTCTCTGTTTCAGCCCGCCTGTTTCAGCCCCTCTGTTTCAGCCCCTCTGATTCAGCCCCTCTGTTTCAGCCCCTCTATTTTAGCCCCTCTGTTTCAGGCTCTCTGTTTCAGTCCGTCTGTTTCAGCCCCTCTGTTTCAGCCCCTCTGATTCAGTCCCTTAGTTTCTCGCCCTCTGTTTCAGCCCCTCTGTTTCAGCCCCACTGATTCAGCCCCTCTGTTTCTCGCCCTCTGTGTCAGGCGCTTTGTTTCAGCCCCTTTGTTTCAGCCCCTCTGTTTCTTGCCCTCTGTTTCTCGCCCTCTGTTTCTCGCCCTCTGATTCAGCCACTCTGTTTCTCGCCCTCTGATTCAGCCACTCTGTTTCTCGCCCTCTGTTTCAGCCCCTCTGATTCAGCCCCTCTGTTTCTCGCCCTCTGTTTCAGCCACTCTGTTACAGCCCCTCTGTTTCTTGCCCTCTGTTTCAGCCCCTCTGTTTCTCGCCCTCTGTTTCAGCCCCTCTGTTTCTCGCCCTCTGTTTCAGCCCCTCTGTTTCTCGCCCTCTGTTTCAGTCCCTCTGTTTTGCGCTCTCTGTTTCAGCCCCTCTGTTTCAGTCCCTCTGTTTCTTGCCCTCTGTTTCTGCCCCTCTGTTTCTCGCCCTCTTTTTCCGCCCCTCTGATTCAGCCCCTCTGTTTCAGACCCTCTGAATCAGCCACTCTGATTCAGCCCCTCTGTTTCAGCCCCTCTGTTTCAGCCCCTCTGTTTCTCGCCCTCTGTTTCAGCCCCTCTGTTTCTCACCCTCTGTTTCAGCCCCTCTGTTTCAGCCCCTCTGTTTCTCGCCCTCTGTTTCAGCCCCTCTGTTTCTCGGCATCTGTTTCAGCCCCTCTGATTCAGCCCCTCTGTTTCTCACCCTCTGTTTCAGCTCCTCTGTTTCTCGCCCTCTTTTTCAGCCCCTCTATTTCTTGCCCTCTGTTTCAGCCCCTCTGTTTCAGCCCCTCTGTTTCAGCCCCTCTGTTTCTCGCCCTCTGTTTCAGCCCCTCTGATTCTCGCCCTCTGTTTCATCCCCTCTGTTTCTCGCCCTCTGTTTCAGCCCCTTTATTTCTCGCCCTCTATTTCAGCCCCTCTGTTTCAGCCCCACTGTTTCAGCCCCTCTGTTTCAGCCCCTCTGTTTCTCGCCCTCTGTTTCAGCCCCTCTGTTTCTCGCCCTCTGTTTCAGTCCCTCTGTTTCTCGCCCTCTGTTTCAGCCCCTCTGTTTCAGCCCCTTTATTTCTCGACCTCTGTTTCTCGCCCTCTTTTTCCGCCCCTCTGATTCAGCCCCTCTGTTTCAGACCCTCTGAATCAGCCACTCTGATTCAGCCCCTCTGTTTCAGCCCCTCTGTTTCAGCCCCTCTGTTTCTCGCCCTCTGTTTCAGCCCCTCTGTTTCTCACCCTCTGTTTCAGCCCCTCTGTTTCAGCCCCTCTGTTTCTCGCCCTCTGTTTCAGCCCCTCTGTTTCAGCCCCTCTGTTTCTCGCCCTCTGTTTCAGCCCCTCTGTTTCTCACCCTCTGTTTCAGCCCCTCTGTTTCAGCCCCTCTGTTTCTCGCCCTCTGTTTCAGCCCCTCTGTTTCTCGGCATCTGTTTCAGCCCCTCTGATTCAGCCCCTCTGTTTCTCGCCCTCTTTTTCAGCCCATCTATTTCTTGCCCTCTGTTTCAGCCCCTCTGTTTCAGCCCCTCTGTTTCAGCCCCTCTGTTTCTCGCCCTCTGTTTAAGCCACTCTGTTTCTGGCCCTCTGTTTCAGCCCCTCTGTTTCTCGCTCTCTGTTTCAGCCCCTCTGTTTCCGCCCCTCTGTTTCAGCCCCTCTGTTTCAGCCCCTCTGTTTCTCGCCCTCTGTTTCAGCCACTCTGTTTCTCGCCCTCTGTTTCAGCCACTCTGTTTCTCGCCCTCTGTTTCAGCCCCTCTGTTTCAGCCCCTCTGTTTCAGTCCCTCTGTTTCAGCCCCTCTGTTTCTCGCCCTCTGTTTCAGCCCCTCTGTTTCTCGCCCTGTGTTTCAGCCTCTCTGTTTCTCGCCCTCTGTTTCAGCCCCACTGTTTCAGCCCGTCTGTTTCAGCCCCTCTGTTTCAGCCCCTCTGTTTCTCGCCCTCTGTTTCAGCCCCTCTGTTTCTCGCCCTCTGTATCAGGCGCTTTGTTTCAGCCCCTTTGTTTCAGCCCCACTTTTTCAGCCCCTCTGTTTCTCGCCCTCTGATTCAGCCACTCTGTTTCTCGCCCTCTGTTTCAGCCCCTCTGTTTCAGCTCATCTGATTCAGCCTGTCTGATTCAGCCCCTCTGTTTCTCGCCCTCTGTTTCAGCCACTCTGTTTCAGCCCCTCTGTTTCTTGCCCTCTGTTTCAGCCCCTCTGTTTCTCGCCCTCTGTTTCAGCCCCTCTGTTTCTCGCCCTCTGTTTCAGTCCCTCTCTTTCGCGCTCTCTGTTTCAGCCGCTCTGTTTCAGTCCCTCTGTTTCTTGCCCTCTGTTTCTGCCCCTCTGTTTCTCGCCCTCTTTTTCCGCCCCTCTGATTCAGCCCCTCTGTTTCAGACCCTCTGAATCAGCCACTCTGATTCAGCCCCTCTGTTTCAGCCCCTCTGTTTCAGCCCCTCTGTTTCTCGCCCTCTGTTTCAGCCCCTCTGTTTCTCACCCTCCGTTTCAGCCCCTCTGTTTCAGCCCCTCTGTTTCTCGCCCTCTGTTTCAGTCCCTCTGTTTCGCGCTCTCTGTTTCAGCCCCTCTGTTTCAGTCCCTCTGTTTCTTGCCCTCTGTTTCTGCCCCTCTGTTTCTCGCCCTCTTTTTCCGCCCCTCTGATTCAGCCCCTCTGTTTCAGACCCTCTGAATCAGCCACTCTGATTCAGCCCCTCTGTTTCAGCCCCTCTGTTTCAGCCCCTCTGTTTCTCGCCCTCTGTTTCAGCCCCTCTCTTTCTCACCCTCTGTTTCAGCCCCTCTGTTTCAGCCCCTCTGTTTCTCGCCCTCTGTTTCAGCCCCTCTGTTTCTCGGCATCTGTTTCAGCCCCTCTGATTCAGCCCCTCTGTTTCTCACCCTCTGTTTCAGCCCCTCTGTTTCTCGCCCTCTTTTTCAGCCCCTCTATTTCTTGCCCTCTGTTTCAGCCCCTCTGTTTCAGCCCCTCTGTTTCAGCCCCTCTGTTTCTCGCCCTCTGTTTCAGCCCCTCTGATTCTCGCCCTCTGTTTCATCCCCTCTGTTTCTCGCCCTCTGTTTCAGCCCCTTTATTTCTCGCCCTCTGTTTCAGCCCCTCTGTTTCAGCCCCACTGTTTCAGCCCCTCTGTTTCAGCCCCTCTGTTTCTCGCCCTCTGTTTCAGCCCCTCTGTTTCTCGCCCTCTGTTTCAGCCCCTCTGTTTCTCGCCCTCTGTTTCAGCCCCTCTGTTTCAGCCCCTTTATTTCTCGCCCTCTGTTTCTCGCCCTCTTTTTCCGCCCCTCTGATTCAGCCCCTCTGTTTCAGACCCTCTGATTCAGCCACTCTGATTCAGCCCCTCTGTTTCAGCCCCTCTGTTTCAGCCCCTCTGTTTCTTGCCCTCTGTTTCAGCCCCTCTGTTTCTCACCCTCTGTTTCAGCCCCTCTGTTTCAGCCCCTCTGTTTCTCGCCCTCTGTTTCAGCCCCTCTGTTTCTCGGCATCTGTTTCAGCCCCTCTGATTCAGCCCCTCTGTTTCTCACCCACTGTTTCAGCCCCTCTGTTTCTCGATCTCTTTTTCAGCCCATCTATTTCTTGCCCTCTGTTTCAGCCCCTCTGTTTCAGCCCCTCTGTTTCAGCCCCTCTGTTTCTCGCCCTCTGTTTAAGCCACTCTGTTTCTGGCCCTCTGTTTCAGCCCCTCTGTTTCTCGCTCTCTGTTTCAGCCCCTCTGTTTCCGCCCCTCTGTTTCAGCCCCTCTGTTTCAGCCCCTCTGTTTCTCGCCCTCTGTTTCAGCCACTCTGTTTCTCGCCCTCTGTTTCAGCCACTCTGTTTCTCGCCCTCTGTTTCAGCCCCTCTGTTTCAGCCACTCTGTTTCAGTCCCTCTGTTTCAGCCCCTCTGTTTCTCGCCCTCTGTTTCAGCCCCTCTGTTTCTCGCCCTGTGTTTCAGCCTCTCTGTTTCTCGCCCTCTGTTTCAGCCCCACTGTTTCAGCCCGTCTGTTTCAGCCCCTCTGTTTCAGCCCCTCTGTTTCTCGCCCTCTGTTTCAGCCCCTCTGTTTCTCGCCCTCTGTATCAGGCGCTTTGTTTCAGCCCCTTTGTTTCAGCCCCACTTTTTCAGCCCCTCTGTTTCTCGCACTCTGTTTCTCGCCCTCTGATTCAGCCACTCTGTTTCTCGCCCTCTGTTTCAGCCCCTCTGTTTCAGCCCATCTGATTCAGCCTGTCTGATTCAGCCCCTCTGTTTCTCGCCCTCTGTTTCAGCCACTCTGTTTCAGCCCCTCTGTTTCTTGCCCTCTGTTTCAGCCCCTCTGTTTCTCGCCCTCTGTTTCAGCCCCTCTGTTTCTCGCCCTCTGTTTCAGTCCCTCTGTTTCGCGCTCTCTGTTTCAGCCCCTCTGTTTCAGTCCCTCTGTTTCTTGCCCTCTGTTTCTGCCCCTCTGTTTCTCGCCCTCTTTTTCCGCCCCTCTGATTCAGCCCCTCTGTTTCAGACCCTCTGAATCAGCCACTCTGATTCAGCCCCTCTGTTTTAGCCCCTCTGTTTCAGCCCCTCTGTTTCTCGCCCTCTGTTTCAGCCCCTCTGTTTCTCACCCTCTGTTTCAGCCCCTCTGTTTCAGCCCCTCTGTTTCTCGCCCTCTGTTTCAGCCCCTCTGTTTCTCGGCATCTGTTTAAGCCCCTCTGATTCAGCCCCTCTGTTTCTCACCCTCTGTTTCAGCCCCTCTGTTTCTCGCCCTCTTTTGCAGCCCCTCTATTTCTTGCCCTCTGTTTCAGCCCCTCTGTTTCAGCCCCTCTGTTTCAGCCCCTCTGTTTCTCGCCCTCTCTTTCAGCCCCTCTGATTCTCGCCCTCTGTTTCATCCCCTCTGTTTCTCGCCCTCTGTTTCAGCCCCTTTATTTTTCGCCCTCTGTTTCAGCCCCTCTGTTTCAGCCCCACTGTTTCAGCCCCTCTGTTTCAGCCCCTCTGTTTCTCGCCCTCTGTTTCAGCCCCTCTGTTTCTCGCCCTCTGTTTCAGCCCCTCTGTTTCTCGCCCTCTGTTTCAGCCCCTCTGTTTCAGACCCTCTGTTTCAGTCCCTCTGTTTCTCGCCCTCTGTTTCTCGCCCTCTGTTTCAGCCCCTCTGTTTCTCGCCCTCTGTTTCAGCCCCTCTGTTTCTCGCCCTCTGTTTCAGCCCCTCTGTTTCAGCCCCTCTGTTTCTCGCCCTCTGTTTCAGCCCCTCTGTTTCTTGCCCTCTGTTTCAGCCCCTCTGTTTCTCGCCCTCTGTTTCAGCCTCTCTGTTTCTCGCCCTCTGTTTCAGCCCCTCTGTTTCAGTCCCTCTGTTTCAGCCCCTCTGTTTCTCGCCCTCTGTTTCAGCCCCTCTGTTTCTTGCCCTGTGTTTCAGCCTCTCTGTTTCTCGCCCTCTGTTTCAGCCCCACTGTTTCAGCCCGTCTGTTTCAGCCCCTCTGTTTCAGCCCCTCTGTTTCTCGCCCTCTGTTTCAGCCCCTCTGTTTCTCGCCCTCTGTATCAGGCGCTTTGTTTCAGCCCCTTTGTTTCAGCCCCACTTTTTCAGCCCCTCTGTTTCTCGCCCTCTGATTCAGCCACTCTGTTTCTCGCCCTCTGTTTCAGCCCCTCTGTTACAGCCCATCTGATTCAGCCTGTCTGATTCAGCCCCTCTGTTTCTCGCCCTCTGTTTCAGCCACTCTGTTTCAGCCCCTCTGTTTCTTGCCCTCTGTTTCAGCCCCACTGTTTCTCGCCCTCTGTTTCAGCCCCTCTGTTTCTCGCCCTCTGTTTCAGCCCCTCTGTTTCTCGCCCTCTGTTTCAGTCCCTCTGTTTCGCGCTCTCTGTTTCAGCCCCTCTGTTTCAGTCCCTCTGTTTCTTGCCCTCTGTTTCTGCCCCTCTGTTTCTCGCCCTCTTTTTCCGCCCCTCTGATTCAGCCCCTCTGTTTCAGACCCTCTGAATCAGACACTCTGATTCAGCCCCTCTGTTTCAGCCCCTCTGTTTCAGCCCCTCTGTTTCTCGCCCTCTGTTTCAGCCCCTCTGTTTCTCACCCTCTGTTTCAGCCCCTCTGTTTCAGCCCCTCTGTTTCTCGCCCTCTGTTTCAGCCCCTCTGTTTCTCGGCATCTGTTTCAGCCCCTCTGATTCAGCCCCTCTGTTTCTCACCCTCTGTTTCAGCCCCTCTGTTTCTCGCCCTCTTTTTCAGCCCCTCTATTTCTTGCCCTCTGTTTCAGCCCCTCTGTTTCAGCCCCTCTGTTTCTCGCCCTCTGTTTCAGCCCCTCTGATTCTCGCCCTCTGTTTCATCCCCTCTGTTTCTCGCCCTCTGTTTCAGCCCCTTTATTTCTCGCCCTCTGTTTCAGCCCCTCTGTTTCAGCCCCACTGTTTCAGCCCCTCTGTTTCAGCCCCTCTGTTTCTCGCCCTCTGTTTCAGCCCCTCTGTTTCTCGCCCTCTGTTTCAGCCCCTCTGTTTCTCGCCCTCTGTTTATGCCCCTCTGTTTCAGACCCTCTGTTTCAGTCCCTCTGTTTCTCGCCCTCTGTTTCTCGCCCTCTGTTTCAGCCCCTCTGTTTCTCGCCCTCTGTTTCAGCCCCTCTGTTTCTCGCCCTCTGTTTCAGCCCCTCTGTTTCAGCCCCTCTGTTTCAGCCCCTCTGTTTCAGCCCCTCTGTTTCTCGCCCTCTGTTTCAGCCCCTCTGTTTCTTGCCCTCTGTTTCAGCCCCTCTGTTTCTCGCCCTCTGTTTCAGCCTCTCTGTTTCTCGCCCTCTGTTTCAGCCCCTCTGTTTCAGCCCCTCTGATTCAGCCCCTCTGTTTCAGCCCCTCTGTTTCTCGCCCTCTGTTTCTCGCCCTCTGTTTCAGCCCCTCTGTTTCAGCCCCTCTGATTCAGCCCCTCTGTTTCAGCCCCTCTATTTCAGCCCCTCTGTTTCAGCCCCTCTGTTTCAGGCTCTCTGTTTCAGTCCGTCTGTTTCAGCCCCTCTGTTTCAGCCCCTCTGATTCAGTCCCTTAGTTTCTCGCCCTCTGTTTCAGCCCCTCTGTTTCAGCCCCTCTGATTCAGCCCCTCTGATTCAGCCCCTCTGTTTCTCGCCCTCTGTTTCAGCCCCTCTGATTCAGCCCCTCTGTTTCAGCCCCTCTGATTCAGCCCCTCTGTTTCAGCCCCTCTATTTCAGCCCCTCTGTTTCAGCCCCTCTGTTTCAGGCTCTCTGTTCCAGTCCGTCTGTTTCAGCCCCTCTGTTTCAGCCCCTCTGATTCAGTCCCTTAGTTTCTCGCCCTCTGTTTCAGCCCCTCTGTTTCAGCCCCTCTGATTCAGCCCCTCTGATTCAGACCCTCTGTTTCTCGCCCTCTGTTTCAGCCCCTCTGTTTCAGCCCCTCTGTTTCTCGCCCTCTGTTTCTGCCCCTCTGTTTCAGCCCCTCTGTTTCAGCCCCTCTGTTTCTTGCCCTCTGTTTCAGCCCCTCTGTTTCAGCCCCTCTGTTTCAACCCCTCCGATTCAGCCCCTCTGTTTCAGCCCCTCTGTTTCTGCCCCTCTGTTTCAGCCCCTCTGTTTCTCGCCCTTTGTTTCAGCCCCTCTGTTTCTCGCCCTCTGTTTCAGCCCCTCTGTTTCAGCCCCTCTGTTTCTCGCCCTCTGTTTCAGCCCCTCTGTTTCTTGCCCTCTGTTTCAGCCCCTCAGTTTCAGCCCCTCTGTTTCAGCCCCTCTGTTTCTCGCCCTCTGTTTCTGCCCCTCTGTTTCTCGCCCTCTGTTTCAGCCCCTCTGTTTCTCGCCTTCTGTTTCAGCCCCTCTGATTCAGCCCCTCTGTTTCAGCCCCTCTGATTCAGCACCTCTGATTCAGCCCCTCTGTTTCTCGCCCTCTGTTGCAGCCCCTCTGTTTCAGCCCTTCTGTTTCAGCCACTCGGTTTCAGCCCCTCTGTTTCTTGCCCTCTCTTTCAGCCCCTCTGTTTCTCGCCCTCTGTTTCAGCCCCTCTGTTTCTCGCCCTCTGTTTCAGCCCCTCTGTTTCGCACTCTCTGTTTCAGCCTCTCTGATTCAGCCCCTCTTTTTCTCGCCCTCTGTTTCTGCTCCTCTGTTTCTCGCCCTCTGTTTCAGCCCCTCTGTTTCTCGCCCTCTGTTTCAGCCCCTCTGATTCAGCCCCTCTGTTTCAGCCCCTCTGAATCAGCCCCTCTGTTTCAGCCCCTGTGTTTCAGCCCCTCTGTTTCTCGCCCTCTGTTTCAGTCCCTCTGTTTCTCACCCTCTGTTTCAGCACCTCTGTTTCAGCCCCTCTGTTTCTCGCCCACTGTTTCAGCCCCTCTGTTTCTCGCCCTCTGTTTCAGCCCCTCTGATTCAGCCCCTCTGTTTCTCGCCCTCTGTTTCAGCCCCTCTGTTTCTCGCCATCTGTTTCAGCCCCTCTGTTTCTAGCCCTCTGTTTCAGCCCCTCTGTTTCAGCCCCTCTGTTTCAGCCCCTCTGTTTCTCGCCCTCTGTTTCAGCCCCTCTGTTTCTCGCCCTCTTTTTCAGCCTCTCTGTTTCTCGCCGTCTGTTTCAGCCCCTCTGTTTCAGCCCCTCTGATTCAGCCCCTCTGTTTCAGCCCCTCTGATCCAGCCCCTCTGTTTCAGACCCTCTATTTCAGCCCCTCTGTTTCAGCCACTCTGTTTCAGGCTCTCTGTTTCAGCCCGTCTGTTTCAGCCCCTCTGTTTCAGCCCCTCTGTTTCAGCCCCTCTGATTCAGTACCTTAGTTTCTCGCCCTCTGTTTCAGCCCCTCTGTTTCAGCCCCTCTATTTCAGCCCCTCTGTTTCAGCCCCTCTGTTTCAGGCTCTCTGTTTCAGCCCGTCTGTTTCAGCCCCTCTGTTTCAGCCCATCTGATTCAGTCCCTTAGTTTCTCGCCCTCTGTTTCAGGCCCTCTGTTTCAGCCCCTCTGATTCAGCCCCTCTGATTCAGCCCCTCTGTTTCTCGCCCTCTGTTTCAGCCCCTCTGTTTCAGCCCCTCTGATTCAGCCCCTCTGATTCAGCCCCTCTGTTTCTCGCCCTCTGTTTCAGCCCCTCTGTTTCTCGCCCTCTGTTTCAGCCCCTCTGTTTCAGACCCTCTGTTTCAGTCCCTCTGTTTCTCGCCCTCTGTTTCTCGCCCTCTGTTTCAGCCCCTCTGTTTCTCGCCCTCTGTTTCAGCCCCTCTGTTTCTCGCCCTCTGTTTCAGCCCCTCTGTTTCAGCCCCTCTGTTTCAGCCCCACTGTTTCTCGCCCTCTGTTTCAGCCCCTCTGTTTCTCGCCCTCTGTTTCAGCCTCTCTGTTTCTCGCCCTCTGTTTCAGCCCCTCTGTTTCAGCCACTCTGTTTCAGGCTCTCTGTTTCAGCCCGCCTGTTTCAGCCCCTCTGTTTCAGCCCCTCTGATTCAGCCCCTCTGTTTCAGCCCCTCTATTTCAGCCCCTCTGTTTCAGCCCCTCTGTTTCAGGCTCTCTGTTTCAGTCCGTCTGTTTCAGCCCCTCTATTTCAGCCCCTCTGATTCAGTCCCTTAGTTTCTCGCCCTCTGTTTCAGCCCCTCTGTTTCAGCCCCTCTGATTCAGCCCCTCTGTTTCTCGCCCTCTGTATCAGGCGCTTTGTTTCAGCCCCTTTGTTTCAGCCCCACTTTTTCAGCCCCTCTGTTTCTCGCCTTCTGTTTCTCGCCCTCTGATTCAGCCACTCTGTTTCTCGCCCTCTGATTCAGCCACTCTGTTTCTCGCCCTCTGTTTCAGCCCCTCTGATTCAGCCCCTCTGTTTCTCGCCCTCTGTTTCAGCCACTCTGTTACAGCCCCTCTGTTTCTTGCCCTCTGTTTCAGCCCCTCTGTTTCTCGCCCTCTGTTTCAGCCCCTCTGTTTCTCGCCCTCTGTTTCAGCCCCTCTGTTTCTCGCCCTCTGTTTCAGTCCCTCTGTTTCGCGCTCTCTGTTTCAGCCCCTCTGTTTCAGTCCCTCTGTTTCTTGCCCTCTGTTTCTGCCCCTCTGTTTCTCGCCCTCTTTTTCCGCCCCTCTGATTCAGCCCCTCTGTTTCAGACCCTCTGAATCAGCCACTCTGATTCAGCCCCTCTGTTTCAGCCCCTCTGTTTCAGCCCCTCTGTTTCTCGCCCTCTGTTTCAGCCCCTCTGTTTCTCACCCTCTGTTTCAGCCCCTCTGTTTCAGCCCCTCTGTTTCTCGCCCTCTGTTTCAGCCCCTCTGTTTCTCGGCATCTGTTTCAGCCCCTCTGATTCAGCCCCTCTGTTTCTCACCCTCTGTTTCAGCTCCTCTGTTTCTCGCCCTCTTTTTCAGCCCCTCTATTTCTTGCCCTCTGTTTCAGCCCCTCTGTTTCAGCCCCTCTGTTTCAGCCCCTCTGTTTCTCGCCCTCTGTTTCAGCCCCTCTGATTCTCGCCCTCTGTTTCATCCCCTCTGTTTCTCGCCCTCTGTTTCAGCCCCTTTATTTCTCGCCCTCTATTTCAGCCCCTCTGTTTCAGCCCCACTGTTTCAGCCCCTCTGTTTCAGCCCCTCTGTTTCTCGCCCTCTGTTTCAGCCCCTCTGTTTCTCGCCCTCTGTTTCAGTCCCTCTGTTTCTCGCCCTCTGTTTCAGCCCCTCTGTTTCAGCCCCTTTATTTCTCGACCTCTGTTTCTCGCCCTCTTTTTCCGCCCCTCTGATTCAGCCCCTCTGTTTCAGACCCTCTGAATCAGCCACTCTGATTCAGCCCCTCTGTTTCAGCCCCTCTGTTTCAGCCCCTCTGTTTCTCGCCCTCTGTTTCAGCCCCTCTGTTTCTCACCCTCTGTTTCAGCCCCTCTGTTTCAGCCCCTCTGTTTCTCGCCCTCTGTTTCAGCCCCTCTGTTTCAGCCCCTCTGTTTCTCGCCCTCTGTTTCAGCCCCTCTGTTTCTCACCCTCTGTTTCAGCCCCTCTGTTTCAGCCCCTCTGTTTCTCGCCCTCTGTTTCAGCCCCTCTGTTTCTCGGCATCTGTTTCAGCCCCTCTGATTCAGCCCCTCTGTTTCTCGCCCTCTTTTTCAGCCCATCTATTTCTTGCCCTCTGTTTCAGCCCCTCTGTTTCAGCTCCTCTGTTTCAGCCCCTCTGTTTCTCGCCCTCTGTTTAAGCCACTCTGTTTCTGGCCCTCTGTTTCAGCCCCTCTGTTTCTCGCTCTCTGTTTCAGCCCCTCTGTTTCCGCCCCTCTGTTTCAGCCCCTCTGTTTCAGCCCCTCTGTTTCTCGCCCTCTGTTTCAGCCACTCTGTTTCTCGCCCTCTGTTTCAGCGACTCTGTTTCTCGCCCTCTGTTTCAGCCCCTCTGTTTCAGCCCCTCTGTTTCAGTCCCTCTGTTTCAGCCCCTCTGTTTCTCGCCCTCTGTTTCAGCCCCTCTGTTTCTCGCCCTGTGTTTCAGCCTCTCTGTTTCTCGCCCTCTGTTTCAGCCCCACTGTTTCAGCCCGTCTGTTTCAGCCCCTCTGTTTCTCGCCCTCTGTTTCAGCCCCTCTGTTTCTCGCCCTCTGTATCAGGCGCTTTGTTTCAGCCCCTTTGTTTCAGCCCCACTTTTTCAGCCCCTCTGTTTCTCGCCCTCTGTTTCTCGCCCTCTGATTCAGCCACTCTGTTTCTCGCCCTCTGTTTCAGCCCCTCTGTTTCAGCCCATCTGATTCAGCCTGTCTGATTCAGCCCCTCTGTTTCTCGCCCTCTGTTTCAGCCACTCTGTTTCAGCCCCTCTGTTTCTTGCCCTCTGTTTCAGCCCCTCTGTTTCTCGCCCTCTGTTTCAGCCCCTCTGTTTCTCGCCCTCTGTTTCAGTCCCTCTGTTTCGCGCTCTCTGTTTCAGCCCCTCTGTTTCAGTCCCTCTGTTTCTTGCCCTCTGTTTCTGCCCCTCTGTTTCTCGCCCTCTTTTTCCGCCCCTCTGATTCAGCCCCTCTGTTTCAGACCCTCTGAATCAGCCACTCTGATTCAGCCCCTCTGTTTCAGCCCCTCTGTTTCAGCCCCTCTGTTTCTCGCCCTCTGTTTCAGCCCCTCTGTTTCTCACCCTCCGTTTCAGCCCCTCTGTTTCAGCCCCTCTGTTTCTCGCCCTCTGTTTCAGCCCCTCTGTTTCTCGGCATCTGTTTCAGCCCCTCTGATTCAGCCCCTCTGTTTCTCACCCTCTGTTTCAGCCCCTCTGTTTCTCGCCCTCTTTTGCAGCCCCTCTATTTCTTGCCCTCTGTTTCAGCCCCTCTGTTTCTCGCCCTCTGTTTCAGCCCCTCTGTTTCTCGCCCTCTGTTTCAGCCCCTCTGTTTCAGACCCTCTGTTTCAGTCCCTCAGTTTCTCGCCCTCTGTTTCTCGCCCTCTGTTTCAGCCCCTCTGTTTCTCGGCATCTGTTTCAGCCCCTCTGATTCAGCCCCTCTGTTTCTCACCCTCTGTTTCAGCCCCTCTGTTTCTCGCCCTCTTTTTCAGCCCCTCTATTTCTTGCCCTCTGTTTCAGCCCCTCTGTTTCAGCCCCTCTGTTTCAGCCCCTCTGTTTCTCGCCCTCTGTTTCAGCCCCTCTGATTCTCGCCCTCTGTTTCATCCCCTCTGTTTCTCGCCCTCTGTTTCAGCCCCTTTATTTCTCGCCCTCTGTTTCAGCCCCTCTGTTTCAGCCCCACTGTTTCAGCCCCTCTGTTTCAGCCCCTCTGTTTCGCGCCCTCTGTTTCAGCCCCTCTGTTTCTCGCCCTCTGTTTCAGCCCCTCTGTTTATCGCCCTCTGTTTCAGCCCCTCTGTTTCAGCCCCTTTATTTCTCGCCCTCTGTTTCTCGCCCTCTTTTTCCGCCCCTCTGATTCAGCCCCTCTGTTTCAGACCCTCTGAATCAGCCACTCTGATTCAGCCCCTCTGTTTCAGCCCCTCTGTTTCAGCCCCTCTGTTTCTCGCCCTCTGTTTCAGCCCCTCTGTTTCTCACCCTCTGTTTCAGCCCCTCTGTTTCAGCCCCTCTGTTTCTCGCCCTCTGTTTCAGCCCCTCTGTTTCTCGGCATCTGTTTCAGCCCCTCTGATTGAGCCCCTCTGTTTCTCACCCACTGTTTCAGCCCCTCTGTTTCTCGCCCTCTTTTTCAGCCCATCTATTTCTTGCCCTCTGTTTCAGCCCCTCTGTTTCAGCCCCTCTGTTTCAGCCCCTCTGTTTCTCGCCCTCTGTTTAAGCCACTCTGTTTCTGGCCCTCTGTTTCAGCCCCTCTGTTTCTCGCTCTCTGTTTCAGCCCCTCTGTTTCCGCCCCTCTGTTTCAGCCCCTCTGTTTCAGCCCCTCTGTTTCTCGCCCTCTGTTTCAGCCACTCTGTTTCTCGCCCTCTGTTTCAGCCACTCTGTTTCTCGCCCTCTGTTTCAGCCCCTCTGTTTCAGCCCCTCTGTTTCAGTCCCTCTGTTTCAGCCCCTCTGTTTCTCGCCCTCTGTTTCAGCCCCTCTGTTTCAGCCCCTCTGTTTCTCGCCCTCTGTTTCAGCCCCTCTGTTTCTCGCCCTGTGTTTCAGCCTCTCTGTTTCTCGCCCTCTGTTTCAGCCCCACTGTTTCAGCCCGTCTGTTTCAGCCCCTCTGTTTCTCGCCCTCTGTTTCAGCCCCTCTGTTTCTCGCCCTCTGTATCAGGCGCTTTGTTTCAGCCCCTTTGTTTCAGCCCCACTTTTTCAGCCCCTCTGTTTCTCGCCCTCTGTTTCTCGCCCTCTGATTCAGCCACTCTGTTTCTCGCCCTCTGTTTCAGCCCCTCTGTTTCAGCCCATCTGATTCAGCCTGTCTGATTCAGCCCCTCTGTTTCTCGCCCTCTGTTTCAGCCACTCTGTTTCAGCCCCTCTGTTTCTTGCCCTCTGTTTCAGCCCCTCTGTTTCTCGCCCTCTGTTTCAGCCCCTCTGTTTCTCGCCCTCTGTTTCAGTCCCTCTGTTTCGCGCTCTCTGTTTCAGCCCCTCTGTTTCAGTCCCTCTGTTTCTTGCCCTCTGTTTCTGCCCCTCTGTTTCTCGCCCTCTTTTTCCGCCCCTCTGATTCAGCCCCTCTGTTTCAGACCCTCTGAATCAGCCACTCTGATTCAGCCCCTCTGTTTCAGCCCCTCTGTTTCAGCCCCTCTGTTTCTCGCCCTCTGTTTCAGCCCCTCTGTTTCTCACCCTCCGTTTCAGCCCCTCTGTTTCAGCCCCTCTGTTTCTCGCCCTCTGTTTCAGCCCCTCTGTTTCTCGGCATCTGTTTCAGCCCCTCTGATTCAGCCCCTCTGTTTCTCACCCTCTGTTTCAGCCCCTCTGTTTCTCGCCCTCTTTTGCAGCCCCTCTATTTCTTGCCCTCTGTTTCAGCCCCTCTGTTTCTCGCCCTCTGTTTCAGCCCCTCTGTTTCTCGCCCTCTGTTTCAGCCCCTCTGTTTCAGACCCTCTGTTTCAGTCCCTCAGTTTCTCGCCCTCTGTTTCTCGCCCTCTGTTTCAGCCCCTCTGTTTCTCGGCATCTGTTTCAGCCCCTCTGATTCAGCCCCTCTGTTTCTCACCCTCTGTTTCAGCCCCTCTGTTTCTCGCCCTCTTTTTCAGCCCCTCTATTTCTTGCCCTCTGTTTCAGCCCCTCTGTTTCAGCCCCTCTGTTTCAGCCCCTCTGTTTCTCGCCCTCTGTTTCAGCCCCTCTGATTCTCGCCCTCTGTTTCATCCCCTCTGTTTCTCGCCCTCTGTTTCAGCCCCTTTATTTCTCGCCCTCTGTTTCAGCCCCTCTGTTTCAGCCCCACTGTTTCAGCCCCTCTGTTTCAGCCCCTCTGTTTCGCGCCCTCTGTTTCAGCCCCTCTGTTTCTCGCCCTCTGTTTCAGCCCCTCTGTTTATCGCCCTCTGTTTCAGCCCCTCTGTTTCAGCCCCTTTATTTCTCGCCCTCTGTTTCTCGCCCTCTTTTTCCGCCCCTCTGATTCAGCCCCTCTGTTTCAGACCCTCTGAATCAGCCACTCTGATTCAGCCCCTCTGTTTCAGCCCCTCTGTTTCAGCCCCTCTGTTTCTCGCCCTCTGTTTCAGCCCCTCTGTTTCTCACCCTCTGTTTCAGCCCCTCTGTTTCAGCCCCTCTGTTTCTCGCCCTCTTTTTCAGCCCCTCTGTTTCTCGGCATCTGTTTCAGCCCCTCTGATTGAGCCCCTCTGTTTCTCACCCACTGTTTCAGCCCCTCTGTTTCTCGCCCTCTTTTTCAGCCCATCTATTTCTTGCCCTCTGTTTCAGCCCCTCTGTTTCAGCCCCTCTGTTTCAGCCCCTCTGTTTCTCGCCCTCTGTTTAAGCCACTCTGTTTCTGGCCCTCTGTTTCAGCCCCTCTGTTTCTCGCTCTCTGTTTCAGCCCCTCTGTTTCCGCCCCTCTGTTTCAGCCCCTCTGTTTCAGCCCCTCTGTTTCTCGCCCTCTGTTTCAGCCACTCTGTTTCTCGCCCTCTGTTTCAGCCACTCTGTTTCTCGCCCTCTGTTTCAGCCCCTCTGTTTCAGCCCCTCTGTTTCAGTCCCTCTGTTTCAGCCCCTCTGTTTCTCGCCCTCTGTTTCAGCCCCTCTGTTTCAGCCCCTCTGTTTCTCGCCCTCTGTTTCTCGCCCTCTTTTTCCGCCCCTCTGATTCAGCCCCTCTGTTTCAGCCCCACTGTTTCAGCCCGTCTGTTTCAGCCCCTCTGTTTCAGCCCCTCTGTTTCTCGCCCTCTGTTTCAGCCCCTCTGTTTCTCGCCCTCTGTATCAGGCGCTTTGTTTCAGCCCCTTTGTTTCAGCCCCACTTTTTCAGCCCCTCTGTTTCTCGCCCTCTGTTTCTCGCCCTCTGATTCAGCCACTCTGTTTCTCGCCCTCTGTTTCAGCCCCTCTGTTTCAGCCCATCTGATTCAGCCTGTCTGATTCAGCCCCTCTGTTTCTCGCCCTCTGTTTCAGCCACTCTGTTTCAGCCCCTCTGTTTCTTGCCCTCTGTTTCAGCCCCTCTGTTTCTCGCCCTCTGTTTCAGCCCCTCTGTTTCTCGCCCTCTGTTTCAGCCCCTCTGTTTCTCGCCCTCTGTTTCAGTCCCTCTGTTTCGCGCTCTCTGTTTCAGCCCCTCTGTTTCAGTCCCTCTGTTTCTTGCCCTCTGTTTCTGCCCCTCTGTTTCTCGCCCTCTTTTTCCGCCCCTCTGATTCAGCCCCTCTGTTTCAGACCCTCTGAATCAGCCACTCTGATTCAGCCCCTCTGTTTCAGCCCCTCTGTTTCAGCCCCTCTGTTTCTCGCCCTCTGTTTCAGCCCCTCTGTTTCTCACCCTCTGTTTCAGCCCCTCTGTTTCAGCCCCTCTGTTTCTCGCCCTCTGTTTCAGCCCCTCTGTTTCTCGGCATCTGTTTCAGCCCCTCTGATTCAGCCCCTCTGTTTCTCACCCTCTGTTTCAGCCCCTCTGTTTCTCGCCCTCTTTTTCAGCCCCTCTATTTCTTGCTCTCTGTTTCAGCCCCTCTGTTTCAGCCCCTCTGTTTCAGCCCCTCTGTTTCTCGCCCTCTGTTTCAGCCCCTCTGATTCTCGCCCTCTGTTTCATCCCCTCTGTTTCTCGCCCTCTGTTTGAGCCCCTTTATTTCTCGCCCTCTGTTTCAGCCCCTCTGTTTCAGCCCCACTGTTTCAGCCCCTCTGTTTCAGCCCCTCTGTTTCTCGCCCTCTGTTTCAGCCCCTCTGTTTCTCGCCCTCTGTTTCAGCCCCTCTGTTTCAGACCCTCTGTTTCAGTCCCTCTGTTTCTCGCCCTCTGTTTCTCGCCCTCTGTTTCAGCCCCTCTGTTTCTCGGCGTCTGTTTCAGCCCCTCTGATTCAGCCCCTCTGTTTCTCAACCTCTGTTTCAGCCCCTCTGTTTCTCGCCCTCTTTTTCAGCCCCTCTATTTCTTGCCCTCTGTTTCAGCCCCTCTGTTTCAGCCCCTCTGTTTCTCGCCCTCTGTTTCAGCCCCTCTGATTCTCGCCCTCTGTTTCATCCCCTCTGTTTCTCGCCCTCTGTTTCAGCCCCTTTATTTCTCGCCCTCTGTTTCAGCCCCTCTGTTTCAGCCCCACTGTTTCAGCCCCTCTGTTTCAGCCCCTCTGTTTCTCGCCCTCTGTTTCAGCCCCTCTGTTTCTCGCCCTCTGTTTCAGCCCCTCTGTTTCAGCCCCTTTATTTCTCGCCCTCTGTTTCTCGCCCTCTTTTTCCGCCCCTCTGATTCTCGCCCTCTGTTTCAGCCCCTCTGTTTCTCGCCCTCTGTTTCAGCCCCTCTGTTTCTCGCCCTCTGTTTCTCGCCCTCTGTTTCAGCCCCTCTGTTTCTCGCCCTCTGTTTCAGCCCCTCTGTTTCTCGCCCTCTGTTTCAGCCCCTCTGTTTCAGCCCCTCTGTTTCAGCCCCTCTGTTTCTCGCCCTCTGTTTCAGCCCCTCTGTTTCTTGCGCTCTGTTTCAGCCCCTCTGTTTCTCGCCCTCTGTTTCAGCCTCTCTGTTTCTCGCCCTCTGTTTCAGCCCCTCTGTTTCAGCCACTCTGTTTCAGGCTCTCTGTTTCAGCCCGCCTGTTTCAGCCCCTCTGTTTCAGCCCCTCTGATTCAGCCCCTCTGTTTCAGCCCCTCTATTTTAGCCCCTCTGTTTCAGGCTCTCTGTTTCAGTCCGTCTGTTTCAGCCCCTCTGTTTCAGCCCCTCTGATTCAGTCCCTTAGTTTCTCGCCCTCTGTTTCAGCCCCTCTGTTTCAGCCCCACTGATTCAGCCCCTCTGTTTCTCGCCCTCTGTATCAGGCGCTTTGTTTCAGCCCCTTTGTTTCAGCCCCTCTGTTTCTTGCCCTCTGTTTCTCGCCCTCTGTTTCTCGCCCTCTGATTCAGCCACTCTGTTTCTCGCCCTCTGATTCAGCCACTCTGTTTCTCGCCCTCTGTTTCAGCCCCTCTGATTCAGCCCCTCTGTTTCTCGCCCTCTGTTTCAGCCACTCTGTTACAGCCCCTCTGTTTCTTGCCCTCTGTTTCAGCCCCTCTGTTTCTCGCCCTCTGTTTCAGCCCCTCTGTTTCTCGCCCTCTGTTTCAGCCCCTCTGTTTCTCGCCCTCTGTTTCAGTCCCTCTGTTTTGCGCTCTCTGTTTCAGCCCCTCTGTTTCAGTCCCTCTGTTTCTTGCCCTCTGTTTCTGCCCCTCTGTTTCTCGCCCTCTTTTTCCGCCCCTCTGATTCAGCCCCTCTGTTTCAGACCCTCTGAATCAGCCACTCTGATTCAGCCCCTCTGTTTCAGCCCCTCTGTTTCAGCCCCTCTGTTTCTCGCCCTCTGTTTCAGCCCCTCTGTTTCTCACCCTCTGTTTCAGCCCCTCTGTTTCAGCCCCTCTGTTTCTCGCCCTCTGTTTCAGCCCCTCTGTTTCTCGGCATCTGTTTCAGCCCCTCTGATTCAGCCCCTCTGTTTCTCACCCTCTGTTTCAGCTCCTCTGTTTCTCGCCCTCTTTTTCAGCCCCTCTATTTCTTGCCCTCTGTTTCAGCCCCTCTGTTTCAGCCCCTCTGTTTCAGCCCCTCTGTTTCTCGCCCTCTGTTTCAGCCCCTCTGATTCTCGCCCTCTGTTTCATCCCCTCTGTTTCTCGCCCTCTGTTTCAGCCCCTTTATTTCTCGCCCTCTATTTCAGCCCCTCTGTTTCAGCCCCACTGTTTCAGCCCCTCTGTTTCAGCCCCTCTGTTTCTCGCCCTCTGTTTCAGCCCCTCTGTTTCTCGCCCTCTGTTTCAGTCCCTCTGTTTCTCGCCCTCTGTTTCAGCCCCTCTGTTTCAGCCCCTTTATTTCTCGACCTCTGTTTCTCGCCCTCTTTTTCCGCCCCTCTGATTCAGCCCCTCTGTTTCAGACCCTCTGAATCAGCCACTCTGATTCAGCCCCTCTGTTTCAGCCCCTCTGTTTCAGCCCCTCTGTTTCTCGCCCTCTGTTTCAGCCCCTCTGTTTCTCACCCTCTGTTTCAGCCCCTCTGTTTCAGCCCCTCTGTTTCTCGCCCTCTGTTTCAGCCCCTCTGTTTCAGCCCCTCTGTTTCTCGCCCTCTGTTTCAGCCCCTCTGTTTCTCACCCTCTGTTTCAGCCCCTCTGTTTCAGCCCCTCTGTTTCTCGCCCTCTGTTTCAGCCCCTCTGTTTCTCGGCATCTGTTTCAGCCCCTCTGATTCAGCCCCTCTGTTTCTCGCCCTCTTTTTCAGCCCATCTATTTCTTGCCCTCTGTTTCAGCCCCTCTGTTTCAGCCCCTCTGTTTCAGCCCCTCTGTTTCTCGCCCTCTGTTTAAGCCACTCTGTTTCTGGCCCTCTGTTTCAGCCCCTCTGTTTCTCGCTCTCTGTTTCAGCCCCTCTGTTTCCGCCCCTCTGTTTCAGCCCCTCTGTTTCAGCCCCTCTGTTTCTCGCCCTCTGTTTCAGCCACTCTGTTTCTCGCCCTCTGTTTCAGCCACTCTGTTTCTCGCCCTCTGTTTCAGCCCCTCTGTTTCAGCCCCTCTGTTTCAGTCCCTCTGTTTCAGCCCCTCTGTTTCTCGCCCTCTGTTTCAGCCCCTCTGTTTCTCGCCCTGTGTTTCAGCCTCTCTGTTTCTCGCCCTCTGTTTCAGCCCCACTGTTTCAGCCCGTCTGTTTCAGCCCCTCTGTTTCAGCCCCTCTGTTTCTCGCCCTCTGTTTCAGCCCCTCTGTTTCTCGCCCTCTGTATCAGGCGCTTTGTTTCAGCCCCTTTGTTTCAGCCCCACTTTTTCAGCCCCTCTGTTTCTCGCCCTCTGATTCAGCCACTCTGTTTCTCGCCCTCTGTTTCAGCCCCTCTGTTTCAGCTCATCTGATTCAGCCTGTCTGATTCAGCCCCTCTGTTTCTCGCCCTCTGTTTCAGCCACTCTGTTTCAGCCCCTCTGTTTCTTGCCCTCTGTTTCAGCCCCTCTGTTTCTCGCCCTCTGTTTCAGCCCCTCTGTTTCTCGCCCTCTGTTTCAGTCCCTCTCTTTCGCGCTCTCTGTTTCAGCCGCTCTGTTTCAGTCCCTCTGTTTCTTGCCCTCTGTTTCTGCCCCTCTGTTTCTCGCCCTCTTTTTCCGCCCCTCTGATTCAGCCCCTCTGTTTCAGACCCTCTGAATCAGCCACTCTGATTCAGCCCCTCTGTTTCAGCCCCTCTGTTTCAGCCCCTCTGTTTCTCGCCCTCTGTTTCAGCCCCTCTGTTTCTCACCCTCCGTTTCAGCCCCTCTGTTTCAGCCCCTCTGTTTCTCGCCCTCTGTTTCAGCCCCTCTGTTTCTCGGCATCTGTTTCAGCCCCTCTGATTCAGCCCCTCTGTTTCTCACCCTCTGTTTCAGCCCCTCTGTTTCTCGCCCTCTTTTGCAGCCCCTCTATTTCTTGCCCTCTGTTTCAGCCCCTCTGTTTCTCGCCCTCTGTTTCAGCCCCTCTGTTTCTCGCCCTCTGTTTCAGCCCCTCTGTTTCAGACCCTCTGTTTCAGTCCCTCAGTTTCTCGCCCTCTGTTTCTCGCCCTCTGTTTCAGCCCCTCTGTTTCTCGGCATCTGTTTCAGCCCCTCTGATTCAGCCCCTCTGTTTCTCACCCTCTGTTTCAGCCCCTCTGTTTCTCGCCCTCTTTTTCAGCCCCTCTATTTCTTGCCCTCTGTTTCAGCCGCTCTGTTTCAGCCCCTCTGTTTCAGCCCCTCTGTTTCTCGCCCTCTGTTTCAGCCCCTCTGATTCTCGCCCTCTGTTTCATCCCCTCTGTTTCTCGCCCTCTGTTTCAGCCCCTTTATTTCTCGCCCTCTGTTTCAGCCCCTCTGTTTCAGCCCCACTGTTTCAGCCCCTCTGTTTCAGCCCCTCTGTTTCGCGCCCTCTGTTTCAGCCCCTCTGTTTCTCGCCCTCTGTTTCAGCCCCTCTGTTTATCGCCCTCTGTTTCAGCCCCTCTGTTTCAGCCCCTTTATTTCTCGCCCTCTGTTTCTCGCCCTCTTTTTCCGCCCCTCTGATTCAGCCCCTCTGTTTCAGACCCTCTGAATCAGCCACTCTGATTCAGCCCCTCTGTTTCAGCCCCTCTGTTTCAGCCCCTCTGTTTCTCGCCCTCTGTTTCAGCCCCTCTGTTTCTCACCCTCTGTTTCAGCCCCTCTGTTTCAGCCCCTCTGTTTCTCGCCCTCTGTTTCAGCCCCTCTGTTTCTCGGCATCTGTTTCAGCCCCTCTGATTGAGCCCCTCTGTTTCTCACCCACTGTTTCAGCCCCTCTGTTTCTCGCCCTCTTTTTCAGCCCATCTATTTCTTGCCCTCTGTTTCAGCCCCTCTGTTTCAGCCCCTCTGTTTCAGCCCCTCTGTTTCTCGCCCTCTGTTTAAGCCACTCTGTTTCTGGCCCTCTGTTTCAGCCCCTCTGTTTCTCGCTCTCTGTTTCAGCCCCTCTGTTTCCGCCCCTCTGTTTCAGCCCCTCTGTTTCAGCCCCTCTGTTTCTCGCCCTCTGTTTCAGCCACTCTGTTTCTCGCCCTCTGTTTCAGCCACTCTGTTTCTCGCCCTCTGTTTCAGCCCCTCTGTTTCTCGCTCTCTGTTTCAGCCCCTCTGTTTCCGCCCCTCTGTTTCAGCCCCTCTGTTTCAGCCCCTCTGTTTCTCGCCCTCTGTTTCAGCCCCTCTGTTTCTCGGCATCTGTTTCAGCCCCTCTGATTCAGCCCCTCTGTTTCTCACCCTCTGTTTCAGCCCCTCTGTTTCTCGCCCTCTTTTTCAGCCCCTCTATTTCTTGCTCTCTGTTTCAGCCCCTCTGTTTCAGCCCCTCTGTTTCAGCCCCTCTGTTTCTCGCCCTCTGTTTCAGCCCCTCTGATTCTCGCCCTCTGTTTCATCCCCTCTGTTTCTCGCCCTCTGTTTGAGCCCCTTTATTTCTCGCCCTCTGTTTCAGCCCCTCTGTTTCTCGCCCTCTGTTTCAGCCCCTCTGTTTCTCGCCCTCTGTTTCAGCCCCTCTGTTTCTCGCCCTCTGTTTCAGCCCCTCTGTTTCAGACCCTCTGTTTCAGTCCCTCTGTTTCTCGCCCTCTGTTTCTCGCCCTCTGTTTCAGCCCCTCTGTTTCTCGGCGTCTGTTTCAGCCCCTCTGATTCAGCCCCTCTGTTTCTCAACCTCTGTTTCAGCCCCTCTGTTTCTCGCCCTCTTTTTCAGCCCCTCTATTTCTTGCCCTCTGTTTCAGCCCCTCTGTTTCAGCCCCTCTGTTTCTCGCCCTCTGTTTCAGCCCCTCTGATTCTCGCCCTCTGTTTCATCCCCTCTGTTTCTCGCCCTCTGTTTCAGCCCCTTTATTTCTCGCCCTCTGTTTCAGCCCCTCTGTTTCAGCCCCACTGTTTCAGCCCCTCTGTTTCAGCCCCTCTGTTTCTCGCCCTCTGTTTCAGCCCCTCTGTTTCAGCCCCTTTATTTCTCGCCCTCTGTTTCTCGCCCTCTTTTTCCGCCCCTCTGATTCTCGCCCTCTGTTTCAGCCCCTCTGTTTCTCGCCCTCTGTTTCAGCCCCTCTGTTTCTCACCCTCTGTTTCAGCCCCTCTGTTTCAGCCCCTCTGTTTCTCGCCCTCTGTTTCAGCCCCTCTGTTTCTCACCCTCTGTTTCAGCCCCTCTGATTCAGCCCCTCTGTTTCTCACCCACTGTTTCAGCCCCTCTGTTTCTCGCCCTCTTTTTCAGCCCACCTATTTCTTGCCCTCTGTTTCAGCCCCTCTGTTTCAGCCCCTCTGTTTCAGCCCCTCTGTTTCTCGCCCTCTGTTTCTCGCCCTCTTTTTCCGCCCCTCTGATTCAGCCCCTCTTTTTCAGCCCCACTGTTTCAGCCCGTCTGTTTCAGCCCCTCTGTTTCAGCCCCTCTGTTTCTCGCCCTCTGTTTCAGCCCCTCTGTTTCTCGCCCTCTGTATCAGGCGCTTTGTTTCAGCCCCTTTGTTTCAGACCCACTTTTTCAGCCCCTCTGTTTCTCGCCCTCTGTTTCTCGCCCTCTGATTCAGCCACTCTGTTTCTCGCCCTCTGTTTCAGCCCCTCTGTTTCAGCCCATCTGATTCAGCCTGTCTGATTCAGCCCCTCTGTTTCTCGCCCTCTGTTTCAGCCACTCTGTTTCAGCCCCTCTGTTTCTTGCCCTCTGTTTCAGCCCCTCTGTTTCTCGCCCTCTGTTTCAGCCCCTCTGTTTCTCGCCCTCTGTTTCAGCCCCTCTGTTTCTCGCCCTCTGTTTCAGTCCCTCTGTTTCGCGCTCTCTGTTTCAGCCCCTCTGTTTCAGTCCCTCTGTTTCTTGCCCTCTGTTTCTGCCCCTCTGTTTCTCGCCCTCTGTTTCAGCCCCTCTGTTTCAGACCCTCTGAATCAGCCACTCTGATTCAGCCCCTCTGTTTCAGCCCCTCTGTTTCAGCCCCTCTGTTTCTCGCCCTCTGTTTCAGCCCCTCTGTTTCTCACCCTCTGTTTCAGCCCCTCTGTTTCAGCCCCTCTGTTTCTCGCCCTCTGTTTCAGCCCCTCTGTTTCTCGGCATCTGTTTCAGCCCCTCTGATTCAGCAACTCTGTTTCTCACCCTCTGTTTCAGCCCCTCTGTTTCTCGCCCTCTTTTTCAGCCCCTCTATTTCTTGCCCTCTGTTTCAGCCCCTCTGTTTTAGCCCCTCTGTTTCAGCCCCTCAGTTTCTCGCCCTCTGTTTCAGCCCCTCTGATTCTCGCCCTCTGTTTCATCCCCTCTGTTTCTCGCCCTCTGTTTGAGCCCCTTTATTTCTCGCCCTCTGTTTCAGCCCCTCTGTTTCAGCCCCACTGTTTCAGCCCCTCTGTTTCAGCCCCTCTGTTTCTCGCCCTCTGTTTCAGCCCCTCTGTTTCTCGCCCTCTGATTCAGCCCCTCTGTTTCTCGCCCTCTGTTTCAGCCCCTCTGTTTCAGACCCTCTGTTTCAGTCCCTCTGTTTCTCGCCCTCTGTTTCTCGCCCTCTGTTTCAGCCCCTCTGTTTCTCGGCGTCTGTTTCAGCCCCTCTGATTCAGCCCCTCTGTTTCTCACCCTCTGTTTCAGCCCCTCTGTTTCTCGCCCTCTTTTTCAGCCCCTCTATTTCTTGCCCTCTGTTTCAGCCCCTCTGTTTCAGCCCCTCTGTTTCTCGCCCTCTGTTTCAGCCCCTCTGATTCTCGCCCTCTGTTTCATCCCCTCTGTTTCTCGCCCTCTGTTTCAGCCCCTTTATTTCTCGCCCTCTGTTTCAGCCCCTCTGTTTCAGCCCCACTGTTTCAGCCCCTCTGTTTCAGCCCCTCTGTTTCTCGCCCTCTGTTTCAGCCCCTCTGTTTCTCGCCCTCTGTTTCAGCCCCTCTGTTTCTCGCCCTCTGTTTCAGCCCCTCTGTTTCAGCCCCTTTATTTCTCGCCCTCTGTTTCTCGCCCTCTTTTTCCGCCCCTCTGATTCTCGCCCTCTGTTTCAGCCCCTCTGTTTCTCGCCCTCTGTTTCAGCCCCTCTGTTTCTCACCCTCTGTTTCAGCCCCTCTGTTTCAGCCCCTCTGTTTCTCGCCCTCTGTTTCAGCCCCTCTGTTTCTCGGCATCTGTTTCAGCCCCTCTGATTCAGCCCCTCTGTTTCTCACCCACTGTTTCAGCCCCTCTGTTTCTCGCCCTCTTTTTCAGCCCATCTATTTCTTGCCCTCTGTTTCAGCCCCTCTGTTTCAGCCCCTCTGTTTCAGCCCCTCTGTTTCTCGCCCTCTGTTTAAGCCACTCTGTTTCTGGCCCTCTGTTTCAGCCCCTCTGTTTCTCGCTCTCTGTTTCAGCCCCTCTGTTTCCGCCCCTCTGTTTCAGCCCCTCTGTTTCAGCCCCTCTGTTTCTCGCCCTCTGTTTCAGCCACTCTGTTTCTCGCCCTCTGTTTCAGCCACTCTGTTTCTCGCCCTCTGTTTCAGCCCCTCTGTTTCAGCCCCTCTGTTTCAGTCCCTCTGTTTCAGCCCCTCTGTTTCTCGCCCTCTGTTTCAGCCCCTCTGTTTCTCGCCCTGTGTTTCAGCCTCTCTGTTTCTCGCCCTCTGTTTCAGCCCCACTGTTTCAGCCCGTCTGTTTCAGCCCCTCTGTTTCAGCCCCTCTGTTTCTCGCCCTCTGTTTCAGCCCCTCTGTTTCTCGCCCTCTGTATCAGGCGCTTTGTTTCAGCCCCTTTGTTTCAGCCCCACTTTTTCAGCCCCTCTGTTTCTCGCCCTCTGTTTCTCGCCCTCTGATTCAGCCACTCTGTTTCTCGCCCTCTGTTTCAGCCCCTCTGTTTCAGCCCATCTGATTCAGCCTGTCTGATTCAGCCCCTCTGTTTCTCGCCCTCTGTTTCAGCCACTCTGTTTCAGCCCCTCTGTTTCTTGCCCTCTGTTTCAGCTCCTCTGTTTCTCGCCCTCTGTTTCAGCCCCTCTGTTTCTCGCCCTCTGTTTCAGTCCCTCTGTTTCGCGCTCTCTGTTTCAGCCCCTCTGTTTCAGTCCCTCTGTTTCTTGCCCTCTGTTTCTGCCCTTCTATTTCTCGCCCTCTTTTTCCGCCCCTCTGATTCAGCCCCTCTGTTTCAGACCCTCTGAATCAGCCACTCTGATTCAGCCCCTCTGTTTCAGCCCCTCTGTTTCAGCCCCTCTGTTTCTCGCCCTCTGTTTCAGCCCCTCTGTTTCTCACCCTCTGTTTCAGCCCCTCTGTTTCTCACCCTCTGTTTCAGCCCCTCTGTTTCAGCCCCTCTGTTTCTCGGCATCTGTTTCAGCCCCTCTGATTCAGCCCCTCTGTTTCTCACCCTCTGTTTCAGCCCCTCTGTTTCTCGCCCTCTTTTGCAGCCCCTCTATTTCTTGCCCTCTGTTTCAGCCCCTCTGTTTCAGCCCCTCTGTTTCAGCCCCTCTGTTTCTCGCCCTCTGTTTCAGCCCCTCTGATTCTCGCCCTCTGTTTCATCCCCTCTGTTTCTCGCCCTCTGTTTCAGCCCCTTTATTTCTCGCCCTCTGTTTCAGCCCCTCTGTTTCAGCCCCACTGTTTCAGCCCCTCTGTTTCAGCCCCTCTGTTTCTCGCCCTCTGTTTCAGCCCCTCTGTTTCTCGCCCTCTGTTTCAGCCCCTCTGTTTCTCGCCCTCTGTTTCAGCCCCTCTGTTTCAGACCCTCTGTTTCAGTCCCTCTGTTTCTCGCCCTCTGTTTCTCGCCCTCTGTTTCAGCCCCTCTGTTTCTCGCCCTCTGTTTCAGCCCCTCTGTTTCTCGCCCTCTGTTTCAGCCCCTCTGTTTCAGCCCCTCTGTTTCAGCCCCTCTGTTTCAGCCCCTCTGTTTCTCGCCCTCTGTTTCAGCCCCTCTGTTTCTTGCCCTCTGTTTCAGCCCCTCTGTTTCTCGCCCTCTGTTTCAGCCTCTCTGTTTCTCGCCCTCTGTTTCAGCCCCTCTGTTTCAGTCCCTCTGTTTCAGCCCCTCTGTTTCTCGCCCTCTGTTTCAGCCCCTCTGTTTCTCGCCCTGTGTTTCAGCCTCTCTGTTTCTCGCCCTCTGTTTCAGCCCCACTGTTTCAGCCCGTCTGTTTCAGCCCCTCTGTTTCAGCCCCTCTGTTTCTCGCCCTCTGTTTCAGCCCCTCTGTTTCTCGCCCTCTGTATCAGGCGCTTTGTTTCAGCCCCTTTGTTTCAGCCCCACTTTTTCAGCCCCTCTGTTTCTCGCCCTCTGTTTCTCGCCCTCTGATTCAGCCACTCTGTTTCTCGCCCTCTGTTTCAGCCCCTCTGTTTCAGCCCATCTGATTCAGCCTGTCTGATTCAGCCCCTCTGTTTCTCGCCCTCTGTTTCAGCCACTCTGTTTCAGCCCCTCTGTTTCTTGCCCTCTGTTTCAGCCCCTCTGTTTCTCGCCCTCTGTTTCAGCCCCTCTGTTTCTCGCCCTCTGTTTCAGCCCCTCTGTTTCTCGCCCTCTGTTTCAGTCCCTCTGTTTCACGCTCTCTGTTTCAGCCCCTCTGTTTCAGTCCCTCTGTTTCTTGCCCTCTGTTTCGGCCCCTCTGTTTCTCGCCCTCTTTTTCTGCCCCTCTGATTCAGCCCCTCTGTTTCAGACTCTCTGAATCAGCCACTCTGATTCAGCCCCTCTGTTTCAGCCCCTCTGTTTCAGCCCCTCTGTTTCTCGCCCTCTGTTTCAGCCCCTCTGTTTCTCACCCTCTGTTTCAGCCCCTCTGTTTCAGCCCCTCTGTTTCTCGCCCTCTGTTTCAGCCCCTCTGTTTCTCGGCATCTGTTTCAGCCCCTCTGATTCAGCCCCTCTGTTTCTCACCCTCTGTTTCAGCCCCTCTGTTTCTCGCCCTCTTTTTCAGCCGCTCTATTTCTTGCCCTCTGTTTCAGCCCCTCTGTTTCAGCCCCTCTGTTTCAGCTCCTCTGTTTCTCGCCCTCTGTTTCAGCCCCTCTGATTCTCGCCCTCTGTTTCATCCCCTCTGTTTCTCGCCCTCTGTTTCAGCCACTTTATTTCTCGCCCTCTGTTTCAGCCCCTCTGTTTCAGCCCCACTGTTTCAGCCCCTCTGTTTCAGCCCCTCTGTTTCTCGCCCTCTGTTTCAGCCCCTCTGTTTCTTGCCCTCTGTTTCAGCCCCTCTGTTTCTCGCCCTCTGTTTCAGCCCCTCTGTTTCAGACCCTCTGTTTCAGTCCCTCTGTTTCTCGCCCTCTGTTTCTCGCCCTCTGTTTCAGCCCCTCTGTTTCTCGCCCTCTGTTTCAGCCCCTCTGTTTCTCGCCCTCTGTTTCAGCCCCTCTGTTTCAGCCCCTCTGTTTCAGCCCCTCTGTTTCAGCCCCTCTGTTTCTCGCCCTCTGTTTCAGCCCCTCTGTTTCTTGCCCTCTGTTTCAGCCCCTCTGTTTCTCGCCCTCTGTTTCAGCCTCTCTGTTTCTCGCCCCCTGTTTCAGCCCCTCTGTTTCAGCCCCTCTGATTCAGCCCCTCTGTTTCAGCCCCTCTGTTTCTCGCCCTCTGTTTCAGCCCCTCTGATTCAGCCCCTCTGTTTCAGCCCCTCTGATTCAGCCCCTCTGTTTCAGCCCCTCTATTTCAGCCCCTCCTTTTCAGCCCCTCTGTTTCAGGCTCTCTGTTTCAGTCCGTCTGTTTCAGACCCTCTGTTTCAGCCCCTCTGATTCAGTCCCTTAGTTTCTCGCCCTCTGTTTCAGCCCCTCTGTTTCAGCCCCTCTGATTCAGCCCCTCTGATTCAGCCCCTCTGTTTCTCGCCCTCTGTTTCAGCCCCTCTGTTTCAGCCCCTCTGTTTCTCGCCCTCTGTTTCTTCCCCTCTGTTTCAGCCCCTCTGTTTCAGCCCCTCTGTTTCTTGCCCTCTGTTTCAGCCCCTCTGTTTCAGCCCCTCTGTTTCAGCCCCTCCGATTCAGCCCCTCTGTTTCAGCCCCTCTGTTTCTGCCCCTCTGTTTCAGCCCCTCTGTTTCTCGCCCTTTGTTTCAGCCCCTCTGTTTCTCGCCCTCTGTTTCAGCCCCTCTGTTTCAGCCCCTCTGTTTCAGCCCCTCTGTTTCTCGCCCTCTGTTTCAGCCCCTCTGTTTCTTGCCCTCTGTTTCAGCCCCTCAGTTTCAGCCCCTCTGTTTCAGCCCCTCTGTTTCTCGCCCTCTGTTTCTGCCCCTCTGTTTCTCGCCCTCTGTTTCAGCCCCTCTGTTTCTCGCCTTCTGTTTCAGCCCCTCTGATTCAGCCCCTCTGTTTCAGCCCCTCTGATTCAGCACCTCTGATTCAGCCCCTCTGTTTCTCGCCCTCTGTTGCAGCCCCTCTGTTTCAGCCCTTCTGTTTCAGCCACTCGGTTTCAGCCCCTCTGTTTCTTGCCCTCTGTTTCAGCCCTTCTGTTTCTCGCCCTCTGTTTCAGCCCCTCTGTTTCTCGCCCTCTGTTTCAGCCCCTCTGTTTCGCACTCTCTGTTTCAGCCCCTCTGTTTCAGCCCCTCTTTTCCTCGCCCTCTGTTTCTGCTCCTCTGTTTCTCGCCCTCTGTTTCAGCCCCTCTGTTTCTCGCCCTCTGTTTCAGCCCCTCTGATTCAGCCCCTCTGTTTCAGCCCCTCTGAATCAGCCCCTCTGTTTCATCCCCTCTGTTTCAGCCCCTCTGTTTCTCGCCCTCTGTTTCAGCCCCTCTGTTTCAGCCCCTCTGTTTCAGCCCCTCTGTTTCAGCACCTCTGTTTCAGCCCCTCTGTTTCTCGCCCTCTGTTTCAGCCCCTCTGTTTCTCGCCCTCTGTTTCAGCCCCTCTGTTTCAGCCCCTCTGTTTCTCGCCCTCTGTTTCAGCCCCTCTGTTTCTCGCCATCTGTTTCAGCCCCTCTGTTTCTCGCCCTCTGTTTCAGCCCCTCTGTTTCAGCCCCTCTGTTTCAGCCCCTCTGTTTCGCGCCCTCTGTTTCAGCCCCTCTGTTTCTCGCCCTCTGTTTCAGCCTCTCTGTTTCTCGCCCTCTGTTTCAGCCCCTCTGATTCAGCCCCTCTGTTTCAGCCCCTCTGATTCAGCCCCTCTGTTTCAGACCCTCTATTTCAGCCCCTCTGTTTCAGCCACTCTGTTTCAGGCTCTCTGTTTCAGCCCGTCTGTTTCAGCCCCTCTGTTTCAGCCCCTCTGTTTCAGCCCCTCTGATTCAGTACCTTAGTTTCTCACCCTCTGTTTCAGCCCCTCTGTTTCAGCCCCTCTATTTCAGCCCCTCTGTTTCAGCCCCTCTGTTTCAGGCTCTCTGTTTCAGCCCGTCTGTTTCAGCCCCTCTGTTTCAGCCCCTCTGATTCAGTCCCTTAGTTTCTCGCCCTCTGTTTCAGGCCCTCTGTTTCAGCCCCTCTGATTCAGCCCCTCTGATTCAGCCCCTCTGCTTCTCGCCCTCTGTTTCAGCCCCTCTGTTTCAGCCCCTCTGATTCAGCCCCTCTGATTCAGCCCCTCTGTTTCTCGCCCTCTGTTTCAGCCCCTCTGTTTCACGCCCTCTGTTTCAGCCCCTCTGTTTCAGACCCTCTGTTTCAGTCCCTCTGTTTCAGCCCCTCTGTTTCAGCCCCTCCGATTCAGCCCCTCTGTTTCAGCCCCTCTGTTTCAGCCCCTCTGATTCAGTCCCTTAGTTTCTCGCCCTCTGTTTCAGGCCCTCTGTTTCAGCCCCTCTGATTCAGACCCTCTGATTCAGCCCCTCTGCTTCTCGCCCTCTGTTTCAGCCCCTCTGTTTCAGCCCCTCTGATTCAGCCCCTCTGATTCAGCCCCTCTGCTTCTCGCCCTCTGTTTCAGCCCCTCTGTTTCAGCCCCTCTGTTTCAGCCCCTCTGTTTCTCGCCCTCTGTTTCAGCCCCTCTGTTTCTCGCCCTCTGTATCAGGCGCTTTGTTTCAGCCCCTTTGTTTCAGCCCCACTTTTTCAGCCCCTCTGTTTCTCGCCCTCTGTTTCTCGCCCTCTGATTCAGCCACTCGGTTTCTCGCCCTCTGTTTCAGCCCCTCTGTTTCAGCCCATCTGATTCAGCCTGTCTGATTCAGCCCCTCTGTTTCTCGCCCTCTGTTTCAGCCACTCTGTTTCAGCCCCTCTGTTTCTTGCCCTCTGTTTCAGCCCCTCTGTTTCTCGCCCTCTGTTTCAGCCCCTCTGTTTCTCGCCCTCTGTTTCAGCCCCTCTGTTTCTCGCCCTCTGTTTCAGTCCCTCTGTTTCACGCTCTCTGTTTCAGCCCCTCTGTTTCAGTCCCTCTGTTTCTTGCCCTCTGTTTCTGCCCCTCTGTTTCTCGCCCTCTTTTTCCGCCCCTCTGTTTCAGCCCCTCTGTTTCAGCCCCTCTGTTTCTTGCCCTCTGTTTCAGCCCCTCTGTTTCAGCCCCTCTGTTTCAGCCCCTCCGATTCAGCCCCTCTGTTTCAGCCCCTCTGTTTCTGCCCCTCTGTTTCAGCCCCTCTGTTTCTCGCCCTTTGTTTCAGCCCCTCTGTTTCTCGCCCTCTGTTTCAGCCCCTCTGTTTCAGCCCCTCTGTTTCAGCCCCTCTGTTTCTCGCCCTCTGTTTCAGCCCCTCTGTTTCTTGCCCTCTGTTTCAGCCCCTCAGTTTCAGCCCCTCTGTTTCAGCCCCTCTGTTTCTCGCCCTCTGTTTCTGCCCCTCTGTTTCTCGCCCTCTGTTTCAGCCCCTCTGTTTCTCGCCTTCTGTTTCAGCCCCTCTGATTCAGCCCCTCTGTTTCAGCCCCTCTGATTCAGCACCTCTGATTCAGCCCCTCTGTTTCTCGCCCTCTGTTGCAGCCCCTCTGTTTCAGCCCTTCTGTTTCAGCCACTCGGTTTCAGCCCCTCTGTTTCTTGCCCTCTGTTTCAGCCCCTCTGTTTCTCGCCCTCTGTTTCAGCCCCTCTGTTTCTCGCCCTCTGTTTCAGCCCCTCTGTTTCGCACTCTCTGTTTCAGCCCCTCTGTTTCAGCCCCTCTTTTCCTCGCCCTCTGTTTCTGCTCCTCTGTTTCTCGCCCTCTGTTTCAGCCCCTCTGTTTCTCGCCCTCTGTTTCAGCCCCTCTGATTCAGCCCCTCTGTTTCAGCCCCTCTGAATCAGCCCCTCTGTTTCATCCCCTCTGTTTCAGCCCCTCTGTTTCTCGCCCTCTGTTTCAGCCCCTCTGTTTCAGCCCCTCTGTTTCAGCCCCTCTGTTTCAGCACCTCTGTTTCAGCCCCTCTGTTTCTCGCCCTCTGTTTCAGCCCCTCTGTTTCTCGCCCTCTGTTTCAGCCCCTCTGTTTCAGCCCCTCTGTTTCTCGCCCTCTGTTTCAGCCCCTCTGTTTCTCGCCATCTGTTTCAGCCCCTCTGTTTCTCGCCCTCTGTTTCAGCCCCTCTGTTTCAGCCCCTCTGTTTCAGCCCCTCTGTTTCGCGCCCTCTGTTTCAGCCCCTCTGTTTCTCGCCCTCTGTTTCAGCCTCTCTGTTTCTCGCCCTCTGTTTCAGCCCCTCTGATTCAGCCCCTCTGTTTCAGCCCCTCTGATTCAGCCCCTCTGTTTCAGACCCTCTATTTCAGCCCCTCTGTTTCAGCCACTCTGTTTCAGGCTCTCTGTTTCAGCCCGTCTGTTTCAGCCCCTCTGTTTCAGCCCCTCTGTTTCAGCCCCTCTGATTCAGTACCTTAGTTTCTCACCCTCTGTTTCAGCCCCTCTGTTTCAGCCCCTCTATTTCAGCCCCTCTGTTTCAGCCCCTCTGTTTCAGGCTCTCTGTTTCAGCCCGTCTGTTTCAGCCCCTCTGTTTCAGCCCCTCTGATTCAGTCCCTTAGTTTCTCGCCCTCTGTTTCAGGCCCTCTGTTTCAGCCCCTCTGATTCAGCCCCTCTGATTCAGCCCCTCTGCTTCTCGCCCTCTGTTTCAGCCCCTCTGTTTCAGCCCCTCTGATTCAGCCCCTCTGATTCAGCCCCTCTGTTTCTCGCCCTCTGTTTCAGCCCCTCTGTTTCACGCCCTCTGTTTCAGCCCCTCTGTTTCAGACCCTCTGTTTCAGTCCCTCTGTTTCAGCCCCTCTGTTTCAGCCCCTCCGATTCAGCCCCTCTGTTTCAGCCCCTCTGTTTCAGCCCCTCTGATTCAGTCCCTTAGTTTCTCGCCCTCTGTTTCAGGCCCTCTGTTTCAGCCCCTCTGATTCAGCCCCTCTGATTCAGCCCCTCTGCTTCTCGCCCTCTGTTTCAGCCCCTCTGTTTCAGCCCCTCTGATTCAGCCCCTCTGATTCAGCCCCTCTGCTTCTCGCCCTCTGTTTCAGCCCCTCTGTTTCAGCCCCTCTGTTTCAGCCCCTCTGTTTCAGCCCCTCTGTTTCTCGCCCTCTGTTTCAGCCCCTCTGTTTCTCGCCCTCTGTATCAGGCGCTTTGTTTCAGCCCCTTTGTTTCAGCCCCACTTTTTCAGCCCCTCTGTTTCTCGCCCTCTGTTTCTCGCCCTCTGATTCAGCCACTCTGTTTCTCGCCCTCTGTTTCAGCCCCTCTGTTTCAGCCCATCTGATTCAGCCTGTCTGATTCAGCCCCTCTGTTTCTCGCCCTCTGTTTCAGCCACTCTGTTTCAGCCCCTCTGTTTCTTGCCCTCTGTTTCAGCCCCTCTGTTTCTCGCCCTCTGTTTCAGCCCCTCTGTTTCTCGCCCTCTGTTTCAGCCCCTCTGTTCCTCGCCCTCTGTTTCAGTCCCTCTGTTTCACGCTCTCTGTTTCAGCCCCTCTGTTTCAGTCCCTCTGTTTCTTGCCCTCTGTTTCTGCCCCTCTGTTTCTCCCCCTCTTTTTCCGCCCCTCTGATTCAGCCCCTCTGTTTCAGACTCTCTGAATCAGCCACTCTGATTCAGCCCCTCTGTTTCAGCCCCTCTGTTTCAGCCCCTCTGTTTCTCGCCCTCTGTTTCAGCCCCTCTGTTTCTCACCCTCTGTTTCAGCCCCTCTGTTTCAGCCCCTCTGTTTCTCGCCCTCTGTTTCAGCCCCTCTGTTTCTCGGCATCTGTTTCAGCCCCTCTGATTCAGCCCCTCTGTTTCTCACCCTCTGTTTCAGCCCCTCTGTTTCTCGCCCTCTTTTTCAGCCCCTCTATTTCTTGCCCTCTGTTTCAGCCCCTCTGTTTCAGCCCCTCTGTTTCAGCCCCTCTGTTTCTCGCCCTCTGTTTCAGCCCCTCTGATTCTCGCCCTCTGTTTCATCCCCTCTGTTTCTCGCCCTCTGTTTCAGCCACTTTATTTCTCGCCCTCTGTTTCAGCCCCTCTGTTTCAGCCCCACTGTTTCAGCCCCTCTGTTTCAGCCCCTCTGTTTCTCGCCCTCTGTTTCAGCCCCTCTGTTTCTTGCCCTCTGTTTCAGCCCCTCTGTTTCTCGCCCTCTGTTTCAGCCCCTCTGTTTCAGACCCTCTGTTTCAGTCCCTCTGTTTCTCGCCCTCTGTTTCTCGCCCTCTGTTTCAGCCCCTCTGTTTCTCACCCTCTGTTTCAGCCCCTCTGTTTCTCGCCCTCTGTTTCAGCCCCTCTGTTTCAGCCCCTCTGTTTCAGCCCCTCTGTTTCAGCCCCTCTGTTTCTCGCCCTCTGTTTCAGCCCCTCTGTTTCTTGCCCTCTGTTTCAGCCCCTCTGTTTCTCGCCCTCTGTTTCAGCCTCTCTGTTTCTCGCCCCCTATTTCAGCCCCTCTGTTTCAGCCCCTCTGATTCAGCCCCTCTGTTTCAGCCCCTCTGTTTCTCGCCCTCTGTTTCAGCCCCTCTGATTCAGCCCCTCTGTTTCAGCCCCTCTGATTCAGCCCCTCTGTTTCAGCCCCTCTATTGCAGCCCATCCTTTTCAGCCCCTCTGTTTCAGGCTCTCTGTTTCAGTCCGTCTGTTTCAGACCCTCTGTTTCAGCCCCTCTGATTCAGTCCCTTAGTTTCTCGCCCTCTGTTTCAGCCCCTCTGTTTCAGCCCCTCTGATTCAGCCCCTCTGATTCAGCCCCTCTGTTTCTCGCCCTCTGTTTCAGCCCCTCTGTTTCAGCCCCTCTGTTTCTCGCCCTCTGTTTCTTCCCCTCTGTTTCAGCCCCTCTGTTTCAGCCCCTCTGTTTCTTGCCCTCTGTTTCAGCCCCTCTGTTTCAGCCCCTCTGTTTCAGACCCTCCGATTCAGCCCCTCTGTTTCAGCCCCTCTGTTTCTGCCCCTCTGTTTCAGCCCCTCTGTTTCTCGCCCTTTGTTTCAGCCCCTCTGTTTCTCGCCCTCTGTTTCAGCCCCTCTGTTTCAGCCCCTCTGTTTCAGCCCCTCTGTTTCTCGCCCTCTGTTTCAGCCCCTCTGTTTCTTGCCCTCTGTTTCAGCCCCTCAGTTTCAGCCCCTCTGTTTCAGCCCCTCTGTTTCTCGCCCTCTGTTTCTGCCCCTCTTTTTCTCGCCCTCTGTTTCAGCCCCTCTGTTTCTCGCCTTCTGTTTCAGCCCCTCTGATTCAGCCCCTCTGTTTCAGCCCCTCTGATTCAGCACCTCTGATTCAGCCCCTCTGTTTCTCGCCCTCTGTTGCAGCCCCTCTGTTTCAGACCTTCTGTTTCAGCCACTCGGTTTCAGCCCCTCTGTTTCTTGCCCTCTGTTTCAGCCCCTCTGTTTCTCGCCCTCTGTTTCAGCCCCTCTGTTTCTCGCCCTCTGTTTCAGCCCCTCTGTTTCGCACTCTCTGTTTCAGCCCCTCTGTTTCAGCCCCTCTTTTTCTCGCCCTCTGTTTCTGCTCCTCTGTTTCTCGCCCTCTGTTTCAGCCCCTCTGTTTCTCGCCCTCTGTTTCAGCCCCTCTGATTCAGCCCCTCTGTTTCAGCCCCTCTGTTTCAGCCCCTCTGAATCAGCCCCTCTGTTTCAGCCCCTCTGTTTCAGCCCCTCTGTTTCTCGCCCTCTGTTTCAGCCCCTCTGTTTCTCACCCTCTGTTTCAGCCCCTCTGTTTCAGCCCCTCTGTTTCAGCACCTCTGTTTCAGCCCCTCTGTTTCTCGCCTCTGTTTCAGCCCCTCTGTTTCTCGCCCTCTGTTTCAGCCCCTCTGTTTCAGCCCCTCTGTTTCTCGCCCTCTGTTTCAGCCCCTCTGTTTCTCGCCATCTGTTTCAGCCCCTCTGTTTCTCGCCCTCTGTTTCAGCCCCTCTGTTTCAGCCCCTCTGTTTCTCGCCCTCTGTTTCAGCCCCTCTGTTTCTCGCCCTCTGTTTCAGCCTCTCTGTTTCTCGCCCTCTGTTTCAGCCCCTCTGATTCAGCCCCTCTGTTTCAGCCCCTCTGATTCAGCCCCTCTGTTTCAGACCCTCTATTTCAGCCCCTCTGTTTCAGCCACTCTGTTTCAGGCTCTCTGTTTCAGCCCGTCTGTTTCAGCCCCTCTGTTTCAGCCCCTCTGTTTCAGCCCCTCTGATTCAGTACCTTAGTTTCTCGCCCTCTGTTTCAGCCCCTCTGTTTCAGCCCCTCTATTTCAGCCCCTCTGTTTCAGCCCCTCTGTTTCAGGCTCTCTGTTTCAGCCCGTCTGTTTCAGCCCCTCTGTTTCAGCCCCTCTGATTCAGTCCCTTAGTTTCTCGCCCTCTGTTTCAGGCCCTCTGTTTCAGCCCCTCTGATTCAGCCCCTCTGATTCAGCCCCTCTGTTTCTCGCCCTCTGTTTCAGCCCCTCTGTTTCAGCCCCTCTGATTCAGCCCCTCTGATTCAGCCCCTCTGTTTCTCGCCCTCTGTTTCAGCCCCTCTGTTTCTCGCCCTCTGTTTCAGCCCCTCTGTTTCAGACCCTCTGTTTCAGTCCCTCTGTTTCTCGCCCTCTGTTTCTCGCCCTCTGTTTCAGCCCCTCTGTTTCTCGCCCTCTGTTTCAGCCCCTCTGTTTCTCGCCCTCTGTTTCAGCCCCTCTGTTTCAGCCCCTCTGTTTCACCCCCTCTGTTTCTCGCCCTCTGTTTCAGCCCCTCTGTTTCTTGCCCTCTGTTTCAGCCCCTCTGTTTCTCGCCCTCTGTTTCAGCCTCTCTGTTTCTCGCCCTCTGTTTCAGCCCCTCTGTTTCAGCCTCTCTGTTTCAGGCTCTCTGTTTCAGCCCGTCTGTTTCAGCCCCTCTGTTTCAGCCCCTCTGATTCAGCCCCTCTGTTTCAGCCCCTCTGATTCAGCCCCTCTGTTTCAGCCCCTCTATTTCAGCCCCTCTGTTTCAGCCCCTCTGTTTCAGGCTCTCTGTTTCAGTCCGTCTGTTTCAGCCCCTCTGTTTCAGCCCCTCTGATTCAGTCCCTTAGTTTCTCGCCCTCTGTTTCAGCCCCTCTGTTTCAGCCCCTCTGATTCAGCCCCTCTGATTCAGCCCCTCTGTTTCTCGCCCTCTGTTTCAGCCCCTCTGTTTCCGCCCCTCTGTTTCTCGCCCTCTGTTTCTGCCCCTCTGTTTCAGCCCCTCTGTTTCAGCCCCTCTGTTTCTTGCCCTCTGTTTCAGCCCCTCTGTTTCAGCCCCTCTGCTCCAGCCCCTCCGATTCAGCCCCTCTGTTTCAGCCCCTCTGTTTCTGCCCCTCTGTTACAGCCCCTCTGTTTCTCGCCCTTTGTTTCAGCCCCTCTGTTTCTCGCCCTCTGTTTCAGCCCCTCTGTTTCAGCCCCTCTGTTTCAGCCCCTCTGTTTCTTGCCCTCTGTTTCAGCCCCTCTGTTTCAGCCCCTCTGTTTCAGCCCCTCTGTTTCTCGCCCTCTGTTTCTGCCCCCCTGTTTCTCGCCCTCTGTTTCAGCCCCTCTGTTTCTCGCCTTCTGTTTCAGCCCCTCTGATTCAGCCCCTCTGTTTCAGCCCCTCTGATTCAGCACCTCTGATGCAGCCCCTCTGTTTCTCGCCCTCTGTTGCAGCCCCTCTGTTTCAGCCCTTCTGTTTCAGCCACTCGGTTTCAGCCCCTCTGTTTCTTGCCCTCTGTTTCAGCCCCTCTGTTTCTCGCCCTCTGTTTCAGCCCCTCTGTTTCTCGCCCTCTGTTTCAGCCCCTCTGTTTCGCACTCTCTGTTTCAGCCCCTCTGTTTCAGCCCCTCTGTTTCTCGCCCTCTGTTTCAGCCACTCTGTTTCTCGCCCTCTGTTTCAGCCCCTCTGTTTCCGCCCCTCTGTTTCAGGCCCTCTGTTTCAGCCCCTCTGTTTCTCGCCCTCTGTGTCAGCCACTCTGTTTCTCGCCCTCTGTTTCAGCCACTCTGTTTCTCGCCCTCTGTTTCAGCCACTCTGTTTCAGCCCCTCTGTTTCTCGCCCTCTGTTTCAGCCCCTCTGTTTCTCGCCCTGTGTTTCAGCCTCTCTGTTTCTCGCCCTGTGTTTCAGCCTCTCTGTTTCTCGCCCTCTGTTTCAGCCCCACTGTTTCAGCCCGTCTGTTTCAGCCCCTCTGTTTCAGCCCCTCTGTTTCTCGCCCTCTGTTTCAGCCCCTCTGTTTCAGCCCATCTGATTCAGCCTGTCTGATTCAGCCCCTCTGTTTCTCGCCCTCTGTTTCAGCCACTCTGTTTCAGCCCCTCTGTTTCTTGCTCTCTGTTTCAGCCCCTCTGTTTCTCGCCCTCTGTTTCAGCCCTTCTGTTTCTCGCCCTCTGTTTCAGCCCCTCTGTTTCTCGCCCTCTGTTTCAGTCCCTCTGTTTCGCGCTCTCTGTTTCAGCCCCTCTGTTTCAGTCCCTCTGTTTCTTGCCCTCTGTTTCTGCCCCTCTGTTTCTCGCCCTCTTTTTCCGCCCCTCTGATTCAGCCCCTCTGTTTCAGCCCCTCTGAATCAGCCACTCTGATTCAGCCCCTCTGTTTCAGCCCCTCTGTTTCTCGCCCTCTTTTTCAGCCCCTCTATTTCTTGCCCTCTGTTTCAGCCCCTCTGTTTCAGCCCCTCTGTTTCAGCCCCTCTGTTTCTCGCCCTCTGTTTCAGCCACTCTGTTTCTGGCCCTCTGTTTCAGCCCCTCTGTTTCTCGCTCTCTGTTTCAGCCCCTCTGTTTCCGCCCCTCTGTTTCAGCCCCTCTGTTTCAGCCCCTCTGTTTCTCGCCCTCTGTTTCAGCCACTCTGTTTCTCGCCCTCTGTTTCAGCCACTCTGTTTCTCGCCCTCTGTTTCAGCCCCTCTGTTTCAGTCCCTCTGTTTCAGCCCCTCTGTTTCTCGCCCTCTGTTTCAGCCCCTCTGTTTCTCGCCCTGTGTTTCAGCCTCTCTGTTTCTCGCCCTCTGTTTCAGCCCCACTGTTTCAGCCCGTCTGTTTCAGCCCCTCTGTTTCAGCCCCTCTGTTTCTCGCCCTCTGTTTCAGCCCCTCTGTTTCTCGCCCTCTGTATCAGGCGCTTTGTTTCAGCCCCTTTGTTTCAGCCCCACTTTTTCAGCCCCTCTGTTTCTCGCCCTCTGTTTCTCGCCCTCTGATTCAGCCACTCTGTTTCTCGCCCTCTGTTTCAGCCCCTCTGTTTCAGCCAATCTGATTCAGCCCCTCTGTTTCTCGCCCTCTGTTTCAGCCACTCTGTTACAGCCCCTCTGTTTCTTGCCCTCTGTTTCAGCCCCTCTGTTTCTCGCCCTCTGTTTCAGCCCCTATGTTTCTCGCCCTCTGTTTCAGCCCCTCTGTTTCTCGCCCTCTGTTTCAGTCCCTCTGTTTCGCGCTCTCTGTTTCAGCCCCTCTGTTTCAGTCCCTCTGTTTCTTGCCTTCTGTTTCTGCCCCTGTGTTTCTCGCCCTCTTTTTCCGCCCCTCTGATTCAGCCCCTCTGTTTCAGACCCTCTGAATCAGCCACTCTGATTCAGCCCCTCTGTTTCAGCCCCTCTGTTTCAGCCCCTCTGTTTCTCGCCCTCTGTTTCAGCCCCTCTGTTTCTCACCCTCTGTTTCAGCCCCTCTGTTTCAGCCCCTCTGTTTCTCGCCCTCTGTTTCAGCCCCTCTGTTTCTCGGCATCTGTTTCAGCCCCTCTGATTCAGCCCCTCTGTTTCTCACCCTCTGTTTCAGCCCCTCTGTTTCTCGCCCTCTTTTTCAGCCCCTCTATTTCTTGCCCTCTGTTTCAGCCCCTCTGTTTCAGCCCCTCTGTTTCAGCCCCTCTTTTTCTCGCCCTCTGTTTCAGCCCCTCTGATTCTCACCCTCTGTTTCATCCCCTCTGTTTCTCGCCCTCTGTTTCAGCCCCTTTATTTCTCGCCATCTGTTTCAGCCCCTCTGTTTCTCGCCCTCTGTTTCAGCCCCTCTGTTTCTCGCCCTCTGTTTCAGCCCCTCTGTTTCAGACCCTCTGTTTCAGTCCCTCTGTTTCTCGCCCTCTGTTTCTCGCCCTCTGTTTCAGCCCCTTTATTTCTCGCCCTGTGTTTCTTGCCCTCTTTTTCCGCCCCTCTGATTCAGCCCCTCTGTTTCAGACCCTCTGAATCAGCCACTCTGATTCAGCCCCTCTGTTTCAGCCCCTCTGTTTCAGCCCCTCTGTTTCTCGCCCTCTGTTTCAGCCCCTCTGTTTCTCACCCTCTGTTTCAGCCCCTCTGTTTCAGCCCCTCTGTTTCTCGCCCTCTGTTTCAGCCCCTCTGTTTCTCGGCATCTGTTTCAGCCCCTCTGATTCAGCCCCTCTGTTTCTCACCCACTGTTTCAGCCCCTCTGTTTCTCGCCCTCTTTTTCAGCCCATCTATTTCTTGCCCTCTGTTTCAGCCCCTCTGTTTCAGCCCCTCTGTTTCTCGCCCTCTGTTTAAGCCACTCTGTTTCTGGCCCTCTGTTTCAGCCCCTCTGTTTCAGCCCCTCTGTTTCTCGCTCTCTGTTTCAGCCCCTCTGTTTCCGCCCCTCTGTTTCAGCCCCTCTGTTTCAGCCCCTCTGTTTCTCGCCCTCTGTTTCAGCCACTCTGTTTCTCGCCCTCTGTTTCAGCCACTCTGTTTCTCGCCCTCTGTTTCAGCCCCTCTGTTTCAGCCCCTCTGTTTCAGTCCCTCTGTTTCAGCCCCTCTGTTTCTCGCCCTCTGTTTCAGCCCCTCTGTTTCTTGCCCTGTGTTTCAGCCTCTCTGTTTCTCGCCCTCTGTTTCAGCCCCACTGTTTCAGCCCGTCTGTTTCAGCCCCTCTGTTTCAGCCCCTCTGTTTCTCGCCCTCTGTTTCAGCCCCTCTGTTTCTCGCCCTCTGTATCAGGCGCTTTGTTTCAGCCCCACTTTTTCAGCCCCTCTGTTTCTCGCCCTCTGTTTCAGGCCCTCTGTTTCAGCCCCTCTGATTCAGCCCCTCTGATTCAGCCACTCTGTTTCTCGCCCTCTGTTTCAGCCCATCTGATTCAGCCTGTCTGATTCAGCCCCTCTGTTTCTCGCCCTCTGTTTCAGCCACTCTGTTTCAGCCCCTCTGTTTCTTGCCCTCTGTTTCAGCCCCTCTGTTTCTCGCCCTCTGTTTCAGCCCCTCTGTTTCTCGCCCTCTGTTTCAGCCCCTCTGTTTCTCGCCCTCTGTTTCAGTCCCTCTGTTTCGCGCTCTCTGTTTCAGCCCCTCTGTTTCAGTCCCTCTGTTACTTGCCCTCTGTTTCTGCCCCTCTGTTTCTCGCCCTCTTTTTCCGCCCCTCTGATTCAGCCCCACTGTTTCAGCCCCTCTGAATCAGCCACTCTGATTCAGCCCCTCTGTTTCAGCCCCTCTGTTTCAGCCCCTCTGTTTCTCGCCCTCTGTTTCAGTCCCTCTGTTTCTCACCCTCTGTTTCAGCCCCTCTGTTTCAGCCCCTCTGTTTCTCGCCCTCTGTTTCAGCCCCTCTGTTTCTCGGCATCTGTTTCAGCCCCTCTGATTCAGCCCCTCTGTTTCTCACCCTCTGTTTCAGCCCCTCTGTTTCTCGCCCTCTTTTTCAGCCCCTCTATTTCTTGCCCTCTGTTTCAGCCCCTCCGTTTCAGCCCCTCTGTTTCAGCCCCTCTGTTTCTCGCCCTCTGTTTCAGCCCCTCTGATTCTCGCCCTCTGTTTAATCCCCTCTGTTTCTCGCCTTCTGTTTCAGCCCCTTTATTTCTCGCCCTCTGTTTCAGCCCCTCTGTTTCAGCCCCACTGTTTCAGCCCCTCTGTTTCAGCCCCTCTGTTTCTCGCCCTCTGTTTCAGCCCATCTGTTTCTCGCCCTCTGTTTCAGCCCCTCTATTTCTCGCCCTCTGTTTCAGCCCCTCTGTTTCAGACCCTCTGTTTCAGTCCCTCTGTTTCTCGCCCTCTGTTTCTCGCCCTCTGTTTCAGCCCCTCTGTTTCTCGCCCTCTGTTTCAGCCCCTCTGTTTCTCGCCCTCTGTTTCAGCCCCTCTGTTTCAGCCCCTCTGTTTCAGCCCCTCTGTTTCAGGCCCTCTGTTTCTCGCCCTCTGTTTCACCCCCTCTGTTTCTCGCCCTCTGTTTCAGCCTCTCTGTTTCTCGCCCTCTGTTTCAGCCCCTCTGTTTCTCACCCTCTGATTCAGCCCCTCTGTTTCTCGCCCTCTGTTTCTCGCCCTCTGTTTCAGCCCCTCTGATTCAGCCCCTCTGATTCAGCCCCTCTGTTTCTCGCCCTCTGTTTCAGCCCCTCTGTTTCAGCCCCTCTGATTCAGCCCCTCTGATTCAGCCCCTCTGTTTCTCGCACTTTGTTTCTGCCCCTCTGTTTGCTCGCCCTCTGTTTCTCGCCATCTGTTTCAGCCCCTCTTTTTCTCGCCCTCTGTTTCAGCCCCTCTGTTTCAGCCCCTCTGTTTCTCGCCCTCTGTTTCAGCCCCACTGTTTCTCGCCCTCTGTTTCAGCCTCTCTGTTTCTCGCCCTCTGTTTCAGCCCCTCTGTTTCAGCCCCTCTGATTCAGCCCCTCTGTTTCAGCCCCTCTGATTCAGCCCCTCTGTTTCAGACCCTCTATTTCAGCCCCTCTGTTTCAGCCACTCTGTTTCAGGCTCTCTGTTTCAGCCCGTCTGTTTCAGCCCCTCTGTTTCAGCCCCTCTGATTCAGTACCTTAGTTTCTCGCCCTCTGTTTCAGCCCCTCTGTTTCAGCCCCTCTATTTCAGCCCCTCTGTTTCAGCCCCTCTGTTTCAGGCTCTCTGTTTCAGCCCGTCTGTTTCAGCCCCTCTGTTTCAGCCCCTCTGATTCAGTCCCTTTGTTTCTCGCCCTCTGTTTCAGGCCCTCTGTTTCAGCCCCTCTGATTCAGCCCCTCTGATTCAGCCCCTCTGTTTCTCGCCCTCTGTTTCAGCCCCTCTGTTTCAGCCCCTCTGATTCAGCCCCTCTGATTCAGCCCCTCTGTTTCTCGCCCTCTGTTTCAGCCCCTCTGTTTCTCGCCCTCTGTTTCAGCGCCTCTGTTTCAGACCCTCTGTTTCAGTCCCTCTGTTTCTCGCCCTCTGTTTCTCGCCCTCTGTTTCAGCCCCTCTGTTTCTCGCCCTCTGTTTCAGCCCCTCTGTTTCTCGCCCTCTGTTTCAGCCCCTCTGTTTCAGCCCCTCTGTTTCAGCCCCTGTGTTTCTCGCCCTCTGTTTCAGCCCCTCTGTTTCTTGCCCTCTGTTTCAGCCCCTCTGTTTCTCGCCCTCTGTTTCAGCCCCTCTGATTCAGCCCCTCTGTTTCAGCCCCTCTGATTCAGCCCCTCTGTTTCAGCCCCTCTATTTCAGCCCCTCCTTTTCAGCCCCTCTGTTTCAGGCTCTCTGTTTCAGTCCGTCTGTTTCAGCCCCTCTGTTTCAGCCCCTCTGATTCAGTCCCTTAGTTTCTCGCCCTCTGGTTCAGCCCCTCTGTTTCAGCCCCTCTGATTCAGCCCCTCTGATTCAGCCCCTCTGTTTCTCGCCCTCTGTTTCAGCCCCTCTGTTTCAGCCCCTCTGTTTCTCGCCCTCTGTTTCTGCCCCTCTGTTTCAGCCCCTCTGTTTCAGCCCCTCTGTTTCTTGCCCTCTGTTTCAGCCCCTCTGTTTCAGCCCCTCAGTTTCAGCCCCTCCGATTCAGCCCCTCTGTTTCAGCCCCTCTGTTTCTGCCCCTCTGTTTCAGCCCCTCTGTTTCTCGCCCTTTGTTTCAGCCCCTCTGTTTTTCGCCCTCTGTTTCAGCCCCTCTGTTTCAGCCCCTCTGTTTCAGCCCCTCTGTTTCTCGCCCTCTGTTTCTGCCCCTCTGTTTCTCGCCCTCTGTTTCAGCCCCTCTGTTTCTCGCCTTCTGTTTCAGCCCCTCTGATTCAGCCCCTCTGTTTCAGCCCCTCTGATTCAGCACCTCTGATTCAGCCCCTCTGTTTCTCGCCCTCTGTTGCAGCCCCTCTGTTTCAGCCCCTCTGTTTCAGCCACTCGGTTTCAGCCCCTCTGTTTCTTGCCCTCTGTTTCAGCCCCTCTGTTTCTCGCCCTCTGTTTCAGCCCCTCTGTTTCGCACTCTCTGTTTCAGCCCCTCTGTTTCAGCCCCTCTTTTTCTCGCCCTCTGTTTCTGCTCCTCTGTTTCTCGCCCTCTGATTCAGCCCCTCTGTTTCAGCCCCTCTAAATCAGCCCCTCTGTTTCAGCCCCTCTGTTTCAGCCCCTCTGTTTCTCGCCCTCTGTTTCAGCCCCTCTGTTTCTCACCCTCTGTTTCAGCACCTCTGTTTCAGCCCCTCTGTTTCTCGCCCTCTGTTTCAGCCCCTCTGTTTCTCGCCCTCTGTTTCAGCCCCTCTGATTCAGCCCCTCTGTTTCTCGCCCTCTGTTTCAGCCCCTCTGTTTCTCGCCATCTGTTTCAGCCCCTCTGTTTCTCGCCCTCTGTTTCAGCCCCTCTGTTTCAGCCCCTCTGTTTCAGCCCCTCTGTTTCTCGCCCTCTGTTTCAGCCCCTCTGTTTCTCGCCCTCTGTTTCAGCCTCTCTGTTTCTCGCCCTCTGTTTCAGCCCCTCTGTTTCAGCCCCTCTGATTCAGCCCCTCTGTTTCAGCCCCTCTGATTCAGCCCCTCTGTTTCAGACCCTCTATTTCAGCCCCTCTGTTTCAGCCACTCTGTTTCAGGCTCTCTGTTTCAGCCCGTCTGTTTCAGCCCCTCTGTTTCAGTCCCTCTGTTTCTCGCCCTCTGTTTCTCGCCCTCTGTTTCAGCCCCTCTGTTTCTCGCCCTCTGTTTCAGCCCCTCTGTTTCTCGCCCTCTGTTTCAGCCCCTCTGTTTCAGCCACTCTGTTTCAGCCCCTCTGTTTCAGCCCCTCTGTTTCTCGCCCTCTGTTTCAGCCCCTCTGTTTCTTGCCCTCTGTTTCAGCCCCTCTGTTTCTCGCCCTCTGTTTCAGCCTCTCTGTTTCTCGCCCTCTGTTTCAGCCCCTCTGTTTCAGCCCCTCTGTTTCAGCCCTTCTGTTTCAGCCCCTCGGTTTCAGCCCCTCTGTTTCTTACCCTCTGTTTCAGCCCCTCTGTTTCTCGCCCTCTGTTTCAGCCCCTCTGTTTCTCGCCCTCTGTTTCAGCCACTCTGTTTCTCGCCCTCTGTTTCAGCCACTCTGTTTCTCGCCCTCTGTTTCAGCCCCTCTGTTTCAGCCCCTCTGTTTCAGTCCCTCTGTTTCAGCCCCTCTGTTTCTCGCCCTCTGTTTCAGCCACTCTGTTTCTCGCCCTCTGTTTCAGCCACTCTGTTTCTCGCCCTCTGTTTCAGCCCCTCTGTTTCAGCCCCTCTGTTTCAGTCCCTCTGTTTCAGCCCCTCTGTTTCTCGCCCTCTGTTTCAGCCCCTCTGTTTCTCGCCCTGTGTTTCAGCCTCTCTGTTTCTTACCCTCTGTTTCAGCCCCTCTGTTTCTCGCCCTCTGTTTCAGCCCCTCTGTTTCTCGCCCTCTGTTTCAGCCACTCTGTTTCTCGCCCTCTGTTTCAGCCACTCTGTTTCTCGCCCTCTGTTTCAGCCCCTCTGTTTCAGCCCCTCTGTTTCAGTCCCTCTGTTTCAGCCCCTCTGTTTCTCGCCCTCTGTTTCAGCCCCTCTGTTTCTCGCCCTGTGTTTCAGCCTCTCTGTTTCTCGCCCTCTGTTTCAGCCCCACTGTTTCAGCCCGTCTGTTTCAGCCCCTCTGTTTCAGCCCCTCTGTTTCTCGCCCTCTGTTTCAGCCCCTCTGTTTCTCGCCCTCTGTATCAGGCGCTTTGTTTCAGCCCCTTTGTTTCAGCCCCACTTTTTCAGCCCCTCTGCTTCTCGCCCTCTGTTTCTCGCCCTCTGATTCAGCCACTCTGTTTCTCGCCCTCTGTTTCAGCCCCTCTGTTTCAGCCAATCTGATTCAGCCCCTCTGTTTCTCGCCCTCTGTTTCAGCCACTCTGTTACAGCCCCTCTGTTTCTTGCCCTCTGTTTCAGCCCCTCTGTTTCTCGCCCTCTGTTTCAGCCCCTCTGTTTCTCGCCCTCTGTTTCAGCCCCTCTGTTTCTCGCCCTCTGTTTCAGTCCCTCTGTTTCGCGCTCTCTGTTTCAGCCCCTCTGTTTCAGTCCCTCTGTTTCTTGCCCTCTGTTTCTGCCCCTGTGTTTCTCGCCCTCTTTTTCCGCCCCTCTGATTCAGCCCCTCTGTTTCAGACCCTCTGAATCAGCCACTCTGATTCAGCCCCTCTGTTTCAGCCCCTCTGTTTCAGCCCCTCTGTTTCTCGCCCTCTGTTTCAGCCCTTCTGTTTCTCACCCTCTGTTTCAGCCCCTCTGTTTCAGCCCCTCTGTTTCTCGCCCTCTGTTTCAGCCCCTCTGTTTCTCGGCATCTGTTTCAGCCCCTCTGATTCAGCCCCTCTATTTCTCACCCTCTGTTTCAGCCCCTCTGTTTCTCGCCCTCTTTTTCAGCCCCTCTATTTCTTGCCCTCTGTTTCAGCCCCTCTGTTTCAGCGCCTCTGTTTCAGCCCCTCTGTTTCTCGCCCTCTGTTTCAGCCCCTCTGATTCTCGCCCTCTGTTTCATCCCCTCTGTTTCTCGCCCTCTGTTTCAGCCCCTTTATTTCTCGCCATCTGTTTCAGCCCCTCTGTTTCTCGCCCTCTGTTTCAGCCCCTCTGTTTCTCGCCCTCTGTTTCAGCCCCTCTGTTTCAGACCCTCTGTTTCAGTCCCTCTGTTTCTCGCCCTCTGTTTCTCGCCCTCTGTTTCAGCCCCTTTATTTCTCGCCCTGTGTTTCTCGCCCTCTTTTTCCGCCCCTCTGATTCAGCCCCTCTGTTTCAGACCCTCTGAATCAGCCACTCTGATTCAGCCCCTCTGTTTCAGCCCCTCTGTTTCAGCCCCTCTGTTTCTCGCCCTCTGTTTCAGCCCCTCTGTTTCTCACCCTCTGTTTCAGCCCCTCTGTTTCAGCCCCTCTGTTTCTCGCCCTCTGTTTCAGCCCCTCTGTTTCTCGGCATCTGTTTCAGCCCCTCTGATTCAGCCCCTCTGTTTCTCACCCACTGTTTCAGCCCCTCTGTTTCTCGCCCTCTTTTTCAGCCCATCTATTTCTTGCCCTCTGTTTCAGCCCCTCTGTTTCAGCCCCTCTGTTTCTCGCCCTCTGTTTAAGCCACTCTGTTTCTGGCCCTCTGTTTCAGCCCCTCTGTTTCAGCCCCTCTGTTTCTCGCTCTCTGTTTCAGCCCCTCTGTTTCCGCCCCTCTGTTTCAGCCCCTCTGTTTCAGCCCCTCTGTTTCTCGCCCTCTGTTTCAGCCACTCTGTTTCTCGCCCTCTGTTTCAGCCACTCTGTTTCTCGCCCTCTGTTTCAGCCCCTCTGTTTCAGCCCCTCTGTTTCAGTCCCTCTGTTTCAGCCCCTCTGTTTCTCGCCCTCTGTTTCAGCCCCTCTGTTTCTTGCCCTGTGTTTCAGCCTCTCTGTTTCTCGCCCTTTGTTTCAGCCCCACTGTTTCAGCCCGTCTGTTTCAGCCCCTCTGTTTCAGCCCCTCTGTTTCTCGCCCTCTGTTTCAGCCCCTCTGTTTCTCGCCCTCTGTATCAGGCGCTTTGTTTCAGCCCCTTTGTTTCAGCCCCACTTTTTCAGCCCCTCTGTTTCTCGCCCTCTGTTTCTCGCCCTCTGATTCAGCCACTCTGTTTCTCGCCCTCTGTTTCAGCCCCTCTGTTTCAGCCCATCTGATTCAGCCTGTCTGATTCAGCCCCTCTGTTTCTCGCCCTCTGTTTCAGCCACTCTGTTTCAGCCCCTCTGTTTCTTGCCCTCTGTTTCAGCCCCTCTGTTTCTCGCCCTCTGTTTCAGCCCCTCTGTTTCTCGCCCTCTGTTTCAGCCCCTCTGTTTCTCGCCCTCTGTTTCAGTCCCTCTGTTTCGCGCTCTCTGTTTCAGCCCCTCTGTTTCAGTCCCTCTGTTTCTTGCCCTCTGTTTCTGCCCCTCTGTTTCTCGCCCTCTTTTTCCGCCCCTCTGATTCAGCCCCACTGTTTCAGACCCTCTGAATCAGCCACTCTGATTCAGCCCCTCTGTTTCAGCCCCTCTGTTTCAGCCCCTCTGTTTCTCGCCCTCTGTTTCAGTCCCTCTGTTTCTCACCCTCTGTTTCAGCCCCTCTGTTTCAGCCCCTCTGTTTCTCGCCCTCTGTTTCAGCCCCTCTGTTTCTCGGCATCTGTTTCAGCCCCTCTGATTCAGCCCCTCTGTTTCTCACCCTCTGTTTCAGCCCCTCTGTTTCTCGCCCTCTTTTTCAGCCCCTCTATTTCTTGCCCTCTGTTTCAGCCCCTCTGTTTCAGCCCCTCTGTTTCAGCCCCTCTGTTTCTCGCCCTCTGTTTCAGCCCCTCTGATTCTCGCCCTCTGTTTAATCCCCTCTGTTTCTCGCCTTCTGTTTCAGCCCCTTTATTTCTCGCCCTCTGTTTCAGCCCCTCTGTTTCAGCCCCACTGTTTCAGCCCCTCTGTTTCAGCCCCTCTGTTTCTCGCCCTCTGTTTCAGCCCATCTGTTTCTCGCCCTCTGTTTCAGCCCCTCTATTTCTCGCCCTCTGTTTCAGCCCCTCTGTTTCAGACCCTCTGTTTCAGTCCCTCTGTTTCTCGCCCTCTGTTTCTCGCCCTCTGTTTCAGCCCCTCTGTTTCTCGCCCTCTGTTTCAGCCCCTCTGTTTCTCGCCCTCTGTTTCAGCCCCTCTGTTTCAGCCCCTCTGTTTCAGCCCCTCTGTTTCAGCCCCTCTGTTTCTCGCCCTCTGTTTCAGCCCCTCTGTTTCTCGCCCTCTGTTTCAGCCTCTCTGTTTCTCGCCCTCTGTTTCAGCCCCTCTGTTTCAGCCCCTCAGATTCAGCCCCTCTGTTTCATCCCCTCTGTTTCTCGCCCTCTGTTTCAGCCCCTCTGATTCAGCCCCTCTGATTCAGCCCCTCTGTTTCTCGCCCTCTGTTTCAGCCCCTCTGTTTCAGCCCCTCTGATTCAGCCCCTCTGATTCAGCCCCTCTGTTTCTCGCCCTCTGTTTCAGCCCCTCTGTTTCTCGCCCTCTGTTTCAGCGCCTCTGTTTCAGACCCTCTGTTTCAGCCCCTCTGTTTCTCGCCATCTGTTTCAGCCCCTCTTTTTCTCGCCCTCTGTTTCAGCCCCTCTGTTTCAGCCCCTCTGTTTCTCGCCCTCTGTTTCAGCCCCACTGTTTCTCGCCCTCTGTTTCAGCCTCTCTGTTTCTCGCCCTCTGTTTCAGCCCCTCTGTTTCAGCCCCTCTGATTCAGCCCCTCTGTTTCAGCCCCTCTGATTCAGCCCCTCTGTTTCAGACCCTCTATTTCAGCCCCTCTGTTTCAGCCACTCTGTTTCAGGCTCTCTGTTTCAGCCCGTCTGTTTCAGCCCCTCTGTTTCAGCCCCTCTGTTTCAGCCCCTCTGATTCAGTACCTTAGTTTCTCGCCCTCTGTTTCAGCCCCTCTGTTTCAGCCCCTCTATTTCAGCCCCTCTGTTTCAGCCCCTCTGTTTCAGGCTCTCTGTTTCAGCCCGTCTGTTTCAGCCCCTCTGTTTCAGCCCCTCTGATTCAGTCCCTTTGTTTCTCGCCCTCTGTTTCAGGCCCTCTGTTTCAGCCCCTCTGATTCAGCCCCTCTGATTCAGCCCCTCTGTTTCTCGCCCTCTGTTTCAGCCCCTCTGTTTCAGCCTCTCTGATTCAGCCCCTCTGATTCAGCCCCTCTGTTTCTCGCCCTCTGTTTCAGCCCCTCTGTTTCTCGCCCACTGTTTCAGCGCCTCTGTTTCAGACCCTCTGTTTCAGTCCCTCTGTTTCTCGCCCTCTGTTTCTCGCCCTCTGTTTCAGCCCCTCTGTTTCTCGCCCTCTGTTTCAGCCCCTCTGTTTCTCGCCCTCTGTTTCAGCCCCTCTGTTTCAGCCCCTCTGTTTCAGCCCCTCTGTTTCTCGCCGTCTGTTTCAGCCCCTCTGTTTCTTGCCCTCTGTTTCAGCCCCTCTGTTTCTCGCCCTCTGTTTCAGCCCCTCTGATTCAGCCCCTCTGTTTCAGCCCCTCTGATTCAGCCCCTCTGTTTCAGCCCCTCTATTTCAGCCCCTCCTTTTCAGCCCCTCTGTTTCAGGCTCTCTGTTTCAGTCCGTCTGTTTCAGCCCCTCTGTTTCAGCCCCTCTGATTCAGTCCCTTAGTTTCTCGCCCTCTGTTTCAGCCCCTCTGTTTCAGCCCCTCTGATTCAGCCCCTCTGATTCAGCCCCTCTGTTTCTCGCCCTCTGTTTCAGCCCCTCTGTTTCAGCCCCTCTGTTTCTCGCCCTCTGTTTCTGCCCCTCTGTTTCAGCCCCTCTGTTTCAGCCCCTCTGTTTCTTGCCCTCTGTTTCAGCCCCTCTGTTTCAGCCCCTCAGTTTCAGCCCCTCCGATTCAGCCCCTCTGTTTCAGCCCCTCTGTTTCTGCCCCTCTGTTTCAGCCCCTCTGTTTCTCGCCCTTTGTTTCAGCCCCTCTGTTTCTCGCCCTCTGTTTCAGCCCCTCTGTTTCAGCCCCTCTGCTTCAGCCCCTCTGTTTCTCGCCCTCTGTTTCAGCCCCTCTGTTTCTTGCCCTCTGTTTCAGCGCCTCTGTTTCAGCCCCTCTGTTTCAGCCCCTCTGTTTCTCGCCCTCTGTTTCTGCCCCTCTGTTTCTCGCCCTCTGTTTCAGCCCCTCTGTTTCTCGCCTTCTGTTTCAGCCCCTCTGATTCAGCCCCTCTGTTTCAGCCCCTCTGATTCAGCACCTCTGATTCAGCCCCTCTGTTTCTCGCCCTCTGTTGCAGCCCCTCTGTTTCAGCCCCTCTGTTTCAGCCACTCGGTTTCAGCCCCTCTGTTTCTTGCCCTCTGTTTCAGCCCCTCTGTTTCTCGCCCTCTGTTTCAGCCCCTCTGTTTCGCACTCTCTGTTTCAGCCCCTCTGTTTCAGCCCCTCTTTTTCTCGCCCTCTGTTTCTGCTCCTCTGTTTCTCGCCCTCTGTTTCAGCCCCTCTGTTTCTCGCCCTCTGTTTCAGCCCCTCTGATTCAGCCCCTCTGTTTCAGCCCCTCTGAATCAGCCCCTCTGTTTCAGCCCCTCTGTTTCAGCCCCTCTGTTACTCGCCCTCTGTTTCAGCCCCTCTGTTTCTCACCCTCTGTTTCAGCACCTCTGTTTCAGCCCCTCTGTTTCTCGCCCTCTGTTTCAGCCCCACTGTTTCTCGCCCTCTGTTTCAGCCCCTCTGATTCAGCCCCTCTGTTTCTCGCCCTCTGTTTCAGCCCCTCTGTTTCTCGCCATCTGTTTCAGCCCCTCTGTTTCTCGCCCTCTGTTTCAGCCCCTCTGTTTCAGCCCCTCTGTTTCAGCCCCTCTGTTTCTCGCCCTCTGTTTCAGCCCCTCTGTTTCTCGCCCTCTGTTTCAGCCTCTCTGTTTCTCGCGCTCTGTTTCAGCCCCTCTGTTTCAGCCCCTCTGATTCAGCCCCTCTGTTTCAGCCCCTCTGATTCAGCCCCTCTGTTTCAGACCCTCTATTTCAGCCCCTCTGTTTCAGCCACTCTGTTTCAGGCTCTCTGTTTCAGCCCGTCTGTTTCAGCCCCTCTGTTTCAGTCCCTCTGTTTCTCGCCCTCTGTTTCTCGCCCTCTGTTTCAGCCCCTCTGTTTCTCGCCCTCTGTTTCAGCCCCTCTGTTTCTCGCCCTCTGTTTCAGCCCCTCTGTTTCAGCCACTCTGTTTCAGCCCCTCTGTTTCAGCCCCTCTGTTTCTCGCCCTCTGTTTCAGCCCCTCTGTTTCTTGCCCTCTGTTTCAGCCCCTCTGTTTCTCGCCCTCTGTTTCAGCCTCTCTGTTTCTCGCCCTCTGTTTCAGCCCCTCTGTTTCAGCCCCTCTGTTTCAGCCCCTCCGATTCAGCCCCTCTGTTTCAGCCCCTCTGTTTCTGCCCCTCTGTTTCAGCCCCTCTGTTTCTCGCCCTTTGTTTCAGCCCCTCTGTTTCTCGCCCTCTGTTTCAGCCCCTCTGTTTCAGCCCCTCTGTTTCAGCCCCTCTGTTTCTCGCCCTCTGTTTCAGCCCCTCTGTTTCTTGCCCTCTGTTTCAGCCCCTCTGTTTCAGCCCCTCTGTTTCAGCCCCTCTGTTTCTCGCCCTCTGTTTCTGCCCCCCTGTTTCTCGCCCTCTGTTTCAGCCACTCTGTTTCTCGCCTTCTGTTTCAGCCCCTCTGATTCAGCCCCTCTGTTTCAGCCCCTCTGATTCAGCACCTCTGATTCAGCCCCTCTGTTTCTCGCCCTCTGTTGCAGCCCCTCTGTTTCAGCCCTTCTGTTTCAGCCACTCGGTTTCAGCCCCTCTGTTTCTTACCCTCTGTTTCAGCCCCTCTGTTTCTCGCCCTCTGTTTCAGCCCCTCTGTTTCTCGCCCTCTGTTTCAGCCCCTCTGTTTCGCACTCTCTGTTTCAGCCCCTCTGTTTCAGCCCCTCTGTTTCTCGCCCCCTGTTTCTGCTCCTCTGTTTCTCGCCCTCTGTTTCAGCCCCTCTGTTTCTCGCCCTCTGTTTCAGCCCCTCTGTTTCAGCCCCTCTGTTTCAGCCCCTCTGTTTCAGCCCCTCTGTTTCTCGCCCTCTGTTTCAGCCCCTCTGTTTCTCACCCTCTGTTTCAGCACCTCTGTTTCAGCCCCTCTGTTTCTCGCCCTCTGTTTCAGCCCCTCTGTTTCTCGCCCTCTGTTTCAGCCCCTCTGATTCAGCCCCTCTGTTTCTCGCCCTCTGTTTCAGCCCCTCTGTTTCTCGCCATCTGTTTCAGCCCCTCTTTTTCTCGCCCTCTGTTTCAGCCCCTCTGTTTCAGCCCCTCTGTTTCACGCCCTCTGTTTCAGCCCCTCTGTTTCTCGCCCTCTGTTTCAGCCTCTCTGTTTCTCGCCCTCTGTTTCAGCCCCTCTGTTTCAGCCCCTCTGATTCAGCCCCTCTGTTTCAGCCCCTCTGATTCAGCCCCTCTGTTTCAGACCCTCTATTTCAGCCCCTCTGTTTCAGCCACTCTGTTTCAGGCTCTCTGTTTCAGCCCGTCTGTTTCAGCCCCTCTGTTTCAGCCCCTCTGTTTCAGCCCCTCTGATTCAGTACCTTAGTTTCTCGCCCTCTGTTTCAGCCCCTCTGTTTCAGCCCCTCTATTTCAGCCCCTCTGTTTCAGCCCCTCTGTTTCAGGCTCTCTGTTTCAGCCCGTCTGTTTCAGCCCCTCTGTTTCAGCCCCTCTGATTCAGTCCCTTTGTTTCTCGCCCTCTGTTTCAGGCCCTCTGTTTCAGCCCCTCTGATTCAGCCCCTCTGATTCAGCCCCTCTGTTTCTCGCCCTCTGTTTCAGCCCCTCTGTTTCAGCCCCTCTGATTCAGCCCCTCTGATTCAGCCCCTCTGTTTCTCGCCCTCTGTTTCAGCCCCTCTGTTTCTCACCCTCTGTTTCAGCGCCTCTGTTTCAGACCCTCTGTTTCAGTCCCTCTGTTTCTCGCCCTCTGTTTCTCGCCCTCTGTTTCAGCCCCTCTGTTTCTCGCCCTCTGTTTCAGCCCCTCTGTTTCTCGCCCTCTGTTTCAGCCCCTCTGTTTCAGCCCCTCTGTTTCAGCCCCTCTGTTTCTCGCCCTCTGTTTCAGCCCCTCTGTTTCTTGCCCTCTGTTTCAGCCCCTCTGTTTCTCGCCCTCTGTTTCAGCCCCTCTGATTCAGCCCCTCTGTTTCAGCCCCTCTGATTCAGCCCCTCTGTTTCAGCCCCTCTATTTCAGCCCCTCCTTTTCAGCCCCTCTGTTTCAGGCTCTCTGTTTCAGTCCGTCTGTTTCAGCCCCTCTATTTCAGCCCCTCCTTTTCAGCCCCTCTGTTTCTCGCCCTCTGTTTCAGCCCCTCTGTTTCAGCCCCTCTGATTCAGCCCCTCTGATTCAGCCCCGCTGTTTCTCGCCCTCTGTTTCAGCCCCTCTGTTTCAGCCCCTCTGTTTCTCGCCCTCTGTTTCTGCCCCTCTGTTTCAGCCCCTCTGTTTCAGCCCCTCTGTTTCTTGCCCTCTGTTTCAGCCCCTCTGTTTCAGCCCCTCAGTTTCAGCCCCTCCGATTCAGCCCCTCTGTTTCAGCCCCTCTGTTTCTGCCCCTCTGTTTCAGCCCCTCTGTTTCTCGCCCTTTGTTTCAGCCCCTCTGTTTCTCGCCCTCTGTTTCAGCCCCTCTGTTTCAGCCCCTCTGTTTCAGCCCCTCTGTTTCTCGCCCTCTGTTTCAGCCCCTCTGTTTCTTGCCCTCTGTTTCAGCCCCTCTGTTTCAGCCCCTCTGTTTCAGCCCCTCTGTTTCAGCCCCTCTGTTTCAGCCACTCGGTTTCAGCCCCTCTGTTTCTTGCCCTCTGTTTCAGCCCCTCTGTTTCTCGCCCTCTGTTTCAGCCCCTCTGTTTCTCGCCCTCTGTTTCAGCCCCTCTGTTTCGCACTCTCTGTTTCAGCACCTCTGTTCCTCGCCCTCTGTTTCAGCCCCTCTGATTCAGCCCCTCTGTTTCAGCCCCTCTGAATCAGCCCCTCTGTTTCAGCCCCTCTGTTTCAGCCCCTCTGTTTCTCGCCCTCTGTTTCAGCCCCTCTGTTTCTCACCCTCTGTTTCAGCACCTCTGTTTCAGCCCCTCTGTTTCTCGCCCTCTGTTTCAGCCCCTCTGTTTCTCGCCCTCTGTTTCAGCCCCTCTGTTTCAGCCCCTCTGTTTCTCGCCCTCTGTTTCAGCCCCTCTGTTTCTCGCCATCTGTTTCAGCCCCTCTGTTTCTCGCCCTCTGTTTCAGCCCCTCTGTTTCAGCCCCTCTGTTTCAGCCCCTCTGTTTCTTGCCCTCTGTTTCAGCCCCTCTGTTTCTCGCCCTCTGTTTCAGCCTCTCTGTTTCTCGCCCTCTGTTTCAGCCCCTCTGTTTCAGCCCCTCTGATTCAGCCCCTCTGTTTCAGCCCCTCTGATTCAGCCCCTCTGTTTCAGACCCTCTATTTCAGCCCCTCTGTTTCAGCCACTCTGTTTCAGGCTCTCTGTTTCAGCCCGTCTGTTTCAGCCCCTCTGTTTCAGTCCCTCTGTTTCTCGCCCTCTGTTTCTCGCCCTCTGTTTCAGCCCCTCTGTTTCTCGCCCTCTGTTTCAGCCCCTCTGTTTCTCGCCCTCTGTTTCAGCCCCTCTGTTTCAGCCACTCTGTTTCAGCCCCTCTGTTTCAGCCCCTCTGTTTCTCGCCCTCTGTTTCAGCCCCTCTGTTTCTTGCCCTCTGTTTCAGCCCCTCTGTTTCTCGCCCTCTGTTTCAGCCTCTCTGTTTCTCGCCCTCTGTTTCAGCCCCTCTGTTTCAGCCCCTCTGTTTCAGCCCTTCTGTTTCAGCCACTCGGTTTCACCCCTCTGTTTCTTACCCTCTGTTTCAGCCCCTCTGTTTCTCGCCCTCTGTTTCAGCCCCTCTGTTTCTCGCCCTCTGTTTCAGCCCCTCTGTTTCAGCCCCTCTGTTTCAGCCCCTCTGTTTCAGCCCCTCTGTTTCTCGCCCTCTGTTTCAGCCCCTCTGTTTCAGCCCCTCTGTTTCAGTCCCTCTGTTTCTCGCCCTCTGTTTCTCGCCCTCTGTTTCAGCCCCTTTATTTCTCGCCCTGTGTTTCTCGCCCTCTTTTTCCGCCCCTCTGATTCAGCCCCTCTGTTTCAGACCCTCTGAATCAGCCACTCTGATTCAGCCCCTCTGTTTCAGCCCCTCTGTTTCAGCCCCTCTGTTTCTCGCCCTCTGTTTCAGCCCCTCTGTTTCTCACCCTCTGTTTCAGCCCCTCTGTTTCAGCCCCTCTGTTTCTCGCCCTCTGTTTCAATCCCTCTGTTTCTCGGCATCTGTTTCAGCCCCTCTGATTCAGCCCCTCTGTTTCTCACCCACTGTTTCAGCCCCTCTGTTTCTCGCCCTCTTTTTCAGCCCATCTATTTCTTGCCCTCTGTTTCAGCCCCTCTGTTTCAGCCCCTCTGTTTCTCGCCCTCTGTTTAAGCCACTCTGTTTCTGGCCCTCTGTTTCAGCCCCTCTGTTTCAGCCCCTCTGTTTCTCGCTCTCTGTTTCAGCCCCTCTGTTTCCGCCCCTCTGTTTCAGCCCCTCTGTTTCAGCCCCTCTGTTTCTCGCCCTCTGTTTCAGCCACTCTGTTTCTCGCCCTCTGTTTCAGCCACTCTGTTTCTCGCCCTCTGTTTCAGCCCCTCTGTTTCAGCCCCTCTGTTTCAGTCCCTCTTTTTCAGCCCCTCTGTTTCTCGCCCTCTGTTTCAGCCCCTCTGTTTCTTGCCCTGTGTTTCAGCCTCTCTGTTTCTCGCCCTCTGTTTCAGCCCCACTGTTTCAGCCCGTCTGTTTCAGCCCCTCTGTTTCAGCCCCTCTGTTTCTCGCCCTCTGTTTCAGCCCCTCTGTTTCTCGCCCTCTGTATCAGGCGCTTTGTTTCAGCCCCTTTGTTTCAGCCCCACTTTTTCAGCCCCTCTGTTTCTCGCCCTCTGTTTCTCGCCCTCTGATTCAGCCACTCTGTTTCTCGCCCTCTGTTTCAGCCCCTCTGTTTCAGCCCATCTGATTCAGCCTGTCTGATTCAGCCCCTCTGTTTCTCGCCCTCTGTTTCAGCCACTCTGTTTCAGCCCCTCTGTTTCTTGCCCTCTGTTTCAGCCCCTCTGTTTCTCGCCCTCTGTTTCAGCCCCTCTGTTTCTCGCCCTCTGTTTCAGCCCCTCTGTTTCTCGCCCTCTGTTTCAGTCCCTCTGTTTCGCGCTCTCTGTTTCAGCCCCTCTGTTTCAGTCCCTCTGTTTCTTGCCCTCTGTTTCTGCCCCTCTGTTTCTCGCCCTCTTTTTCCGCCCCTCTGATTCAGCCCCACTGTTTCAGACCCTCTGAATCAGCCACTCTGATTCAGCCCCTCTGTTTCAGCCCCTCTGTTTCAGCCCCTCTGTTTCTCGCCCTCTGTTTCAGTCCCTCTGTTTCTCACCCTCTGTTTCAGCCCCTCTGTTTCAGCCCCTCTGTTTCTCGCCCTCTGTTTCAGCCCCTCTGTTTCTCGGCATCTGTTTCAGCCCCTCTGATTCAGCCCCTCTGTTTCTCACCCTCTGTTTCAGCCCCTCTGTTTCTCGCCCTCTTTTTCAGCCCCTCTATTTCTTGCCCTCTGTTTCAGCCCCTCTGTTTCAGCCCCTCTGTTTCAGCCCCTCTGTTTCTCGCCCTCTGTTTCAGCCCCTCTGTTTCAGCCCCTCTGATTCAGCCCCTCTGTTTCATCCCCTCTGTTTCTCGCCCTCTGTTTCAGCCCCTCTGATTCAGCCCCTCTGATTCAGCCCCTCTGTTTCTCGCCCTCTGTTTCAGCCCCTCTGTTTCAGCCTCTCTGATTCAGCCCCTCTGATTCAGCCCCTCTGTTTCTCGCCCTCTGTTTAATCCCCTCTATTTCTCGCCTTCTGTTTCAGCCCCTTTATTTCTCGCCCTCTGTTTCAGCCCCTCTGTTTCAGCCCCACTGTTTCAGCCCCTCTGTTTCAGCCCCTCTGTTTCTCGCCCTCTGTTTCAGCCCATCTGTTTCTCGCCCTCTGTTTCAGCCCCTCTATTTCTCGCCCTCTGTTTCAGCCCCTCTGTTTCAGACCCTCTGTTTCAGTCCCTCTGTTTCTCGCCCTCTGTTTCTCGCCCTCTGTTTCAGCCCCTCTGTTTCTCGCCCTCTGTTTCAGCCCCTCTGTTTCTCGCCCTCTGTTTCAGCCCCTCTGTTTCAGCCCCTCTGTTTCAGCCCCTCTGTTTCAGCCCCTCTGTTTCTCGCGCTCTGTTTCATCCCCTCTGTTTCTCGCCCTCTGTTTCAGCCTCTCTGTTTCTCGCCCTCTGTTTCAGACCCTCTGTTTCAGCCCCTCTGATTCAGCCCCTCTGTTTCATCCCCTCTGTTTCTCGCCCTCTGTTTCAGCCCCTCTGATTCAGCCCCTCTGATTCAGCCCCTCTGTTTCTCGCCCTCTGTTTCAGCCCCTCTGTTTCAGCCCCTCTGATTCAGCCCCTCTGATTCAGCCCCTCTGTTTCTCGCCCTCTGTTTCAGCCCCTCTGTTTCTCGCCCTCTGTTTCAGCGCCTCTGTTTCAGACCCTCTGTTTCAGCCCCTCTGTTTCTCGCCATCTGTTTCAGCCCCTCTTTTTCTCGCCCTCTGTTTCAGCCCCTCTGTTTCAGCCCCTCTGTTTCTCGCCCTCTGTTTCAGCCCCACTGTTTCTCGCCCTCTGTTTCAGCCTCTCTGTTTCTCGCCCTCTGTTTCAGCCCCTCTGTTTCAGCCCCTCTGATTCAGCCCCTCTGTTTCAGCCCCTCTGATTCAGCCCCTCTGTTTCAGACCCTCTATTTCAGCCCCTCTGTTTCAGCCACTCTGTTTCAGGCTCTCTGTTTCAGCCCGTCTGTTTCAGCCCCTCTGTTTCAGCCCCTCTGTTTCAGCCCCTCTGTTTCAGCCCCTCTATTTCAGCCCCTCTGTTTCAGCCCCTCTGTTTCAGGCTCTCTGTTTCAGCCCCTCTGTTTCAGCCCCTCTGTTTCAGGCTCTCTGTTTCAGCCCGTCTGTTTCAGCCCCTCTGTTTCAGCCCCTCTGATTCAGTCCCTTTGTTTCTCGCCCTCTGTTTCAGGCCCTCTGTTTCAGCCCCTCTGATTCAGCCCCTCTGATTCAGCCCCTCTGTTTCTCGCCCTCTGTTTCAGCCCCTCTGTTTCAGCCCCTCTGATTCAGCCCCTCTGATTCAGCCCCTCTGTTTCTCGCCCTCTGTTTCAGCCCCTCTGTTTCTCGCCCTCTGTTTCAGCGCCTCTGTTTCAGACCCTCTGTTTCAGTCCCTCTGTTTCTCGCCCTCTGTTTCTCGCCCTCTGTTTCAGCCCCTCTGTTTCTCGCCCTCTGTTTCAGCCCCTCTGTTTCTCGCCCTCTGTTTCAGCCCCTCTGTTTCTTGCCCTCAGTTTCAGCCCCTCTGTTTCTCGCCCTCTGTTTCAGCCCCTCTGATTCAGCCCCTCTGTTTCAGCCCCTCTGATTCAGCCCCTCTGTTTCAGCCCCTCTATTTCAGCCCCTCCTTTTCAGCCCCTCTGTTTCAGGCTCTCTGTTTCAGTCCGTCTGTTTCAGCCCCTCTGTTTCAGCCCCTCTGATTCAGTCCCTTAGTTTCTCGCCCTCTGTTTCAGCCCCTCTGTTTCAGCCCCTCTGATTCAGCCCCTCTGATTCAGCCCCTCTGTTTCTCGCCCTCTGTTTCAGCCCCTCTGTTTAAGCCCCTCTGTTTCTCGCCCTCTGTTTCTGCCCCTCTGTTTCAGCCCCTCTGTTTCAGCCCCTCTGTTTCTTGCCCTCTGTTTCAGCCCCTCTGTTTCAGCCCCTCAGTTTCAGCCCCTCCGATTCAGCCCCTCTGTTTCAGCCCCTCTGTTTCTGCCCCTCTGTTTCAGCCCCTCTGTTTCTCGCCCTTTGTTTCAGCCCCTCTGTTTCTCGCCCTCTGTTTCAGCCCCTCTGTTTCAGCCCCTCTGTTTCAGCCCCTCTGTTTCTCGCCCTCTGTTTCAGCCCCTCTGTTTCTTGCCCTCTGTTTCAGCCCCTCTGTTTCAGCCCCTCTGTTTCAGCCCCTCTGTTTCTCGCCCTCTGTTTCTGCCCCTCTGTTTCTCGCCCTCTGTTTCAGCCCCTCTGTTTCTCGCCTTCTGATTCAGCCCCTCTGATTCAGCCCCTCTGTTTCAGCCCCTCTGATTCAGCACCTCTGATTCAGCCCCTCTGTTTCTCGCCCTCTGTTGCAGCCCCTCTGTTTCAGCCCCTCTGTTTCAGCCACTCGGTTTCAGCCCCTCTGTTTCTTGCCCTCTGTTTCAGCCCCTCTGTTTCTCGCCCTCTGTTTCTGCCCCTCTGTTTCGCACTCTCTGTTTCAGCCCCTCTGTTTCAGCCCCTCTTTTTCTCGCCCTCTGTTTCTGCTCCTCTGTTTCTCGCCCTCTGTTTCAGCCCCTCTGTTTCTCGCCCTCTGTTTCAGCCCCTCTGATTCAGCCCCTCTGTTTCAGCCCCTCTGAATCAGCCCCTCTGTTTCAGCCCCTCTGAATCAGCCCCTCTGTTTCAGCCCCTCTGTTTCAGACCCTCTGATTCAGCCCCTCTGTTTCAGCCCCTCTGATTCAGCCCCTCTGTTTCAGCCCCTCTATTTCAGCCCCTCCTTTTCAGCCCCTCTGTTTCAGGCTCTCTGTTTCAGTCCGTCTGTTTCAGCCCCTCTGTTTCAGCCCCTCTGATTCAGTCCCTTAGTTTCTCGCCCTCTGTTTCAGCCCCTCTGTTTCAGCCCCTCTGATTCAGCCCCTCTGATTCAGCCCCTCTGTTTCTCGCCCTCCGTTTCAGCCCCTCTGTTTCAGCCCCTCTGTTTCTCGCCCTCTGTTTCTGCCCCTCTGTTTCAGCCCCTCTGTTTCAGCCCCTCTGTTTCTTGCCCTCTGTTTCAGCCCCTCTGTTTCAGCCCCTCTGTTTCAGCCCCTCCGATTCAGCCCCTCTGTTTCAGCCCCTCTGTTTCTGCCCCTCTGTTTCAGCCCCTCTGTTTCTCGCCCTTTGTTTCAGCCCCTCTGTTTCTCGCCCTCTGTTTCAGCCCCTCTGTTTCAGCCCTTCTGTTTCAGACACTCGGTTTCAGCGCCTCTGTTTCTTGCCCTCTGTTTCAGCCCCTCTGTTTCAGCCCCTCTGTTTCAGCCCCTCTGTTTCAGCCCCTCTGTTTCAGCCCCTCTGTTTCTTGCCCTCTGTTTCAGCCCCTCTGTTTCTCGCCCTCTGTTTCAGCCCCTCTGTTTCAGCCCCTCTGTTTCAGCCCCTCTGTTTCAGCCCCTCTGTTTCTCGCCCTCTGTTTCAGCCCCTCTGTTTCTTGCCCTCTGTTTCAGCCCCTCTGTTTCTCGCCCTCTGTTTAAGCCTCTCTGTTTCTCGCCCTCTGTTTCAGCCCCTCTGTTTCAGCCCCTCTGATTCAGCCCCTCTGTTTCAGCCCCACTGTTTCTCGCCCTCTGTTTCAGCCCCTCTGATTCAGCCCCTCTGTTTCAGCCCCTCTGATTCAGCCCCTCTGTTTCAGCCCCTCTATTTCAGCCCCTCCTTTTCAGCCCCTCTGTTTCAGGCTCTCTGTTTCAGTCCGTCTGTTTCAGCCCCTCTGTTTCAGCCCCTCTGATTCAGTCCCTTAGTTTCTCGCCCTCTGTTTCAGCCCCTCTGTTTCAGCCCCTCTGATTCAGCCCCTCTGATTCAGCCCCTCTGTTTCTCGCCCTCTGTTTCAGCCCCTCTGTTTCAGCCCCTCTGTTTCTCGCCCTCTGTTTCTGCCCCTCTGTTTCAGCCCCTCTGTTTCAGCCCCTCTGTTTCTTGCCCTCTGTTTCAGCCCCTCTGTTTCAGCCCCTCTGTTTCAGCCCCTCCGATTCAGCCCCTCTGTTTCAGCCCCTCTGTTTCTGCCCCTCTGTTTCAGCCCCTCTGTTTCTCGCCCTTTGTTTCAGCCCCTCTGTTTCTCGCCCTCTGTTTCAGCCCGTCTGTTTCAGCCCCTCTGTTTCAGCCCCTCTATTTCTCGCCCTCTGTTTCAGCCCCTCTGTTTCTTGCCCTCTGTTTCAGCCCCTCTGTTTCAGCCCCTCTGTTTCAGCCTCTCTGTTTCTCGCCCTCTGTTTCTGCCCCTCTGTTTCTCGCCCTCTGTTTCAGCCCCTCTGTTTCTCGCCTTCTGTTTCAGCCCCTCTGATTCAGCCCCTCTGTTTCAGCCCCTCTGATTCAGCCCCTCTGTTGCAGCCCCTCTGTTTCAGCCCTTCTGTTTCAGCCACTCGGCTTCAGCCCCTCTGTTTCAGCCCCTCTGTTTCAGCCCCTCTGTTTCTCGCCCTCTGTTTCAGCCCCTCTGTTTCTCGCCCTCTGTTTCATCCCCGCTGTTTCGCACTCTCTGTTTCAGCCCCTCTGTTTCAGCCCCTCTGTTTCTCGCCCTCTGTTTCTGCTCCTCTGTTTCTCGCCCTCTGTTTCAGCCCCGCTGTTTCGCACTCTCTGTTTCAGCCCCTCTGTTTCAGCCCCTCTGTTTCTCGCCCTCTGTTTCTGCTCCTCTGTTTCTCGCCCTCTGTTTCAGCCCCTCTGATTCAGCCCCTCTGTTTCAGCCCCTCTGAATCAGCCCCTCTGTTTCAGCCCCTCTGTTTCAGCCCCTCTGTTTCTCGCCCTCTGTTTCAGCCCCTCTGTTTCAGCCCCTCTGTTTCAGCCCCTCTGTTTCAGCCCCTCTGTTTCTCGCCCTCTGTTTCAGCCCCTCTGTTTCTCGCCCTCTGTTTCAGCCCCTCTGATTCAGCCCCTCTGTTTCTCGCCCTCTGTTTCAGCCCCTCTGTTTCTCGCCATCTGTTTCAGCCCCTCTGTTTCTCGCCCTCTGTTTCAGCCCCTCTGTTTCAGCCCCACTTTTTCAGCCCCTCTGTTTCTCGCCCTCTGTTTCAGCCCCTCTGTTTCTCGCCCTCTGTTTCAGCCTCTCTGTTTCTCGCCCTCTGTTTCAGCCCCTCTGTTTCAGCCCCTCTGATTCAGCCCCTCTGTTTCAGCCCCTCTGATTCAGCCCCTCTGTTTCAGACCCTCTATTTCAGCCCCTCTGTTTCAGCCACTCTGTTTCAGGCTCTCTGTTTCAGCCCGTCTGTTTCAGCCCCTCTGTTTCAGCCCCTCTGTTTCAGCCCCTCTGATTCAGTACCTTAGTTTCTCGCCCTCTGTTTCAGCCCCTCTGTTTCAGCCCCTCTATTTCAGCCCCTCTGTTTCAGCCCCTCTGTTTCAGGCTCTCTGTTTCAGCCCGTCTGTTTCAGCCCCTCTGTTTCAGCCCCTGTGATTCAGTCCCTTAGTTTCTCGCCCTCTGTTTCAGGCCCTCTGTTTCAGCCCCTCTGATTCAGCCCCTCTGATTCAGCCCCTCTGTTTCTCGCCCTCTGTTTCAGCCCCTCTGTTTCAGCCCCTCTGATTCAGCCCCTCTGATTCAGCCCCTCTGTTTCTCGCCCTCTGTTTCTGCCCCTCTGTTTCAGCCCCTCTGTTTCAGCGCCTCTGTTTCTTGCCCTCTGTTTCAGCCCCTCTGTTTCAGCCCCTCTGTTTCAGCCCCTCCGATTCAGCCCCTCTGTTTCAGCCCCTCTGTTTCAGCCCCTCTGTTTCAACCCCTCTGTTTCTCGCCCTCTGTTTCAGCGCCTCTGATTCAGCCCCTCTGTTTCTCGCCCTCTGTTTCAGCCCCTCTGTTTCTCGCCCTCTGTTTCAGCCCCTCTGTTTCAGCCCCTCTGTTTCAGCCCCTCTGTTTCTCGCCCTCTGTTTCAGCCCCTCTGTTTCTCGCCCTCTGTTTCAGCCCCTCTGTTTCTCGCCCTCTGTTTCAGCCCCTCTGATTCTCGCCCTCTGTTTCAGCCCCTCTGTTTCAGCCCCTCTGTTTCAGCCCCTCTGTTTCTCGCCCTCTGTTTCAGCCCCACTGTTTCTCGCCCTCTGTTTCAGCCCCACGGTTTCTCGCCCTCTGTTTCAGCCCCTCTATTTCTCGCCCTCTGTTTCACCCCTCTATTTTAGCCACACTGTTTCAGCCCCTTTGTTTCAGCCACTATGTTTCTCGCACTCTGTTTCAGCCCCTCTGTTTCCGCACCTCTGTTTCAGCCCCTCTGTTTCTCGCTCTCTGTTTCAGCCCCTCTGTTTCCGCCCCGCTGTTTCAGCCCCTCTGTTTCAGCCCCTCTGTTTCTCGCCCTTTGTTTCAGCCCCTCAGTTTCTTGCCCTCTGTTTCAGCCCCTCTGCTTCTCGCCCTCTGTTTCAGCCACTCTGTTTCTGGCCCTCTGTTTCAGCCCCTCTGTTTCTCACCCTCTGTTTCAGCCCCTCTGTTTCCGCCCCTCTGTTTCAGCCCCTCTGTTTCAGCCCCTCTGTTTCTCGCCCTCTGTTTCAGCCACTCTGTTTCTCGCCCTCTGTTTCAGCCACTCTGTTTCTCGCCCTCTGTTTCAGCCCCTCTGTTTCAGCCTCTCTGTTTCAGTCCCTCTTTTTCAGCCCCTCTGTTTCTCGCCCTCTGTTTCAGCCCCTCTGTTTCTCGCCCTGTGTTTCAGCCTCTCTGTTTCTCGCCCTCTGTTTCAGCCCCACTGTTTCAGCCCGTCTGTTTCAGCCCCTCTGTTTCAGCCCCTCTGTTTCTCGCCCTCTGTTTCAGCCCCTCTGTTTCTCGCCCTCTGTAACAGGTGCTTTGTTTCACCCCCTTTGTTTCAGCCCCACTTTTTCAGCCCCTCTGTTTCTCGCCCTCTGTTTCTCGCCCTCTGTTTCAGCCACTCTGTTTCTCGCCCTCTGTTTCAGCCCCTCTGTTTCAGCCCATCTGATTCAGCCTGTCTGATTCAGCCCCTCTGTTTCTCGCCCTCTGTTTCAGCCACTCTGTTTCAGCCCCTCTGTTTCTTGCCCTCTGTTTCAGCCCCTCTGTTTCTCGCCCTCTGTTTCAGCCCCTCTGTTTCTCGCCCTCTGTTTCAGCCCCTCTGTTTCTCGCCCTGTTTCAGTCCCTCTGTTTCGCGCTCTCTGTTTCAGCCCCTCTGTTTCAGTCCCTCTGTTTCTTGCCCTCTGTTTCTGCCCCTCTGTTTCTCGCCCTCTTTTTCCACCCCTCTGATTCAGCCCCTCTGTTTCAGACCCTCTGAATCAGTCACTCTGATTCAGCCCCTCTGTTTCAGCCCCTCTGTTTCAGCCCCTCTGCTTAACGCCCTCTGTTTCAGCCCCCCTGTATCTCACCCTCTGTTTCAGCCCCTCTGTTTCAGCCCCTCTGTTTCTCGCCCTCTGTTTCAGCCCCTCTGTTTCTCGGCATCTGTTTCAGCCCCTCTGATTCAGCCCCTCTGTTTCTGACCCTCTGTTTCAGCCCATCTGTTTCTCGCCCTCTTTTTCAGCCCCTCTATTTCTTGCCCTCTGTTTCAGCCCCTCTGTTTCAGCCCCTCTGTTTCAGCCCCTCTGTTTCTCGCCCTCTGTTTCAGCCCCTCTGATTCTCGCCCTCTGTTTCATCCCCTCTGTTTCTCGCCCTCTGTTTCAGCCCCTCTGTTTCTCGCCCTCTGTTTCAGCCCCTCTGTTTCAGCCCCACTGTTTCAGCCCCTCTGTTTCAGCCCCTCTGTTTCTCGCCCTCTGTTTCTCGCCCTCTGTTTCAGCCCCTCTGTTTCAGCCCTTCTGTTTCAGCCACTCGGTTTCAGCCCCTCTGTTTCTTGCCCTCTGTTTCAGCCCCTCTGTTTATCGCCCTCTGTTTTAGCCCCTCTGTTTCTCGCCCTCTGTTTCAGCCCCTCTGTTTCAGCCCCTCTGTTTCAGGCTCTCTGTTTCAGCCCGTCTGTTTCAGACCCTCTGTTTCAGCCCCTCTGATTCAGTCCCTTAGTTTCTCGCCCTCTGTTTCAGGCCCTCTGTTTCAGCCCCTCTGATTCAGCCCCTCTGATTCAGCCCCTCTGTTTCTCGCCCTCTGTTTCAGCCCCTCTGTTTCAGCCCCTCTGATTCAGCCCCTCTGATTCAGCCCCTCTGTTTCTCGCCCTCTGTTTCAGCCCCTCTGTTTCTCGCCCTCTGTTTCAGCCCCTCTGTTTCAGACCCTCTGTTTCAGTCCCTCTGTTTCTCGCCCTCTGTTTCTCGCCCTCTGTTTCAGCCCCTCTGTTTCTCGCCCTCTGTTTCAGCCCCTCTGTTTCTCGCCCTCTGTTTCAGCCCCTCTGTTTCAGCCCCTCTGTTTCAGCCCCTCTGTTTCTCGCCCTCTGTTTCAGCCCCTCTGTTTCTTGCCCTCTGTTTCAGCACCTCTGTTTCTCGCCCTCTGTTTCAGCCTCTCTGTTTCTCGCCCTCTGTTTCAGCCCCTCTGTTTCAGCCCCTCTGTTTCAGCCCCTCTATTTCAGCCCCTCCTTTTCAGCCCCTCTGTTTCAGGCTCTCTGTTTCAGTCCGTCTGTTTCAGCCCCTCTGTTTCAGCCCCTCTGATTCAGTCCCTTAGTTTCTCGCCCTCTGTTTCAGCCCCTCTGTTTCAGCCCCTCTGATTCAGCCCCTCTGATTCAGCCCCTCTGTTTCTCGCCCTCTGTTTCAGCCCCTCTGTTTCAGCCCCTCTGTTTCTCGCCCTCTGTTTCTGCCCCTCTGTTTCAGCCCCTCTGTTTCAGCCCCTCTGTTTCTTGCCCTCTGTTTCAGCCCCTCTGTTTCAGCCCCTCTGTTTCAGCCCCTCCGATTCAGCCCCTCTGTTTCAGCCCCTCTGTTTCTGCCCCTCTGTTTCAGCCCCTCTGTTTCTCGCCCTTTGTTTCAGCCCATCTGTTTCTCCCCCTCTGTTTCAGCCCCTCTGTTTCAGCCCCTCTGTTTCAGCCCCTCTGTTTCTCACCCTCTGTTTCAACCCCTCTGTTTCTTGCCCTCTGTTTCAGCCCCTCTGTTTCAGCCCCTCTGTTTCAGCCCCTCTGTTTCTCGCCCTCTGTTTCTGCCCCTCTGTTTCTCGCCTTCTGTTTCAGCCCCTCTGATTCAGCCGCTCTGTTTCAGCCCCTCTGATTCAGCCCCTCTGTTGCAGCCCCTGTGTTTCAGCCCTTCTGTTTCAGCCACTCGGTTTCAGCCCCTCTGTTTCTTGCCCTCTGTTTCAGCCCCTTTGTTTCAGCCCCACTTTTTCAGCCCCTCTGTTTCTCGCCCTCTGTTTCTCGCCCTCTGTTTCAGCCACTCTGTTTCTCGCCCTCTGTTTCAGCCCCTCTGTTTCAGCCCATCCTATTCAGCCTGTCTGATTCAGCCCCTCTGTTTCTCGCCCTCTGTTTCAGCCACTCTGTTTCAGCCCCTCTGTTTCTTGCCCTCTGTTTCAGCCCCTCTGTTTCTCGCCCTCTGTTTCAGCCCCTCTGTTTCTCGCCCTCTGTTTCAGCCCCTCTGTTTCTCGCCCTCTGTTTCAGTCCCTCTGTTTCGCGCTCTCTGTTTCAGCCCCTCTGTTTCAGTCCCTCTGTTTCTTGCCCTCTGTTTCTGCCCCTCTGTTTCTCGCCCTCTTTTTCCGCCCCTCTGATTCAGCCCCTCTGTTTCAGACCCTCTGAATCAGCCACTCTGATTCAGCCCCTCTGTTTCAGCCCCTCTGTTTCAGCCCCTCTGTTTAACGCCCTCTGTTTCAGCCCCTCTGTTTCTCGGCATCTGTTTCAGCCCCTCTGATTCAGCCCCTCTGTTTCTCACCCTCTGTTTCAGCCCATCTGTTTCTCGCCCTCTTTTTCAGCCCCTCTATTTCTTGCCCTCTGTTTCAGCCCCTCTGTTTCAGCCCCTCTGTTTCAGCCCCTCTGTTTCTCGCCCTCTGTTTCAGCCCCTCTGATTCTCGCTCTCTGTTTCATCCCCTCTGTTTCTCGCCCTCTGTTTCAGCCCCTCTGTTTCTCGCCCTCTGTTTAAGCCCCTCTGTTTCAGCCCCACTGTTTCAGCCCCACTGTTTCAGCCCCTCTGTTTCAGCCCTTCTGTTTCAGCCACTCGGTTTCAGCCCCTCTGTTTCTCGCCCTCTGTTTCAGCCCCTCTGTTTCAGCCCCTCTGTTTCAGGCTCTCTGTTTCAGCCCGTCTGTTTCAGCCCCTCTGTTTCAGCCCTTCTGATTCAGTCCCTTAGTTTCTCGCCCTCTGTTTCAGGCCCTCTGTTTCAGCCCCTCTGATTCAGCCCCTCTGATTCAGCCCCTCTGTTTCTCGCCCTCTGTTTCAGCCCCTCTGTTTCAGCCCCTCTGATTCAGCCCCTCTGATTCAGCCCCTCTGTTTCTCGCCCTCTGTTTCAGCCCCTCTGTTTCTCGCCCTCTGTTTCAGCGCCTCTGTTTCAGACCCTCTGTTTCAGTCCCTCTGTTTCTCGCCCTCTGTTTCTCGCCCTCTGTTTCAGCCCCTCTGTTTCTCGCCCTCTGTTTCAGCCCCTCTGTTTCTCGCCCTCTGTTTCAGCCCCTCTGTTTCAGCCCCTCTGTTTCAGCCCCTCTGTTTCAGCCCCTCTGTTTCTCGCCCTCTGTTTCAGCCCCTCTGTTTCTTGCCCTCTGTTTCAGCACCTCTGTTTCTCGCCCTCTGTTTCAGTCTCTCTGTTTCTCGCCCTCTGTTTCAGCCCCTCTGTTTCAGACCCTCTGATTCAGCCCCTCTGTTTCAGCCCCTCTGATTCAGCCCCTCTGTTTCAGCCCCTCTATTTCAGCCCCTCCTTTTCAGCCCCTCTGTTTCAGGCTCTCTGTTTCAGTCCGTCTGTTTCAGCCCCTCTGTTTCAGCCCCTCTGATTCAGTCCCTTAGTTTCTCGCCCTCTGTTTCAGCCCCTCTGTTTCAGCCCCTCTGATTCAGCCCCTCTGATTCAGCCCCTCTGTTTCTCGCCCTCCGTTTCAGCCCCTCTGTTTCAGCCCCTCTGTTTCTCGCCCTCTGTTTCTGCCCCTCTGTTTCAGCCCCTCTGTTTCAGCCCCTCTGTTTCTTGCCCTCTGTTTCAGCCCCTCTGTTTCAGCCCCTCTGTTTCAGCCCCTCCGATTCAGCCCCTCTGTTTCAGCCCCTCTGTTTCTGCCCCTCTGTTTCAGCCCCTCTGTTTCTCGCCCTTTGTTTCAGCCCCTCTGTTTCTCGCCCTCTGTTTCAGCCCCTCTGTTTCAGCCCCTCTGTTTCAGCCCCTCTGTTTCTCGCCCTCTGTTTCAGCCCCTCTGTTTCTTGCCCTCTGTTTCAGCCCCTCTGTTTCAGCCCCTCTGTTTCAGCCCCTCTGTTTCTCGCCCTCTGTTTCTGCCCCTCTGTTTCTCGCCCTCTGTTTCAGCCCCTCTGTTTCTCGCCTTCTGTTTCAGCGCCTCTGATTCAGCCCCTCTGTTTCAGCCCCTCTGATTCAGCCCCTCTGTTGCAGCCCCTCTGTTTCAGCCCTTCTGTTTCAGCCACTCGGTTTCAGCCCCTCTGTTTCTTGCCCTCTGTTTCAGCCCCTCTGTTTCTCGCCCTCTGTTTCAGCCCCTCTGTTTATCGCCCTCTGTTTCAGCCCCTCTGTTTCGCACTCTCTGTTTCAGCCCCTCTGTTTCAGCCCCTCTGTTTCTCGCCCTCTGTTTCTGCTCCTCTATTTCTCGCCCTCTGTTTCAGCCCCTCTGTTTCTCGCCCTCTGTTTAAGCCCCTCTGATTCAGCCCCTCTGTTTCAGCCCCTCTGAATCGGCCCCTCTGTTTCAGCCCCTCTGTTTCAGCCCCTCTGTTTCTCGCCCTCTGTTTCAGCCCCTCTGTTTCTCACCCTCTGTTTCAGCACCTCTGTTTCAGCCCCTCTGTTTCTCGCCCTCTGTTTCAGCCCCTCTGTTTCTCGCCCTCTGTTTCAGCCCCTCTGATTCAGCCCCTCTGTTTCTCGCCCTCTGTTTCAGCCCCTCTGTTTCTCGCCATCTGTTTCAGCCCCTCTGTTTCTCGCCCTCTGTTTCAGCCCCTCTGTTTCAGCCCCTCTGTTTCAGCCCCTCTGTTTAGCGCCCTCTGTTTCAGCCCCTCTGTTTCTCGCCCTCTGTTTCAGCCTCTCTGTTTCTCGCCCTCTGTTTCAGCCCCTCTGTTTCAGCCCCTCTGATTCAGCCCCACTGTTTCAGCCCCTCTGATTCAGCCCCTCTGTTTCAGACCCTCTATTTCAGCCCCTCTGTTTCAGCCACTCTGTTTCAGGCTCTCTGTTTCAGCCCGTCTGTTTCAGCCCCTCTGTTTCAGCCCCTCTGTTTCAGCCCCTCTGATTCAGTACCTTAGTTTCTCGCCCTCTGTTTCAGACCCTCTGTTTCAGCCCCTCTATTTCAGCCCCTCTGTTTCAGCCCCTCTGTTTCAGGCTCTCTGTTTCAGCCCGTCTGTTTCAGCCCCTCTGTTTCAGCCCCTCTGATTCAGTCCCTTAGTTTCTCGCCCTCTGTTTCAGGCCCTCTGTTTCAGCCCCTCTGATTCAGCCCCTCTGATTCAGCCCCTCTGTTTCTGTCCACTCTGTTTCTCGCCCTCTGTTTCAGCCACTCTGTTTCTCGCCCTCTGTTTCAGCCCCTCTGTTTCAGTCCCTCTGTTTCAGCCCCTCTGTTTCTCGCCCTCTGTTTCAGCCCCTCTGTTTCTCGCCCTGTGTTTCAGCCTCTCTGTTTTTCGCCCTCTGTTTCAGCCCCACTGTTTCAGCCCGTCTGTTTCAGCCCCTCTGTTTCAGCCCCTCTGTTTCTCGCCCTCTGTTTCAGCCCCTCTGTTTCTCGCCCTCTGTATCAGGCGCTTTGTTTCAGCCCCTTTGTTTCAACCCCACTTTTTCAGCCCCTCTGTTTCTCGCCCTCTGTTTCTCGCCCTCTGTTTCAGCCACTCTGTTTCTCGCCCTCTGTTTCAGCCCCTCTGTTTCAGCCCATCTGATTCAGCCTGTCTGATTCAGCCCCTCTGTTTCTCGCCCTCTGTTTCAGCCACTCTGTTTCAGACCCTCTGTTTCTTGCCCTCTGTTTCAGCCCCTCTGTTTCTCGCCCTCTGTTTCAGCCCCTCTGTTTCTCGCCCTCTGTTTCAGTCCCTCTGTTTCGCGCTCTCTGTTTCAGCCCCTCTGTTTCAGTCCCTCTGTTTCTTGCCCTCTGTTTCTGCCCCTCTGTTTCTCGCCCTCTTTTTCCGCCCCTCTGATTCAGCCCCTCTGTTTCAGACCCTCTGAATCAGCCACTCTGATTCAGCCCCTCTGTTTCAGCCCCTCTGTTTCAGCCCCTCTGTTTAACGCCCTCTGTTTCAGCCCCTCTGTTTCAGCCCCTCTGTTTCTCGCCCTCTGTTTCAGCCCCTCTGTTTCTCGGCATCTGTTTCAGCCCCTCTGATTCAGCCCCTCTGTTTCTCACCCTCTGTTTCAGCCCCTCTGTTTCTCGCCCTCTTTTTCAGCCCCTCTATTTCTTGCCCTCTGTTTCAGCCCCTCTGTTTCAGCCCCTCTGTTTCAGCCCCTCTGTTTCTCGCCCTCTGTTTCAGCCCCTCTGATTCTCGCCCTCTGTTTCATCCCCTCTGTTTATCGCCCTCTGTTTCAGCCCCTTTATTTCTCGCTCTCTGTTTCAGCCCCTCTGTTTCAGCCCCACTGTTTCAGCCCCTCTGTTTCAGCCCCTCTGTTTCTCGCCCTCTGTTTCAGCCCCTCTGTTTCTCGCCCTCTGTTTCAGCCCCTCTGTTTCTCGCCCTCTGTTTCAGCCCCTCTGTTTCAGACCCTCTGTTTCAGTCCCTCTGTTTCTCGCCCTCTGTTTCTCGCCCTCTGTTTCAGCCCCTCTGTTTCTCACCCTCTGTTTCATGCCCTCTATTTCTTGCCCTCTGTTTCAGCCCCTCTGTTTCAGCCCCTCTGTTTCAGCCCCTCTGTTTCAGGCTCTCTGTTTGAGTCCGTCTGTTTCAGCCCCTCTGTTTCAGCCCCTCTGATTCAGTCCCTTAGTTTCTCGCCCTCTGTTTCAGCCCCTCTGTTTCAGCCCCTCTGATTCAGCCCCTCTGATTCAGCCCCTCTGTTTCTCGCCCTACGTTTCAGCCCCTCTGTTTCAGCCCCTCTGTTTCTCGCCCTCTGTTTCTGCCCCTCTGTTTCAGCCCCTCTGTTTCAGCCCCTCTGTTTCTTGCCCTCTGTTTCAGCCCCTCTGTTTCAGCCCCTCTGTTTCAGCCCCTCCGATTCAGCCCCTCTGTTTCAGCCCCTCTGTTTCTGCCCCTCTGTTTCAGCCCCTCTGTTTCTCGCCCTTTGTTTCAGCCCCTCTGTTTCTCGCCCTCTGTTTCAGCCCCTCTGTTTCAGCCCCTCTGTTTCAGCCCCCCTGTTTCTCGCCCTCTGTTTCAGCCCCTCTGTTTCTTGCCCTCTGTTTCAGCCCCTCTGTTTCAGCCCCTCTGTTTCAGCCCCTCTGTTTCTCGCCCTCTGTTTCTGCCCCTCTGTTTCTCGCCCTCTGTTTCAGCCCCTCTGTTTCTCGCCTTCTGTTTCAGCGCCTCTGATTCAGCCCCTCTGTTTCAGCCCCTCTGATTCAGCCCCTCTGTTGCAGCCCCTCTGTTTCAGCCCTTCTGTTTCAGCCACTCGGTTTCAGCCCCTCTGTTTCTTGCCCTCTGTTTCAGCCCCTCTGTTTCTCGCCCTCTGTTTCAGCCCCTCTGTTTATCGCCCTCTGTTTCAGCCCCTCTGTTTCGCACTCTCTGTTTCAGCCCCTCTGTTTCAGCCCCTCTGTTTCTCGCCCTCTGTTTCTGCTCCTCTATTTCTCGCCCTCTGTTTCAGCCCCTCTGTTTCTCGCCCTCTGTTTAAGCCCCTCTGATTCAGCCCCTCTGTTTCAGCCCCTCTGAATCAGCCCCTCTGTTTCAGCCCCTCTGTTTCAGCCCCTCTGTTTCTCGCCCTCTGTTTCAGCACCTCTGTTTCAGCCCCTCTGTTTCTCGCCCTCTGTTTCAGCCCCTCTGTTTCTCGCCCTCTGTTTCAGCCCCTCTGATTCAGCCCCTCTGTTTCTCGCCCTCTGTTTCAGCCCCTCTGTTTCTCGCCATCTGTTTCAGCCCCTCTGTTTCTCGCCCTCTGTTTCAGCCCCTCTGTTTCAGCCCCTCTGTTTCAGCCCCTCTGTTTAGCGCCCTCTGTTTCAGCCCCTCTGTTTCTCGCCCTCTGTTTCAGCCTCTCTGTTTCTCGCCCTCTGTTTCAGCCCCTCTGTTTCAGCCCCTCTGATTCAGCCCCACTGTTTCAGCCCCTCTGATTCAGCCCCTCTGTTTCAGACCCTCTATTTCAGCCCCTCTGTTTCAGCCACTCTGTTTCAGGCTCTCTGTTTCAGCCCGTCTGTTTCAGCCCCTCTGTTTCAGCCCCTCTGTTTCAGCCCCTCTGATTCAGTACCTTAGTTTCTCGCCCTCTGTTTCAGACCCTCTGTTTCAGCCCCTCTATTTCAGCCCCTCTGTTTCAGCCCCTCTGTTTCAGGCTCTCTGTTTCAGCCCGTCTGTTTCAGCCCCTCTGTTTCAGCCCCTCTGATTCAGTCCCTTAGTTTCTCGCCCTCTGTTTCAGGCCCTCTGTTTCAGCCCCTCTGATTCAGCCCCTCTGATTCAGCCCCTCTGTTTCTGTCCACTCTGTTTCTCGCCCTCTGTTTCAGCCACTCTGTTTCTCGCCCTCTGTTTCAGCCCCTCTGTTTCAGTCCCTCTGTTTCAGCCCCTCTGTTTCTCGCCCTCTGTTTCAGCCCCTCTGTTTCTCGCCCTGTGTTTCAGCCTCTCTGTTTTTCGCCCTCTGTTTCAGCCCCACTGTTTCAGCCCGTCTGTTTCAGCCCCTCTGTTTGAGCCCCTCTGTTTCTCGCCCTCTGTTTCAGCCCCTCTGTTTCTCGCTCTCTGTATCAGGCGCTTTGTTTCAGCCCCTTTGTTTCAACCCCACTTTTTCAGCCCCTCTGTTTCTCGCCCTCTGTTTCTCGCCCTCTGTTTCAGCCACTCTGTTTCTCGCCCTCTGTTTCAGCCCCTCTGTTTCAGCCCATCTGATTCAGCCTGTCTGATTCAGCCCCTCTGTTTCTCGCCCTCTGTTTCAGCCACTCTGTTTCAGACCCTCTGTTTCTTGCCCTCTGTTTCAGCCCCTCTGTTTCTCGCCCTCTGTTTCAGCCCCTCTGTTTCTCGCCCTCTGTTTCAGTCCCTCTGTTTCGCGCTCTCTGTTTCAGCCCCTCTGTTTCAGTCCCTCTGTTTCTTGCCCTCTGTTTCTGCCCCTCTGTTTCTCGCCCTCTTTTTCCGCCCCTCTGATTCAGCCCCTCTGTTTCAGACCCTCTGAATCAGCCACTCTGATTCAGCCCCTCTGTTTCAGCCCCTCTGTTTCAGCCCCTCTGTTTAACGCCCTCTGTTTCAGCCCCTCTGTTTCAGCCCCTCTGTTTCTCGCCCTCTGTTTCAGCCCCTCTGTTTCTCGGCATCTGTTTCAGCCCCTCTGATTCAGCCCCTCTGTTTCTCACCCTCTGTTTCAGCCCCTCTGTTTCTCGCCCTCTTTTTCAGCCCCTCTATTTCTTGCCCTCTGTTTCAGCCCCTCTGTTTCAGCCCCTCTGTTTCAGCCCCTCTGTTTCTCGCCCTCTGTTTCAGCCCCTCTGATTCTCGCCCTCTGTTTCATCCCCTCTGTTTATCGCCCTCTGTTTCAGCCCCTTTATTTCTCGCTCTCTGTTTCAGCCCCTCTGTTTCAGCCCCACTGTTTCAGCCCCTCTGTTTCAGCCCCTCTGTTTCTCGCCCTCTGTTTCAGCCCCTCTGTTTCTCGCCCTCTGTTTCAGCCCCTCTGTTTCTCGCCCTCTGTTTCAGCCCCTCTGTTTCAGACCCTCTGTTTCTGTCCCTCTGTTTCTCGCCCTCTGTTTCTCACCCTCTGTTTCAGCCCCTCTGTTTCTCACCCTCTGTTTCATGCCTTCTGTTTCTCGCCCTCTGTTTCAGCCCCTCTGTTTCAGCCCCTCTGTTTCAGCCCCTCTGTTTCTCGCCCTCTGTTTCAGCCCCTCTGTTTCTTGCCCTCTGTTTCAGCCCCTCTGTTTCTCGCCCTCTGTTTCAGCCTCTCTGTTTCTGCCCCTCTGATTCAGCCCCTCTGTTTCAGCCCCTCTGTTTCTCGCCCTCTGTTTCAGCCCCTCTGTTTCTTGCCCTCTGTTTCAGCCCCTCTGTTTCTCGCCCTCTGTTTCAGCCCCTCTGTTTCTGCCCCTCTGATTCAGCCCCTCTGTTTCAGCCCCTCTGTTTCTCGCCCTCTGTTTCAGCCCCTCTGATTCAGCCCCTCTGTTTCAGCCACTCTGATTCAGCCCCTCTGTTTCAGCCCCTCTATTTCAGCCCCTCTGTTTCAGCCCCTCTGTTTCAGGCTCTCTGTTTCAGCCCGTCTGTTTCAGCCCCTCTGTTTCAGCCCCTCTGATTCAGTCCCTTAGTTTCTCGCCCTCTGTTTCAGCCCCTCTGTTTCAGCCCCTCTGATTCAGCCCCTCTGATTCAGCCCCTCTGTTTCTCGCCCTCTGTTTCTGCCCCTCTGTTTCAGCCCCTCTGTTTCAGCCACTCTGTTTCTTGCCGTCTGTTTCAGCCCCTCTGTTTCAGCCCCTCTGTTTCAGCCCCTCCGATTCAGCCCCTCTGTTTCAGCCCCTCTGTTTCTGCCCCTCTGTTTCAGCCCCTCTGTTTCTCGCCCTTTGTTTCAGCCCCTCTGTTTCTCGCCCTATGTTTCAGCCCCTGTGTTTCAGCCCCTCTGTTTCAGCCCCTCTGTTTCTCGCCCTCTGTTTCAGCCCCTCTGTTTCTTGCCCTCTGTTTCAGCCCGTTCTGTTTCAGCCCCTCTGTTTCAGCCCCTCTGATTCAGCCCCTCTGATTCAGCCCCTCTGTTTCTCGCCCTCTGTTTCAGCCCCTCTGTTTCAGCCCTTCTGTTTCAGACACTCGGTTTCAGCGCCTCTGTTTCTTGCCCTCTGTTTCAGCCCCTCTGTTTCTCGCCCTCTGTTTCAGCCCCTCTGTTTCTCGCCCTCAGTTTCAGCCCCTCTGTTTCGCACTCTCTGTTTCAGCCCCTCTGTTTCAGCCCCTCTGTTTCAGCCCCACCGATTCAGCTCCTGTTTCAGCCCCTCTGTTTCTGCCCCTCTGTTTCAGCCCCTCTGTTTCTCGCCCTTTGTTTCAGCCCCTCTGTTTCTCGCCCTCTGTTTCAGCCCCTCTGCTTCAGCCCCTCTGTTTCAGCCCCTCTGTTTCTCGCCCTCTGTTTCAGCCCCTCTGTTTCTTGCCCTCTGTTTCAACCCTCTGTTTCAGCCCCACTGTTTCTCGCCCTCTGTTTCTGCTCTCTCTTTCTCGCCCTCTGTTTCAGCCCCTCTGTTTCTCGCCTTCTGTTTCAGCCCCTCTGATTCAAGCCCTCTCTTTCAGCCCCTCTGTTTCTCGCCTTCTGTTTCAGACCCTCTGATTCAGGCCCTCTGTTTCAGCCCCTCTGATTCAGCCCCTCTGATTCAGCCCCTCTGTTTCTCGCCCTCTGTATCAGCCCCTCTGTTTCAGCCCCTCTGTTTCAGCCCCTCAGTTTCTCGCCCTCTGTTTCAGCCCCTCTGTTTCTTGCCCTCTGTTTCAGCCACTCTGTTTCTCGCCCTCTGTTTCAGCCTCTCTGTTTCTCGCCCTCTGTTTCAGCCCCTCTGTTTCAGCCCCTCTGTTTCAGCCCCTCTGTTGCTCGCCCTCTGTTTCAGCCCCTCTGATTCAGCCCCTCTGTTTCTCGCCCTCTGTTTCAGCCCCTCTGTTTCTCGCCCTCTGTTTCAGCCCCTCTGTTTCAGCCCCTCTGTTTCAGCCCCTCTGTTTCTCGCCCTCTGTTTCAGCCCCTCTGTTTCTCGCCCTCTGTTTCAGCCCCTCTGTTTCTCGCCCTCTGTTTCAGCTCCTCTGTTTCTCGCCCTCTGTTTCAGCCCCTCTGTTTCAGCCCCTCTGTTTCAGCCCCTCTGTTTCTCGCCCTCTGTTTCAGCCCCTCTGTTTCTCGCCCTCTGTTTCAGCCTCCCGGTTTCTCGCCCTCTGTTTCAGCCCCTCTATTTCTCGCCCTCTGTTTCAGCCCCTCTATTTTAGCCCCACTGTTTCAGCCCCTTTGTTTCAGCCACTATGTTTCTCGCCCTCTGTTTCAGCCCCTCTGTTTCCGCCCCTCTGTTTCAGCCCCTCTGTTTCTCGCTCTCTGTTTCAGCCCCTCTGTTTCCGCCCCTCTGTTTCAGCCCCTCTGTTTCAGCCCCTCTGTTTCTCGCCCTCTGTTTCAGCCACTCTGTTTCTTGCCCTCTGTTTCAGCCACTCTGTTTCTCGCCCTCTGTTTCAGCCACTCTGTTTCTGGCCCTCTGTTTCAGCCCCTCTGTTTCTCGCTCTCTGTTTCAGCCCCTCTGTTTCCGCCCCTCTGTTTCAGCCCCTCTGTTTCAGCCCCTCTGTTTCTCGCCCTCTGTTTCAGCCCCTCTGTTTCTTGCCCTCTGTTTCAGCCACTCTGTTTCTCGCCCTCTGTTTCAGCCACTCTGTTTCTCGCCCTCTGTTTCAGCCACTCTGTTTCAGCCCCTCTGTTTCAGTCCCTCTGTTTCAGCCCCTCTGTTTCTCGCCCTCTGTTTCAGCCCCTCTGTTTCTCGCCCTGTGTTTCAGCCTCTCTGTTTCTCGCCCTCTGTTTCAGCCCCACTGTTTCAGCCCGTCTGTTTCAGCCCCTCTGTTTCAGCCCCTCTGTATCTCGCCCTCTGTTTCAGCCCCTCTGTTTCTCGCCCTCTGTATCAGGCGCTTTGTTTCAGCCCCTTTGTTTCAGCCCCACTTTTTCAGCCCCTCTGTTTCTCGCCCTCTGTTTCTCGCCCTCTGTTTCAGCCACTCTGTTTCTCGCCCTCTGTTTCAGCCCCTCTGTTTCAGCCCATCTGATTCAGCCTGTCTGATTCAGCCCCTCTGTTTCTCGCCCTCTGTTTCAGCCAATCCGTTTCAGCCCCTCTGTTTCTTGCCCTCTGTTACAGCCCCTCTGTTTCTCGCCCTCTGTTTCAGCCCCTCTGTTTCTCGCCCTCTGTTTCAGCCCCTCTGTTTCTCTCCCTCTGTTTCAGCCCCTCTGTTTCTCGCTCTCTGTTTCAGCCCCTCTGTTTCCGCCCCTCTGTTTCAGCCCCTCTGTTTCAGCCCCTCTGTTTCTCGCCCTCTGTTTCAGCCCCTCTGTTTCTTGCCCTCTGTTTCAGCCACTCTGTTTCGCGCCCTGTGTTTCAGCCTCTCTGTTTCTCGCCCTCTGTTTCAGCCCCACTGTTTCAGCCCGTCTGTTTCAGCCCCTCTGTTTCAGCCCCTCTGTTTCTCGCCCTCTGTTTCAGCCCCTCTGTTTCTCGCCCTCTGTATCAGGCGCTTTGTTTCAGCCCCTTTGTTTCAGCCCCACTTTTTCAGCCCCTCTGTTTCTCGCCCTCTGTTTCTCGCCCACTGTTTCAGCCACTCTGTTTCTCGCCCTCTGTTTCAGCCCCTCTGTTTCAGCCCATCTGATTCAGCGTGTCTGATTCAGCCCCTCTGTTTCTCGCCCTCTGTTTCTGCCCCTCCGTTTCTCGCCCTCTGTTTCAGCCCGTCTGTTTCTCGCCTTCTGTTTCAGCCCCTCTGATTCAGCCCCTCTGTTTCAGCCCCTCTGATTCAGCCCCTCTGATTCAGCCCCTCTGTTTCTCGCCCTCTGTTTCAGCCCCTCTGTTTCAGCCCTTCTGTTTCAGACACTCGGTTTCAGCGCCTCTGTTTCTTGCCCTCTGTTTCAGCCCCTCTGTTTCTCGCCCTCTGTTTCAGCCCCTCTGTTTCTCGCCCTCTGTTTCAGCCCCTCTGTTTCGCACTCTCTGTTTCAGCCCCTCTGTTTCAGCCCCTCTGTTTCAACCCCTCCGATTCAGCCCCTCTGTTTCAGCCCCTCTGTTTCTGCCCCTCTGTTTCAGCCCCTCTGTTTCTCGCCCTTTGTTTCAGCCCCTCTGTTTCTCGCACTCTGTTTCAGCCCCTCTGCTTCAGCCCCTCTGTTTCAGCCCCTCTGTTTCTCGCCCTCTGTTTCAGCCCCTCTGTTTCTTGCCCTCTGTTTCAACCCTCTGTTTCAGCCCCACTGTTTCTCGCCCTCTGTTTCTGCCCCTCTCTTTCTCGCCCTCTGTTTCAGCCCCTCTGTTTCTCGCCTTCTGTTTCAGCCCCTCTGATTCAGGCCCTCTCTTTCAGCCCCTCTGTTTCTCGCCTTCTGTTGCAGACTCTCTGATTCAGGCCCTCTGTTTCAGCCCCTCTGATTCAGCCCCTCTGATTCAGCCCCTCTGTTTCTCGCCCTCTGTATCAGCCCCTCTGTTTCAGACCCTCTGTTTCAGCCCCTCTGTTTCTCGCCCTCTGTTTCTGCCCCTCAGTTTCTCGCCCTCTGTTTCAGCCCCTCTGTTTCTCGCCTTCTGTTTCAGCCCCTCTGATTCAGCCCCTCTGTTTCAGCCCTTCTGATTCAGCCCCTCTAATTCAGCCCCTCTGTTTCTCGCCATCTGTTTCAGCCCCTCTGTTTCAGCCCTTCTTTTTCAGCCACTCTGTTTCAGCCCCTCTGTTTCGCGCCCTCTGTTTCAGCCCCTCTGTTTCAGTCCCTCTGTTTCTCGCCATCTGTTTCAGCAACTCAGTTTCTCGCCCTCTGTTTCAGCCTCTCTGTTTCTCGCCCTCTGTTTCAGCCCCTCTGTTTCAGCCCCTCTGTTTCAGCCCCTCTGTTTCTCGCCCTCTGTATCAGGCGCTTTGTTTCAGCCCCTTTGTTTCAGCCCCACTTTTTCAGCCCCTCTGTTTCTCGCCCTCTATTTCTCGCCCACTGTTTCAGCCACTCTGTTTCTCGCCCTCTGTTTCAGCCCCTCTGTTTCAGCCCATCTGATTCAGCCTGTCTGATTCAGCCCCTCTGTTTCTCGCCCTCTGTTTCTGCCCCTCCGTTTCTCGCCCTCTGTTTCAGCCCGTCTGTTTCTCGCCTTCTGTTTCAGCCCCTCTGATTCAGCCCCTCTGTTTCAGCCCCTCTGATTCAGCCCCTCTGATTCAGCCCCTCTGTTTCTCGCCCTCTGTTTCAGCCCCTCTGTTTCAGCCCTTCTGTTTCAGACACTCGGTTTCAGCGCCTCTGTTTCTTGCCCTCTGTTTCAGCCCCTCTGTTTCTCGCCCTCTGTTTCAGCCCCTCTGTTTCTCGCCCTCTGTTTCAGCCCCTCTGTTTCGCACTCTCTGTTTCAGCCCCTCTGTTTCAGCCCCTCTGTTTCAGACCCTCCGATTCAGCCCCTCTGTTTCAGCCCCTCTGTTTCTGCCCCTCTGTTTCAGCCCCTCTGTTTCTCGCCCTTTGTTTCAGCCCCTCTGTTTCTCGCACTCTGTTTCAGCCCCTCTGCTTCAGCCCCTCTGTTTCAGCCCCTCTGTTTCTCGCCCTCTGTTTCAGCCCCTCTGTTTCTTGCCCTCTGTTTCAACCCTCTGTTTCAGCCCCACTGTTCCTCGCCCTCTGTTTCTGCCCCTCTCTTTCTCGCCCTCTGTTTCAGCCCCTCTGTTTCTCGCCTTCTGTTTCAGCCCCTCTGATTCAGGCCCTCTCTTTCAGCCCCTCTGTTTCTCGCCTTCTGTTTCAGACTCTCTGATTCAGGCCCTCTGTTTCAGCCCCTCTGATTCAGCCGCTCTGATTCAGCCCCTCTGTTTCTCGCCCTCTGTATCAGCCCCTCTGTTTCAGCCCCTCTGTTTCAGCCCCTCAGTTCCTCGCCCTCTGTTTCAGCCCCTCTGTTTCTTGCTCTCTGTTTCAGCCACTCTGTTTCTCGCCCTCTGTTTCAGCCTCTCCGTTTCTCGCCCTCTGTTTCAGCCCCTCTGTTTCAGCCCCTCTATTTCAGCCCCTCTGTTTCTCGCCCTCTGTTTCAGCCCCTCTGATTCAGCCCCTCTGTTTCTCGCCCTCTGTTTCAGCCCCTCTGTTTCTCGCCCACTGTTTCAGCCCCTCTGTTTCAGCCCCTCTGTTTCAGCCCCTCTGTTTCTCGCCCTCTGTTTCAGCCCCTCTGTTTCTCGCCCTCTGTTTCAGCCCCTCTGTTTCTCGCCCTCTGTTTCAGCTCCTCTGTTTCTCGCCCTCTGTTTCAGCCCCTCTGTTTCAGCCCCTCTGTTTCAGCCCCTCTGTTTCTCGCCCTCTGTTTCAGCCCCTCTGTTTCTCGCCCTCTGTTTCAGCCTCCCGGTTTCTCGCCCTCTGTTTCAGCCCCTCTATTTCTCGCCCTCTGTTTCAGCCCCTCTATTTTAGCCCCACTGTTTCAGCCCCTTTGTTTCAGACACTATGTTTCTCGCCCTCTGTTTCAGCCCCTCTGTTTCCGCCCCTCTGTTTCAGCCCCTCTGTTTCTCGCTCTCTGTTTCAGCCCCTCTGTTTCCGCCCCTCTGTTTCAGCCCCTCTGTTTCACCCCCTCTGTTTCTCGCCCTCTGTTTCAGCCCCTCTGTTTCTTGCCCTCTGTTTCAGCCACTCTGTTTCTCGCCGTCTGTTTCAGCCACTCTGTTTCTGGCCCTCTGTTTCAGCCCCTCTGTTTCTCGCTCTCTGTTTCAGCCCCTCTGTTTCCGCCCCTCTGTTTCAGCCCCTCTGATTCCGCCCCTCTGTTTCTCGCCCTCTGTTTCAGCCCCTCTGTTTCTTGCCCTCTGTTTCAGCCACTCTGTTTCTCGCCCTCTGTTTCAGCCACTCTGTTTCTCGCCCTCTGTTTCAGCCCCTCTGTTTCTCGCCCTCTGTTTCAGCCCCTCTGTTTCTCGCCCTGTGTTTCAGCCTCTCTGTTTCTCGCCATCTGTTTCAGCCCCACTGTTTCAGCCCGTCTGTTTCAGCCCCTCTGTTTCAGCCCCTCTGTTTCTCGCCCTCTGTTTCAGTCCCTCTGTTTCTCGCCCTCTGTATCAGGCGCTTTGTTTCAGCCCCTTTGTTTCAGCCCCACTTTTTCAGCCCCTCTGTTTCTCGCCCTCTATTTCTCGCCCTCTGTTTCAGCCACTCTGTTTCTCGCCCTCTGTTTCAGCCCCTCTGTTTCAGCCCATCTGATTCAGCCTGTCTGATTCAGCCCCTCTGTTTCTCGCCCTCTGTTTCAGCCAATCTGTTTCAGCCCCTCTGTTTCTTGCCCTCTGTTACAGCCCCTCTGTTTCTCGCCCTCTGTTTCAGACCCTCTGTTTCTCGCCCTCTGTTTCAGCCCCTCTGTTTCTCACCCTCTGTTTCAGCCCCTCTGATTCAGCCCCTCTGTTTCTCGCCCTCTGTTTCAGCCCCTCTGTTTCTCGCCCTCTGTTTCAGCCCCTCTGTTTCTCGCCCTCTGTTTCAGCCCCTCTGTTTCTTGCCCTCTGTTTCAGCCCCTCTGTTTCTCGCCCTCTGTTTCAGCCCCTCTGTTTCAGCCGCTCTGTTTCTCGCCCTCTGTTTCTGCCCCTCTGTTTCTCGCCCTCTGTTTCAGCCCCTCTGTTTCAGCACGTGTGTTTCAGCCCCTCTGTTTCAGCCACCCTGTTTCAGCCCCTCTGTTTCAGCCCCTCTGTTTCAGCCCCTCTGATTCACCCCCTCTATTTCTCGCCCTCTGTTTCAGCCCCTCTGTTTTTCGCCCTCTTTTTCAGCCCCTCTGATTCAGCCCCTCTGTTTCTCGCCCTCTGATTCAGCTCCTCTGTTTCTCGCCCTCCGTTTCAGCCCCTCTGTTTCGCGCCCTCTGTTTCAGCCCCTCTGATTCAGCCCCTCTGTTTCTCGCCCTCTGTTTCAGCCCCTCTGTTTCTCGACCTCTGATTCAGCACCTCTGTTTCTCGCCCTCTGTTTCAGCCCCTCTGTTTCAGCCCCTCTGTTTCAGCCCCTCTGTTTCTCACCCTCTGTTTCAGCCCCTCACTTTCTCGCCCTCTGTTTCAGCCCCGCTGATTCAGCCCCTCTGTTTCAGCCCCTCTGAATCAGCCCCTCTGATTCAGCCCCTCTGTTTCAGACCCTCTGTTTCAGCCCCACTGTTTCAGCCCCTCTGTTTCTCGCCCACTGTTTCAGCCCCTCTATTTCTCGCCCTCTGTTTCAGCCCCTCTGATTCAGACCCTCTGTTTCAACACCTCTGATTCAGCCCCTCTGATTTAGCCCCTCTGATTCAGCCCCTCTGTTTCTCGCCCTCTGTTTCAGCCCTTCTGTTTCAGCCCCTCTGTTTCTTGCCCTCTGTTTCAGCCCCTCTGTTTCACCACCCTCTGTTTCAGCCCCTCTGTTTCAGACCCTCTGTTTCAGCCCCTCTGTTTCTTCCCCTCTGTTTCTCGCCCTCTGTTTCAGCCCCTATGTTTCTCGCCCTCTGTTTCAGCCCCTCTGTTTCTCGCCCTCTGTTTCAGCCCCTATGTTTCTCGCCCTCTGTTTCAGCCCCTCTGTTTCTCGCCCTCTGTTTCAGCCCCTCTGATTCAGACCCTCTGTTTCAACCCCTCTGATTCAGCCCCTCTGATTTAGCCCCTCTGATTCAGCCCCTCTGTTTCTCGCCCTCTGTTTCAGCCCTTCTGTTTCAGCCCCTCTGTTTCTTGCCCTCTGTTTCAGCCCCTCTGTTTCTCGCCCTCTGTTTCAGCACCACTGATTCAGCCACTCTGTTTCAGCCCCTCTGATTCAGCCCCTCTGATTTAGCCCTCTGATTCAGCCCCTTTGTTTCTCGCTCTCTGTTTCAGCCCCTCTGTTTCAGCCCCTCTGTTTCAGCCCCTCTGTTTCTCACCCTCTGTTTCAGCCCCTCTGATTCAGCCCCTCTGATTCAGCCCCACTCATTCAGCCCCTATGTTTCAGCCCCTCTGTTTCTCGGCCTCTGTTTCAGCCCCTCTGTTTCTCGCCCTCTGTTTCAGACCCTCTGTTTCTCGCCCTCTGCTTCAGCCCCTCTGTTTCTTGCCCTCTGTTTCAGCCACTCTGTTTCTCGCCCTCTGTTTCAGCCTCTCTGTTTCTCGCCCTCTGTTTCAGCCCCTCTGTTTCAGCCCCTCTGTTTCAGCCCCTCTGTTTCTCGCCCTCTGTTTCAGCCCCTCTGTTTCTCGCCCTCTGTTTCAGCCCCTCTGTTTCTCGCCCTCTGTTTCAGCCCCTCTGTTTCTTGCCCTCTGTTTCAGCCCCTCTGTTTCAGCCCCTCTGTTTCAGCCCCTCTGTTTCAGCTCCTCTATTTCAGCCCCTCTGTTTCAGCCCCTCTGTTTCTCGCCATGTTTCAGCCACTCTGTTTCTCGCCCTCTGTTTCAGCCCCTCTGTTTCTCGCCCTCTGTATCAGCCACTTTGTTTCAGCCCCTCTGTTTCAGCCCCTCTGTTTCAGCCCCTCTGTTTCTCGCCCTCTGTTTCTCACCCTCTGTTTCAGACCCTCTGATTCAGACCCTCTGTTTCAACCCCTCTGATTCAGCCCCACTCATTCAGCCCCTATGTTTCAGCCCCTCTGTTTCTCGCCCTCTGTTTCAGCCCCTCTGTTTTTCGCCCTCTTTTTCAGCCCCTGTGTTTCAGCCCATCTGTTTCAGCCACTCTGTTTCTCGCCCTCTGTTTCAGCCCCTCTGTTTCTCACCCTCTGTTTCAGCCCCTCTGATTCAGCCCCTCTGTTTCTCGCCCTCTGTTTCAGCCCCTCTGTTTCTCGCCCTCTGTTTCAGCCCCACTGTTTCAGCCCCTCTGTTTCAGCCCCTCTGTTTCTCGCCCTCTGTTTCAGCCCCTCTGTTTCTCGCCCTCTGTTTCAGCCCCTCTGTTTTTCGCCCTCTTTTTCAGCCCCTCTGTTTCAGCCCGTCTGTTTAAGCCACTCTGTTTCTCGCCCTCTGTTTCAGCCCCTCTGTTTCTCACCCTCTGTTTCAGCCCCTCTGATTCAGCCCCTCTGTTTCTCGCCCTCTGTTTCAGCCCCTCTGTTTCTCGCCCTCTGTTTCAGCCCCTCTGTTTCTCGCCCTCTGTTTCAGCCCCTCTGTTTCTTGCCCTCTGTTTCAGCCCCTCTGTTTCTCGCCCTCTGTTTCAGCCCCTCTGTTTCAGCACGTCTGTTTCAGCCCCTCTGTTTCAGCCACCCTGTTTCAGCCCCTCTGTTTCAGCCGCTCTGTTTCTCGCCCTCTGTTTCTGCCCCTCTGTTTCTCGCCCTCTGTTTCAGCCCCTCTGTTTCAGCACGTCTGTTTCAGCCCCTCTGTTTCAGCCACCCTGTTTCAGCCCCTCTGTTTCAGCCCCTCTGTTTCAGCCCCTCTGATTCACCCCCTCTATTTCTCGCCCTCTGTTTCAGCCCCTCTGTTTTTCGCCCTCTTTTTCAGCCCCTCTGATTCAGCCCCTCTGTTTCTCGCCCTCTGTTTCAGCCCCTCTGTTTTTCGCCCTCTTTTTCAGCCCCTCTGATTCAGCTCCTCTGTTTCTCGCCCTCCGTTTCAGCCCCTCTGTTTCTCGCCCTCTGTTTCAGCCCCTCTGATTCAGCCCCCCTGTTTCTCGCCCTCTGTTTCAGCCCCTCTGTTTCTCGACCTCTGTTTCAGCCCCTCTGTTTCTCGCCCTCTGTTTCAGCCCCTCTGTTTCAGACCCTCTGTTTCAGCCCCTCTGTTTCTTCCCCTCTGTTTCTCGCCCTCTGTTTCAGCCCCTATGTTTCTCGCCCTCTGTTTCAGCCCCTCTGTTTCTCGCCCTCTGTTTCAGCCCCACTGATTCAGCCACTCTGTTTCAGCCCCTCTGTTTCTCGCCCTCTGTTTCAGCCCCTCTGATTCAGACCCTCTGTTTCAACCCCTATGATTCAGCCCCTCTGATTTAGCCCCTCTGATTCAGCCCCTCTGTTTCTCGCCCTCTGTTTCAGCCCTTCTGTTTCAGCCCCTCTGTTTCTTGCCCTCTGTTTCAGCCCCTCTGTTTCTCGCCCTCTGTTTCAGCCCCACTGATTCAGCCACTCTGTTTCAGCCCCTCTGATTCAGCCACTCTGTTTCAGCCCCTCTGATTCAGCCCCTCTGATTTAGCCCTCTGATTCAGCCCCTTTGTTTCTCACTCTCTGTTTCAGCCCCTCTGTTTCAGCCCCTCTGTTTCAGCCCCTCTGTTTCAGCCCCTCTGTTTCTCGCCCTCTGTTTCAGCCCCTCTGTTTCTCGCCCTCTGTTTCAGCCCCTCTGTTTTTCGCCCTCTTTTTCAGCCCCTGTGTTTCAGCCCATCTGTTTCAGCCACTCTGTTTCTCGCCCTCTGTTTCAGACCCTCTGTTTCTCACCCTCTGTTTCAGCCCCTCTGTTTTTCGCCCTCTTTTTCAGCCCCTCTGTTTCAGCCCGTCTGTTTAAGCCACTCTGTTTCTCGCCCTCTGTTTCAGCCCCTCTGTTTGTCGCCCTCTGTTTCAGCCCCTCTGTTTCTCGCCCTCTGTTTCAGCCCCTCTGTTTTTCGCCCTCTTTTTCAGCCCCTCTGTTTCAGCCCGTCTGTTTAAGCCACTCTGTTTCTCGCCCTCTGTTTCAGCCCCTCTGTTTCTCACCCTCTGTTTCAGCCCCTCTGATTCAGCCCCTCTGTTTCTCGCCCTCTGTTTCAGCCCCTCTGTTTCTCGCCCTCTGTTTCAGCCCCTCTGTTTCTCGCCCTCTGTTTCAGCCCCTCTGTTTCTTGCCCTCTGTTTCAGCCCCTCTGTTTCTCGCCCTCTGTTTCAGCCCCTCTGTTTCAGCACGTCTGTTTCAGCCCCTCTGTTTCAGCCACCCTGTTTCAGCCCCTCTGTTTCAGCCGCTCTGTTTCTCGCCCTCTGTTTCTGCCCCTCTGTTTCTCGCCCTCTGTTTCAGCCCCTCTGTTTCAGCACGTCTGTTTCAGCCCCTCTGTTTCAGCCACCCTGTTTCAGCCCCTCTGTTTCAGCCCCTCTGTTTCAGCCCCTCTGATTCACCCCCTCTATTTCTCGCCCTCTGTTTCAGCCCCTCTGTTTTTCGCCCTCTTTTTCAGCCCCTCTGATTCAGCCCCTCTGTTTCTCGCCCTCTGTTTCAGCCCCTCTGTTTTTCGCCCTCTTTTTCAGCCCCTCTGATTCAGCTCCTCTGTTTCTCGCCCTCCGTTTCAGCCCCTCTGTTTCGCGCCCTCTGTTTCAGCCCCTCTGATTCAGCCCCCCTGTTTCTCGCCCTCTGTTTCAGCCCCTCTGTTTCTCGACCTCTGTTTCAGCCCCTCTGTTTCTCGCCCTCTGTTTCAGCCCCTCTGTTTCAGACCCTCTGTTTCAGCCCCTCTGTTTCTTCCCCTCTGTTTCTCGCCCTCTGTTTCAGCCCCTATGTTTCTCGCCCTCTGTTTCAGCCCCTCTGTTTCTCGCCCTCTGTTTCAGCCCCACTGATTCAGCCACTCTGTTTCAGCCCCTCTGTTTCTCGCCCTCTGTTTCAGCCCCTCTGATTCAGACCCTCTGTTTCAACCCCTATGATTCAGCCCCTCTGATTTAGCCCCTCTGATTCAGCCCCTCTGTTTCTCGCCCTCTGTTTCAGCCCTTCTGTTTCAGCCCCTCTGTTTCTTGCCCTCTGTTTCAGCCCCTCTGTTTCTCGCCCTCTGTTTCAGCCCCACTGATTCAGCCACTCTGTTTCAGCCCCTCTGATTCAGCCCCTCTGATTTAGCCCTCTGATTCAGCCCCTTTGTTTCTCACTCTCTGTTTCAGCCCCTCTGTTTCAGCCCCTCTGTTTCAGCCCCTCTGTTTCTCATCCTCTGTTTCAGCCCCTCTGATTCAGCCCCTCTGATTCAGCCCCACTCATTCAGCCCCTATGTTTCAGCCCCTCTGTTTCTCGGCCTCTGTTTGAGCCCCTCTGGTTCTCGCCCTCTGTTTCAGCCCCTCTGTTTCTCGCCCTCTGCTTCAGCCCCTCTGTTTCTTGCCCTCTGTTTCAGCCACTCTGTTTCTCGCCCTCTGTTTCAGCCTCTCTGTTTCTCGCCCTCTGTTTCAGCCCCTCTGTTTCAGCCCCTCTGTTTCACCCCCTCTGTTTCTCGCCCTCTGTTTCAGCCCCTCTGTTTCGCGCCCTCTGTTTCAGCCCCTCTGTTTCTCGCCCTCTGTTTCAGCCCCTCTGTTTCTTGCCCTCTGTTTCAGCCCCTCTGTTTCAGCCCCTCTGTTTCAGCCCCTCTGTTTCAGCTCCTCTATTTCAGCCCCTCTGTTTCAGCCCCTCTGTTTCTCGCCATGTTTCAGCCACTCTGTTTCTCGCCCTCTGTTTCAGCCCCTCTGTTTCTCGCCCTCTGTATCAGCCACTTTGTTTCAGCCCCTCTGTTTCAGCCCCTCTGTTTCAGCCCCACTGTTTCTCGCCCTCTGTTTCTCGCCCTCTGTTTCAGACCCTCTGATTCAGACCCTCTGTTTCAACCCCTCTGATTCAGCCCCACTCATTCAGCCCCTATGTTTCAGCCCCTCTGTTTCTCGCCTTCTGTTTCAGCCCCTCTGTTTTTCGCCCTCTTTTTCAGCCCCTGTGTTTCAGCCCATCTGTTTCAGCCACTCTGTTTCTCGCCCTCTGTTTCAGCCCCTCTGTTTCTCACCCTCTGTTTCAGCCCCTCTGATTCAGCCCCTCTGTTTCTCGCCCTCTGTTTCAGCCCCTCTGTTTCTCGCCCTCTGTTTCAGCCGGTCTGTTTCTCGCCCTCTGTTTCAGCCCCTCTGTTTTTCGCCCTCTTTTTCAGCCCCTCTGTTTCAGCCCGTCTGTTTCAGCCACTCTGTTTCTCGCCCTCTGTTTCAGCCCCTCTGTTTCTCACCCTCTGTTTCAGCCCCTCTGATTCAGCCCCTCTGTTTCTCGCCCTCTGTTTCAGCCCCTCTGTTTCTCGCCCTCTGTTTCAGCCCCTCTGTTTCTCGCCCTCTGTTTCAGCCCCTCTGTTTCTTGCCCTCTGTTTCAGCCCCTCTGTTTCTCGCCCTCTGTTTCAGCCCCTCTGTTTCAGCCGCTCTGTTTCTCGCCCTCTGTTTCTGTCCCTCTGTTTCTCGCCCTCTGTTTCAGCCCCTCTGTTTCAGCACCTCTGTTTCAGCCCCTCTGTTTCAGCCACCCTGTTTCAGCCCCTCTGTTTCAGCCCCTCTGTTTCAGCCCCTCTGATTCACCCCCTCTGTTTCTCGCCCTCTGTTTCAGCCCCTCTGTTTTTCGCCCTCTTTTTCAGCCCCTCTGTTTCAGCCCTCTGTTTCAGCCCCTCTGTTTCTCACCCTCTGTTTCAGCCCCTCTGATTCAGCTCCTCTGTTTCTCGCCCTCCGTTTCAGCCCCTCTGTTTCGCGCCGTCTGTTTCAGCCCCTCTGATTCAGCCCCTCTGTTTCTCGCCCTCTGTTTCAGCCCCTCTGTTTCTCGCCCTCTGTTTCAGCCCCTCTCTTTCAGCTGCTCTGTTTCTCGCCCTCTGTTTCGGGTCCTCTGTTTCTCGCCCTCTGTTTCAGCCCCTCTGTTTCAACACCTCTGTTTCAGCCCCTCTGTTTCAGCCACCCTGTTTCAGCCCCTCTGTTTCAGCCCCTCTGTTTCAGCCCCTCTGATTCACCCCCTCTGTTTCTCGCCCTCTGTTTCAGCCCCTCTGTTTCCGCCCCTCTGTTTCAGCCCCTCTGTTTCTCGCTCTCTGTTTCAGCCCCTCTGTTTCCGCCCCTCTGTTTCAGCCCCTCTGTTTCAGCCCCTCTGTTTCTCGCCCTCTGTTTCAGCCCCTCTGTTTCTTTCCCTCTGTTTCAGCCCCTCTGTTTCTCGCCCTCTGTTTCAGCCACTCTGTTTCTCGCCCTCTGTTTCAGCCCCTCTGTTTCTCGCCCTCTGTTTCAGCCCCTCTGTTTCCGCCCCTCTGTTTCAGCCCCTCTGTTTCAGCCCCTCTGTTTCTCGCCCTCTGTTTCAGCCACTCTGTTTCTCGCCCTCTGTTTCAGCCACTCTGTTTCTCGCCCTCTGTTTCAGCCCCTCTGTTTTTCGCCCTCTTTTTCAGCCCCTCTGATTCAGCCCCTCTGTTTCTCGCCCTCTGTTTCAGCCCCTCTGTTTTTCGCCCTCTTTTTCAGCCCCTCTGATTCAGCTCCTCTGTTTCTCGCCCTCCGTTTCAGCCCCTCTGTTTCGCGCCCTCTGTTTCAGCCCCTCTGATTCAGCCCCCCTGTTTCTCGCCCTCTGTTTCAGCCCCTCTGTTTCTCGACCTCTGTTTCAGCCCCTCTGTTTCTCGCCCTCTGTTTCAGCCCCTCTGTTTCAGACCCTCTGTTTCAGCCCCTCTGTTTCTTCCCCTCTGTTTCTCGCCCTCTGTTTCAGCCCCTATGTTTCTCGCCCTCTGTTTCAGCCCCTCTGTTTCTCGCCCTCTGTTTCAGCCCCACTGATTCAGCCACTCTGTTTCAGCCCCTCTGTTTCTCGCCCTCTGTTTCAGCCCCTCTGATTCAGACCCTCTGTTTCAACCCCTATGATTCAGCCCCTCTGATTTAGCCCCTCTGATTCAGCCCCTCTGTTTCTCGCCCTCTGTTTCAGCCCTTCTGTTTCAGCCCCTCTGTTTCTTGCCCTCTGTTTCAGCCTCTCTGTTTCTCGCCCTCTGTTTCAGCCCCACTGATTCAGCCACTCTGTTTCAGCCCCTCTGATTCAGCCCCTCTGATTTAGCCCTCTGATTCAGCCCCTTTGTTTCTCACTCTCTGTTTCAGCCCCTCTGTTTCAGCCCCTCTGTTTCAGCCCCTCTGTTTCTCATCCTCTGTTTCAGCCCCTCTGATTCAGCCCCTCTGATTCAGCCCCACTCATTCAGCCCCTATGTTTCAGCCCCTCTGTTTCTCGGCCTCTGTTTGAGCCCCTCTGTTTCTCGCCCTCTGTTTCAGCCCCTCTGTTTCTCGCCCTCTGCTTCAGCCCCTCTGTTTCTTGCCCTCTGTTTCAGCCACTCTGTTTCTCGCCCTCTGTTTCAGCCTCTCTGTTTCTCGCCCTCTGTTTCAGCCCCTCTGTTTCAGCCCCTCTGTTTCAGCCCCTCTGTTTCTCGCCCTCTGTTTCAGCCCCTCTGTTTCTCGCCCTCTGTTTCAGCCCCTCTGTTTCTCGCCCTCTGTTTCAGCCCCTCTGTTTCTTGCCCTCTGTTTCAGCCCCTCTGTTTCAGCCCCTCTGTTTCAGCCCCTCTGTTTCAGCTCCTCTATTTCAGCCCCTCTGTTTCAGCCCCTCTGTTTCTCGCCATGTTTCAGCCACTCTGTTTCTCGCCCTCTGTTTCAGCCCCTCTGTTTCTCGCCCTCTGTATCAGCCACTTTGTTTCAGCCCCTCTGTTTCAGCCCCTCTGTTTCAGCCCCACTGTTTCTCGCCCTCTGTTTCTCGCCCTCTGTTTCAGACCCTCTGATTCAGACCCTCTGTTTCAACCCCTCTGATTCAGCCCCACTCATTCAGCCCCTATGTTTCAGCCCCTCTGTTTCTCGCCCTCTGTTTCAGCCCCTCTGTTTTTCGCCCTCTTTTTCAGCCCCTGTGTTTCAGCCCATCTGTTTCAGCCACTCTGTTTCTCGCCCTCTGTTTCAGCCCCTCTGTTTCTCACCCTCTGTTTCAGCCCCTCTGATTCAGCCCCTCTGTTTCTCGCCCTCTGTTTCAGCCCCTCTGTTTCTCGCCCTCTGTTTCAGCCGGTCTGTTTCTCGCCCTCTGTTTCAGCCCCTCTGTTTTTCGCCCTCTTTTTCAGCCCCTCTGTTTCAGCCCGTCTGTTTCAGCCACTCTGTTTCTCGCCCTCTGTTTCAGCCCCTCTGTTTCTCACCCTCTGTTTCAGCCCCTCTGATTCAGCCCCTCTGTTTCTCGCCCTCTGTTTCAGCCCCTCTGTTTCTCGCCCTCTGTTTCAGCCCCTCTGTTTCTCGCCCTCTGTTTCAGCCCCTCTGTTTCTTGCCCTCTGTTTCAGCCCCTCTGTTTCTCGCCCTCTGTTTCAGCCCCTCTGTTTCAGCCGCTCTGTTTCTCGCCCTCTGTTTCTGCCCCTCTGTTTCTCGCCCTCTGTTTCAGCCCCTCTGTTTCAGCACCTCTGTTTCAGCCCCTCTGTTTCAGCCACCCTGTTTCAGCCCCTCTGTTTCAGCCCCTCTGTTTCAGCCCCTCTGATTCACCCCCTCTGTTTCTCGCCCTCTGTTTCAGCCCCTCTGTTTTTCGCCCTCTTTTTCAGCCCCTCTGTTTCAGCATTCTGTTTCAGCCCCTCTGTTTCTCACCCTCTGTTTCAGCCCCTCTGATTCAGCTCCTCTGTTTCTCGCCCTCCGTTTCAGCCCCTCTGTTTTGCGCCGTCTGTTTCAGCCCCTCTGATTCAGCCCCACTGTTTCTCGCCCTCTGTTTCAGCCCCTCTGTTTCTCGCCCTCTGTTTCAGCCCCTCTCTTTCAGCTGCTCTGTTTCTCGCCCTCTGTTTCGGGTCCTCTGTTTCTCGCCCTCTGTTTCAGCCCCTCTGTTTCAACACCTCTGTTTCAGCCCCTCTGTTTCAGCCACCCTGTTTCAGCCCCTCTGTTTCAGCCCCTCTGTTTCAGCCCCTCTGATTCACCCCCTCTGTTTCTCGCCCTCTGTTTCAGCCCCTCTGTTTCCGCCCCTCTGTTTCAGCCCCTCTGTTTCTCGCTCTCTGTTTCAGCCCCTCTGTTTCCGCCCCTCTGTTTCAGCCCCTCTGTTTCAGCCCCTCTGTTTCTCGCCCTCTGTTTCAGCCCCTCTGTTTCTTGCCCTCTGTTTCAGCCCCTCTGTTTCTCGCCCTCTGTTTCAGCCACTCTGTTTCTCGCCCTCTGTTTCAGCCCCTCTGTTTCTCGCCCTCTGTTTCAGCCCCTCTGTTTCCGCCCCTCTGTTTCAGCCCCTCTGTTTCAGCCCCTCTGTTTCTCGCCCTCTGTTTCAGCCACTCTGTTTCTCGCCCTCTGTTTCAGCCACTCTGTTTCTCGCCCTCTGTTTCAGCCCCTCTGTTTCAGCCTCTCTGTTTCAGTCCCTCTTTTTCAGCCCCTCTGTTTCTCGCCCTCTGTTTCAGCCCCTCTGTTTCTCGCCCTGTGTTTCAGCCTCTCTGTTTCTCGCCATCTGTTTCAGCCCCACTGTTTCAGCCCGTCTGTTTCAGCCCCTCTGTTTCAGCCCCTCTGTTTCTCGCCCTCTGTTTCAGCCCCTCTGTTTCTCGCCCTCTGTAACAGGCGCTTTGTTTCAGCCCCTTTGTTTCAGCCCCACTTTTTCAGCCCCTCTGTTTCTCGCCCTCTGTTTCTCGCCCTCTGTTTCAGCCCCTCTGTTTCTCGCCCTCTGTTTCAGCCCCTCTGTTTCAGCCCATCTGATTCAGCCTGTCTGATTCAGCCCCTCTGTTTCTCGCCCTCTGTTTCAGCCACTCTGTTTCAGCCCCTCTGTTTCTTGCCCTCTGTTTCAGCCCCTCTGTTTCTCGCCCTCTGTTTCAGCCCCTCTGTTTCTCGCCCTCTGTTTCAGCCCCTCTGTTTCTCGCCCTCTGTTTCAGTCCCTCTGTTTCGCGCTCTCTGTTTCAGCCCCTCTGTTTCAGTCCCTCTGTTTCTTGCCCTCTGTTTCTGCCCCTCTGTTTCTCGCCCTCTTTTTCCACCCCTCTGATTCAGCCCCTCTGTTTCAGATAATCTGAATCAGCCACTCTGATTCAGCCCCTCTGTTTCAGCCCCTCTGTTTCAGCCCCTCTGTTTAACGCCCTCTGTTTCAGCCCCTCTGTTTCTCACCCTCTGTTTCAGCCCCTCTGTTTCAGCCCCTCTGTTTCTCGCCCTCTGTTTCAGCCCCTCTGTTTCTCGGCATCTGTTTCAGCCCCTCTGATTCAGCCCCTCTGTTTCTGACCCTCTGTTTCAGCCCATCTGTTTCTCGCCCTCTTTTTCAGCCCCTCTATTTCTTGCCCTCTGTTTCAGCCCCTCTGTTTCAGCCCCTCTGTTTCAGCCCCTCTGTTTCTCGCCCTCTGTTTCAGCCCCTCTGATTCTCGCCCTCTGTTTCATCCCCTCTGTTTCTCGCCCTCTGTTTCAGCCCCTCTGTTTCTCGCCCTCTGTTTCAGCCCCTCGGTTTCAGCCCCACTGTTTCAGCCCCTCTGTTTCAGCCCCTCTGTTTCTCGCCCTCTGTTTCTCGCCCTCTGTTTCAGCCCCTCTGTTTCAGCCCTTCTGTTTCAGCCACTCGGTTTCAGCCCCTCTGTTTCTTGCCCTCTGTTTCAGCCCCTCTGTTTATCGCCCTCTGTTTTAGCCCCTCTGTTTCTCGCCCTCTGTTTCAGCCCCTCTGTTTCAGCCCCTCTGTTTCAGGCTCTCTGTTTCAGCCCGTCTGTTTCAGACCCTCTGTTTCAGCCCCTCTGATTCAGTCCCTTAGTTTCTCGCCCTCTGTTTCAGGCCCTCTGTTTCAGCCCCTCTGATTCAGCCCCTCTGATTCAGCCCCTCTGTTTCTCGCCCTCTGTTTCAGCACCTCTGTTTCAGCCCCTCTGATTCAGCCCCTCTGATTCAGCCCCTCTGTTTCTCGCCCTCTGTTTCAGCCCCTCTGTTTCTCGCCCTCTGTTTCAGCCCCTCTGTTTCAGACCCTCTGTTTCAGTCCCTCTGTTTCTCGCCCTCTGTTTCTCGCCCTCTGTTTCAGCCCCTCTGTTTCTCGCCCTCTGTTTCAGCCCCTCTGTTTCTCGCCCTCTGTTTCAGCCCCTCTGTTTCAGCCCCTCTGTTTCAGCCCCTCTGTTTCTTGCCCTCTGTTTCAGCACCTCTGTTTCTCGCCCTCTGTTTCAGCCTCTCTGTTTCTCGCCCTCTGTTTCAGCCCCTCTGTTTCAGCCCCTCTGATTCAGCCCCTCTGTTTCAGCCCCTCTGATTCAGCCCCTCTGTTTCAGCCCCTCTATTTCAGCCCCTCCTTTTCAGCCCCTCTGTTTCAGGCTCTCTGTTTCAGTCCGTCTGTTTCAGCCCCTCTGTTTCAGCCCCTCTGATTCAGTCCCTTAGTTTCTCGCCCTCTGTTTCAGCCCCTCTGTTTCAGCCCCTCTGATTCAGCCCCTCTGATTCAGCCCCTCTGTTTCTCGCCCTCTGTTTCAGCCCCTCTGTTTCAGCCCCTCTGTTTCTCGCCCTCTGTTTCTGCCCCTCTGTTTCTCGCCCTCTGTTTCAGCCCCTCTGTTTCTTGCCCTCTGTTTCAGCCCCTCTGTTTCAGCCCCTCTGTTTCAGCCCCTCCGATTCAGCCCCTCTGTTTCAGCCCCTCTGTTTCTGCCCCTCTGTTTCAGCCCCTCTGTTTCTCGCCCTCTGTTTCAGCCCCTCTGTTTCAGCCCCTCTGTTTCAGCCCCTCTGTTTCTCGCCCTCTGTTTCAGCCCCTCTGTTTCTTGCCCTCTGTTTCAGCCCCTCTGTTTCAGCCCCTCTGTTTCAGCCCCTCTGTTTCTCGCCCTCTGTTTCTGCCCCTCTGTTTCTCGCCTTCTGTTTCAGCCCCTCTGATTCAGCCCCTCTGTTTCAGCCCCTCTGATTCTGCCCCTCTGTTGCAGCCCCTCTGTTTCAGCCCTTATGTTTCAGCCACTCGGTTTCAGCCCCTCTGTTTCTTGCCCTCTGTTTCAGCCCCTTTGTTTCAGCCCCACTTTTTCAGCCCCTCTGTTTCTCGCCCTCTGTTTCTCGCCCTCTGTTTCAGCCACTCTGTTTCTCGCCCTCTGTTTCAGCCCCTCTGTTTCAGCCCATCTGATTCAGCCTGTCTGATTCAGCCCCTCTGTTTCTCGCCCTCTGTTTCAGCCACTCTGTTTCAGCCCCTCTGTTTCTTGCCCTCTGTTTCAGCCCCTCTGTTTCTCGCCCTCTGTTTCAGCCCCTCTGTTTCTCGCCCTCTGTTTCAGCCCCTCTGTTTCTCGCCCTCTGTTTCAGTCCCTCTGTTTCGCGCTCTCTGTTTCAGCCCCTCTGTTTCAGTCCCTCTGTTTCTTGCCCTCTGTTTCTGCCCCTCTGTTTCTCGCCCTCTTTTTCCGCCCCTCTGATTCAGCCCCTCTGTTTCAGACCCTCTGAATCAGCCACTCTGATTCAGCCCCTCTGTTTCAGCCCCTCTGTTTCAGCCCCTCTGTTTAACGCCCTCTGTTTCTCGGCATCTGTTTCAGCCCCTCTGATTCAGCCCCTCTGTTTCTCACCCTCTGTTTCAGCCCATCTGTTTCTCGCCCTCTTTTTCAGCCCCTCTATTTCTTGCCCTCTGTTTCAGCCCCTCTGTTTCAGCCCCTCTGTTTCAGCCCCTCTGTTTCTCGCCCTCTGTTTCAGCCCCTCTGATTCTCGCCCTCTGTTTCATCCCCTCTGTTTCTCGCCCTCTGTTTCAGCCCCTCTGTTTCTCGGCCTCTGTTTCAGCCCCTCTGTTTCAGCCTCTCTGAATCAGCCCCTCTGTTTCAGCCCCTCTGTTTCAGCCCCTCTGTTTCTCGCCCTCTGTTTCAGCCCCTCTGTTTCTCACCCTCTGTTTCAGCACCTCTGTTTCAGCCCCTCTGTTTCTCGCCCTCTGTTTCAGCCCCTCTGTTTCTCGCCCTCTGTTTCAGCCCCTCTGATTCAGCCCCTCTGTTTCTCGCCCTCTGTTTCAGCCCCTCTGTTTCTCGCCATCTGTTTCAGCCCCTCTGTTTCTCGCCCTCTGTTTCAGCCCCTCTGTTTCAGCCCCTCTGTTTCAGCCCCTCTGTTTAGCGCCCTCTGTTTCAGCCCCTCTGTTTCTCGCCCTCTGTTTCAGCCTCTCTGTTTCTCGCCCTCTGTTTCAGCCCCTCTGTTTCAGCCCCTCTGATTCAGCCCCTCTGTTTCAGCCCCTCTGATTGAGCCCCTCTGTTTCAGACCCTCTATTTCAGCCCCTCTGTTTCAGCCACTCTGTTTCAGGCTCTCTGTTTCAGCCCGTCTGTTTCAGCCCCTCTGTTTCAGCCCCTCTGTTTCAGCCCCTCTGATTCAGTACCTTAGTTTCTCGCCCTCTGTTTCAGACCCTCTGTTTCAGCCCCTCTATTTCAGCCCCTCTGTTTCAGCCCCTCTGTTTCAGGCTCTCTGTTTCAGCCCGTCTGTTTCAGCCCCTCTGTTTCAGCCCCTCTGATTCAGTCCCTTAGTTTCTCGCCCTCTGTTTCAGGCCCTCTGTTTCAGCCCCTCTGATTCAGCCCCTCTGATTCAGCCCCTCTGTTTCTTGCCACTCTGTTTCTCGCCCTCTGTTTCAGCCACTCTGTTTCTCGCCCTCTGTTTCAGCCCCTCTGTTTCAGTCCCTCTGTTTCAGCCCCTCTGTTTCTCGCCCTCTGTTTCAGCCCCTCTGTTTCTCGCCCTGTGTTTCAGCCTCTCTGTTTTTCGCCCTCTGTTTCAGCCCCACTGTTTCAGCCCGTCTGTTTCAGCCCCTCTGTTTCAGCCCCTCTGTTTCTCGCCCTCTGTTTCAGCCCCTCTGTTTCTCGCCCTCTGTATCAGGCGCTTTGTTTCAGCCCCTTTGTTTCAGCCTCACTTTTTCAGCCCCTCTGTTTCTCGCCCTCTGTTTCTCGCCCTCTGTTTCAGCCACTCTGTTTCTCGCCCTCTGTTTCAGCCCCTCTGTTTCAGCCCATCTGATTCAGCCTGTCTGATTCAGCCCCTCTGTTTCTCGCCCTCTGTTTCAGCCACTCTGTTTCAGACCCTCTGTTTCTTGCCCTCTGTTTCAGCCCCTCTGTTTCTCGCCCTCTGTTTCAGCCCCTCTGTTTCTCGCCCTCTGTTTCAGTCCCTCTGTTTCGCGCTCTCTGTTTCAGCCCCTCTGTTTCAGTCCCTCTGTTTCTTGCCCTCTGTTTCTGCCCCTCTGTTTCTCGCCCTCTTTTTCCGCCCCTCTGATTCAGCCCCTCTGTTTCAGACCCTCTGAATCAGCCACTCTGATTCAGCCCCTCTGTTTCAGCCCCTCTGTTTCAGCCCCTCTGTTTAACGCCCTCTGTTTCAGCCCCTCTGTTTCAGCCCCTCTGTTTCTCGCTCTCTGTTTCAGCCCCTCTGTTTCTCGGCATCTGTTTCAGCCCCTCTGATTCAGCCCCTCTGTTTCTCACCCTCTGTTTCAGCCCCTCTGTTTCTCGCCCTCTTTTTCAGCCCCTCTATTTCTTGCCCTCTGTTTCAGCCCCTCTGTTTCAGCCCCTCTGTTTCAGCCCCTCTGTTTCTCGCCCTCTGTTTCAGCCCCTCTGATTCTCGCCCTCTGTTTCATCCCCTCTGTTTATCGCCCTCTGTTTCAGCCCCTTTATTTCTCGCTCTCTGTTTCAGCCCCTCTGTTTCAGCCCCACTGTTTCAGCCCCTCTGTTTCAGCCCCTCTGTTTCTCGCCCTCTGTTTCAGCCCCTCTGTTTCTCGCCCTGTGTTTCAGCCCCTCTGTTTCAGACCCTCTGTTTCAGTCCCTCTGTTTCTCGCCCTCTGTTTCTCGCCCTCTGTTTCAGCCCCTCTGTTTCTCACCCTCTGTTTCATGCCCTCTGTTTCTCGCCCTCTGTTTCAGCCCCTCTGTTTCAGCCCCTCTGTTTCAGCCCCTCTGTTTCAGCCCCTCTGTTTCTCGCCCTCTGTTTCAGCCCCTCTGTTTCTTGCCCTCTGTTTCAGCCCCTCTGTTTCTCGCCCTCTGTTTCAGCCTCTCTGTTTCTGCCCCTCTGATTCAGCCCCTCTGTTTCAGCCCCTCTGTTTCTCGCCCTCTGTTTCAGCCCCTCTGTTTCTTGCCCTCTGTTTCAGCCCCTCTGTTTCTCGCCCTCTGTTTCAGCCCCTCTGTTTCTGCCCCTCTGATTCAGCCCCTCTGTTTCAGCCCCTCTGTTTCTCGCCCACTGTTTCAGCCCCTCTGATTCAGCCCCTCTGTTTCAGCCACTCTGATTCAGCCCCTCTGTTTCAGCCCCTCTATTTCAGCCCCTCTGTTTCAGCCCCTCTGTTTCAGGCTCTCTGTTTCAGCCCGTCTGTTTCAGCCCCTCTGTTTCAGCCCCTCTGATTCAGTCCCTTAGTTTCTCGCCCTCTGTTTCAGCCCCTCTGTTTCAGCCCCTCTGATTCAGCCCCTCTGATTCAGCCCCTCTGTTTCTCGCCCTCTGTTTCAGCCCCTCTGTTTCAGCCCCTCTGTTTCTCGCCCTCTGTTTCTGCCCCTCTGTTTCAGCCCCTCTGTTTCAGCCACTCTGTTTCTTGCCGTCTGTTTCAGCCCCTCTGTTTCAGCCCCTCTGTTTCAGCCCGTCCGATTCAGCCCCTCTGTTTCAGCCCCTCTGTTTCTGCCCCTCTGTTTCAGCCCCTCTGTTTCTCGCCCTTTGTTTCAGCCCCTCTGTTTCTCGCCCTATGTTTCAGCCCCTGTGTTTCAGCCCCTCTGTTTCAGCCCCTCTGTTTCTCGCCCTCTGTTTCAGCCCCTCTGTTTCTTGCCCTCTGTTTCAGACCGTTCTGTTTCAGCCCCTCTGTTTCAGCCCCTCTGTTTCTCGCCTTCTGTTTCAGCCCCTCTGATTCAGCCCCTCTGTTTCAGCCCCTCTGATTCAGCCCCTCTGATTCAGCCCCTCTGTTTCTCGCCCTCTGTTTCAGCCCCTCTGTTTCAGCCCTTCTGTTTCAGCCACTCGGTTTCAGCCCCTCTGTTTCTCGCCCTCTGTTTCAGCCCCTCTGTTTCTCGCCCTCTGTTTCAGCCCCTCTGTTTCGCACTCTCTGTTTCAGCCCCTCTGTTACAGCCCCTCTGTTTCTCGCCCTCTGTTTCTGCTCCTCTGTTTCTCGCCCTCTGTTTCAGCCCCTCTGTTTCTCGCCCTCTGTTTCAGCCCCTCTGATTCAGCCCCTCTGATTCAGCCCCTCTGTTTCAGCCCCTCTGAATCAGCCCCTCTGTTTCAGCCCCTCTGTTTCAGCCCCTCTGTTTCTCGCCCTCTGTTTCAGCCCCTCTGTTTCTCACCCTCTGTTTCAGCACCTCTGTTTCAGCCCCTCTGTTTCTCGCCCTCTGTTTCAGCCCCTCTGTTTCTCGCCCTCTGTTTCAGCCCCTCTGATTCAGCCCCTCTGTTTCTCGCCCTCTGTTTCAGCCCCTCTGTTTCTCGCCATCTGTTTCAGCCCCTCTGTTTCTCGCCCTCTGTTTCAGCCCCTCTGTTTCAGCACCTCTGTTTCAGCCCCTCTGTTTCTCGCCCTCTGTTTCAGCCCCTCTGTTTCTCGCCCTCTGTTTCAGCCTCTGTGTTTCTCGCCCTCTGATTCAGCCCCTCTGTTTCAGACCCTCTATTTCAGCCCCTCTGTTTCAGCCACTCTGTTTCAGGCTCTCTGTTTCAGCCCGTCTGTTTCAGCCCCTCTGTTTCAGCCCCTCTATTTCAGCCCCTCTGATTCAGTACCTTAGTTTCTCGCCCTCTGTTTCAGCCCCTCTGTTTCAGGCCCTCTGTTTCAGCCCCTCTGTTTCAGCCCCTCTGTTTCAGCCCCTCTGTTTCAGCCCCTCCGATTCAGCCCCTCTGTTTCAGCCCCTCTGTTTCTGCCCCTCTGTTTCAGACACTCTGTTTCTCGCCCTTTGTTTCAGGCCCTCTGTTTCTCGCCCTCTGTTTCAGCCCCTCTGTTTCAGCCCCTCTGTTTCAGCCCCTCTGTTTCTCGCCCTCTGTTTCAGCCCCTCTGTTTCTTGCCCTCTGTTTCAGCCCCTCTGTTTCAGCCCCTCTGTTTCTCGCCCTCTGTTTCTGCCCCTCTGTTTCTCGCCCTCTGTTTCAGCCCGTCTGTTTCTCGCCTTCTGTTTCAGCCCCTCTGATTCAGCCCCTCTGTTTCAGCCCCTCTGATTCAGCCCCTCTGATTCAGCCCCTCTGTTTATCGCCTTCTGTTTCAGCCCCTCTGTTTCAGCCCTTCTGTTTCAGACACTCGGTTTCAGCGCCTCTGTTTCTTGCCCTCTGTTTCAGCCCCTCTGTTTCTCGCCCTCTGTTTCAGCCCCTCTGTTTCTCGCCCTCTGTTTCAGCCCCTCTGTTTCGCACTCTCTGTTTCAGCCCCTCTGTTTCAGCCCCTCTGTTTCAGCCCCTCCGATTCAGCTCCTGTTTCAGCCCCTCTGTTTCTGCCCCTCTGTTTCAGCCCCTCTGTTTCTCGCCCTTTGTTTCAGCCCCTCTGTTTCTCGCCCTCTGTTTCAGCCCCTCTGCTTCAGCCCCTCTGTTTCAGCCCCTCTGTTTCTCGCCCTCTGTTTCAGCCCCTCTGTTTCTTGCCCTCTGTTTCAACCCTCTGTTTCATCCCCACTGTTTCTCGCCCTCTGTTTCTGCTCTCTCTTTCTCGCCCTCTGTTTCAGCCCCTATGTTTCTCGCCTTCTGTTTCAGCCCCTCTGATTCAGGCCCTCTCTTTCAGCCCCTCTGTTTCTCGCCTTCTGTTTCAGACCCTCTGATTCAGGCCCTCTGTTTCAGCCCCTCTGATTCAGCCCCTCTGATTAAGCCCCTCTGTTTCTCGCCCTCTGTATCAGCCCCTCTGTTTCAGCCCCTCTGTTTCAGCCCCTCAGTTTCTCGCCCTCTGTTTCAGCCCCTCTGTTTCTTGCCCTCTGTTTCAGCCACTCTGTTTCTCGCCCTCTGTTTCAGCCTCTCTGTTTCTCGCCCTCTGTTTCAGCCCCTCTGTTTCAGCCCCTCTGTTTCAGCCCCTCTGTTGCTCGCCCTCTGTTTCAGCCCCTCTGATTCAGCCCCTCTGTTTCTCGCCCTCTGTTTCAGCCCCTCTGTTTCTCGCCCTCTGTTTCAGCCCCTCTGTTTCAGCCCCTCTGTTTCAGCCCCTCTGTTTCTCGCCCTCTGTTTCAGCCCCTCTGTTTCTCGCCCTCTGTTTCAGCCCCTCTGTTTCTCGCCCTCTGTTTCAGCTCCTCTGTTTCTCGCCCTCTGTTTCAGCCCCTCTGTTTCAGCACCTCTGTTTCAGCCCCTCTGTTTCTCGCCCTCTGTTTCAGCCCCTCTGTTTCTCGCCCTCTGTTTCAGCCTCCCGGTTTCTCGCCCTCTGTTTCAGCCCCTCTATTTCTCGCCCTCTGTTTCAGCCCCTCTATTTTAGCCCCACTGTTTCAGCCCCTTTGTTTCAGCCACTATGTTTCTCGCCCTCTGTTTCAGCCCCTCTGTTTCCGCCCCTCTGTTTCAGCCCCTCTGTTTCTCGCTCTCTGTTTCAGCCCCTCTGTTTCCGCCCCTCTGTTTCAGCCCCTCTGTTTCAGCCCCTCTGTTTCTCGCCCTCTGTTTCAGCCCCTCTGTTTCTTGCCCTCTGTTTCAGCCACTCTGTTTCTCGCCCTCTGTTTCAGCCACTCTGTTTCTGGCCCTCTGTTTCAGCCCCTCTGTTTCTCGCTCTCTGTTTCAGCCCCTCTGTTTCCGCCCCTCTGTTTCAGCCCCTCTGTTTCAGCCCCTCTGTTTCTCGCCCTCTGTTTCAGCCCCTCTGTTTCTTGCCCTCTGTTTCAGCCACTCTGTTTCTCGCCCTCTGTTTCAGCCACTCTGTTTCTCGCCCTCTGTTTCAGCCACTCTGTTTCAGCCCCTCTGTTTCAGTCCCTCTGTTTCAGCCCCTCTGTTTCTCGCCCTGTTTCAGCCCCTCTGTTTCTCGCCCTGTGTTTCAGCCTCTCTGTTTCTCGCCCTCTGTTTCAGCCCCACTGTTTCAGCCCGTCTGTTTCAGCCCCTCTGTTTCAGCCCCTCTGTATCTCGCCCTCTGTTTCAGCCCCTCTGTTTATCGCCCTCTGTATCAGGCGCTTTGTTTCAGCCCCTTTGTTTCAGCCCCACTTTTTCAGCCCCTCTGTTTCTCGCCCTCTGTTTCTCGCCCTCTGTTTCAGCCACTCTGTTTCTCGCCCTCTGTTTCAGCCCCTCTGTTTCAGCCCATCTGATTCAGCCTGTCTGATTCAGCCCCTCTGTTTCTCGCACTCTGTTTCAGCCAATCCGTTTCAGCCCCTCTGTTTCTTGCCCTCTGTTACAGCCCCTCTGTTTCTCGCCCTCTGTTTCAGCCCCTCTGTTTCTCGCCCTCTGTTTCAGCCCCTCTGTTTCTCTCCCTCTGTTTCAGCCCCTCTGTTTCTCGCTCTCTGTTTCAGCCCCTCTATTTCCGCCCCTCTGTTTCAGCCCCTCTGTTTCAGCCCCTCTGTTTCTCGCCCTCTGTTTCAGCCCCTCTGTTTCTTGCCCTCTGTTTCAGCCACTCTGTTTCGCGCCCTGTGTTTCAGCCTCTCTGTTTCTCGCCCTCTGTTTCAGCCCCACTGTTTCAGCCCGTCTGTTTCAGCATCTCTGTTTCAGCCCCTCTGTTTCTCGCCCTCTGTTTCAGCCCCTCTGTTTCTCGCCCTCTGTATCAGGCGCTTTGTTTCAGCCCCTTTGTTTCAGCCCCACTTTTTCAGCCCCTCTGTTTCTCGCCCTCTGTTTCTCGCCCACTGTTTCAGCCACTCTGTTTCTCGCCCTCTGTTTCAGCCCCTCTGTTTCAGCCCATCTGATTCAGCCTGTCTGATTCAGCCCCTCTGTTTCTCGCCCTCTGTTTCTGCCCCTCCGTTTCTCGCCCTCTGTTTCAGCCCGTCTGTTTCTCGCCTTCTGTTTCAGCCCCTCTGATTCAGCCCCTCTGTTTCAGCCGCTCTGATTCAGCCCCTCTGATTCAGCCCCTCTGTTTCTCGCCCTCTGTTTCAGCCCCTCTGTTTCAGCCCTTCTGTTTCAGACACTCGGTTTCAGCGCCTCTGTTTCTTGCCCTCTGTTTCAGCCCCTCTGTTACTCGCCCTCTGTTTCAGCCCCTCTGTTTCTCGCCCTCTGTTTCAGCCCCTCTGTTTCGCACTCTCTGTTTCAGCCCTTCTGTTTCAGCCCCTCTGTTTCTGCCCCTCTGTTTCTCGCCCTCTGTTTCAGCCCCTCTGTTTCTCGCCCTCTGTTTCAGCCCCTCTGTTTCTTGCCCTCTGTTTCAGCCACTCTGTTTCTCGCCCTCTGTTTCAGCAACTCTGTTTCTGGCCCTCTGTTTCAGCCCCTCTGTTTCTCGCTCTCTGTTTCAGCCCCTCTGTTTCCGCCCCTCTGTTTCAGCCCCTCTGTTTCAGCCCCTCTGTTTCTCGCCCTCTGTTTCAGCCCCTCTGTTTCTTGCCCTCTGTTTCAGCCACTCTGTTTCTCGCCCTCTGTTTCAGCCACTCTGTTTCTCGCCCTCTGTTTCAGCCACTCTGTTTCAGCCCCTCTGTTTCAGTCCCTCTGTTTCAGCCCCTCTGTTTCTCGCCCTCTGTTTCAGCCCCTCAGTTTCTCGCCCTCTGTTTCAGCCCCTCTGTTTCAGCCCCTCTGTTTCAGCCCCTCTGTTGCTCGCCCTCTGTTTCAGCCCCTCTGATTCAGCCCCTCTGTTTCTCGCCCTCTGTATCAGCCCCTCTGTTTCAGCCCCTCTGTTTCAGCCCCTCAGTTTCTCGCCCTCTGTTTCAGCCACTCTGTTTCTTGCCCTCTGTTTCAGCCACTCTGTTTCTCGCCCTCTGTTTCAGCCTCTCTGTTTCTCGCCCTCTGTTTCAGCCCCTCTGTTTCAGCCCCTCTGTTTCAGCCCCTCTGTTGCTCGCCCTCTGTTTCAGCCCCTCTGATTCAGCCCCTCTGTTTCTCGCCCTCTGTTTCAGCCCCTCTGTTTCTCGCCCTCTGTTTCAGCCCCTCTGTTTCAGCCCCTCTGTTTCAGCCCCTCTGTTTCTCGCCCTCTGTTTCAGCCCCTCTGTTTCTCGCCCTCTGTTTCAGCTCCTCTGTTTCTCGCCCTCTGTTTCAGCCCCTCTGTTTCAGCCCCTCTGTTTCAGCCCCTCTGTTTCTCGCCCTCTGTTTCAGCCCCTCTGTTTCTCGCCCTCTGTTTCAGCCTCCCGGTTTCTCGACCTCTGTTTCAGCCCCTCTATTTCTCGCCCTCTGTTTCAGCCCCTCTATTTTAGCCCCACTGTTAAAGCCCCTTTGTTACAGCCACTATGTTTCTCGCCCTCTGTTTCAGCCCCTCTGTTTCCGCCCCTCTGTTTCAGCCCCTCTGTTTCAGCCCCTCTGTTTCTCGCCCTCTGTTTCAGCCCCTCTGTTTCTTGCCCTCTGTTTCAGCCACTCTGTTTCTCGCCCTCTGTTTCAGCCACTCTGTTTCTGGCCCTCTGTTTCAGCCCCTCTGTTTCTCGCTCTCTGTTTCAGCCCCTCTGTTTCCGCCCCTCTGTTTCAGCCCCTCTGTTTCAGCCCCTCTGTTTCTCGCCCTCTGTTTCAGCCCCTCTGTTTCTTGCCCTCTGTTTCAGCCACTCTGTTTCTCGCCCTCTGTTTCAGCCACTCTGTTTCTCGCCCTCTGTTTCAGCCACTCTGTTTCAGCCCCTCTGTTTCAGTCCCTCTGTTTCAGCCCCTCTGTTTCTCGCCCTCTGTTTCAGCCCCTCTGTTTCTCGCCCTGTGTTTCAGCCTCTCTGTTTCTCGCCCTCTGTTTCAGCCCCACTGTTTCAGCCCGTCTGTTTCAGCCCCTCTGTTTCAGCCCCTCTGTATCTCGCCCTCTGTTTCAGCCCCTCTGTTTCTCGCCCTCTGTATCAGGCGCTTTGTTTCAGCCCCTTTGTTTCAGCCCCACTTTTTCAGCCCCTCTGTTTCTCGCCCTCTGTTTCTCGCCCTCTGTTTCAGCCACTCTGTTTCTCGCCCTCTGTTTCAGCCCCTCTGTTTCAGCCCATCTGATTCAGCCTGTCTGATTCAGCCCCTCTGTTTCTCGCCCTCTGTTTCAGCCAATCCGTTTCAGCCCCTCTGTTTCTCGCCCTCTGTTTCAGCCCCTCTGTTTCTCGCCCTCTGTTTCAGCCCCTCTGTTTCTCTCCCTCTGTTTCAGCCCCTCTGTTTCTCGCTCTCTGTTTCAGCCCCTCTGTTTCCGCCCCTCTGTTTCAGCCCCTCTGTTTCAGCCCCTCTGTTTCTCGCCCTCTGTTTCAGCCCCTCTGTTTCTTGCCCTCTGTTTCAGCCACTCTGTTTCGCGCCCTGTGTTTCAGCCTCTCTGTTTCTCGCCCTCTGTTTCAGCCCCACTGTTTCAGCCCGTCTGTTTCAGCATCTCTGTTTCAGCCCCTCTGTTTCTCGCCCTCTGTTTCAGCCCCTCTGTTTCTCGCCCTCTGTATCAGGCGCTTTGTTTCAGCCCCTTTGTTTCAGCCCCACTTTTTCAGCCCCTCTGTTTCTCGCCCTCTGTTTCTCGCCCACTGTTTCAGCCACTCTGTTTCTCGCCCTCTGTTTCAGCCCCTCTGTTTCAGCCCATCTGATTCAGCCTGTCTGATTCAGCCCCTCTGTTTCTCGCCCTCTGTTTCTGCCCCTCCGTTTCTCGCCCTCTGTTTCAGCCCGTCTGTTTCTCGCCTTCTGTTTCAGCCCCTCTGATTCAGCCCCTCTGTTTCAGCCGCTCTGATTCAGCCCCTCTGATTCAGCCCCTCTGTTTCTCGCCCTCTGTTTCAGCCCCTCTGTTTCAGCCCTTCTGTTTCAGACACTCGGTTTCAGCGCCTCTGTTTCTTGCCCTCTGTTTCAGCCCCTCTGTTACTCGCCCTCTGTTTCAGCCCCTCTGTTTCTCGCCCTCTGTTTCAGCCCCTCTGTTTCGCACTCTCTGTTTCAACCCCTCTGTTTCAGCCCCTCTGTTTCTGCCCCTCTGTTTCTCGCCCTCTGTTTCAGCCCGTCTGTTTCTCGCCTTCTGTTTCAGCCCCTCTGATTCAGCCCCTCTGTTTCAGCCCCTCTGATTCAGCCCCTCTGATTCAGCCCCTCTGTTTCTCGCCCTCTGTTTCAGCCCCTCTGTTTCAGCCCTTCTGTTTCAGACACTCGGTTTCAGCGCCTCTGTTTCTTGCCCTCTGTTTCAGCCCCTCTGTTTCTCGCCCTCTGTTTCAGCCCCTCTGTTTCTCGCCCTCTGTTTCAGCCCCTCTGTTTCGCACTCTCTGTTTCAGCCCCTCTGTTTCAGCCCCTCTGTTTCAGCCCCTCCGATTCAGCTCCTGTTTCAGCCCCTCTGTTTCTGCCCCTCTGTTTCAGCCCCTCTGTTTCTCGCCCTTTGTTTCAGCCCCTCTGTTTCTCGCCCTCTGTTTCAGCCCCTCTGCTTCAGCCCCTCTGTTTCAGCCCCTCTGTTTCTCGCCCTCTGTTTCAGCCCCTCTGTTTCTTGCCCTCTGTTTCAACCCTCTGTTTCAGCCCCACTGTTTCTCGCCCTCTGTTTCTGCTCTCTCTTTCTCGCCCTCTGTTTCAGCCCCTCTGTTTCTCGCCTTCTGTTTCAGCCCCTCTGATTCAGGCCCTCTCTGTCAGCCCCTCTGTTTCTCGCCTTCTGTTTCAGACCCTCTGATTCAGGCCCTCTGTTTCACCCCCTCTGTTTCTCGCCCTCTGTATCAGCCCCTCTGTTTCAGCCCCTCTGTTTCAGCCCCTCAGTTTCTCGCCCTCTGTTTCAGCCCCTCTGTTTGTCGCCTTCTGTTTCAGCCCCTCTGATTCAGCCCCTCTGATTCAGCCCCTCTGTTTCTCGCCCTCTGTATCAGCCCCTCTGTTTCAGCCCCTCTGTTTCAGCCCCTCAGTTTCTCGCCCTCTGTTTCAGCCACTCTGTTTCTTGCCCTCTGTTTCAGCCACTCTGTTTCTCGCCCTCTGTTTCAGCCTCTCTGTTTCTCGCCCTCTGTTTCAGCCCCTCTGTTTCAGCCCCTCTGTTTCAGCCCCTCTGTTGCTCGCCCTCTGTTTCAGCCCCTCTGATTCAGCCCCTCTGTTTCTCGCCCTCTGTTTCAGCCCCTCTGTTTCTCGCCCTCTGTTTCAGCCCCTCTGTTTCAGCCCCTCTGTTTCAGCCCCTCTGTTTCTCGCCCTCTGTTTCAGCCCCTCTGTTTCTCGCCCTCTGTTTCAGCTCCTCTGTTTCTCGCCCTCTGTTTCAGCCCCTCTGTTTCAGCCCCTCTGTTTCAGCCCCTCTGTTTCTCGCCCTCTGTTTCAGCCCCTCTGTTTCTCGCCCTCTGTTTCAGCCTCCCGGTTTCTCGACCTCTGTTTCAGCCCCTCTATTTCTCGCCCTCTGTTTCAGCCCCTCTATTTTAGCCCCACTGTTTCAGCCCCTTTGTTACAGCCACTATGTTTCTCGCCCTCTGTTTCAGCCCCTCTGTTTCCGCCCCTCTGTTTCAGCCCCTCTGTTTCTCGCTCTCTGTTTCAGCCCCTCTGGTTCCGCCCCTCTGTTTCAGCCCCTCTGTTTCAGCCCCTCTGTTTCTCGCCCTCTGTTTCAGCCCCTCTGTTTCTTGCCCTCTGTTTCAGCCACTCTGTTTCTCGCCCTCTGTTTCAGCAACTCTGTTTCTGGCCCTCTGTTTCAGCCCCTCTGTTTCTCGCTCTCTGTTTCAGCCCCTCTGTTTCCGCCCCTCTGTTTCAGCCCCTCTGTTTCAGCCCCTCTGTTTCTCGCCCTCTGTTTCAGCCCCTCTGTTTCTTGCCCTCTGTTTCAGCCACTCTGTTTCTCGCCCTCTGTTTCAGCCACTCTGTTTCTCGCCCTCTGTTTCAGCCACTCTGTTTCAGCCCCTCTGTTTCAGTCCCTCTGTTTCAGCCCCTCTGTTTCTCGCCCTCTGTTTCAGCCCCTCTGTTTCTCGCCCTGTGTTTCAGCCTCTCTGTTTCTCGCCCTCTGTTTCAGCCCCACTGTTTCAGCCCGTCTGTTTCAGCCCCTCTGTTTCAGACCCTTCTGTATCTCGCCCTCTGTTTCAGCCCCTCTGTTTCTCGCCCTCTGTATCAGGCGCTTTGTTTCAGCCCCTTTGTTTCAGCCCCACTTTTTCAGCCCCTCTGTTTCTCGCCCTCTGTTTCTCGCCCTCTGTTTCAGCCACTCTGTTTCTCGCCCTCTGTTTCAGCCCCTCTGTTTCAGCCCATCTGATTCAGCCTGTCTGATTCAGCCCCTCTGTTTCTCGCCCTCTGTTTCAGCCAATCCGTTTCAGCCCCTCTGTTTCTTGCCCTCTGTTACAGCCCCTCTGTTTCTCGCCCTCTGTTTCAGCCCCTCTGTTTCTCGCCCTCTGTTTCAGCCCCTCTGTTTCTCTCCCTCTGTTTCAGCCCCTCTGTTTCTCGCTCTCTGTTTCAGCCCCTCTGTTTCCGCCCCTCTGTTTCAGCCCCTCTGTTTCAGCCCCTCTGTTTCTCGCCCTCTGTTTCAGCCCCTCTGTTTCTTGCCCTCTGTTTCAGCCACTCTGTTTCGCGCCCTGTGTTTCAGCCTCTCTGTTTCTCGCCCTCTGTTTCAGCCCCACTGTTTCAGCCCGTCTGTTTCAGCCCCTCTGTTTCAGCCCCTCTGTTTCTCGCCCTCTGTTTCAGCCCCTCTGTTTCTCGCCCTCTGTATCAGGCGCTTTGTTTCAGCCCCTTTGTTTCAGCCCCACTTTTTCAGCCCCTCTGTTTCTCGCCCTCTGTTTCTCGCCCACTCTTTCAGCCACTCTGTTTCTCGCCCTCTGTTTCAGCCCCTCTGTTTCAGCCCATCTGATTCAGCCTGTCTGATTCAGCCCCTCTGTTTCTCGCCCTCTGTTTCTGCCCCTCCGTTTCTCGCCCTCTGTTTCAGCCCGTCTGTTTCTCGCCTTCTGTTTCAGCCCCTCTGATTCAGCCCCTCTGTTTCAGCCCCTCTGATTCAGCCCCTCTGATTCAGCCCCTCTGTTTCTCGCCCTCTGTTTCAGCCCCTCTGTTTCAGCCCTTCTGTTTCAGACACTCGGTTTCAGCGCCTCTGTTTCTTGCCCTCTGTTTCAGCCCCTCTGTTTCTCGCCCTCTGTTTCAGCCCCTCTGTTTCTCGCCCTCTGTTTCAGCCCCTCTGTTTCGCACTCTCTGTTTCAGCCCCTCTGTTTCAGCCCCTCTGTTTCAGCCCCTCCGATTCAGCCCCTCTGTTTCAGCCCCTCTGTTTCTGCCCCTCTGTTTCAGCCCCTCTGTTTCTCGCCCTTTGTTTCAGCCCCTCTGTTTCTCGCACTCTGTTTCAGCCCCTCTGCTTCAGCCCCTCTGTTTCAGCCCCTCTGTTTCTCGCCCTCTGTTTCAGCCCCTCTGTTTCTTGCCCTCTGTTTCAACCCTCTGTTTCAGCCCCACTGTTTCTCGCCCTCTGTTTCTGCCCCTCTCTTTCTCGCCCTCTGTTTCAGCCCCTCTGTTTCTCGCCTTCTGTTTCAGCCCCTCTGATTCAGGCCCTCTCGTTCAGCCCCTCTGTTTCTCGCCTTCTGTTTCAGACTCTCTGATTCAGGCCCTCTGATTCAGACACTCTGATTCAGCCCCTCTGTTTCTCGCCCTCTGTATCAGCCCCTCTGTTTCAGCCCCTCTGTTTCAGCCCCTCAGTTCCTCGCCCTCTGTTTCAGCCCCTCTGTTTCTTGCCCTCTGTTTCAGCCACTCTGTTTCTCGCCCTCTGTTTCAGCCTCTCTGTTTCTCGCCCTCTGTTTCAGCCCCTCTGTTTCAGCCCCTCTATTTCAGCCCCTCTGTTTCTCGCCCTCTGTTTCAGCCCCTCTGATTCAGCCCCTCTGTTTCTCGCCCTCTGTTTCAGCCCCTCTGTTTCTCGCCCACTGTTTCAGCCCCTCTGTTTCAGCCCCTCTGTTTCAGCCCCTCTGTTTCTCGCCCTCTGTTTCAGCCCCTCTGTTTCTCGCCCTCTGTTTCAGCCCCTCTGTTTCTCGCCCTCTGTTTCAGCTCCTCTGTTTCTCGCCCTCTGTTTCAGCCCCTCTGTTTCTCGCCCTCTGTTTCAGCCCCTCTGTTTCTCGCCCTCTGTTTCAGCCTCCCGGTTTCTCGCCCTCTGTTTCAGCCCCTCTATTTCTCGCCCTCTGTTTCAGCCCCTCTATTTTAGCCCCACTGTTTCAGCCCCTTTGTTTCAGCCACTATGTTTCTCGCCCTCTGTTTCAGCCCCTCTGTTTCCGCCCCTCTGTTTCAGCCCCTCTGTTTCTCGCTCTCTGTTTCAGCCCCTCTGTTTCCGCCCCTCTGTTTCAGCCCCTCTGTTTCAGCCCCTCTGTTTCTCGCCTTCTGTTTCAGCCCCTCTGTTTCTTGCCCTCTGTTTCAGCCACTCTGTTTCTCGCCCTCTGTTTCAGCCACTCTGTTTCTGGCCCTCTGTTTCAGCCCCTCTGTTTCTCGCTCTCTGTTTCAGCCCCTCTGTTTCCGCCCCTCTGTTTCAGCCCCTCTGATTCCGCCCCTCTGTTTCTCGCCCTCTGTTTCAGCCCCTCTGTTTCTTGCCCTCTGTTTCAGCCACTCTGTTTCTCGCCCTCTGTTTCAGCCACTCTGTTTCTCGCCCTCTGTTTCAGCCCCTCTGTTTCTCGCCCTGTGTTTCAGCCTCTCTGTTTCTCGCCCTCTGTTTCAGCCCCACTGTTTCAGCCCGTCTGTTTCAGCCCCTCTGTTTCAGCCCCTCTGTTTCTCGCCCTCTGTTTCAGCCCCTCTGTTTCTCGCCCTCTGTATCAGGCGCTTTGTTTCAGCCCCTTTGTTTCAGCCCCACTTTTTCAGCCCCTCTGTTTCTCGCCCTCTGTTTCTCACCCTCTGTTTCAGCCACTCTGTTTTTCGCCCTCTGTTTCAGCCCCTCTGTTTCAGCCCATCTGATTCAGCCTGTCTGATTCAGCCCCTCTGTTTCTCGCCCTCTGTTTCAGCCAATCTGTTTCAGCCCCTCTGTTTCTTGCCCTCTGTTACAGCCCCTCTGTTTCTCGCCCTCTGTTTCAGCCCCTCTGTTTCTCGCCCTCTGTTTCAGCCCCTCTGTTTCTCACCCTCTGTTTCAGCCCCTCTGATTCAGCCCCTCTGTTTCTCGCCCTCTGTTTCAGCCCCTCTGTTTCTCGCCCTCTGTTTCAGCCCCTCTGTTTCTCGCCCTCTGTTTCAGCCCCTCTGTTTCTTGCCCTCTGTTTCAGCCCCTCTGTTTCTCGCCCTCTGTTTCAGCCCCTCTGTTTCAGCCGCTCTGTTTCTCGCCCTCTGTTTCAGCCCCTCTGTTTCTCGCCCTCTGTTTCAGCCCCTCTGTTTCAGCACGTCTGTTTCAGCCCCTCTGTTTCAGCCACCCTGTTTCAGCCCCTCTGTTTCAGCCCCTCTGTTTCAGCCCCTCTGATTCACCCCCTCTATTTCTCGCCCTCTGTTTCAGCCCCTCTGTTTTTCGCCCTCTTTTTCAGCCCCTCTGATTCAGCCCCTCTGTTTCTCGCCCTCTGATTCAGCTCCTCTGTTTCTCGCCCTCCGTTTCAGCCCCTCTGTTTCGCGCCCTCTGTTTCAGCCCCTCTGATTCAGCCCCTCTGTTTCTCGCCCTCTGTTTCAGCCCCTCTGTTTCTCGACCTCTGATTCAGCACCTCTGTTTCTCGCCCTCTGTTTCAGCCCCTCTGTTTCAGCCCCTCTGTTTCAGCCCCTCTGTTTCTCACCCTCTGTTTCAGCCCCTCACTTTCTCGCCCTCTGTTTCAGCCCCGCTGATTCAGCCCCTCTGTTTCAGCCCCTCTGAATCAGCCCCTCTGATTCAGCCCCTCTGTTTCAGACCCTCTGTTTCAGCCCCACTGTTTCAGCCCCTCTGTTTCTCGCCCACTGTTTCAGCCCCTCTATTTCTCGCCCTCTGTTTCAGCCCCTCTGATTCAGACCCTCTGTTTCAACACCTCTGATTCAGCCCCTCTGATTTAGCCCCTCTGATTCAGCCCCTCTGTTTCTCGCCCTCTGTTTCAGCCCTTCTGTTTCAGCCCCTCTGTTTCTTGCCCTCTGTTTCAGCCCCTCTGTTTCTCGCCCTCTGTTTCAGCCCCTCTGTTTCAGACCCTCTGTTTCAGCCCCTCTGTTTCTTCCCCTCTGTTTCTCGCCCTCTGTTTCAGCCCCTATGTTTCTCGCCCTCTGTTTCAGCCCCTCTGTTTCTCGCCCTCTGTTTCAGCCCCTATGTTTCTCGCCCTCTGTTTCAGCCCCTCTGTTTCTCGCCCTCTGTTTCAGCCCCTCTGATTCAGACCCTCTGTTTCAACCCCTCTGATTCAGCCCCTCTGATTTAGCCCCTCTGATTCAGCCCCTCTGTTTCTCGCCCTCTGTTTCAGCCCTTCTGTTTCAGCCCCTCTGTTTCTTGCCCTCTGTTTCAGCCCCTCTGTTTCTCGCCCTCTGTTTCAGCACCACTGATTCAGCCACTCTGTTTCAGCCCCTCTGATTCAGCCCCTCTGATTTAGCCCTCTGATTCAGCCCCTTTGTTTCTCGCTCTCTGTTTCAGCCCCTCTGTTTCAGCCCCTCTGTTTCAGCCCCTCTGTTTCTCACCCTCTGTTTCAGCCCCTCTGATTCAGCCCCTCTGATTCAGCCCCACTCATTCAGCCCCTATGTTTCAGCCCCTCTGTTTCTCGGCCTCTGTTTCAGCCCCTCTGTTTCTCGCCCTCTGTTTCAGCCCCTCTGTTTCTCGCCCTCTGCTTCAGCCCCTCTGTTTCTTGCCCTCTGTTTCAGCCACTCAGTTTCTCGCCCTCTGTTTCAGCCTCTCTGTTTCTCGCCCTCTGTTTCAGCCCCTCTGTTTCAGCCCCGCTGTTTCAGCCCCTCTGTTTCTCGCCCTCTGTTTCAGCCCCTCTGTTTCTCGCCCTCTGTTTCAGCCCCTCTGTTTCTCGCCCTCTGTTTCAGCCCCTCTGTTTCTTGCCCTCTGTTTCAGCCCCTCTGTTTCAGCCCCTCTGTTTCAGCCCCTCTGTTTCAGCTCCTCTATTTCAGCCCCTCTGTTTCAGCCCCTCTGTTTCTCGCCATGTTTCAGCCACTCTGTTTCTCGCCCTCTGTTTCAGCCCCTCTGTTTCTCGCCCTCTGTATCAGCCACTTTGTTTCAGCCCCTCTGTTTCAGCCCCTCTGTTTCAGCCCCTCTGTTTCTCGCCCTCTGTTTCTCACCCTCTGTTTCAGACCCTCTGATTCAGACCCTCTGTTTCAACCCCTCTGATTCAGCCCCACTCATTCAGCCCCTATGTTTCAGCCCCACTGTTTCTCGCCCTCTGTTTCAGCCCCTCTGTTTTTCGCCCTCTTTTTCAGCCCCTGTGTTTCAGGCCATCTGTTTCAGCCACTCTGTTTCTCGCCCTCTGTTTCAGCCCCTCTGTTTCTCACCCTCTGTTTCAGCCCCTCTGATTCAGCCCCTCTGTTTCTCGCCCTCTGTTTCAGCCCCTCTGTTTCTCGCCCTCTGTTTCAGCCCCTCTGTTTCTCGCCCTCTGTTTCAGCCCCACTGTTTCAGCCCCTCTGTTTCAGCCCCTCTGATTCAGCCCCTCTGTTTCTCGCCCTCTGTTTCAGCCCCTCTGTTTCTCGCCCTCTGTTTCAGCCCCTCTGTTTCTCGCCCTCTGTTTCAGCCCCTCTGTTTTTCGCCCTCTTTTTCAGCCCCTCTGTTTCAGCCCATCTGTTTAAGCCACTCTGTTTCTCGCCCTCTGTTTCAGACCCTCTGTTTCTCACCCTCTGTTTCAGCCCCTCTGATTCAGCCCCTCTGTTTCTCGCCCTCTGTTTCAGCCCCTCTGTTTCTCGCCCTCTGTTTCAGCCCCTCTGTTTCTCGCCCTCTGTTTCAGCCCCTCTGTTTCTTGCCCTCTGTTTCTCGCCATGTTTCAGCCCCTCTGTTTCAGCCCCTCTGTTTCTCGCCATGTTTCAGCCACTCTGTTTCTCGCCCTCTGTTTCAGCCCCTCTGTTTCTCGCCCTCTGTATCAGCCACTTTGTTTCAGCCCCTCTGTTTCAGCCCCTCTGTTTCAGCCCCTCTGTTTCTCGCCCTCTGTTTCTCACCCTCTGTTTCAGACCCTCTGATTCAGACCCTCTGTTTCAACCCCTCTGATTCAGCCCCACTCATTCAGCCCCTATGTTTCAGCCCCACTGTTTCTCGCCCTCTGTTTCAGCCCCTCTGTTTTTCGCCCTCTTTTTCAGCCCCTGTGTTTCAGGCCATCTGTTTCAGCCACTCTGTTTCTCGCCCTCTGTTTCAGCCCCTCTGTTTCTCACCCTCTGTTTCAGCCCCTCTGATTCAGCCCCTCTGTTTCTCGCCCTCTGTTTCAGCCCCTCTGTTTCTCGCCCTCTGTTTCAGCCCCTCTGTTTCTCGCCCTCTGTTTCAGCCCCACTGTTTCAGCCCCTCTGTTTCAGCCCCTCTGATTCAGCCCCTCTGTTTCTCGCCCTCTGTTTCAGCCCCTCTGTTTCTCGCCCTCTGTTTCAGCCCCTCTGTTTCTCGCCCTCTGTTTCAGCCCCTCTGTTTTTCGCCCTCTTTTTCAGCCCCTCTGTTTCAGCCCATCTGTTTAAGCCACTCTGTTTCTCGCCCTCTGTTTCAGACCCTCTGTTTCTCACCCTCTGTTTCAGCCCCTCTGATTCAGCCCCTCTGTTTCTCGCCCTCTGTTTCAGCCCCTCTGTTTCTCGCCCTCTGTTTCAGCCCCTCTGTTTCTCGCCCTCTGTTTCAGCCCCTCTGTTTCTTGCCCTCTGTTTCAGCCCCTCTGTTTCTCGCCCTCAGTTTCAGCCCCTCTGTTTCAGCCGCTCTGTTTCTCGCCCTCTGTTTCTGCCCCTCTGTTTCTCGCCCTCTGTTTCAGCCCCTCTGTTTCAGCACGTCTGTTTCAGCCCCTCTGTTTCAGCCACCCTGTTTCAGCCCCTCTGTTTCAGCCCCTCTGTTTCAGCCCCTCTGATTCACCCCCTCTATTTCTCGCCCTCTGTTTCAGCCCCTCTGTTTTTCGCCCTCTTTTTCAGCCCCTCTGATTCAGCCCCTCTGTTTCTCGCCCTCTGTTTCAGCCCCTCTGTTTTTCGCCCTCTTTTTCAGCCCCTCTGATTCAGCTCCTCTGTTTCTCGCCCTCCGTTTCAGCCCCTCTGTTTCGCGCCCTCTGTTTCAGCCCCTCTGATTCAGCCCCCCTGTTTCTCGCCCTCTGTTTCAGCCCCTCTGTTTCTCGACCTCTGTTTCAGCCCCTCTGTTTCTCGCCCTCTGTTTCAGCCCCTCTGTTTCAGACCCTCTGTTTCAGCCCCTCTGTTTCTTCCCCTCTGTTTCTCGCCCTCTGTTTCAGCCCCTATGTTTCTCGCCCTCTATTTCAGCCCCTCTGTTTCTCGCCCTCTGTTTCAGCCCCACTGATTCAGCCACTCTGTTACAGCCCCTCTGTTTCTCGCCCTCTGTTTCAGCCCCTCTGATTCAGACCCTCTGTTTCAACCCCTCTGATTCAGCCCCTCTGATTTAGCCCCTCTGATTCAGCCCCTCTGTTTCTCGCCCTCTGTTTCAGCCCTTCTGTTTCAGCCCCTCTGTTTCTTGCCCTCTGTTTCAGCCCCTCTGTTTCTCGCCCTCTGTTTCAGCCCCACTGATTCAGCCACTCTGTTTCAGCCCCTCTTATACAGCCCCTCTGATTTAGCCCTCTGATTCAGCCCCTTTGTTTCTCACTCTCTGTTTCAGCCCCTCTGTTTCAGCCCCTCTGTTTCAGCCCCTCTGTTTCTCATCCTCTGTTTCAGCCCCTCTGATTCAGCCCCTCTGATTCAGCCCCACTCATTCAGCCCCTATGTTTCAGCCCCTCTGTTTCTCGGCCTCTGTTTGAGCCCCTCTGGTTCTCGCCCTCTGTTTCAGCCCCTCTGTTTCTCGCCCTCTGCTTCAGCCCCTCTGTTTCTTGCCCTCTGTTTCAGCCACTCTGTTTCTCGCCCTCTGTTTCAGCCTCTCTGTTTCTCGCCCTCTGTTTCAGCCCCTCTGTTTCAGCCCCTCTGTTTCAGCCCCTCTGTTTCTCGCCCTCTGTTTCAGCCCCTCTGTTTCTCGCCCTCTATTTCAGCCCCTCTGTTTCTCGCCCTCTGTTTCAGCCCCTCTGTTTCTTGCCCTCTGTTTCAGCCCCTCTGTTTCAGCCCCTCTGTTTCAGCCCCTCTGTTTCAGCTCCTCTATTTCAGCCCCTCTGTTTCAGCCCCTCTGTTTCTCGCCATGTTTCAGCCACTCTGTTTCTCGCCCTCTGTTTCAGCCCCTCTGTTTCTCGCCCTCTGTATCAGCCACTTTGTTTCAGCCCCTCTGTTTCAGCCCCTCTGTTTCAGCCCCACTGTTTCTCGACCTCTGTTTCTCGCCCTCTGTTTCAGACCCTCTGATTCAGACCCTCTGTTTCAACCCCTCTGATTCAGCCCCACTCATTCAGCCCCTATGTTTCAGCCCCTCTGTTTCTCGCCCTCTGTTTCAGCCCCTCTGTTTTTCGCCCTCTTTTTCAGCCCCTGTGTTTCAGCCCATCTGTTTCAGCCACTCTGTTTCTCGCCCTCTGTTTCAGCCCCTCTGTTTCTCACCCTCTGTTTCAGCCCCTCTGATTCAGCCCCTCTGTTTCTCGCCCTCTGTTTCAGCCCCTCTGTTTCTCGCCCTCTGTTTCAGCCGGTCTGTTTCTCGCCCTCTGTTTCAGCCCCTCTGTTTTTCGCCCTCTTTTTCAGCCCCTCTGTTTCAGCCCGTCTGTTTCAGCCACTCTGTTTCTCGCCCTCTGTTTCAGCCCCTCTGTTTCTCACCCTCTGTTTCAGCCCCTCTGATTCAGCCCCTCTGTTTCTCGCCCTCTGTTTCAGCCCCTCTGTTTCTCGCCCTCTGTTTCAGCCCCTCTGTTTCTCGCCCTCTGTTTCAGCCCCTCTGTTTCTTGCCCTCTGTTTCAGCCCCTCTGTTTCTCGCCCTCTGTTTCAGCCCCTCTGTTTCAGCCGCTCTGTTTCTCGCCCTCTGTTTCTGCCCCTCTGTTTCTCGCCCTCTGTTTCAGCCCCTCTGTTTCAGCACCTCTGTTTCAGCCCCTCTGTTTCAGCCACCCTGTTTCAGCCCCTCTGTTTCAGCCCCTCTGTTTCAGCCCCTCTGATTCACCCCCTCTGTTTCTCGCCCTCTGTTTCAGCCCCTCTGTTTTTCGCCCTCTTTTTCAGCCCCTCTGTTTCAGCCCTCTGTTTCAGCCCCTCTGTATCTCACCCTCTGTTTCAGCCCCTCTGATTCAGCTCCTCTGTTTCTCGCCCTCCGTTTCAGCCCCTCTGTTTCGCGCCGTCTGTTTCAGCCCCTCTGATTCAGCCCCTCTGTTTCTCGCCCTCTGTTTCAGCCCCTCTGTTTCTCGCCCTCTGTTTCAGCCCCTCTCTTTCAGCTGCTCTGTTTCTCGCCCTCTGTTTCGGGTCCTCTGTTTCTCGCCCTCTGTTTCAGCCCCTCTGTTTCAGCACCTCTGTTTCAGCCCCTCTGTTTCAGCCACCCTGTTTCAGCCCCTCTGTTTCAGCCCCTCTGTTTCAGCCCCTCTGATTCACCCCCTCTGTTTCTCGCCCTCTGTTTCAGCCCCTCTGTTTTTCGCCCTCTTTTTCAGCCCCTCTGTTTCAGCCCTCTGTTTCAGCCCCTCTGTTTCTCACCCTCTGATTCAGCCCCTCTGATTCAGCTCCTCTGTTTCTCGCCCTTCGTTTCAGCCCCTCTGTTTGGCGCCCTCTGTTTCAGCCCCTCTGATTCAGCCCCTCTGTTTCTCGCCCTCTGTTTCAGCCCCTCTGTTTCTCGACCTCTGTTTCAGCCCCTCTGTTGCTCGCCCTCTGTTTCAGCCCCTCTGTTTCAGACCCTCTGTTTCAGCCCCTCTGTTTCTTCCCCTCTGTTTCTCGCCCTCTCTTTCAGCCCCTATGTTTCTCGCCCTCTGTTTCAGCCCCTCTGTTTCTCGCCCTCTGTTTCAGCCCCTATGTTTCTCGCCCTCTGTTTCAGCCCCTCTGTTTCTCGCCCTCTGTTTCAGCCCCTCTGATTCAGACCCTCTGTTTCAACCCCTCTGATTCAGCCCCTCTGATTTAGCCCCTCTGATTCAGCCCCTCTGTTTCTCGCCCTCTGTTTCAGCCCTTCTGTTTCAGCCCCTCTGTTTCTTGCCCTCTGTTTCAGCCCCTCTGTTTCTCGCCCTCTGTTTCAGCCCCACTGATTCAGCCACTCTGTTTCAGCCCCTCTGATTCAGCCCCTCTGATTTAGCCCTCTGATTCAGCCCCTTTGTTTCTCGCTCTCTGTTTCAGCCCCTCTGTTTCAGCCCCTCTGTTTCAGCCCCTCTGTTTCTCACCCTCTGTTTCAGCCCCTCTGATTCAGCCCCTCTGATTCAGCCCCACTCATTCAGCCCCTATGTTTCAGCCCCTCTGTTTCTCGGCCTCTGTTTCAGCCCCTCTGTTTCTCGCCCTCTGTTTCAGCCCCTCTGTTTCTCGCCCTCTGCTTCAGCCCCTCTGTTTCTTGCCCTCTGTTTCAGCCACTCTGTTTCTCGCCCTCTGTTTCAGCCTCTCTGTTTCTCGCCCTCTGTTTCAGCCCGTCTGTTTCAGCCCCTCTGTTTCAGCCCCTCTGTTTCTCGCCCTCTGTTTCAGCCCCTCTGTTTCTCGCCCTCTGTTTCAGCCCCTCTGTTTCTCGCCCTCTGTTTCAGCCCCTCTGTTTCTTGCCCTCTGTTTCAGCCCCTCTGTTTCAGCCCCTCTGTTTCAGCCCCTCTGTTTCAGCTCCTCTATTTCAGCCCCTCTGTTTCAGCCCATCTGTTTCTCGCCCTCTGTATCAGCCACTTTGTTTCAGCCCCTCTGTTTCTGCCCTTCTGTTTCAGCCCCACTGTTTCTCGCCCTCTGTTTCTCGCCCTCTGTTTCAGACCCTCTGATTCAGACCCTCTGTTTCAACCCCTCTGATTCAGCCCCACTCATTCAGCCCCTATGTTTCAGCCCCTATGTTTCTCGCCCTCTGTTTCAGCCCCTCTGTTTTTCGCCCTCTTTTTCAGCCCCTGTGTTTCAGCCCATCTGTTTCAGCCCCTCTGTTTCTTGCCCTCTGTTTCAGCCCCTCTGTTTCAGCCCCTCTGTTTCAGCCCCTCTGATTCAGCCCCTCTGTTTCTCGCCCTCTGTTTCAGCCCCTCTGTTTCTCACCCTCTGTTTCAGCCCCTCTGTATCTCGCCCTCTGTTTCAGCCCCACTGTTTCAGACCCTCTGTTTCAGCCCCTCTGATTCAGCCCCTCTGTTTCTCGCCCTCTGTTTCAGCCCCTCTGTTTCTCGCCCTCTGTTTTAGCCGGTCTGTTTCTCGCCCTCTGTTTCAGCCCCTCTGTTTTTCGCCCTCTTTTTCAGCCCCTCTGTTTCAGCCCGTCTGTTTCAGCCACTCTGTTTCTCGCCCTCTGTTTCAGACCCTCTGTTTCTCACCCTCTGTTTCAGCCCCTCTGATTCAGCCCCTCTGTTTCTCGCCCTCTGTATCAGCCCCTCTGTTTCTCGCCCTCTGATTCAGCCCCTCTGTTTCTCGCCCTCTGTTTCAGCCCCTCTGTTTCTTGCCCTCTGTTTCAGCCCCACTGTTTCTCGCCCTCTGTTTCAGCCCCTCTGTTTCAGCCGCTCTGTTTCTCGCCCTCTGTTTCTGCCCCTCTGTTTCTCGCCCTCTGTTTCAGCCCCTCTGTTTCAGCACGTCTGTTTCAGCCCCTCTGTTTCAGCCACCCTGTTTCAGCCCCTCTGTTTCAGCCCCTCTGTTTCAGCCCCTCTGATTCACCCCCTTTGTTTCTCGCCCTCTGTTTCAGCCCCTCTGTTTTTCGCCCTCTTTTTCAGCCCCTCTGTTTCAGCCCTCTGTTTCAGCCCCTCTGTTTCTCACCCTCTGTTTCAGCCACTCTGATTCAGCTCCTCTGTATCTCGCCCTCCGTTTCAGCCCCTCTGTTTCGCGCCCTCTGTTTCAGCCCCTCTGATTCAGCCCCTCTGTTTCTCGCCCTCTGTTTCAGCCCCTCTGTTTCTCGACCTCTGTTTCAGCCCCTCTGTTTCTCGCCCTCTGTTTCAGCCCCTCTGTTTCAGCCGCTCTGTTTCTCGCCCTCTGTTTCTGCCACTCTGTATCTCGCCCTCTGTTTCAGCCCCTCAGTTTCTCGCTCTCTGTTTCAGCCCCGCTGATTCAGCCCCTCTGTTTCAGCCCCTCTGAATCAGCCTCTCTGATTCAGCCCGTCTGTTTCAGACCCTCTGTTTCAGCCCCTCTGTTTCTTCCCCTCTGTTTCTCGCCCTCTGTTTCAGCCCCTATGTTTCTCGCCCTCTGTTTCAGCCCCTCTGTTTCTCGCCCTCTGTTTCAGCCCCTATGTTTCTCGCCCTCTGTTTCAGCCCCTCTGTTTCTCGCCATCTGTTTCAGCCCCTCTGATTCAGACCCTCTGTTTCAACCCCTCTGATTCAGCCCCTCTGATTTAGCCCCTCTGATTCAGCCCCTCTGTTTCTCGCCCTCTGTTTCAGCCCTTCTGTTTCAGCCCCTCTGTTTCTTGCCCTCTGTTTCAGCCCCTCTGTTTCTCGCCCTCTGTTTCAGCCCCACTGATTCAGCCACTCTGTTTCAGCCCCTCTGATTCAGCCCCTCTGATTTAGCCCTCTGATTCAGCCCCTCTGTTTCTCGCTCTCTGTTTCAGCCCCTCTGTTTCAGCCCCTCTGTTTCAGCCCCTCTGTTTCTCACCCTCTGTTTCAGCCCCTTTGATTCAGCCCCTCTCATTCAGCCCCACTCATTCAGCCCCTATGTTTCAGCCCCTCTGTTTCTCGCCCTCTGTTTCATCCCCTCTGTTTCTCGCCCTTGGTTTCAGCCCCTCTGTTTCTCGCCCTCTGCTTCAGCCCCTCTGTTTCTTGCCCTCTGTTTCAGCCACTCTGTTTCTCGCCCTCTGTTTCAGCCTCTCTGTTTCTCGCCTTCTGTTTCAGCCCCTCTGTTTCAGCCCCTCTGTTTCAGCCCCTCTGTTTCTCGCCCTCTGTTTCAGCCCCTCTGTTTCTCGCCCTCTGTTTCAGCCCCTCTGTTTCTCGCCCTCTGTTTCAGCCCCTCTGTTTCTTGCCCTCTGTTTCAGCCCCTCTGTTTCAGCCCCTCTGTTTCAGCCCCTCTGTTTCAGCTCCTCTATTTCAGCCCCTCTGTTTCAGCCCCTCTGTTTCTCGCCATGTTTCAGCCACTCTGTTTCTCGCCCTCTGTTTCAGCCCCTCTGTTTCTCGCCCTCTGTATCAGCCACTTTGTTTCAGCCCCTCTGTTTCAGCCCCTCTGTTTCAGCCCCACTGTTTCTCGCCCTCTGTTTCTCGCCCTCTGTTTCAGACCCTCTGATTCAGACCCTCTGTTTCAACCCCTCTGATTCAGCCCCACTCATTCAGCCCCTATGTTTCAGCCCCTCTGTTTCTCGCCCTCTGTTTCAGCCCCTCTGTTTTTCGCCCTCTTTTTCAGCCCCTGTGTTTCAGCCCATCTGTTTCAGCCACTCTGTTTCTCGCCCTCTGTTTCAGCCCCTCTGTTTCTCACCCTCTGTTTCAGCCCCTCTGATTCAGCCCCTCTGTTTCTCGCCCTCTGTTTCAGCCCCTCTGTTTCTCGCCCTCTGTTTCAGCCGGTCTGTTTCTCGCCCTCTGTTTCAGCCCCTCTGTTTTTCGCCCTCTTTTTCAGCCCCTCTGTTTCAGCCCGTCTGTTTCAGCCACTCTGTTTCTCGCCCTCTGTTTCAGCCCCTCTGTTTCTCACCCTCTGTTTCAGCCCCTCTGATTCAGCCCCTCTGTTTCTCGCCCTCTGTTTCAGCCCCTCTGTTTCTCGCCCTCTGTTTCAGCCCCTCTGTTTCTCGCCCTCTGTTTCAGCCCCTCTGTTTCTTGCCCTCTGTTTCAGCCCCTCTGTTTCTCGCCCTCTGTTTCAGCCCCTCTGTTTCAGCCGCTCTGTTTCTCGCCCTCTGTTTCTGCCCCTCTGTTTCTCGCCCTCTGTTTCAGCCCCTCTGTTTCAGCACCTCTGTTTCAGCCCCTCTGTTTCAGCCACCCTGTTTCAGCCCCTCTGTTTCAGCCCCTCTGTTTCAGCCCCTCTGATTCACCCCCTCTGTTTCTCGCCCTCTGTTTCAGCCCCTCTGTTTTTCGCCCTCTTTTTCAGCCCCTCTGTTTCAGCCCTCTGTTTCAGCCCCTCTGTATCTCACCCTCTGTTTCAGCCCCTCTGATTCAGCTCCTCTGTTTCTCGCCCTCCGTTTCAGCCCCTCTGTTTCGCGCCGTCTGTTTCAGCCCCTCTGATTCAGCCCCTCTGTTTCTCGCCCTCTGTTTCAGCCCCTCTGTTTCTCGCCCTCTGTTTCAGCCCCTCTCTTTCAGCTGCTCTGTTTCTCGCCCTCTGTTTCGGGTCCTCTGTTTCTCGCCCTCTGTTTCAGCCCCTCTGTTTCAGCACCTCTGTTTCAGCCCCTCTGTTTCAGCCACCCTGTTTCAGCCCCTCTGTTTCAGCCCCTCTGTTTCAGCCCCTCTGATTCACCCCCTCTGTTTCTCGCCCTCTGTTTCAGCCCCTCTGTTTTTCGCCCTCTTTTTCAGCCCCTCTGTTTCAGCCCTCTGTTTCAGCCCCTCTGTTTCTCACCCTCTGATTCAGCCCCTCTGTTTCAGCCCTCTGATTCAGCTCCTCTGTTTCTCGCCCTTCGTTTCAGCCCCTCTGTTTGGCGCCCTCTGTTTCAGCCCCTCTGATTCAGCCCCTCTGTTTCTCGCCCTCTGTTTCAGCCCCTCTGTTTCTCGACCTCTGTTTCAGCCCCTCTGTTTCTCGCCCTCTGTTTCAGCCCCTCTGTTTCAGACCCTCTGTTTCAGCCCCTCTGTTTCTTCCCCTCTGTTTCTCGCCCTCTGTTTCAGCCCCAATGTTTCTCGCCCTCTGTTTCAGCCCCTCTGTTTCTCGCCCTCTGTTTCAGCCCCTATGTTTCTCGCCCTCTGTTTCAGCCCCTCTGTTTCTCGCCCTCTGTTTCAGCCCCTCTGATTCAGACCCTCTGTTTCAACCCCTCTGATTCAGCCCCTCTGATTTAGCCCCTCTGATTCAGCCCCTCTGTTTCTCGCCCTCTGTTTCAGCCCTTCTGTTTCAGCCCCTCTGTTTCTTGCCCTCTGTTTCAGCCCCTCTGTTTCTCGCCCTCTGTTTCAGCCCCACTGATTCAGCCACTCTGTTTCAGCCCCTCTGATTCAGCCCCTCTGATTTAGCCCTCTGATTCAGCCCCTTTGTTTCTCGCTCTCTGTTTCAGCCCCTCTGTTTCAGCCCCTCTGTTTCAGCCCCTCTGTTTCTCACCCTCTGTTTCAGCCCCTCTGATTCAGCCCCTCTGATTCAGCCCCACTCATTCAGCCCCTATGTTTCAGCCCCTCTGTTTCTCGGCCTCTGTTTCAGCCCCTCTGTTTCTCGCCCTCTGTTTCAGCCCCTCTGTTTCTCGCCCTCTGCTTCAGCCCCTCTGTTTCTTGCCCTCTGTTTCAGCCACTCTGTTTCTCGCCCTCTGTTTCAGCCTCTCTGTTTCTCGCCCTCTGTTTCAGCCCGTCTGTTTCAGCCCCTCTGTTTCAGCCCCTCTGTTTCTCGCCCTCTGTTTCAGCCCCTCTGTTTCTCGCCCTCTGTTTCAGCCCCTCTGTTTCTCGCCCTCTGTTTCAGCCCCTCTGTTTCTTGCCCTCTGTTTCAGCCCCTCTGTTTCAGCCCCTCTGTTTCAGCCCCTCTGTTTCAGCTCCTCTATTTCAGCCCCTCTGTTTCAGCCCATCTGTTTCTCGCCCTCTGTATCAGCCACTTTGTTTCAGCCCCTCTGTTTCTGCCCTTCTGTTTCAGCCCCACTGTTTCTCGCCCTCTGTTTCTCGCCCTCTGTTTCAGACCCTCTGATTCAGACCCTCTGTTTCAACCCCTCTGATTCAGCCCCACTCATTCAGCCCCTATGTTTCAGCCCCTATGTTTCTCGCCCTCTGTTTCAGCCCCTCTGTTTTTCGCCCTCTTTTTCAGCCCCTGTGTTTCAGCCCATCTGTTTCAGCCCCTCTGTTTCTTGCCCTCTGTTTCAGCCCCTCTGTTTCAGCCCCTCTGTTTCAGCCCCTCTGATTCAGCCCCTCTGTTTCTCGCCCTCTGTTTCAGCCCCTCTGTTTCTCACCCTCTGTTTCAGCCCCTCTGTATCTCGCCCTCTGTTTCAGCCCCACTGTTTCAGACCCTCTGTTTCAGCCCCTCTGATTCAGCCCCTCTGTTTCTCGCCCTCTGTTTCAGCCCCTCTGTTTCTCGCCCTCTGTTTTAGCCGGTCTGTTTCTCGCCCTCTGTTTCAGCCCCTCTGTTTTTCGCCCTCTTTTTCAGCCCCTCTGTTTCAGCCCGTCTGTTTCAGCCACTCTGTTTCTCGCCCTCTGTTTCAGACCCTCTGTTTCTCACCCTCTGTTTCAGCCCCTCTGATTCAGCCCCTCTGTTTCTCGCCCTCTGTATCAGCCCCTCTGTTTCTCGCCCTCTGATTCAGCCCCTCTGTTTCTCGCCCTCTGTTTCAGCCCCTCTGTTTCTTGCCCACTGTTTCAGCCCCACTGTTTCTCGCCCTCTGTTTCAGCCCCTCTGTTTCAGCCGCTCTGTTTCTCGCCCTCTGTTTCTGCCCCTCTGTTTCTCGCCCTCTGTTTCAGCCCCTCTGTTTCAGCACGTCTGTTTCAGCCCCTCTGTTTCAGCCACCCTGTTTCAGCCCCTCTGTTTCAGCCCCTCTGTTTCAGCCCCTCTGATTCACCCCCTCTGTTTCTCGCCCTCTGTTTCAGCCCCTCTGTTTTTCGCCCTCTTTTTCAGCCCCTCTGTTTCAGCCCTCTGTTTCAGCCCCTCTGTTTCTCACCCTCTGTTTCAGCCACTCTGATTCAGCTCCTCTGTATCTCGCCCTCCGTTTCAGCCCCTCTGTTTCGCGCCCTCTGTTTCAGCCCCTCTGATTCAGCCCCTCTGTTTCTCGCCCTCTGTTTCAGCCCCTCTGTTTCTCGACCTCTGTTTCAGCCCCTCTGTTTCTCGCCCTCTGTTTCAGCCCCTCTGTTTCAGCCGCTCTGTTTCTCGCCCTCTGTTTCTGCCACTCTGTATCTCGCCCTCTGTTTCAGCCCCTCAGTTTCTCGCTCTCTGTTTCAGCCCCGCTGATTCAGCCCCTCTGTTTCAGCCCCTCTGAATCAGCCTCTCTGATTCAGCCCGTCTGTTTCAGACCCTCTGTTTCAGCCCCTCTGTTTCTTCCCCTCTGTTTCTCGCCCTCTGTTTCAGCCCCTATGTTTCTCGCCCTCTGTTTCAGCCCCTCTGTTTCTCGCCCTCTGTTTCAGCCCCTATGTTTCTCGCCCTCTGTTTCAGCCCCTCTGTTTCTCGCCATCTGTTTCAGCCCCTCTGATTCAGACCCTCTGTTTCAACCCCTCTGATTCAGCCCCTCTGATTTAGCCCCTCTGATTCAGCCCCTCTGTTTCTCGCCCTCTGTTTCAGCCCTTCTGTTTCAGCCCCTCTGTTTCTTGCCCTCTGTTTCAGCCCCTCTGTTTCTCGCCCTCTGTTTCAGCCCCACTGATTCAGCCACTCTGTTTCAGCCCCTCTGATTCAGCCCCTCTGATTTAGCCCTCTGATTCAGCCCCTCTGTTTCTCGCTCTCTGTTTCAGCCCCTCTGTTTCAGCCCCTCTGTTTCAGCCCCTCTGTTTCTCACCCTCTGTTTCAGCCCCTTTGATTCAGCCCCTCTCATTCAGCCCCACTCATTCAGCCCCTATGTTTCAGCCCCTCTGTTTCTCGCCCTCTGTTTCATCCCCTCTGTTTCTCGCCCTTGGTTTCAGCCCCTCTGTTTCTCGCCCTCTGCTTCAGCCCCTCTGTTTCTTGCCCTCTGTTTCAGCCACTCTGTTTCTCGCCCTCTGTTTCAGCCTCTCTGTTTCTCGCCTTCTGTTTCAGCCCCTCTGTTTCAGCCCCTCTGTTTCAGCCCCTCTGTTTCTCGCCCTCTGTTTCAGCCCCTCTGTTTCTCGCCCTCTGTTTCAGCCCCTCTGTTTCTCGCCCTCTGTTTCAGCCCCTCTGTTTCTTGCCCTCTGTTTCAGCCCCTCTGTTTCAGCCCCTCTGTTTCAGCCCCTCTGTTTCAGCTCCTCTATTTCAGCCCGTCTGTTTCCGCCCCTCTGTTTCTCGCCATGTTTCAGCCACTCTGTTTCTCGCCCTCTGTTTCAGCCCCTCTGTTTCTCGCCCTCTGTATCAGCCACTTTGTTTCAGCCCCTCTGTTTCAGCCCCTCTGTTTCAGCCCCTCTGTTTCTCGCCCTCTGTTTCTCGCCCTCTGTTTCAGACCCTCTGATTCAGACCCTCTGTTTCAACCCCTTTGATTCAGCCCCTCTGATTCAGCCCCACTCATTCAGCCCCTATGTTTCAGCCCCTCTGTTTCTCGCCCTCTGTTTCAGCCCCTCTGTTTCTCGCCCTCTGTTTCAGCCACTCTGTTTCTCGCCCTCTGTTTCAGCCCCTCTGTTTCTCGCCCTCTGTTTCAGCCCCTCTGTTTCTTGCCCTCTGTTTCAGCCACTCTGTTTCTCGCCCTCTGTTTCAGCCTCTCTGTTTCTCGCCCTCTGTTTCAGCCCATCTGTTTCAGCCCCTCTGTTTCAGCCCCTTTGTTTCTCGCCCTCTGTTTCAGCCCCTCTGTTTCTCGCCCTCTGTTTCAGCCCCTCTGTTTCAGCCCCTCTGTTTCAGCCCATCTGTTTCTCGCACTCTGTTTCAGCCCCTCTGTTTCAGCCGCTCTGTTTCTCGCCCTCTGTTTCTGCCCCTCTGTTTCTCGCCCTCTGTTTCAGCCCCTCTGTTTCAGCACCTCTGTTTCAGCCCCTCTGTTTCAGCCACCCTGTTTCAGCCCCTCTGTTTCAGCCCCTCTGTTTCAGCCCCTCTGATTCACCCCCTCCGTTTCTCGCCCTCTGTTTCAGCCCCTCTGTTTTTCGCCCTGTTTTTCAGCTCCTCTGTTTCAGCCCTCTGTTTCAGCCCCTCTGTTTCTCACCCTCTGTTTCAGCCCCTCTGATTCAGCTCCTCTGTTTCTCGCCCTCCGTTTCAGCCCCTCTGTTTCGCGCCCTCTGTTTCAGCCCCTCTGATTCAGCCCCTCTGTTTCTCGCCCTCTGTTTCAGCCCCTCTGTTTCTTGACCTCTGTTTCAGCCCCTCTGTTTCTCGCCCTCTGTTTCAGCCCCTCTGTTTCAGCCGCTCTGTTTCTCGCCCTCTGTGTCTGCCACTCTGTATCTCGCCCTCTGTTTCAGCCCCTCAGTTTCTCGCCCTCTGTTTCAGCCCCGCTGATTCAGCCCCTCTGTTTCAGCCCCTCTGAATCAGCCTCTCTGATTCAGCCCGTCTGTTTCAGACCCTCTGTTTCAGCCCCTCTGTTTCTTCCCCTCTGTTTCTCGCCCTCTGTTTCAGCCCCTATGTTTCTCGCCCTCTGTTTCAGCCCCTCTGTTTCTCGCCCTCTGTTTCAGCCCCTATGTTTCTCGCCCTCTGTTTCAGCCCCTCTGTTTCTCGCCCTCTGTTTCAGCCCCTCTGATTCAGACCCTCTGTTTCAACCCCTCTGATTCAGCCCCTCTGATTTAGCCCTTCTGTTCCAGCCCCTCTGATTCTTGCCCTCTGTTTCAGCCCCTCTGTTTCTCGCCCTCTGTTTCAGCCCCACTGATTCAGCCACTCTGTTTCAGCCCCTCTGATTCAGCCCCTCTGTTTCTCGCCCTCTGTTTCAGCCCTTCTGTTTCAGCCCCTCTGTTTCTTGCCCTCTGTTTCAGCCCCTCTGTTTCTCGCCCTCTGTTTCAGCCCCACTGATTCAGCCACTCTGTTTCAGCCCCTCTGATTCAGCCCCTCTGATTTAGCCCTCTGATTCAGCCCCTCTGTTTCTCGCTCTCTGTTTCAGCCCCTCTGTTTCAGCCCCTCTGTTTCAGCCCCTCTGTTTCTCACCCTCTGTTTCAGCCCCTCTGATTCAGCCCCTCTGATTCAGCCCCACTCATTCAGCCCCTATGTTTCAGCCCCTCTGTTTCTCGCCCTCTGTTTCAGCCCCTCTGTTTCTCGCCCTTGGTTTCAGCCCCTCTGTTTCTCGCCCTCTGCTTCAGCCCCTCTGTTTCTTGCCCTCTGTTTCAGCCACTCTGTTTCTCGCCCTCTGTTTCTCGCCCTCTGTTTCAGCCCCTCTGTTTCTCGCCCTCTGTTTCAGCCCCTCTGTTTCTCGCTATCTGTTTCAGCCCCTCTGTTTCTCGCCCTCTGTTTCAGCCCCTCTGTTTCTTGCCCTCTGTTTCAGCCCCTCTGTTTCTGCCCCTCTGTTTCAGCCCCTCTGTTTCAGCTCCTCTATTTCAGCCCGTCTGTTTCAGCCCCTCTGTTTCTCGCCATGTTTCAGCCAATCTGTTTCTCGCCCTTTGTTTCTCGCCCACTGTATCAGCCACTTTGTTTCAGCCCCTCTGTTTCAGCCACTCTGTTTCAGCCCCTCTGTTTCTCGCCCTCTGTTTCTCGCCCTCTGTTTCAGACCCTCTGATTCAGAACCTCTGTTTCAACCCCTCTGATTCAGCCCCTCTGATTCAGCCCCACTCATTCAGCCCCTATGTTTCAGCCCCTCTGTTTCTCGCCCTCTGTTTCAGCCCCTCTGTTTCTCGCCCTCTGTTTCAGCCCCTCTGTTTCTTGCCCTCTGTTTCAGCCACTCTGTTTCTCGCCCTCTGTTTCAGCCCCTCTGTTTCTCGCCCTCTGTTTCAGCCCCTCTGTTTCTTGCCCTCTGTTTCAGCCACTCTGTTTCTCGCCGTCTGTTTCAGCCTCTCTGTTTCTCGCCCTCTGTTTCAGCCCATCTGTTTCAGCCCCTCTGTTTCAGCCCCTCTGTTTCTCGCCCTCTGTTTCAGCCCCTCTGTTTCTCGCCCTCTGTTTCAGCCCCTCTGTTTCTCGCCCTCTGTTTCAGCCCCTCTGTTTCAGCCCCTCTGTTTCTCGCCCTCTGTTTCAGCCCCTCTCATTCAGCCCCTCTGTTTCTCGTGCTCTGTTTCAGCCCCTCTGTTTCTCGCCCTCTGTTTCAGCCCCTCTATTTCTCGCCCTCTGTTTCAGCCCCTCTATTTCTCGCCCTCTGTTTCAGCCCCTCTGTTTCAGCCCCACTGTTTCAGCCCCTCTGTTTCAGCCCCTCTATTTCTCGCCCTCTGTTTCAGCCCCTCTGTTTCAGCCCCTCTGTTTCAACCCCACTGTTTCAGCCCCTCTGTTTCAGCCCCTCTGTTTCTCGCCCTCTGTTTCAGCCCCTCGGTTTCTCGCCCTCTGTTTCAGCCCCTCTGTTTCTCGCCCTCTGTTTCAGCCCCTCTGTTTCTGCCCCTCTGTTTCTCGCCCGCTGTTTCAGCCTCTCTGTTTCTCGCCCTCTGTTTCAGCCCGTCTGTTTCAGCCCCTCTGTTTCAGCCCCTCTGTTTCTCGCCCTCTGTTTCAGACCCTCTGTTTCTCGCACTCTGTGTCAGCCCCTCTGATTCTGCCCCTCTGTTGCAGTCCCTCTGATTCAGACCCTCTGTTTCAGCCCCTCTATTTCAGCCCCTCTGTTTCAGCCCCTCTGTTTCATCCCCTCTGTTTTTCGCCCTCTGTTTCTCACCCTCTGTTTCTCGCCCTCTGTTTCAGCCTCTCTGTTTTTTGCCCTCAGTTTCAGCCCCTCTGTTTCTCGCCCTCTGTTTCTCACCCTCTGTTTCTCGCCCTCTGTTTCAGCCCCTCTGTTTTTTGCCCTCTGTTTCAGCCCGTGTGTTTCAGACCCTCTGTTTCAGCCCCTCTGTTTCTCGCCCTCTGTTTCAGCCCCTCTGTTTCTCGCCCTCTGTTTCAGCCCCTCTGTTTCTCGCCCTCTGTTTCAACCTCTCTGTTTCTCGCCCTCTGTTTCAGCCACTCTGTTTCAGCCCCTCTGTTTCAGCCCCTCTGTTTCTCGCCCTCTGTTTCAGACCCTCTGTTTCTCGCCCTCTGTCTCAGCCCCTCTGTTTCTCGACCTCTGTTTCAGCCCCTCTGATTCAGCCCCTCTGTTTCAGCTCCTCTGTTTCAGCCCCTCTGTTTCAGACCCTCTGTTTCAGCCCCTCTGTTTCTTCCCCTCTGTTTCTCGCCCTCTGTTTCAGCCCCTATGTTTCTCGCCCTCTGTTTCAGCCCCTCTGTTTCTCGCCCTCTGTTTCAGCCCCTATGTTTCTCGCCCTCTGTTTCAGCCCCTCTGTTTCTCGCCCTCTGTTTCAGCCCCTCTGATTCAGACCCTCTGTTTCAACCCCTCTGATTCAGCCCCTCTGATTTAGCCCCTCTGATTCAGCCCCTCTGTTTCTCGCCCTCTGTTTCAGCCCTTCTGTTTCAGCCCCTCTGTTTCTTGCCCTCTGTTTCAGCCCCTCTGTTTCTCGCCCTCTGTTTCAGCCCCTCTGTTTCTCGCCCTCTGTTTCAGCCCCACTGATTCAGCCACTCTGTTTCAACCCCTCTGATTCAGCCCCTCTGATTTAGCCCCTCTGATTCAGCCCCTCTGTTTCTCGCCCTCTGTTTCAGCCCTTCTGTTTCAGCCCCTCTGTTTCTTGCCCTCTGTTTCAGCCCCTCTGTTTCTCGCCCTCTGTTTCAGCCCCTCTGTTTCTCGCCCTCTGTTTCAGCCCCACTGATTCAGCCACTCTGTTTCAGCCCCTCTGATTCAGCCCCTCTGATTTAGCCCTCTGATTCAGACCCTCTGTTTCAACCCCTCTGATTCAGCCCCTCTGATTTAGCCCCTCTGATTCAGCCCCTCTGTTTCTCGCCCTCTGTTTCAGCCCTTCTGTTTCAGCCCCTCTGTTTCTTGCCCTCTGTTTCAGCCCCTCTGTTTCTCGCCCTCTGTTTCAGCCCCACTGATTCAGCCACTCTGTTTCAGCCCCTCTGATTCAGCCCCTCTGATTTAGCCCTCTGATTCAGCCCCTTTGTTTCTCGCTCTCTGTTTCAGCCCCTCTGTTTCAGCCCCTCTGTTTCTCACCCTCTGTTTCTCACCCTCTGTTTCAGCCCCTCTGATTCAGCCCCTCTGATTCAGCCCCACTCATTCAGCCCCTATGTTTCAGCCCCTCTGTTTCTCGGCCTCTGTTTCAGCCCCTCTGTTTCTCGCCCTCTGTTTCAGCCCCTCTGTTTCTCGCCCTCTGCTTCAGCCCCTCTGTTTCTTGCCCTCTGTTTCAGCCACTCTGTTTCTCGCCCTCTGTTTCAGCCTCTCTGTTTCTCGCCCTCTGTTTCAGCCCCTCTGTTTCAGCCCCTCTGTTTCAGCCCCTCTGTTTCTCGCCCTCTGTTTCAGCCCCTCTGTTTCTCGCCCTCTGTTTCAGCCCCTCTGTTTCTCGCCCTCTGTTTCAGCCCCTCTGTTTCTTGCCCTCTGTTTCAGCCCCTCTGTTTCAGCCCCTCTGTTTCAGCCCCTCTGTTTCAGCTCCTCTATTTCAGCCCCTCTGTTTCAGCCCCTCTGTTTCTCGCCATGTTTCAGCCCCTCTGTTTCTCGCCCTCTGTTTCTCGCCCTCTGTTTCAGACCCTCTGATTCAGACCCTCTGTTTCAACCCCTCTGATTCAGCCCCACTCATTCAGCCCCTATGTTTCAGCCCCTCTGTTTCTCGCCCTCTGTTTCAGCCCCTCTGTTTTTCGCCCTCTTTTTCAGCCCCTGTGTTTCAGCCCATCTGTTTCAGCCACTCTGTTTCTCGCCCTCTGTTTCAGCCCCTCTGTTTCTCACCCTCTGTTTCAGCCCCTCTGATTCAGCCCCTCTGTTTCTCGCCCTCTGTTTCAGCCCCTCTGTTTCTCACCCTCTGTTTCAGCCCCTCTGTTTCTCGCCCTCTGTTTCAGCCCCACTGTTTCAGCCCCTCTGTTTCAGCCCCTCTGATTCAGCCCCTCTGTTTCTCGCCCTCTGTTTCAGCCCCTCTGTTTCTCGCCCTCTGTTTCAGCCGGTCTGTTTCTCGCCCTCTGTTTCTGAACCTCTGTTTTTCGCCCTCTGTTTCAGCCCCTCAGTTTCTCGCCCTCTGTTTCAGCCCCGCTGATTCAGCCCCTCTGTTTCAGCCCCTCTGAATCAGCCTCTCTGATTCAGCCCGTCTGTTTCAGACCCTCTGTTTCAGCCCCTCTGTTTCTTCCCCTCTGTTTCTCGCCCTCTGTTTCAGCCCCTATGTTTCTCGCCCTCTGTTTCAGCCCCTCTGTTTCTCGCCCTCTGTTTCAGCCCCTATGTTTCTCGCCCTCTGTTTCAGCCCCTCTGTTTCTCCCCCTCTGTTTCAGCCCCTCTGATTCAGACCCTCTGTTTCAACCCCTCTGATTCAGCCCCTCTGATTTAGCCCCTCTGATTCAGCCCCTCTGTTTCTCGCCCTCTGTTTCAGCCCTTCTGTTTCAGCCCCTCTGTTTCTTGCCCTCTGTTTCAGCCCCTCTGTTTCTCGCCCTCTGTTTCAGCCCCACTGATTCAGCCACTCTGTTTCAGCCCCTCTGATTCAGCCCCTCTGATTTAGCCCTCTGTTTCAGCCCCTCGGTTTCTCGCCCTCTGTTTCAGCCCCTCTGTTTCTCGCCCTCTGTTTCAGCCCCTCTGTTTCTGCCCCTCTGTTTCTCGCCCGCTGTTTCAGCCTCTCTGTTTCTCGCCCTCTGTTTCAGCCCGTCTGTTTCAGCCCCTCTGTTTCAGCCCCTCTGTTTCTCGCCCTCTGTTTCAGACCCTCTGTTTCTCGCACTCTGTGTCAGCCCCTCTGATTCTGCCCCTCTGTTGCAGTCCCTCTGATTCAGACCCTCTGTTTCAGCCCCTCTATTTCAGCCCCTCTGTTTCAGCCCCTCTGTTTCATCCCCTCTGTTTTTCGCCCTCTGTTTCTCACCCTCTGTTTCTCGCCCTCTGTTTCAGCCTCTCTGTTTTTTGCCCTCAGTTTCAGCCCCTCTGTTTCTCGCCCTCTGTTTCTCACCCTCTGTTTCTCGCCCTCTGTTTCAGCCCCTCTGTTTTTTGCCCTCTGTTTCAGCCCGTGTGTTTCAGACCCTCTGTTTCAGCCCCTCTGTTTCTCGCCCTCTGTTTCAGCCCCTCTGTTTCTCGCCCTCTGTTTCAGCCCCTCTGTTTCTCGCCCTCTGTTTCAACCTCTCTGTTTCTCGCCCTCTGTTTCAGCCACTCTGTTTCAGCCCCTCTGTTTCAGCCCCTCTGTTTCTCGCCCTCTGTTTCAGACCCTCTGTTTCTCGCCCTCTGTCTCAGCCCCTCTGTTTCTCGACCTCTGTTTCAGCCCCTCTGATTCAGCCCCTCTGTTTCAGCTCCTCTGTTTCAGCCCCTCTGTTTCAGACCCTCTGTTTCAGCCCCTCTGTTTCTTCCCCTCTGTTTCTCGCCCTCTGTTTCAGCCCCTATGTTTCTCGCCCTCTGTTTCAGCCCCTCTGTTTCTCGCCCTCTGTTTCAGCCCCTATGTTTCTCGCCCTCTGTTTCAGCCCCTCTGTTTCTCGCCCTCTGTTTCAGCCCCACTGATTCAGCCCCTCTGTTTCAACCCCTCTGATTCAGCCCCTCTGATTTAGCCCCTCTGATTCAGCCCCTCTGTTTCTCGCCCTCTGTTTCAGCCCTTCTGTTTCAGCCCCTCTGTTTCTTGCCCTCTGTTTCAGCCCCTCTGTTTCTCGCCCTCTGTTTCAGCCCCTCTGTTTCTCGCCCTCTGTTTCAGCCCCACTGATTCAGCCACTCTGTTTCAGCCCCTCTGATTCAGCCCCTCTGATTTAGCCCTCTGATTCAGACCCTCTGTTTCAACCCCTCTGATTCAGCCCCTCTGATTTAGCCCCTCTGATTCAGCCCCTCTGTTTCTCGCCCTCTGTTTCAGCCCTTCTGTTTCAGCCCCTCTGTTTCTTGCCCTCTGTTTCAGCCCCTCTGTTTCTCGCCCTCTGTTTCAGCCCCACTGATTCAGCCACTCTGTTTCAGCCCCTCTGATTCAGCCCCTCTGATTTAGCCCTCTGATTCAGCCCCTTTGTTTCTCGCTCTCTGTTTCAGCCCCTCTGTTTCAGCCCCTCTGTTTCTCACCCTCTGTTTCTCACCCTCTGTTTCAGCCCCTCTGATTCAGCCCCTCTGATTCAGCCCCACTCATTCAGCCCCTATGTTTCAGCCCCTCTGTTTCTCGGCCTCTGTTTCAGCCCCTCTGTTTCTCGCCCTCTGTTTCAGCCCCTCTGTTTCTCGCCCTCTGCTTCAGCCCCTCTGTTTCTTGCCCTCTGTTTCAGCCACTCTGTTTCTCGCCCTCTGTTTCAGCCTCTCTGTTTCTCGCCCTCTGTTTCAGCCCCTCTGTTTCAGCCCCTCTGTTTCAGCCCCTCTGTTTCTCGCCCTCTGTTTCAGCCCCTCTGTTTCTCGCCCTCTGTTTCAGCCCCTCTGTTTCTCGCCCTCTGTTTCAGCCCCTCTGTTTCTTGCCCTCTGTTTCAGCCCCTCTGTTTCAGCCCCTCTGTTTCAGCCCCTCTGTTTCAGCTCCTCTATTTCAGCCCCTCTGTTTCAGCCCCTCTGTTTCTCGCCATGTTTCAGCCACTCTGTTTCTCGCCCTCTGTTTCAGCCCCTCTGTTTCTCGCCCTCTGTATCAGCCACTTTGTTTCAGCCCCTCTGTTTCAGCCCCTCTGTTTCAGCCCCTCTGTTTCTCGCCCTCTGTTTCTCGCCCTCTGTTTCAGACCCTCTGATTCAGACCCTCTGTTTCAACCCCTCTGATTCAGCCCCACTCATTCAGCCCCTATGTTTCAGCCCCTCTGTTTCTCGCCCTCTGTTTCAGCCCCTCTGTTTTTCGCCCTCTTTTTCAGCCCCTGTGTTTCAGCCCATCTGTTTCAGCCACTCTGTTTCTCGCCCTCTGTTTCAGCCCCTCTGTTTCTCACCCTCTGTTTCAGCCCCTCTGATTCAGCCCCTCTGTTTCTCGCCCTCTGTTTCAGACCCTCTGTTTCAACCCCTCTGATTCAGCCCCTCTGATTTAGCCCCTCTGATTCAGCCCCTCTGTTTCTCGCCCTCTGTTTCAGCCCTTCTGTTTCAGCCCCTCTGTTTCTTGCCCTCTGTTTCAGCCCCTCTGTTTCTCGCCCTCTGTTTCAGCCCCACTGATTCAGCCACTCTGTTTCAGCCCCTCTGATTCAGCCCCTCTGATTTAGCCCTCTGATTCAGCCCCTTTGTTTCTCGCTCTCTGTTTCAGCCCCTCTGTTTCAGCCCCTCTGTTTCTCACCCTCTGTTTCTCACCCTCTGTTTCAGCCCCTCTGATTCAGCCCCTCTGATTCAGCCCCACTCATTCAGCCCCTATGTTTCAGCCCCTCTGTTTCTCGGCCTCTGTTTCAGCCCCTCTGTTTCTCGCCCTCTGTTTCAGCCCCTCTGTTTCTCGCCCTCTGCTTCAGCCCCTCTGTTTCTTGCCCTCTGTTTCAGCCACTCTGTTTCTCGCCCTCTGTTTCAGCCTCTCTGTTTCTCGCCCTCTGTTTCAGCCCCTCTGTTTCAGCCCCTCTGTTTCAGCCCCTCTGTTTCTCGCCCTCTGTTTCAGCCCCTCTGTTTCTCGCCCTCTGTTTCAGCCCCTCTGTTTCTCGCCCTCTGTTTCAGCCCCTCTGTTTCTTGCCCTCTGTTTCAGCCCCTCTGTTTCAGCCCCTCTGTTTCAGCCCCTCTGTTTCAGCTCCTCTATTTCAGCCCCTCTGTTTCAGCCCCTCTGTTTCTCGCCATGTTTCAGCCACTCTGTTTCTCGCCCTCTGTTTCAGCCCCTCTGTTTCTCGCCCTCTGTATCAGCCACTTTGTTTCAGCCCCTCTGTTTCAGCCCCTCTGTTTCAGCCCCTCTGTTTCTCGCCCTCTGTTTCTCGCCCTCTGTTTCAGACCCTCTGATTCAGACCCTCTGTTTCAACCCCTCTGATTCAGCCCCACTCATTCAGCCCCTATGTTTCAGCCCCTCTGTTTCTCGCCCTCTGTTTCAGCCCCTCTGTTTTTCGCCCTCTTTTTCAGCCCCTGTGTTTCAGCCCATCTGTTTCAGCCACTCTGTTTCTCGCCCTCTGTTTCAGCCCCTCTGTTTCTCACCCTCTGTTTCAGCCCCTCTGATTCAGCCCCTCTGTTTCTCGCCCTCTGTTTCAGCCCCTCTGTTTCTCACCCTCTGTTTCAGCCCCTCTGTTTCTCGCCCTCTGTTTCAGCCCCACTGTTTCAGCCCCTCTGTTTCAGCCCCTCTGATTCAGCCCCTCTGTTTCTCGCCCTCTGTTTCAGCCCCTCTGTTTCTCGCCCTCTGTTTCAGCCGGTCTGTTTCTCGCCCTCTGTTTCTGAACCTCTGTTTTTCGCCCTCTGTTTCAGCCCCTCAGTTTCTCGCCCTCTGTTTCAGCCCCGCTGATTCAGCCCCTCTGTTTCAGCCCCTCTGAATCAGCCTCTCTGATTCAGCCCGTCTGTTTCAGACCCTCTGTTTCAGCCCCTCTGTTTCTTCCCCTCTGTTTCTCGCCCTCTGTTTCAGCCCCTATGTTTCTCGCCCTCTGTTTCAGCCCCTCTGTTTCTCGCCCTCTGTTTCAGCCCCTATGTTTCTCGCCCTCTGTTTCAGCCCCTCTGTTTCTCCCCCTCTGTTTCAGCCCCTCTGATTCAGACCCTCTGTTTCAACCCCTCTGATTCAGCCCCTCTGATTTAGCCCCTCTGATTCAGCCCCTCTGTTTCTCGCCCTCTGTTTCAGCCCTTCTGTTTCAGCCCCTCTGTTTCTTGCCCTCTGTTTCAGCCCCTCTGTTTCTCGCCCTCTGTTTCAGCCCCACTGATTCAGCCACTCTGTTTCAGCCCCTCTGATTCAGCCCCTCTGATTTAGCCCTCTGATTCAGCCCCTCTGTTTCTCGCTCTCTGTTTCAGCCCCTCTGTTTCAGCCCCTCTGTTTCAGCCCCTCTGTTTCTCACCCTCTGTTTCAGCCCCTCTGATTCAGCCCCTCTCATTCAGCCCCACTCATTCAGCCCCGATGTTTCAGCCCCTCTGTTTCAGCCCTCTGTTTCAGCCCCTCTGTTTCAGCCCCTCTGATTCAGCCCCTCTGTTTCTCGCCCTCTGTTTCAGCCCCTCTGTTTCGCGCCCTCTGTTTCAGCCCCTCTGTTTCTCGCCCTCTGTTTCAGCCCCTCTGTTTCTCGCCCTCTGTTTCAGCCCCTCTGTTTCTTGCCCTCTGTTTCAGCCCCTCTGTTTCAGCCCCTCTGTTTCAGCCCCTCTGTTTCAGCTCCTCTATTTCAGCCCCTCTGTTTCAGCCCCTCTGTTTCTCGCCATGTTTCAGCCACTCTGTTTCTCGCCCTCTGTTTCAGCCCCTCTGTTTCTCGCCCTCTGTATCAGCCACTTTGTTTCAGCCCCTCTGTTTCAGCCCCTCTGTTTCAGCCCCTCTGTTTCTCGCCCTCTGTTTCTCGCCCTCTGTTTCAGACCCTCTGATTCAGACCCTCTGTTTCAACCCCTCTGATTCAGCCCCACTCATTCAGCCCCTATGTTTCAGCCCCTCTGTTTCTCGCCCTCTGTTTCAGCCCCTCTGTTTTTCGCCCTCTTTTTCAGCCCCTGTGTTTCAGCCCATCTGTTTCAGCCACTCTGTTTCTCGCCCTCTGTTTCAGCCCCTCTGTTTCTCACCCTCTGTTTCAGCCCCTCTGATTCAGCCCCTCTGTTTCTCGCCCTCTGTTTCAGCCCCTCTGTTTCTCACCCTCTGTTTCAGCCCCTCTGTTTCTCGCCCTCTGTTTCAGCCCCACTGTTTCAGCCCCTCTGTTTCAGCCCCTCTGATTCAGCCCCTCTGTTTCTCGCCCTCTGTTTCAGCCCCTCTGTTTCTCGCCCTCTGTTTCAGCCGGTCTGTTTCTCGCCCTCTGTTTCTGAACCTCTGTTTTTCGCCCTCTGTTTCAGCCCCTCAGTTTCTCGCCCTCTGTTTCAGCCCCGCTGATTCAGCCCCTCTGTTTCAGCCCCTCTGAATCAGCCTCTCTGATTCAGCCCGTCTGTTTCAGACCCTGTTTCAGCCCCTCTGTTTCTTCCCCTCTGTTTCTCGCCCTCTGTTTCAGCCCCTATGTTTCTCGCCCTCTGTTTCAGCCCCTCTGTTTCTCGCCCTCTGTTTCAGCCCCTATGTTTCTCGCCCTCTGTTTCAGCCCCTCTGTTTCTCCCCCTCTGTTTCAGCCCCTCTGATTCAGACCCTCTGTTTCAACCCCTCTGATTCAGCCCCTCTGATTTAGCCCCTCTGATTCAGCCCCTCTGTTTCTCGCCCTCTGTTTCAGCCCTTCTGTTTCAGCCCCTCTGTTTCTTGCCCTCTGTTTCAGCCCCTCTGTTTCTCGCCCTCTGTTTCAGCCCCACTGATTCAGCCACTCTGTTTCAGCCCCTCTGATTCAGCCCCTCTGATTTAGCCCTCTGATTCAGCCCCTCTGTTTCTCGCTCTCTGTTTCAGCCCCTCTGTTTCAGCCCCTCTGTTTCAGCCCCTCTGTTTCTCACCCTCTGTTTCAGCCCCTCTGATTCAGCCCCTCTCATTCAGCCCCACTCATTCAGCCCCGATGTTTCAGCCCCTCTGTTTCTCGCCCTCTGTTTCAGCCCCTCTGTTTCTCGCCCTTGGTTTCAGCCCCTCTGTTTCTCGCCCTCTGTTTCAGCCCCTCTGTTTCAGCCCCTCTGTTTCTCCCCCTCTGTTTCAGCCCCTCTGTTTCTCACCCTCTGTTTCAGCCCCTCTGTTTCTCGCCCTCTGTTTCAGCCCCTCTGTTTCTTGCCCTCTGTTTCAGCCCCTCTGTTTCAGCCCCTCTGTTTCAGCCCCTCTGTTTCAGCTCCTCTATTTCAGCCCGTCTGTTTCAGCCCCTCTGTTTCTCGCCATGTTTCAGCCACTCTGTTTCTCGCCCTCTGTTTCTCGCCCACTGTATCAGCCACTTTGTTTCAGCCCCTCTGTTTCAGCCCCTCTGTTTCAGCCCCTCTGTTTCTCGCCCTCTGTTTCTCGCCCTCTGTTTCAGACCCTCTGATTCAGACCCTCTGTTTCAACCCCTCTGATTCAGCCCCTCTGATTCAGCCCCACTCCTTCAGCCCCTATGTTTCAGCCCCTCTGTTTCTCGCCCTCTGTTTCAGCCCCTCTGTTTCTCGCCCTCTGTTTCAGCCCCTCTGTTTCTCGCCCTCTGTTTCAGCCCCTCTGTTTCTCGCCCTCTGTTTCAGCCCCTCTGTTTCTTGCCCTCTGTTTCAGCCACTCTGTTTCTCGCCCTCTGTTTCAGCCTCTCTGTTTCTCGCCCTCTGTTTCAGCCCATCTGTTTCAGCCCCTCTGTTTCAGCCCCTCTGTTTCTCGCCCTCTGTTTCAGCCCCTCTGTTTCTCGCCCTCTGTTTCAGCCCCTCTGTTTCTCGCCCTCTGTTTCAGCCCCTCTGTTTCAGCCCCTCTGTTTCTCGCCCTCTGTTTCAGCCCCTCTGTTTCAGCCCCTCTGTTTCTCGCCCTCTGTTTCAGCCTTTCTGTTTCTCGCCCTCTGTTTCAGCCCCTCTGATTCAGCCCCTCTGTTTCTCGTGCTCTGTTTCAGCCCCTCTGTTTCTCGCCCTCTGTTTCTGCCCCTCTATTTCTCGCAGTCTGTTTCAGCCCCTCTATTTCTCGCCCTCTGTTTCAGCCCCTCTGTTTCAGCCCCACTGTTTCAGCCCCTCTGTTTCAGCCCCTCTATTTCTCGCCCTCTGTTTCAGCCACTCTGTTTCAGCCCCTCTGTTTCAACCCCACTGTTTCAGCCCCTCTGTTTCAGCCCCTCTGTTTCTCGCCCTCTGTTTCAGCCCCTCGGTTTCTCGCCCTCTGTTTCAGCCCCTCTGTTTCTCGCCCTCTGTTTCAGCCCCTCTGTTTCAGCCCCTCTGTTTCAGCCCGTCTGTTTCTCGCCCTCTGTTTCAGCCCCTCTGCTTCTCGCCCCCTGTTTCAGCCCCTCTGTTTCAGCCTCTCTGTTTCAGCCCCTCTGTTTCTCGCATCTCTGATTCAGCCCCTCTGTTTCTTGCCCTCTGTTTCAGCCCCTCTGTTTCTCGCCCGCTGTTTCAGCCTCTCTGTTTCTCGCCCTCTGTTTCAGCCCGTCTGTTTCAGCCCCTCTGTTTCAGCCCCTCTGTTTCTCGCCCTCTGTTTCAGACCCTCTGTTTCTCGCACTCTGTGTCAGCCCCTCTGATTCAGCCCCTCTGTTGCAGTCCCTCTGATTCAGCCCCTCTGTTTCAGCCCCTCTATTTCAGCCCCTCTGTTTCAGCCCCTCTGTTTCATCCCATCTGTTTTTCGCCCTCTGTTTCTCACCCTCTGTTTCTCGCCCTCTGTTTCAGCCTCTCTGTTTTTTGCCCTCAGTTTCAGCCCCTCTGTTTCTCGCCCTCTGTTTCTCACCCTCTGTTTCTCGCCCTCTGTTTCAGCCCCTCTGTTTTTTGCCCTCTGTTTCAGCCCGTGTGTTTCAGACCCTCTGTTTCAGCCCCTCTGTTTCTCGCCCTCTGTTTCAGCCCCTCTGTTTCTCGCCCTCTGTTTCAGCCCCTCTGTTTCTCGCCCTCTGTTTCAACCTCTCTGTTTCTCGCCCTCTGTTTCAGCCACTCTGTTTCAGCCCCTCTGTTTCAGCCCCTCTGTTTCTCGCCCTCTGTTTCAGACCCTCTGTTTCTCGCCCTCTGTCTCAGCCCCTCTGTTTCTCGACCTCTGTTTCAGCCCCTCTGATTCAGCCCCTCTGTTTCAGCTCCTCTGATTCAGCCCCTCTGATTCAGCCCCTCTGTTTCAGCCCCTCTGTTTCAGCTCCTCTGATTCAGCCCCTCTGATTCAGCCCTTCTGTTTCAGCCCCTCTGATTCAGACCCTCTGTTTCAACCCCTCTGATTCAGCCCCTCTGTTTCAGCCCCTCTGAATCAGCCCCTCAAATTCAGCCCCTCTGTTTCTCGCCCTCTGTTTCAGCCCCTCAGTTTCTGGCCCTCTGTTTCAGCCCCGCTGATTCAGCCCCTCTGTTTCAGCCCCTCTGAATCAGCCCCTCTGATTCAGCCCCTCTGTTTCAGACCCTCTGTTTCAGCCCCTCTGTTTCAGCCCCTCTATTTCTCGCCCTCTGTTTCAGCCCCTCTGATTCAGACCCTCTGTTTCAACCCCTCTGATTCAGCCCCTCTGATTTAGCCCCTCTGATTCAGCCCCTCTGTTTCTCGCCCTCTGTTCCAGCCCTTCTGTTTCAGCCCCTCTGTTTCTTGCCCTCTGTTTCAGCCCCTCTGTTTAGCGCCCTCTGTTTCAGCCCCTCTGATTCAGCCACTCTGTTTCAGCACCTCTGATTCAGCCCCTCTGATTTAGCCCTCTGATTCAGCCCCTCTGTTTCTCGCCCTCAGTTTCAGCCCCTCTGTTTTTCGCCCTCTTTTTCAGCCCCTCTGTTTCAGCCCGTCTGTTTCAGCCACTCTGTTTCTCGCCCTCTGTTTCAGCCCCTCTGTTTCAGCACCTCTGTTTCAGCCCCTCTGTTTCAGCCACCCTGTTTCAGCCCCTCTGTTTCAGCCCCTCTGTTTCAGCCCCTCTGTTTCACCCCCTCTGTTTCTCGCCCTCTGTTTCAGCCCCTCTGTTTTTCGCCCTCTTTTTCAGCCCCTCTGTTTCAGCCCTCTGTTTCAGCCCCTCTGTTTCTCACCCTCTGTTTCAGCCCCCCTGATTCAGCCCCTCTGTTTCTCGCCCTCTGTTTCAGCCTCTCTGTTTCTCGCCCTCTGTTTCAGCCCCTCTGTTTCAGCACCTCTGTTTCAGCCCCTCTGTTTCAGCCACCCTGTTTCAGCCCCTCTGTTTCAGCCCCTCTGTTTCAGCCCCTCTGTTTCACCCCCTCTGTTTCTCGCCCTCTGTTTCAGCACCTCTGTTTTTCGCCCTCTTTTTCAGCCCCTCTGTTTCAGCCCTCTGTTTCAGCCCCTCTGTTTCAGCCCCTCTGATTCAGCCCCTCTGTTTCTCGCCCTCTGTTTCAGCCCCTCTGTTTCGCGCCCTCTGTTACAGCCCCTCTGTTTCTTGCCCTCTGTTTCAGCCCCTCTGTTTCTCGACCTCTGTTTCAGCCCCTCTGTTTCTCACCCTCTGTTTCAGCCCCTCTGATTCAGCCCCTCTGTTTCTCACCCTCTGTTTCAGCCCCTCTGTTTCTCGCCCTCTGTTTCAGCCCCTCTGTTTCTCGCCCTCTGTTTCAGCCCCTCTGTTTCTCGACCTCTGTTTCAGCCCCTCTGTTTCTCGCCCTCTGTTTCAGCCCCTCTGTTTCTTGCCCTCTGTTTCAGCCCCTCTGTTTCTCGCCCTCTGTTTCAGCCCCTCTGTTTCAGCCGCTCTGTTTCTCGCCCTCTGTTTCTGCCCCTCTGTTTCTCGCCCTCTGTTTCAGCCACTCAGTTTCTCGCCCTCTGTTTCAGCCCCTCTGTTTCTCGCCCTCTGTTTCAGCCACTCTGTTTCAGCCCCTCTGTTTCAGCCCCTCTGTTTCTCGCCCTCTGTTTCAGCCCCTCTGTTTCTCGCCCTCTGTTTCAGCCCCTCTGTTTCAGCCCCTCTGTTTCTCGCCCTCTGTTTCTGCCCCTCTGTTTCTCGCTCTCTGTTACAGCCCCGCTGATTCAGCCCCTCTGTTTCAGCCCCTCTGAAACAGCCCCTCTGATTCAGCCCCTCTGTTTCAGCCCCTCTGTTTCAGCCCCTCTGTTTCAGCCCCTCTGTTTCTCGCCCTCTGTTTCAGCCCGTCTGTTTTTCGCCCTCTGTAACAGCCTCGCTGATTCAGCCCCTCTGTTTCAGCCCCTCTGAATCAGCGCCTCTGATTCAGCCCCTCTGTTTCAGCCCCTCTGTTTCTCGCCCTCTGTTTCAGCCCCTCTGATTCAGCCCCTCTGTTTCAGCCTCTCTGTTTCAGCCCCTCTGTTTCAGCCCCTCTTTTCCAACCACTCTGTTTCTCGCCCTCTGTTTCTCCCCCTCTGTTTCTCGCCCTCTGTTTCAGCCCCTCTGTTTTTCGCCCTCTGTTTCAGCCCCTCTGTTTCTCGCCCTCTGTTTCAGGCTCTCTGTTTCAGCCCGTCTGTTTCAGACCCTCTGTTTCAGCCCCTCTGTTTCTCGCCCTCTGTTTCTTCCCCTCTGTTTCTCGCCCTCTGTTTCAGCCCCTCTGTTTCTCGCCCTCTGTTTCAGCCCCGCTGATTCAGCCCCTCTGTTTCAGCCCCTCTGATTCAGCCTCTCTGTTTCTCGCCCTCTGTTTCAGCCCCTCTGTTTCAGCCCCTCTGTTTCAGCCCCTCTGTTTCAGCCCCTCTGTTTCTCGCCCTCTGTTTCAGCCCCTCTGTTTCAGCCCCTCTGTTTCAGCCCCTCTGTTTCTCGCCCTCTGTTTCAGCCCCTCTGTTTCACCCCCTCTGTTTCTCGCCCTCTGTTTATGCCCCTCTGTTTCTCGCCCTCGGTTTCAGCCCCTCTGTTTCTCGTCCTCTGTTTCTGCAACGCTGATTCAGCCCCTCTGTTTCATCCCCTCTGTTTCAGCCCCTCTGTTTCTCGCCCTCTGTTTCAGCCCCTCTGTTTCTCGCCCTCTGTTTCAGCCCCTCTGTTTCTCGCCCTCTGTTTGAGCCCCTCTGATTCAGCCCCTCTGTTTCAGCCCCTCAGATTCAGCCCCTCTGATTCAGCCCCTCTGATTCAGCCTCTCTGTTTCTCGCCCTCTGTTTCAGCCCCTCTGTTTCAGCCCCTCTGTTTCAGCCCCTCTGTTTCTCACCCTCTGTTTCAGCCCCACTGATTCAGCCCCTCTGATTCAGCCCCTCTGTTTCAGCCCCTCTGTTTCAGTCACTCTGTTTCTCGCCCTCTGTTTCTCGCCCTCTGTTTCAGCCCCTTTGTTTCTCGCCCTCTGTTTCAGCCCCTCTGTTTCTCGCCCTCTGTTTCAGCCCTTCTGTTTCAGCCCCTCTGTTTCTCGAATCTGTTTCAGCCCCTCTGTTTCTCGCCCTCTGTTTCTGCCCCTCTGTTTCAGCCCCTCTGTTTCAGCCCCTCTGTTTCAGCCCCTCTGTTTCTCGCCCTCTGTTTCAGCCCCTCTGTTTCTCGCCCTCTGTTTCAGCCCCTCTGTTTCAGCCCCTCTGTTTCTCGTCCTCTGGTTCAGCCCCTCTGTTTCTCGCCCTCTGTTTCAGCCCCTCTGTTTCTCGCCCTCTGTTTCAGGCTCTCTGTTTCTGCCCGTCTGATTCAGCCCCTCTGTTTCAGCCCCTCTGTTTCTCGACCTGATGTTTCAGCCCCTCTGTTTCAGCCCCTCTGATTCAGCCCCTCTGAATCAGCCCCTCTGTTTCTCGCCCTCTGTTTCAGCCCCTCTGTTTCAGCCCCTCTGTTTCAGCCCCTCTGTTTCAGCCCCTCTGTTTCTCGCCCTCTGTTTCAGCTCGTCTGTTTCTCGCCCTCTGTTTCAGCCCCTCTGTTTCAGCCCCTCTGTTTCTCGCCCTCTGTTTCTGCCCCTCTGTTTCAGCCCCTCAGAATCAGCCCCTCTGATTCAGTGCCTCTGTTTCAGTCCCTCTGTTTCAGCCCCTCTGTTTCAGTCCCTCTGTTCCTCGCCCTCTGTTTCAGCACCTCTGTTTCTCGCCCTCTGTTTCAGCCCCTCTGTTTCTGCCCCTCTGTTTCTCACCCTCTGTTTCAGCCCCTCTGTTTCAGCGCCTCTGTTTCTCGCCCTCTGTTTCTGCCCCTCTGTTTCTCACACTCTGTTTCAGCCCCGCTGATTCAGCTCCTCTGTTTCAGCCCCTCTGAATCAGCCCCTGTGATTCAGCCCCTCTGAATCAGCCCCTCTGAATCAGCCCCTCTGTTTCAGCCCCTCGGTTTCTCGCCCTCTGTTTCAGCCACTCTGTTTCTCGCCCTCAGTTTCAGCCCCGCTGATTCAGCCCCTCTGTTTCAGCCCCTCTGAATCAGCCCCTCTGATTCAGCCCCTCTGTTTCAGCCCCTCTGTTTCAGCCCCTCTGTTTCAGCCCCTCTGTTTCTCGACCTCTGTTTCAGCCCCTCTGTTTCTCGCCCTCTGTTTCAGCTCCTCTGTTTCAGCCCCTCTGTTTCAGGCCCTCTGTTTCTCGCCCTCTGTTTCAGCCCCTCTGTTTCTCGCCCTCTGTTTCAGCCCCTCTGTTTCTCGCCCTCTGTTTCAGCCCCTCTGTTTCAGCCCCTCTGTTTCTCGTCCTCTGTTTCTGCACCGCTGATTCAGCCCCTCTGTTTCATCCACTCAGAATCAGCCCCTCTGATTCAGCCCCTCTGTTTCAGCCCCTCTGTTTCTCGCCCTCTGTTTGATCCCCTCTGATTCACCCACTCTGTTTCAGCCCCTCAGATTCAGCCCCTCTGATTCAGCTCCTCTGATTCAGCCTCTCTGTTTCTCGCCCTCTGTTTCAGCCCCTCTGTTTCAGCCCCTCTGTTTCTCACCCTCCGTTTCAGCCCCACTGATTCAGCCCCTCTGATTCAGCCCCTCTGTTTCCGGCCCCTCTGTTTCCCGCCCCTCTGTTTCAGACCCTCTGTTTCACGCCCCGTGTTTCAGCCACTCTGTTTCTCGCCCTCTGTTTCAGCCCCTCTGTTTCTCGGCCTCTGTTTCAGCCCCTCTGCTTCAGCCCCTCTGTTTCAGCCCCTCTGATTCAGCCCATCTGATTCATTCCCTCAGTTTCTCGCACTCTGTTTCAGCCCCTCGGTTTCAGCCCCTCTGTTTCAGCCCCTCTGTTTCAGACCCTCTGTTTCTCGACCTCTGTTTCAGCCCCTCTGTTTCTCGGCCTCTGTTTCAGCCCCTCTGTTTCAGCCCCTCTGTTTCAGCCCCTCTGTTTCTCGCCCTCTGTTTCAGCCCCTCTGTTTCTCGCCCTCTGTTTCAGCCCCTCTGTTTCTCGCCCTCTGTTTCAGCCACTCTGTTTCAGCCCCTCTGTTTCAGCCCCTCTGTTTCTCGCCCTCTGTTTCAGCCCCTCTGTTTCTCGCCCTCTGTTTCAGCCCCTCTGTTTCTCGCCCTCTGTTTCAGCCCCTCTGTTTCTCGCCCTCTGTTTCAGCCCCTCTGTTTCAGCCCCTCTGTTTCTCGCCCTCTGTTTCAGCCCGTCTGTTTTTCGCCCTCTGTTTCAGCCCCGCTGATTCAGCCCCTCTGTTTCAGCCCCTCTGAATCAGCGCCTCTGATTCAGCCCCTCTGTTTCAGCCCCTCTGTTTCAGCCCCTCTGTTTCAGCCCCTCTGTTTCTCGCCCTCTGTTTCAGCCCCTCTGATTCAGCCCCTCTGTTTCAGCCTCTCTGTTTCAGCCCCTCTGTTTCAGCCCCTCTTTTCCAACCACTCTGTTTCTCGCCCTCTGTTTCTCCCCCTCTGTTTCTCGCCCTCTGTTTCAGCCCCTCTGTTTTTCGCCCTCTGTTTCAGCCCCTCTGTTTCTCGCCCTCTGTTTCAGGCTCTCTGTTTCAGCCCGTCTGTTTCAGCCCCTCTGTTTCAGCCCCTCTGTTTCTCGCCCTCTGTTTCTTCCCCTCTGTTTCTCGCCCTCTGTTTCAGCCCCTCTGTTTCTCGCCCTCTGTTTCAACCCCGCTGATTCAGCCCCTCTGTTTCAGCCACTCAGAATCAGCCCCTCTGATTCAGCCCCTCTGTTTCAGTCCCTCTGATTCAGCCCCTCTGTTTCTCACCCTCTGTTTCAGCCCCTCTGTTTCTGGCCCTCTGTTTCAGCCCCTCTGTTTCAGCCCCTCTGTTTCTCGCCCTCTGTTTCAGCCCCTCTGTTTCACCCCCCCTGTTTCTCGCCCTCTGTTTATGCCCCTCTGTTTCTCGCCCTCGGTTTCAGCCCCTCTGTTTCTCGTCCTCTGTTTCTGCAACGCTGATTCAGCCCCTCTGTTTCATCCACTCAGAATCAGCCCCTCTGATTCAGCCCCTCTGTTTCAGCCCCTCTGTTTCAGCCCCTCTGTTTCTCGCCCTCTGTTTCAGCCCCTCTGTTTCTCGCCCTCTGTTTGAGCCCCTCTGATTCAGCCCCTCTGTTTCAGCCCCTCAGATTCAGCCCCTCTGATTCAGCCCCTCTGATTCAGCCTCTCTGTTTCTCGCCCTCTGTGTCAGCCCCTCTGTTTCAGCCCCTCTGTTTCAGCCCCTCTGTTTCTCACCCTCTGTTTCAGCCCCACTGATTCAGCCCCTCTGATTCAGCCCCTCTGTTTCAGCCCCTCTGTTTCAGTCACTCTGTTTCTCGCCCTCTGTTTCTCGCCCTCTGTTTCAGCCCCTTTGTTTCTCGCCCTCTGTTTCAGCCCCTCTGTTTCTCGCCCTCTGTTTCAGCCCTTCTGTTTCAGCCCCTCTGTTTCTCGCCCTCTGTTTCAGCCCTTCTGTTTCAGCCCCTCTGTTTCTCGCCCTCTGTTTCAGCCCTTCTGTTTCAGCCCCTCTGTTTCTTGCCCTCTGTTTCAGCCCCTCTGTTTCTCGCCCTCTGTTTCAGCCCCTCTGTTTCTCGCCCTCTGTTTCAGCCCCACTGATTCAGCCACTCTGTTTCAACCCCTCTGATTCAGCCCCTCTGATTTAGCCCCTCTGATTCAGCCCCTCTGTTTCTCGCCCTCTGTTTCAGCCCTTCTGTTTCAGCCCCTCTGTTTCTTGCCCTCTGTTTCAGCCCCTCTGTTTCTCGCCCTCTGTTTCAGCCCCTCTGTTTCTCGCCCTCTGTTTCAGCCCCACTGATTCAGCCACTCTGTTTCAGCCCCTCTGATTCAGCCCCTCTGATTTAGCCCTCTGATTCAGACCCTCTGTTTCAACCCCTCTGATTCAGCCCCTCTGATTTAGCCCCTCTGATTCAGCCCCTCTGTTTCTCGCCCTCTGTTTCAGCCCTTCTGTTTCAGCCCCTCTGTTTCTTGCCCTCTGTTTCAGCCCCTCTGTTTCTCGCCCTCTGTTTCAGCCCCACTGATTCAGCCACTCTGTTTCAGCCCCTCTGATTCAGCCCCTCTGATTTAGCCCTCTGATTCAGCCCCTTTGTTTCTCGCTCTCTGTTTCAGCCCCTCTGTTTCAGCCCCTCTGTTTCTCACCCTCTGTTTCTCACCCTCTGTTTCAGCCCCTCTGATTCAGCCCCTCTGATTCAGCCCCACTCATTCAGCCCCTATGTTTCAGCCCCTCTGTTTCTCGGCCTCTGTTTCAGCCCCTCTGTTTCTCGCCCTCTGTTTCAGCCCCTCTGTTTCTCGCCCTCTGCTTCAGCCCCTCTGTTTCTTGCCCTCTGTTTCAGCCACTCTGTTTCTCGCTTTCTGTTTCAGCCTCTCTGTTTCTCGCCCTCTGTTTCAGCCCCTCTGTTTCAGCCCCTCTGTTTCAGCCCCTCTGTTTCTCGCCCTCTGTTTCAGCCCCTCTGTTTCTCGCCCTCTGTTTCAGCCCCTCTGTTTCTCGCCCTCTGTTTCAGCCCCTCTGTTTCTTGCCCTCTGTTTCAGCCCCTCTGTTTCAGCCCCTCTGTTTCAGCCCCTCTGTTTCAGCTCCTCTATTTCAGCCCCTCTGTTTCAGCCCCTCTGTTTCTCGCCATGTTTCAGCCACTCTGTTTCTCGCCCTCTGTTTCAGCCCCTCTGTTTCTCGCCCTCTGTATCAGCCACTTTGTTTCAGCCCCTCTGTTTCAGCCCCTCTGTTTCAGCCCCTCTGTTTCTCGCCCTCTGTTTCTCGCCCTCTGTTTCAGACCCTCTGATTCAGACCCTCTGTTTCAACCCCTCTGATTCAGCCCCACTCATTCAGCCCCTATGTTTCAGCCCCTCTGTTTCTCGCCCTCTGTTTCAGCCCCTCTGTTTTTCGCCCTCTTTTTCAGCCCCTGTGTTTCAGCCCATCTGTTTCAGCCACTCTGTTTCTCGCCCTCTGTTTCAGCCCCTCTGTTTCTCACCCTCTGTTTCAGCCCCTCTGATTCAGCCCCTCTGTTTCTCGCCCTCTGTTTCAGCCCCTCTGTTTCTCACCCTCTGTTTCAGCCCCTCTGTTTCTCGCCCTCTGTTTCAGCCCCACTGTTTCAGCCCCTCTGTTTCAGCCCCTCTGATTCAGCCCCTCTGTTTCTCGCCCTCTGTTTCAGCCCCTCTGTTTCTCGCCCTCTGTTTCAGCCGGTCTGTTTCTCGCCCTCTGTTTCTGAACCTCTGTTTTTCGCCCTCTGTTTCAGCCCCTCAGTTTCTCGCCCTCTGTTTCAGCCCCGCTGATTCAGCCCCTCTGTTTCAGCCCCTCTGAATCAGCCTCTCTGATTCAGCCCGTCTGTTTCAGACCCTCTGTTTCAGCCCCTCTGTTTCTTCCCCTCTGTTTCTCGCCCTCTGTTTCAGCCCCTATGTTTCTCGCCCTCTGTTTCAGCCCCTCTGTTTCTCGCCCTCTGTTTCAGCCCCTATGTTTCTCGCCCTCTGTTTCAGCCCCTCTGTTTCTCCCCCTCTGTTTCAGCCCCTCTGATTCAGACCCTCTGTTTCAACCCCTCTGATTCAGCCCCTCTGATTTAGCCCCTCTGATTCAGCCCCTCTGTTTCTCGCCCTCTGTTTCAGCCCTTCTGTTTCAGCCCCTCTGTTTCTTGCCCTCTGTTTCAGCCCCTCTGTTTCTCGCCCTCTGTTTCAGCCCCACTGATTCAGCCACTCTGTTTCAGCCCCTCTGATTCAGCCCCTCTGATTTAGCCCTCTGATTCAGCCCCTCTGTTTCTCGCTCTCTGTTTCAGCCCCTCTGTTTCAGCCCCTCTGTTTCAGCCCCTCTGTTTCTCACCCTCTGTTTCAGCCCCTCTGATTCAGCCCCTCTCATTCAGCTCCACTCATTCAGCCCCGATGTTTCAGCCCCTCTGTTTCTCGCCCTCTGTTTCAGCCCCTCTGTTTCTCGCCCTTGGTTTCAGCCCCTCTGTTTCTCGCCCTCTGCTTCAGCCCCTCTGTTTCTTGCCCTCTGTTTCAGCCACTCTGTTTCTCGCCCTCTGTTTCAGCCCCTCTGTTTCAGCCCCTCTGTTTCTCCCCCTCTGTTTCAGCCCCTCTGTTTCTCACCCTCTGTTTCAGCCCCTCTGTTTCTCGCCCTCTGTTTCAGCCCCTCTGTTTCTTGCCCTCTGTTTCAGCCCCTCTGTTTCAGCCCCTCTGTTTCAGCCCCTCTGTTTCAGCTCCTCTATTTCAGCCCGTCTGTTTCAGCCCCTCTGTTTCTCGCCATGTTTCAGCCACTCTGTTTCTCGCCCTCTGTTTCTTGCCCACTGTATCAGCCACTTTGTTTCAGCCCCTCTGTTTCAGCCCCTCTGTTTCAGCCCCTCTGTTTCTCGCCCTCTGTTTCTCGCCCTCTGTTTCAGACCCTCTGATTCAGACCCTCTGTTTCAACCCCTCTGATTCAGCCCCTCTGATTCAGCCCCACTCCTTCAGCCCCTATGTTTCAGCCCCTCTGTTTCTCGCCCTCTGTTTCAGCCCCTCTGTTTCTCGCCCTCTGTTTCAGCCCCTCTGTTTCTCGCCCTCTGTTTCAGCCCCTCTGTTTCTCGCCCTCTGTTTCAGCCCCTCTGTTTCTTGCCCTCTGTTTCAGCCACTCTGTTTCTCGCCCTCTGTTTCAGCCTCTCTGTTTCTCGCCCTCTGTTTCAGCCCATCTGTTTCAGCCCCTCTGTTTCAGCCCCTCTGTTTCTCGCCCTCTGTTTCAGCCCCTCTGTTTCTCGCCCTCTGTTTCAGCCCCTCTGTTTCTCGCCCTCTGTTTCAGCCCCTCTGTTTCAGCCCCTCTGTTTCTCGCCCTCTGTTTCAGCCCCTCTGTTTCAGCCCCTCTGTTTCTCGCCCTCTGTTTCAGCCTTTCTGTTTCTCGCCCTCTGTTTCAGCCCCTCTGATTCAGCCCCTCTGTTTCTCGTGCTCTGTTTCAGCCCCTCTGTTTCTCGCCCTCTGTTTCTGCCCCTCTATTTCTCGCAGTCTGTTTCAGCCCCTCTATTTCTCGCCCTCTGTTTCAGCCCCTCTGTTTCAGCCCCACTGTTTCAGCCCCTCTGTTTCAGCCCCTCTATTTCTCGCCCTCTGTTTCAGCCCCTCTGTTTCAGCCCCTCTGTTTCAACCCCACTGTTTCAGCCCCTCTGTTTCAGCCCCTCTGTTTCTCGCCCTCTGTTTCAGCCCCTCGGTTTCTCGCCCTCTGTTTCAGCCCCTCTGTTTCTCGCCCTCTGTTTCAGCCCCTCTGTTTCAGCCCCTCTGTTTCAGCCCGTCTGTTTCTCGCCCTCTGTTTCAGCCCCTCTGCTTCTCGCCCCCTGTTTCAGCCCCTCTGTTTCAGCCTCTCTGTTTCAGCCCCTCTGTTTCTCGCATCTCTGATTCAGCCCCTCTGTTTCTTGCCCTCTGTTTCAGCCCCTCTGTTTCTCGCCCGCTGTTTCAGCCTCTCTGTTTCTCGCCCTCTGTTTCAGCCCGTCTGTTTCAGCCCCTCTGTTTCAGCCCCTCTGTTTCTCGCCCTCTGTTTCAGACCCTCTGTTTCTCGCACTCTGTGTCAGCCCCTCTGATTCAGCCCCTCTGTTGCAGTCCCTCTGATTCAGCCCCTCTGTTTCAGCCCCTCTATTTCAGCCCCTCTGTTTCAGCCCCTCTGTTTCATCCCATCTGTTTTTCGCCCTCTGTTTCTCACCCTCTGTTTCTCGCCCTCTGTTTCAGCCTCTCTGTTTTTTGCCCTCAGTTTCAGCCCCTCTGTTTCTCGCCCTCTGTTTCTCACCCTCTGTTTCTCGCCCTCTGTTTCAGCCCCTCTGTTTTTTGCCCTCTGTTTCAGCCCGTGTGTTTCAGACCCTCTGTTTCAGCCCCTCTGTTTCTCGCCCTCTGTTTCAGCCCCTCTGTTTCTCGCCCTCTGTTTCAGCCCCTCTGTTTCTCGCCCTCTGTTTCAACCTCTCTGTTTCTCGCCCTCTGTTTCAGCCACTCTGTTTCAGCCCCTCTGTTTCAGCCCCTCTGTTTCTCGCCCTCTGTTTCAGACCCTCTGTTTCTCGCCCTCTGTCTCAGCCCCTCTGTTTCTCGACCTCTGTTTCAGCCCCTCTGATTCAGCCCCTCTGTTTCAGCTCCTCTGATTCAGCCCCTCTGATTCAGCCCCTCTGTTTCAGCCCCTCTGTTTCAGCTCCTCTGATTCAGGCCCTCTGATTCAGCCCCTCTGTTTCAGCCCCTCTGATTCAGACCCTCTGTTTCAACCCCTCTGATTCAGCCCCTCTGTTTCAGCCCCTCTGAATCAGCCCCTCAAATTCAGCCCCTCTGTTTCTCGCCCTCTGTTTCAGCCCCTCAGTTTCTGGCCCTCTGTTTCAGCCCCGCTGATTCAGCCCCTCTGTTTCAGCCCCTCTGAATCAGCCCCTCTGATTCAGCCCCACTGTTTCAGACCCTCTGTTTCAGCCCCTCTGTTTCAGCCCCTCTATTTCTCGCCCTCTGTTTCAGCCCCTCTGATTCAGACCCTCTGTTTCAACCCCTCTGATTCAGCCCCTCTGATTTAGCCCCTCTGATTCAGCCCCTCTGTTTCTCGCCCTCTGTTCCAGCCCTTCTGTTTCAGCCCCTCTGTTTCTTGCCCTCTGTTTCAGCCCCTCTGTTTAGCGCCCTCTGTTTCAGCCCCTCTGATTCAGCCACTCTGTTTCAGCCCCTCTGATTCAGCCCCTCTGATTTAGCCCTCTGATTCAGCCCCTCTGTTTCTCGCCCTCAGTTTCAGCCCCTCTGTTTTTCGCCCTCTTTTTCAGCCCCTCTGTTTCAGCCCGTCTGTTTCAGCCACTCTGTTTCTCGCCCTCTGTTTCAGCCCCTCTGTTTCAGCACCTCTGTTTCAGCCCCTCTGTTTCAGCCACCCTGTTTCAGCCCCTCTGTTTCAGCCCCTCTGTTTCAGCCCCTCTGTTTCACCCCCTCTGTTTCTCGCCCTCTGTTTCAGCCCCTCTGTTTTTCGCCCTCTTTTTCAGCCCCTCTGTTTCAGCACTCTGTTTCAGCCCCTCTGTTTCTCACCCTCTGTTTCAGCCCCCCTGATTCAGCCCCTCTGTTTCTCGCCCTCTGTTTCAGCCTCTCTGTTTCTCGCCCTCTGTTTCAGCCCCTCTGTTTCAGCACCTCTGTTTCAGCCCCTCTGTTTCAGCCACCCTGTTTCAGCCCCTCTGTTTCAGCCCCTCTGTTTCAGCCCCTCTGTTTCACCCCCTCTGTTTCTCGCCCTCTGTTTCAGCACCTCTGTTTTTCGCCCTCTTTTTCAGCCCCTCTGTTTCAGCCCTCTGTTTCAGCCCTCTGTTTCAGCCCCTCTGATTCAGCCCCTCTGTTTCTCGCCCTCTGTTTCAGCCCCTCTGTTTCGCGCCCTCTGTTACAGCCCCTCTGTTTCTTGCCCTCTGTTTCAGCCCCTCTGTTTCTCGACCTCTGTTTCAGCCCCTCTGTTTCTCACCCTCTGTTTCAGACCCTCTGATTCAGCCCCTCTGTTTCTCACCCTCTGTTTCAGCCCCTCTGTTTCTCGCCCTCTGTTTCAGCCCCTCTGTTTCTCGCCCTCTGTTTCAGCCCCTCTGTTTCTCGACCTCTGTTTCAGCCCCTCTGTTTCTCGCCCTCTGTTTCAGCCCCTCTGTTTCTTGCCCTCTGTTTCAGCCCCTCTGTTTCTCGCCCTCTGTTTCAGCCCCTCTGTTTCAGCCGCTCTGTTTCTCGCCCTCTGTTTCTGCCCCTCTGTTTCTCGCCCTCTGTTTCAGCCACTCAGTTTCTCGCCCTCTGTTTCAGCCCCTCTGTTTCTCGCCCTCTGTTTCAGCCACTCTGTTTCAGCCCCTCTGTTTCAGCCCCTCTGTTTCTCGCCCTCTGTTTCAGCCCCTCTGTTTCTCGCCCTCTGTTTCAGCCCCTCTGTTTCAGCCCCTCTGTTTCTCGCCCTCTGTTTCTGCCCCTCTGTTTCTCGCACTCTGTTACAGCCCCGCTGATTCAGCCCCTCTGTTTCAGCCCCTCTGAAACAGCCCCTCTGATTCAGCCCCTCTGTTTCAGCCCCTCTGTTTCAGCCCCTCTGTTTCAGCCCCTCTGTTTCTCGCCCTCTGTTTCAGCCCGTCTGTTTTTCGCCCTCTGTAACAGCCTCGCTGATTCAGCCCCTCTGTTTCAGCCCCTCTGAATCAGCGCCTCTGATTCAGCCCCTCTGTTTCAGCCCCTCTGTTTCAGCCCCTCTGTTTCAGCCCCTCTGTTTCTCGCCCTCTGTTTCAGCCCCTCTGATTCAGCCCCTCTGTTTCAGCCTCTCTGTTTCAGCCCCTCTGTTTCAGCCCCTCTTTTCCAACCACTCTGTTTCTCGCCCTCTGTTTCTCCCCCTCAGTTTCTCGCCCTCTGTTTCAGCCCCTCTGTTTTTCGCCCTCTGTTTCAGCCCCTCTGTTTCTCGCCCTCTGTTTCAGGCTCTCTGTTTCAGCCCGTCTGTTTCAGACCCTCTGTTTCAGCCCCTCTGTTTCTCGCCCTCTGTTTCTTCCCCTCTGTTTCTCGCCCTCTGTTTCAGCCCCTCTGTTTCTCGCCCTCTGTTTCAGCCCCGCTGATTCAGCCCCTCTGTTTCAGCCACTCAGAATCAGCCCCTCTGATTCAGCCCCTCTGTTTCAGTCCCTCTGATTCAGCCCCTCTGTTTCTCACCCTCTGTTTCAGCCCCTCTGTTTCTGGCCCTCTGTTTCAGCCCCTCTGTTTCAGCCCCTCTGTTTCTCGCCCTCTGTTTCAGCCCCTCTGTTTCACCCCCTCTGTTTCTCGCCCTCTGTTTATGCCCCTCTGTTTCTCGCCCTCGGTTTCAGCCCCTCTGTTTCTCGTCCTCTGTTTCTGCAACGCTGATTCAGCCCCTCTGTTTCATCCCCTCTGTTTCAGCCCCTCTGTTTCTCGCCCTCTGTTTCAGCCCCTCTGTTTCTCGCCCTCTGTTTCAGCCCCTCTGTTTCTCGCCCTCTGTTTGAGCCCCTCTGATTCAGCCCCTCTGTTTCAGCCCCTCAGATTCAGCCCCTCTGATTCAGCCCCTCTGATTCAGCCTCTCTGTTTCTCGCCCTCTGTTTCAGCCCCTCTGTTTCAGCCCCTCTGTTTCAGCCCCTCTGTTTCTCACCCTCTGTTTCAGCCCCACTGATTCAGCCCCTCTGATTCAGCCCCTCTGTTTCAGCCCCTCTGTTTCAGTCACTCTGTTTCTCGCCCTCTGTTTCTCGCCCTCTGTTTCAGCCCCTTTGTTTCTCGCACTCTGTTTCAGCCCCTATGTTTCTCGCCCTCTGTTTCAGCCCTTCTGTTTCAGCCCCTCTGTTTCTCGAATCTGTTTCAGCCCCTCTGTTTCTCGCCCTCTGTTTCTGCCCCTCTGTTTCAGCCCCTCTGTTTCAGCCCCTCTGTTTCAGCCCCTCTGTTTCTCGCCCTCTGTTTCAGCCCCTCTGTTTCTCGCCCTCTGTTTCAGCCCCTCTGTTTCAGCCCCTCTGTTTCTCGTCCTCTGGTTCAGCCCCTCTGTTTCTCGCCCTCTGTTTCAGCCCCTCTGTTTCTCGCCCTCTGTTTCAGGCTCTCTGTTTCTGCCCGTCTGATTCAGCCCCTCTGTTTCAGCCCCTCTGTTTCTCGACCTGATGTTTCAGCCCCTCTGTTTCAGCCCCTCTGATTCAGCCCCTCTGAATCAGCCCCTCTGTTTCTCGCCCTCTGTTTCAGCCCCTCTGTTTCAGCCCCTCTGTTTCAGCCCCTCTGTTTCAGCCCCTCTGTTTCTCGCCCTCTGTTTCAGCTCGTCTGTTTCTCACCCTCTGTTTCAGCCCCTCTGTTTCAGCCCCTCTGTTTCTCGCCCTCTGTTTCTGCCCCTCTGTTTCAGCCCCTCAGAATCAGCCCCTCTGATTCAGTGCCTCTGTTTCAGTCCCTCTGTTTCAGCCCCTCTGTTTCAGTCCCTCTGTTCCTCGCCCTCTGTTTCAGCACCTCTGTTTCTCGCCCTCTGTTTCAGCCCCTCTGTTTCTGCCCCTCTGTTTCTCACCCTCTGTTTCAGCCCCTCTGTTTCAGCGCCTCTGTTTCTCGCCCTCTGTTTCTGCCCCTCTGTTTCTCACACTCTGTTTCAGCCCCGCTGATTCAGCTCCTCTGTTTCAGCCCCTCTGAATCAGCCCCTGTGATTCAGCCCCTCTGAATCAGCCCCTCTGAATCAGCCCCTCTGTTTCAGCCCCTCGGTTTCTCGCCCTCTGTTTCAGCCACTCTGTTTCTCGCCCTCAGTTTCAGCCCCGCTGATTCAGCCCCTCTGTTTCAGCCCCTCTGAATCAGCCCCTCTGATTCAGCCCCTCTGTTTCAGCCCCTCTGTTTCAGCCCCTCTGTTTCAGCCCCTCTGTTTCTCGACCTCTGTTTCAGCCCCTCTGTTTCTCGCCCTCTGTTTCAGCTCCTCTGTTTCAGCCCCTCTGTTTCAGGCCCTCTGTTTCTCGCCCTCTGTTTCAGCCCCTCTGTTTCTCGCCCTCTGTTTCAGCCCCTCTGTTTCTCGCCCTCTGTTTCAGCCCCTCTGTTTCAGCCCCTCTGTTTCTCGTCCTCTGTTTCTGCACCGCTGATTCAGCCCCTCTGTTTCATCCACTCAGAATCAGCCCCTCTGATTCAGCCCCTCTGTTTCAGCCCCTCTGTTTCTCGCCCTCTGTTTGATCCCCTCTGATTCACCCACTCTGTTTCAGCCCCTCAGATTCAGCCCCTCTGATTCAGCTCCTCTGATTCAGCCTCTCTGTTTCTCGCCCTCTGTTTCAGCCCCTCTGTTTCAGCCCCTCTGTTTCTCACCCTCCGTTTCAGCCCCACTGATTCAGCCCCTCTGATTCAGCCCCTCTGTTTCCGGCCCCTCTGTTTCCCGCCCCTCTGTTTCAGACCCTCTGTTTCACGCCCCGTGTTTCAGCCACTCTGTTTCTCGCCCTCTGTTTCAGCCCCTCTGTTTCTCGGCCTCTGTTTCAGCCCCTCTGCTTCAGCCCCTCTGTTTCAGCCCCTCTGATTCAGCCCATCTGATTCATTCCCTCAGTTTCTCGCACTCTGTTTCAGCCCCTCGGTTTCAGCCCCTCTGTTTCAGCCCCTCTGTTTCAGACCCTCTGTTTCTCGACCTCTGTTTCAGCCCCTCTGTTTCTCGGCCTCTGTTTCAGCCCCTCTGTTTCAGCCCCTCTGTTTCAGCCCCTCTGTTTCTCGCCCTCTGTTTCAGCCCCTCTGTTTCTCGCCCTCTGTTTCAGCCCCTCTGTTTCTCGCCCTCTGTTTCAGCCACTCTGTTTCAGCCCCTCTGTTTCAGCCCCTCTGTTTCTCGCCCTCTGTTTCAGCCCCTCTGTTTCTCGCCCTCTGTTTCAGCCCCTCTGTTTCTCGCCCTCTGTTTCAGCCCCTCTGTTTCTCGCACTCTGTTTCAGCCCCTCTGTTTCAGCCCCTCTGTTTCTCGCCCTCTGTTTCAGCCCGTCTGTTTTTCGACCTCTGTTTCAGCCCCGCTGATTCAGCCCCTCTGTTTCAGCCCCTCTGAATCAGCGCCTCTGATTCAGCCCCTCTGTTTCAGCCCCTCTGTTTCAGCCCCTCTGTTTCTCGCCCTCTGTTTCAGCCCCTCTGATTCAGCCCCTCTGTTTCAGCCTCTCTGTTTCAGCCCCTCTGTTTCAGCCCCTCTTTTCCAACCACTCTGTTTCTCGCCCTCTGTTTCTCCCCCTCTGTTTCTCGCCCTCTGTTTCAGCCCCTCTGTTTTTCGCCCTCTGTTTCAGCCCCTCTGTTTCTCGCCCTCTGTTTCAGGCTCTCTGTTTCAGCCCGTCTGTTTCAGCCCCTCTGTTTCAGCCCCTCTGTTTCTCGCCCTCTGTTTCTTCCCCTCTGTTTCTCGCCCTCTGTTTCAGCCCCTCTGTTTCTCGCCCTCTGTTTCAACCCCGCTGATTCAGCCCCTCTGTTTCAGCCACTCAGAATCAGCCCCTCTGATTCAGCCCCTCTGTTTCAGTCCCTCTGATTCAGCCCCTCTGTTTCTCACCCTCTGTTTCAGCCCCTCTGTTTCTGGCCCTCTGTTTCAGCCCCTCTGTTTCAGCCTCTCTGTTTCTCGCCCTCTGTTTCAGCCCCTCTGTTTCACCCCCCCTGTTTCTCGCCCTCTGTTTATGCCCCTCTGTTTCTCGCCCTCGGTTTCAGCCCCTCTGTTCCTCGTCCTCTGTTTCTGCAACGCTGATTCAGCCCCTCTGTTTCATCCACTCAGAATCAGCCCCTCTGATTCAGCCCCTCTGTTTCAGCCCCTCTGTTTCAGCCCCTCTGTTTCTCGCCCTCTGTTTCAGCCCCTCTGTTTCTCGCCCTCTGTTTGAGCCCCTCTGATTCAGCCCCTCTGTTTCAGCCCCTCAGATTCAGCCCCTCTGATTCAGCCCCTCTGATTCAGCCTCTCTGTTTCTCGCCCTCTGTGTCAGCCCCTCTGTTTCAGCCCCTCTGTTTCAGCCCCTCTGTTTCTCACCCTCTGTTTCAGCCCCACTGATTCAGCCCCTCTGATTCAGCCCCTCTGTTTCAGCCCCTCTGTTTCAGTCACTCTGTTTCTCGCCCTCTGTTTCTCGCCCTCTGTTTCAGCCCCTTTGTTTCTCGCCCTCTGTTTCAGCCCCTCTGTTTCTCGCCCTCTGTTTCAGCCCTTCTGTTTCAGCCCCTCTGTTTCTCGCCCTCTGTTTCAGCCCCTCTGTTTCTCGCCCTCTGTTTCTGCCCCTCTGTTTCAGCCCCTCTGTTTCAGCCCCTCTGTTTCAGCCCCTCTGTTTCTCGCCCTCTGTTTCAGCCCCTCTGTTTCTCGCCCTCTGTTTCAGCCCCTCTGTTTCAGCCCCTCTGTTTCTCGTCCTCTGGTTCAGCCCCTCTTTTTCTCGCCCTCTGTTTCAGCCCCTCTGTTTCTCGCCCTCTGTTTCAGGCTCTCTGTTTCTGCCCGTCTGATTCAGCCCCTCTGTTTCAGCCCCTCTGTTTCTCGACCTGATGTTTCAGCCCCTCTGTTTCAGCCCCTCTGATTCAGCCCCTCTGAATCAGCCCCTCTGTTTCTCGCCCTCTGTTTCAGCCCCTCTGTTTCAGCCCCTCTGTTTCAGCCCCTCTGTTTCAGCCCCTCTGTTTCTCGCCCTCTGTTTCAGCTCGTCTGTTTCTCGCCCTCTGTTTCAGCCCCTCTGTTTCAGCCCCTCTGTTTCTCGCCCTCTGTTTCTGCCCCTCTGTTTCAGCTTCTCAGAATCAGCCCCTCTGATTCAGTGCCTCTGTTTCAGTCCCTCTGTTTCAGCCCCTCTGTTTCAGTCCCTCTGTTCCTCGCCCTCTGTTTCAGCACCTCTGTTTCTCGCCCTCTGTTTCAGCCCCTCTGTTTCTGCCCCTCTGTTTCTCACCCTCTGTTTCAGCCCCTCTGTTTCAGCGCCTCTGTTTCTCGCCCTCTGTTTCTGCCCCTCTGTTTCTCACACTCTGTTTCAGCCCCGCTGATTCAGCTCCTCTGTTTCAGCCCCTCTGAATCAGCCCCTGTGATTCAGCCCCTCTGAATCAGCCCCTCTGAATCAGCCCCTCAGTTTCAGCCCCTCGGTTTCTCGCCCTCTGTTTCAGCCACTCTGTTTCTCGCCCTCAGTTTCAGCCCCGCTGATTCAGCCCCTCTGTTTCAGCCCCTCTGAATCAGCCCCTCTGATTCAGCCCCTCTGTTTCAGCCCCTCTGTTTCAGCCCCTCTGTTTCAGCCCCTCTGTTTCTCGACCTCTGTTTCAGCCCCTCTGTTTCTCGCCCTCTGTTTCAGCTCCTCTGTTTCAGCCCCTCTGTTTCAGGCCCTCTGTTTCTCGCCCTCTGTTTCAGCCCCTCTGTTTCTCGCCCTCTGTTTCAGCCCCTCTGTTTCTCGCCCTCTGTTTCAGCCCCTCTGTTTCAGCCCCTCTGTTTCTCGTCCTCTGTTTCTGCACCGCTGATTCAGCCCCTCTGTTTCATCCACTCAGAATCAGCCCCTCTGATTCAGCCCCTCTGTTTCAGCCCCTCTGTTTCAGCCCCTCTGTTTCTCGCCCTCTGTTTCAGCCCCTCTGTTTCTCGCCCTCTGTTTGATCCCCGCTGATTCAGCCCCTCTGTTTCAGCCCCTCAGATTCAGCCCCTCTGATTCAGCCCCTCTGATTCAGCCTCTCTGTTTCTCGCCCTCTGTTTCAGCCCCTCTGTTTCAGCCCCTCTGTTTCTCACCCTCCGTTTCAGCCCCACTGATTCAGCCCCTCTGATTCAGCCCCTCTGTTTCCGGCCCCTCTGTTTCCCGCCCCTCTGTTTCAGACCCTCTGTTTCACGCCCCGTGTTTCAGCCACTCTGTTTCTCGCCCTCTGTTTCAGCCCCTCTGTTTCTCGGCCTCTGTTTCAGCCCCTCTGCTTCAGCCCCTCTGTTTCAGCCCCTCTGATTCAGCCCATCTGATTCATCCCCTCAGTTTCTCGCACTCTGTTTCAGCCCCTCGGTTTCAGCCCCTCTGTTTCAGCCCCTCTGTTTCAGACCCTCTGTTTCTCGACCTCTGTTTCAGCCCCTCTGTTTCTCGGCCTCTGTTTCAGCCCCTCTGTTTCAGCCCCTCTGTTTCAGCCCCTCTGTTTCTCGCCCTCTGTTTCAGCCCCTCTGTTTCTCGCCCTCTGTTTCAGCCCCTCTGTTTCTCGCCCTCTGTTTCAGCCACTCTGTTTCAGCCCCTCTGTTTCAGCCCCTCTGTTTCTCGCCCTCTGTTTCAGCCCCTCTGTTTCTCGCCCTCTGTTTCAGCCCCTCTGTTTCAGCCCCTCTGTTTCTCGCCCTCTGTTTCTGCCCCTCTGTTTCTCGCACTCTGTTACAGCCCCGCTGATTCAGCCCCTCTGTTTCAGCCCCTCTGAAACAGCCCCTCTGATTCAGCCCCTCTGTTTCAGCCCCTCTGTTTCAGCCCCTCTGTTTCAGCCCCTCTGTTTCTCGCCCTCTGTTTCAGCCCGTCTGTTTTTCGCACTCTGTTTCAGCCCCGCTGATTCAGCCCCTCTGTTTCAGCCCCTCTGAATCAGCGCCTCTGATTCAGCCCCTCTGTTTCAGCCCCTCTGTTTCAGCCCCTCTGTTTCAGCCCCTCTGTTTCTCGCCCTCTGTTTCAGCCCCTCTGATTCAGCCCCTCTGTTTCAGCCCCTCTGTTTCAGCCCCTCTGTTTCAGCCCCTCTTTTCCAACCACTCTGTTTCTCGCCCTCTGTTTCTCCCCCTCTGTTTCTCGCCCTCTGTTTCAGCCCCTCTGTTTTTCGCCCTCTGTTTCAGCCCCTCTGTTTCTCGCCCTCTGTTTCAGGCTCTCTGTTTCAGCCCGTCTGTTTCAGCCCCTCTGTTTCAGCCCCTCTGTTTCTCGCCCTCTGTTTCAGCCCCTCTGTTTCAGCCCCTCTGATTCAGCCCCTCTGAATCAACCCCTCTGTTTCTCGCCCTCTGTTTCAGCCCCTCCCTTTCAGCCCCTCTGTTTCAGCCCCTCTGTTTCAGCCCCACTGTTTCTCGCCCTCTGTTTCAGCTCCTCTGTTACTCGCCCTCTGTTTCAGCCCCTCTGTTTCAGCCCCTCTGTTTCTCGCCCTCTGTTTCTGCCCCTCTGTTTCTCGCCCTGTGTTTCAGCCCCTCTGTTTCTCGCCCACTGTTTCAGCCCCTCTGATTCAGCCCCTCTGTTTCTCGCCCTCTGTTTCAGCCCCTCTGTTTCACACCCTCTGTTTCTCGCCCTCTGTTTCTGCCCCTCTGTTTCTCGCCCTCTGTTTCTGCCCCGCTGATTCAGCCCCTCTGTTTCATCCACTCAGAAACATCCCCTCTGATTCAGCCCCTCTGTTTCAGACCCTCTGTCTCTCGCCCTCTGTTTCAGCCCCTCTGTTTCTCGTCCTCTGTTTGAGCCCCTCTGATTCAGCCCCTCTGTTTCAGCCCCTCAGATTCAGCCCCTCTGATTCAGCCCCTCTGTTTCAGCCCCTCTGTTTCAGCCCCTCTGTTTCTCACCTCTGTTTCAGCCCCACTGATTCAGCCCCTCTGATTCAGCCCCTCTGATTCAGCCCCTCTGATTCAGCCCCTCTGATTCAGCCCCTCTGATTCAGCCCCTGTTTCAGCCCCTCTGTTTCTCGCCCTCTGTTTCAGCCCGTCTGTTTCAGACCTTCTGTTTCACGCCCCGTGTTTCAGCCCCTCTGTTTCTCGCCCTCTGTTTCAGCCCCTCTGTTTCTCGACCTCTGTTTCAGCCCCTCTGTTTCAGCCCCTCTGTTTCAGCCCCTCTGTTTCTCGCCCTCTGTTTCAGCCCCTCTGTTTCTCGCCCTCTGTTTCAGCCCCTCTGTTTCAGCCCCTCTGTTTCTCGCGCTCTGTTTCTGCCCCTCTGTTTCTCGCACTCTGTTTCAGCCCCGCTGATTCAGCTCCTCTGTTTCAGCCCCTCTGAATCAGCCCCTCTGATTCACCCCCTCTGATTCAGCCCCTCTGTTTCAGCCCCTCTGTTTCAGCCCCTCTGTTTCAGCCCCTCTGTTTCAGGCCCTCTGTTTCTCGCCCTCTGTTTCAGCCCCTCTGTTTCTCGCCCTCTGTTTCAGCCCCTCTGTTTCTCGCCCTCTGTTTCAGCCCCTCTGTTTCAGCGCCTCTGTTTCTCGCCCTCTGTTTTAGCCCCTCTGTTTCTCGTCCCCTGTTTCTGCACCACTGATTCAGCCCCTCTGTTTCATCCACTCAGAATCAACCCCTCTGATTCAGCCCCTCTGTTTCAGCCCCTCTGTTTCAGCCCCTCTGTTTCTCGCCCTCTGTTTCAGCCCCTCTGTTTCTCGCCCTCTGTTTGAGCCCCTATGATTCAGCCCCTCTGTTTCAGCCCCTCAGATTCAGCCCCTCTGATTCAGCCCCTCTGATTCAGCATCTCTGTTTCTCGCCCTCTGTTTCATCCCCTCTGTTTCAGCCCCTCTGTTTCAGCCCCTCTGTTTCTCACCCTCCGTTTCAGCCCCACTGATTCAGCCCCTCTGATTCAGCCCCTCTGTTTCCGGCCCCTCTGTTTCCCGCCCCTCTGTTTCAGACCCTCTGTTACACGCCCCGTGTTTCAGCCCCTCTGTTTCTCGCCCTCTGTTTCAGCCCCTCTGTTTCTCGCCCTCTGTTTCAGCCCCTCTGCTTCAGCCCCTCCGTTTCAGCCCCTCTGATTCAGCCTCTCTGATTCAGCCCCTCAGTTTCTCGCCCTCTGTTTCAGCCCCTCGGTTTCAGCCCCTCTGTTTCAGCCCCTCTGTTTCTCGACCTCTGTTTCAGCTCCTCTGTTTCTCGGCCTCTGTTTCAGCCCCTCTGTTTCAGCCCCTCTGTTTCAGCCCCTCTGTTTCTCGCCCTCTGTTTCAGCCCCTCTGTTTCTCGCCCTCTGTTTCAGCCCCTCTGTTTCTCGCCCTCTGTTTCAGCCACTCTGTTTCAGCCCCTCTGTTTCAGCCCCTCTGTTTCTCGCCCTCTGTTTCAGCCCCTCTGTTTCTCGCCCTCTGTTTCAGCCCCTCTGTTTCAGCCCCTCTGTTTCTCGCCCTCTGTTTCTGCCCCGCTGATTCGGCCCCTCTGTTTCAGCCCCTCTGAAACAGCCCCTCTGATTCAGCCCCTCTGTTTCAGCCCCTCTGTTTCAGCCCCTCTGTTTCAGCCCCTCTGTTTCTCGCCCTCTGTTTCAGCCCCTCTGTTTCTCGCCCTCTGTTTCAGCCCCGCTGTTTCAGCCCCTCTGTTTCAGCCCCTCTGAATCAGCCCCTCTGATTCAGCCCCTCTGTTTCAGCCCCTCTGTTTCAGCCCCTCTGTTTCAGCCCCTCTGTTTCTCGCCCTCTGTTTCAGCCCCTCTGATTCAGCCCCTCAGTTTCAGCCCCTCTGTTTCAGCCCCTCTGTTTCAGCCCCTCTGTTCCAACCACTCTGATTCTCGCCCTCTGTTTCTCACCCTCTGTTTCTCGCCCTCTGTTTCAGCCCCTCTGTTTTTCGCCCTCTGTTTCAGCCCCTCTGTTTCTCGTCCTCTGTTTCAGGCTCTCTGTTTCAGCCCGTCTGTTTCAGCCCCTCTGTTTCAGCCCCTCTGTTTCTCGCCCTCTGTTTCAGCCCCTCTGTTTCAGCCCCTCTGTTTCTCGCCCTCTGTTTCAGCCCCTCTGTTTCAGCCCCTCTGTTTCAGCCCCTCTGTTTCTCGCCCTCTGTTTCAGCCCCTCTGTTTCAGCCCCTCTGTTTCTCGCGCTCTGTTTCTGCCCCTCTGTTTCTCGCACTCTGTTTCAGCCCCGCTGATTCAGCTCCTCTGTTTCAGCCCCTCTGAATCAGCCCCTCTGATTCAGCCCCTCTGATTCAGCCCCTCTGTTTCAGCCCCTCTGTTTCAGCCCCTCTGTTTCAGCCCATCGGTTTCTCGCCCTTTTTTTCTGCCACTCTGTTTCTCGCCCTCAGTTTCAGCCCCGCTGATTCAGCCCCTCTGTTTCAGCCCCTCTGAATCAGCCCCTCTGATTCAGCCCCTCAGTTTCAGCCCCTCTGTTTCAGCCCCTCTGTTTCAGCCACTCTGTTTCTCGCCCTCTGTTTCAGCCCCTCTGTTTCTCGCCCTCTGTTTCAGCTCCTCTGTTTCAGCCCCTCTGTTTCAGGCCCTCTGTTTCTCGCCCTCTGTTTCAGCCCCTCTGTTTCTCGCCCTCTGTTTCAGCCCCTCTGTTTCTCGCCCTCTGTTTCAGCCCCTCTGTTTCAGCCCCTCTGTGTCTCGCCCTCTGTTTCAGCCCCTCTGTGTCTCGTCCTCTGTTTCTGCACCGCTGATTCAGCCCCTCTGTTTCATCCACTCAGAATCAGCCCCCTGATTCAGCCCCTCTGTTTCAGCCCCTCTGTTTCAGCTCCTCTGTTTCTCGCCCTCTGTTTCAGCCCCTCTGTTTCTTGCCCTCTGTTTCAGCCCCTCTGTTTCATCCACTCAGAATCAGCCCCTCTGTTTCAGCCCCTCTGTTTCAGCCCCTCTGTTTCAGCTCCTCTGTTTCTCGCCCTCTGTTTCAGCCCCTCTGTTTCTCGCCCTCTGTTTCAGCCCCTCTGTTTCAGCCCCTCTGTTTCTCGCGATCTGTTTCTGCCCCTCTGTTTCTCGCACTCTGTTTCAGCCCCGCTGATTCAGCTCCTCTGTTTCAGCCCCTCTGAATCAGCCCCTCTGATTCAGCCCCTCTGATTCAGCCCCTCTGTTTCAGCCCCTCTGTTTCAGCCCCTCTGTTTCAGCCCATCGGTGTCTCGCCCTTTTTTTCTGCCACTCTGTTTCTCGCCCTCAGTTTCAGCCCCGCTGATTCAGCCCCTCTGTTTCAGCCCCTCTGAATCAGCCCCTCTGATTCAGCCCCTCTGTTTCAGCCCCTCTGTTTCAGCCCCTCTGTTTCTCGCCCTCTGTTTCAGCCCCTCTGTTTCTCGCCCTCTGTTTCAGCTCCTCTGTTTCAGCCCCTCTGTTTCAGGCCCTCTGTTTCTCGCCCTCTGTTTCAGCCCCTCTGTTTCTCGCCCTCTGTTTCAGCCCCTCTGTTTCTCGCCCTCTGTTTCAGCCCCTCTATTTCAGCCCCTCTGTGTCTCGCCCTCTGTTTCAGCCCCTCTGTGTCTCGTCCTCTGTTTCTGCACCGCTGATTCAGCCCCTCTGTTTCATCCACTCAGAATCAGCCCCTCTGATTCAGCCCCTCTGTTTCAGCTCCTCTGTTTCTCGCCCTCTGTTTCAGCCCCTCTGTTTCTCGCCCTCTGTTTGAGCCCCTCTGATTCAGCCCCTCTGTTTCAGCCCCTCAGATTCAGCCCCACTGATTCAGCCCCTCTGATTCAGCCCCTCTGTTTCCGGCCCCTCTGTTTCCCGCCCCTCTGTTTCAGACCCTCTGTTACACGCCCCGTGTTTCAGCCCCTCTGTTTCTCGCCCTCTGTTTCAGCCCCTCTGTTTCTCGCCCTCTGTTTCAGCCCCTCTGCTTCAGCCCCTCTGTTTCAGCCCCTCTGATTCAGCCCCTCTGATTCAGCCCCTCAGTTTCTCGCCCTCTATTTCAGCCACTCGGTTTCAGCCCCTCTGTTTCAGCCCCTCTGTTTCAGCCCCTCTGTTTCTCGACCTCTGTTTCAACCCTCTGTTTCTCGGCCTCTGTTTCAGCCCCTCTGTTTCAGCCCCTCTGTTTCAGCCCCTCTGTTTCTCGCCCTCTGTTTCAGCCCCTCTGTTTCTCGCCCTCTGTTTCAGCCCCTCTGTTTCTCGCCCTCTGTTTCAGCCACTCTGTTTCAGCCCCTCTGTTTCAGCCCCTCTGTTTCTCGCCCTCTGATTTAGCCCCTCTGTTTCTCGCCCTCTGTTTCAGCCCCTCTGTTTCAGCCCCTCTGTTTGAGCCCCTCTGATTCAGCCCCTCTGTTTCAGCCCCTCAGATTCAGCCCCACTGATTCAGCCCCTCTGATTCAGCCCCTCTGTTTCCGGCCCCTCTGTTTCCCGCCCCTCTGTTTCAGACCCTCTGTTACACGCCCCGTGTTTCAGCCCCTCTGTTTCTCGCCCTCTGTTTCAGCCCCTCTGTTTCTCGTCCTCTGTTTCAGCCCCTCTGCTTCAGCCCCTCTGTTTCAGCCCCTCTGATTCAGCCCCTCTGATTCAGCCCCTCAGTTTCTCGCCCTCTATTTCAGCCCCTCGGTTTCAGCCCCTCTGTTTCAGCCCCTCTGTTTCAGCCCCTCTGTTTCTCGACCTCTGTTTCAACCCTCTGTTTCTCGGCCTCTGTTTCAGCCCCTCTGTTTCAGCCCCTCCGTTTCAGCCCCTCTGTTTCTCGCCCTCTGTTTCAGCCCCTCTGTTTCTCGCCCTCTGTTTCAGCCCCTCTGTTTCTCGCCCTCTGTTTCAGCCACTCTGTTTCAGCCCCTCTGTTTCAGCCCCTCTGTTTCTCGCCCTCTGTTTCTGCCCATCTGTTTCTCGCACTCTGTTTCAGCCCCGCTGATTCGGCCCCTCTGTTTCAGCCCCTCTGAAACAGCCCCTCTGATTCAGCTCCTCTGTTTCAGCCCCTCTGTTTCAGCCCCTCTGTTTCAGCCCCTCTGTTTCTCGCCCTCTGTTTCAGCCCCTCTGTTTCTCGCCCTCTGTTTCAGCCCCGCGGATTCAGCCCCTCTGTTTCAGCCCCTCTGAATCAGCCCCTCTGATTCAGCCCCTCTGTTTCAGCCCCTCTGTTTCAGCCCCTCTGTTTCAGACCCTCTGTTTCTCGCCCTCTGTTTCAGCCCCTCTGATTCAGCCCCTCTGTTTCAGCCCCTCTGTTTCAGTCCCTCTGTTTCAGCCCCTCTGTTCCAACCACTCTGATTCTCGCCCTCTGTTTCTCACCCTCTGTTTCTCGCCCTCTGTTTCAGCCCCTCTTTTTTTCGCCCTCTGTTTCAGCCCCTCTGTTTCTCGCCCTCTGTTTCAGGCTCTCTGTTTCAGCCCGTCTGTTTCAGCCCATCTGTTTCAGCCCCTCTGTTTCTCGCCCTCTGTTTCAGCCCCTCTGTTTCAGCCCCTCTGATTCAGCCCCTCTGAATCAGCCCCTCTGTTTCTCGCCCTCTGTTTCAGCCCCTCTGTTTCAGCCCCTCCGTTTCAGCCCCTCTGTTTCAGCCCCACTGTTTCTCGCCCTCTGTTTCAGCCCCTCTGTTTCTCGCCCTCTGTTTCTTCCCCTCTGTTTCTCGCCCTCTGTTTCAGCCCCTCGGTTTCTCGCCCTCTGTTTCAGCCACTCAGAATCAGCCCCTCTGATTCAGCCCCTCTGTTTCAGTCCCTCTTATTCAGCCCCTCTGTTTCTCACCCTCTGTTTCAGCCCCTCTGTTTCTGGCCCTCTGTTTCAGCCCCTCTGTTTCTGCCCCTCTGTTTCTCGCCCTCTGTTTCAGCCCCTCTGTTTCACCCCCTCTGTTTCTCGCCCTCTGTTTCTGCCCCTCTGTTTCTCGCCCTCTGTTTCAGCCCCTCTGTTTCTCGTCCTCTGTTTCTGCACCGCTGATTCAGCCCCTCTGTTTCATCCACTCAGAATCAGCCCCTCTGATTCAGCCCCTCTGTTTCAGCCCCTCTGTTTCAGCCCCTCTGTTTCTCGCCCTCTGTTTCAGCCCCTCTGTTTCTCGCCCTCTGTTTGAGCCCCTCTGATTCAGCCCCTCTGTTTCAGCCCCTCAGATTCAGCCCCTCTGATTCAGCCCCTCTGATTCAGCCTCTCTGTTTCTCGCCCTCTGTTTCAGCCCCTCTGTTTCAGCCCCTCTGTTTCAGCCCCTCTGTTTCTCACCCTCTGTTTCAGCCCCACTGATTCAGCCCCTCTGATTCAGCCCCTCTGTTTCAGCCCCTCTGTTTCAGCCCCTCTGTTTCTCGCCCTCTGTTTCAGCCCCTCTGTTTCTCGCCCTCTGTTTCGGCCCCTCTGTTTCAGCCCCTCTGTTTCTCGTCCTCTGGTTCAGCCCCTCTGTTTCTCGCCCTCTGTTTCAGCCCCTCTGTTTCTCGCCCTCTGTTTCAGGCTCTCTGTTTCTGCCCGTCTGTTTCAGCCCCTCTGTTTCAGCCCCTCTGTTTCTCGCCCTGATGTTTCAGCCCCTCTGTTTCAGCCCCTCTGATTCAGCCCCTCTGAATCAGCCCCTCTGTTTCTCGCCCTCTTTTTCAGCCCCTCTGTTTCAGCCCCTCTGTTTCAGCCCCTCTGTTTCAGCCCCTCTGTTTCTCGCCCTCTGTTTCAGCTCGTCTGTTTCTCGCCCTCTGTTTCAGCCTCTCTGTTTCAGCCCCTCTGTTTCTCGCCCTCTGTTTCTGCCCCTCTGTTTCAGCCCCTCAGAATCAGCCCAACTGATTCAGCCCCTCTGTTTCAGTCCCTCTGTTTCAGCCCCTCTGTTTCAGTCCCTCTGTTTCTCGCCCTCTGTTTCAGCCCCTCTGTTTCTCGCCCTCTGTTTCAGCCCCTCTGTTTCAGCCCCTCTGTTTCTCACCCTCTGTTTCAGCCCCTCTGTTTCAGCCCCACTGATTCAGCCCCTCTGATTCAGCCCCTCTGATTCAGCCCCTCTGATTCAGCCCCTCTGTTTCAGCCCCTCTGTTTCTCGCCCTCTGTTTCAGCCCCTCTGTTTCTCGCCCTCTGTTTCAGCCCCTCTGTTTCAGCCCCTCTGTTTCAGCCCCTCTGTTTCTCGCCCTCTGTTTCTGCCCCACTGTTTCTCGCACTCTGTTTCAGCCCCGCTGATTCAGCTCCTCTGTTTCAGCCCCTCTGAATCAGCCCCTCTGATTCAGCCCCTCTGATTCAGCCCCTCTGTTTCAGCCCCTCTGTTTCAGCCCCTCTGTTTCAGCCCCTCGGTTTCTCGCCCTCTGTTTCAGCCACTCTGTTTCTCGCCCTCAGTTTCAGCCCCGCTGATTCAGCCCCTCTGTTTCAGCCCCTCTGAATCAGCCCCTCTGATTCAGCCCCTCTGTTTCAGCCCCTCTGTTTCAGCCCCTCTGTTTCAGCCCCTCTGTTTCTCGCCCTCTGTTTCAGCCACTCTGTTTCTCGCCCTCTGTTTCAGCTCCTCTGTTTCAGCCCCTCTGTTTCAGGCCCTCTGTTTCTCGCCCTCTGTTTCAGCCCCTCTGTTTCTCGCCCTCTGTTTCAGCCCCTCTGTTTCTCGCCCTCTGTTTCAGCCCCTCTGTTTCAGACCCTCTGTTTCTCGTCCTCTGTTTCTGCACCGCTGATTCAGCCCCTCTGTTTCATCCACTCAGAATCAGCCCCTCTGATTCAGCCCCTCTGTTTCAGCCCCTCTGTTTCAGCCCCTCTGTTTCTCGCCCTCTGTTTCAGCCCCTCTGTTTCTCGTCCTCTGTTTGAGCCCCTCTGATTCAGCCCCTCTGTTTCAGCCCCTCAGATTCAGCCCCTCTGATTCAGCCCCTCTGATTCAGCCTCTCTGTTTCTCGCCCTCTGTTTCAGCCCCTCTGTTTCAGCCCCTCTGTTTCAGCCCCTCTGTTTCTCACCCTCCGTTTCAGCCCCACTGATTCAGCCCCTCTGATTCAGCCCCTCTGTTTCCGGCCCCTCTGTTTGCCGCCCCTCTGTTTCAGACCCTCTGTTTCACGCCCTGTGTTTCAGCCACTCTGTTTCTCGCCCTCTGTTTCAGCCCCTCTGTTTCTCGCCCTCTATTTCAGCCCCTCTGCTTCAGCCCCTCTGTTTCAGCCCCTCTGATTCAGCCCCTCTGATTCAGCCCCTCAGTTTCTCGCCCTCTGTTTCAGCCCCTCGGTTTCAGCCCCTCTGTTTCAGCCCCTCTGTTTCAGCCCCTCTGTTTCTCGACCTCTGTTTCAGCCCCTCTGTTTCTCGGCCTCTGTTTCAGCCCCTCTGTTTCAGCCCCTCTGTTTCTCGCCCTCTGTTTCAGCCCCTCTGTTTCTCGCCCTCTGTTTCAGCCACTCTGTTTCATCCCCTCTGTTTCAGCTCCTCTGTTTCTCGCCCTCTGTTTCAGCCCCTCTGTTTATCGCCCTCTGTTTCAGCCCCTCTGTTTCAGCCCCTCTGTTTCTCGCCCTCTGTTTCTGCCCCTCTGTTTCTCGCACTCTGTTACAGCCCCGCTGATTCAGCCCCGCTGTTTCAGCCCCTCTGATTCAGCCCCTCTGTTTCAGCCCCTCTGTTTCAGCCCCTCTGTTTCAGCCCCTCTGTTTCTCGCCCTCTGTTTCAGCCCGTCTGTTTCTCGCCCTCTGTTTCAGCCCCGCTGATTCAGCCCCTCTGTTTCAGCCCCTCTGAATCAGCCCCTCTGATTCAGCCCCTCTGTTTCAGCCCCTCTGTTTCAGCCCCTCTGTTTCAGCCCCTCTGTTTCTCGCCCTCTGTTTCAGCCCCTCTGATTCAGCCCCTCTGTTTCAGCCCCTCTGTTTCAGCCCCTCTGTTTCAGCCCCTCTGTTCCAACCACTCTGTTTCTAGCCCTCTGTTTCTCACCCTCTGTTTCTCGCCCTCTGTTTCAGCCCCTCTGTTTTTCACCCTCTGTTTCAGCCCCTCTGTTTCTCGCCCTCTGTTTCAGGCTCTCTGTTTCAGCCCGTCTGTTTCAGCCCCTCTGTTTCAGCCCCTCTGTTTCTCGCCCTCTGTTTCAGCCCCTCTGTTTCAGCCCCTCTGATTCAGCCCCTCTGTTTCAGCCCCTCTGTTTCAGCCCCCTGTTTCTCGCCCTCTGTTTCTGCCCCTCTGTTTCTCGCCCTCTGTTTCAGCCCCTCTGTTTCTCGCCCTCTGTTTCACCCCCTCTGTTTTTCGCCCTCTGTTTCAGCCCCTCTGTTTCTCGCCCTCTGTTTCAGCCCCTCTGTTTCAGCCCCTATGTTTCAGCCCCTCTGTTTCAGCCCCACTGTTTCTCGCCCTCTGTTTCAGCTCCTCTGTTACTTGCCCTCTGATTCAGCCCCTCTGTTTCAGCCCCTCTGTTTCTCGCCCTCTGTTTCTGCCCCTCTCTTTCTCGCCCTCTGTTTCAGCCCCTCTGTTTTTCGCCCTCTGTTTCAGCCCCTCTGTTTCTCGCCCTCTGTTTCAGCCCCTCTGTTTCGGCCCCTCTGTTTCAGCCCCTCTGTTTCAGCCCCACTGTTTCTCGCCATCTGTTTCAGCTCCTCTGTTACTCGCCCTCTGATTCAGCCCCTCTGTTTCAGCCCCTCTGTTTCTCGCCCTCTGTTTCTGCCCCTGTGTTTCTCGCCCTCTGTTTCAGCCCCTCTGTTTCTCGCCCTCTGTTTCAGCCCCGCTGATTCAGCCCCTCTGTTTCAGCCACTCAGAATCAGCCCCTCTGTTTCAGCCCCTCTGTTTCAGCCCCACTGTTTCTCGCCCTCTGTTTCAGCCCCTGTGTTTCTCGCCCTCTGTTTCAGCCCCTCTGTTTCTCGCTCTCTGTTTCAGCCCCGCTGATTCAGCCCCTCTGTTTCAGCCACTCAGAATCAGCCCCTCTGATTCAGCCCCTCTGTTTCAGCCCCTCTGTTTCTCGCCCTCTGTTTCTGCCCCTGTGTTTCTCGCCCTCTGTTTCATCCCCTCTGTTTCTGGCCCTCTGTTTCAGCCCCGCTGATTCAGCCCCTCTGTTTCAGCCACTCAGAATCAGTCCCTCTGATTCAGCCCCTCTGTTTCTCACCCTCTGTTTCAGCCCCTCTGTTTCTGGCCCTCTGTTTCAGCCCCTCTGTTTCTCGCCCTCTGTTTCAGCCCCTTTGTTTCTCGCCCTCTGTTTCAGCCCCTCTGTTTCTCGCCCTCTGTTTCAGCCCCTCTGTTTCTCGCCCTCTGTTTCAGCCCCTCTGTTTCTCGCTCTCTGTTTCAGCCCCTCTGATTCTGCCCCTCTGTTTCAGCCCCTCTGATTCAGCCCCTCTGTTTCATCCCCTCTGTTTCAGCCCCTCTGTTTCAGCCCCTCTGTTTCAGCCCCTCTGAATCAGCCCGTCTGTTTCTCGCCCACTGTTTCAGCCCCTTTGTTTCAGCCCCTCTGTTTCAGCCCCACTGTTTCTCGCCCTCTGTTTCAGCTCCTCTGTTTCTCGCCCTCTGTTTCAGCCCCTCTGTTTCAGCCCCTCTGTTTCTCGCCCTCTGTTTCAGCCCCTCTGATTCAGCCCCTCTGTTTCAGTCCCTCTGTTTCAGCCCCAATGTTTCAGTCCCTCTGTTTCTCGCCCTCTGTTTCAGCCCCTCTGTTTCTCGCCCTCTGTTTCAGCCCCTCTGTTTCTCGCCCTCTATTTCAGCCCCTCTGATTCAGCCCCTCTGTTTCAGTCCCTCTGTTTCAGCCCCACTGTTTCAGTCCCTCTGTTTCTCGCCCTCTGTTTCAGCCCCTCTGTTTCTCGCCCTCTGTTTGAGCCCCTCTGATTCAGCCCCTCTGTTTCAGCCCCTCTGTTTCAGCCCCTCTGTTTCAGCCCCTCTGTTTCTCGCCCTCTGTTTGAGCCCCTCTGATTCAGCCCCTCTGTTTCAGCCCCTCAGATTCAGCCCCTCTGATTCAGCCCCTCTGATTCAGCCTCTCTGTTTCTCGCCCTCTGTTTCAGCCCCTCTGTTTCAGCCCCTCTGTTTCAGCTCCTCTGTTTCTCACCCTCTGTTTCAGCCCCACTGATTCAGCCCCTGTGATTCAGCCCCTCTGTTTCAGCCCCTCTGTTTCAGCCCCTCTGTTTCTCGCCCTCTGTTTCAGCCCCTCTGTTTCTCGCCCTCTGTTTCGGCCCCTCTGTTTCAGCCCCTCTGTTTCTCGTCCTCTGGTTCAGCCCCTCTGTTTCTCGCACTCTGTTTTGCCCCTCTGTTTCTCGCCCTCTGTTTCAGGCTCTCTGTTTCTGCCCGTCTGTTTCAGCCCCTCTGTTTCAGCCCCTCTGTTTCTCGCCCTGATGTTTCAGCCCCTCTGTTTCAGCCCCTCTGATTCAGCCCCTCTGAATCAGCCCCTCTGTTTCTCGCCCTCTGTTTCAGCCCCTCTGTTTCAGCCCCTCTGTTTCTCGCCCTCTGTTTCAGCTCGTCTGTTTCTCGCCCTCTGTTTCAGCCCCTCTGTTTCAGCCCCTCTGTTTCTCGCCCTCTGTTTCTGCCCCTCTGTTTCAGCCCCTCAGAATCAGCCCATCTGATTCAGCCCCTCTGTTTCAGTCCCTCTGTTTCAGCCCCTCTGTTTCAGTCCCTCTGTTTCTCGCCCTCTGTTTCAGCCCCTCTGTTTCTCGCCCTCTGTTTCAGCCCCTCTGTTTCAGCCCCTCTGTTTCTCACCCTCTGTTTCAGCCCCTCTGTTTCAGCCCCACTGATTCAGCCCCTCTGATTCAGCCCCTCTGATTCAGCCCCTCTGATTCAGCCCCTCTGTTTCAGCCCCTCTGTTTCAGCCCCTCTGTTTCTCGCCCTCTGTTTCAGCCCCTCTGTTTCTCACCCTCTGTTTCAGCCCCTCTGTTTCTCGCCCTCTGTTTCAGCCCCTCTGTTTCTCGTCCTCTGTTTCAGCCCCTCTGTTTCAGCCCCTCTGTTTCTCGCCCACTGTTTCTGCCCCTCTGTTTCTCGCACTCTGTTTCAGCCCCGCTGATTCAGCTCCTCTGTTTCAGCCCCTCTGAATCAGCCCCTCTGATTCAGCTCCTCTGTTTCAGCCCCTCTGAATCAGCCCCTCTGATTCAGCCCCTCTGATTCAGCCCCTCTGTTTCAGCCCCTCTGTTTCAGCCCCTGTTTCAGCCACTCTGTTTCTCGCCCTCAGTTTCAGGCCCGCTGATTCAGCCCCTCTGTTTCAGCCCCTCTGAATCAGCCCCTCTGATTCAGCCCCTCTGTTTCAGCCCCTCTGTTTCAGCCCCTCTGTTTCAGCCCCTCTGTTTCTCGCCCTCTGTTTCAGCCACTCTGTTTCTCGCCCTCTGTTTCAGCTCCTCTGTTTCAGCCCCTCTGTTTCAGGCCCTCTGTTTCTTGCCCTCTGTTTCAGCCCCTCTGTTTCTCGCCCTCAGTTTCAGCCCCTCTGTTTCTCGCCCTCTGTTTCAGCCCCTCTGTTTCAGCCCCTCTGTTTCTCGTCCTCTGTTTCTGCACCGCTGATTCAGCCCCTCTGTTTCATCCACTCAGAATCAGCCCCTCTGATTCAGCCCCGCTGTTTCAGCCCCTCTGTTTCAGCCCCTCTGTTTCTCGCCCTCTGTTTCAGCCCCTCTGTTTCTCGCCCTCTGTTTGAGCCCCTCTGATTCAGCCCCTCTGATTCAGCCCCTCTGTTTCAGCCCCTCAGATTCAGCCCCTCTGATTCAGCCTCTCTGTTTCTCGCCCTCTGTTTCAGCCCCTCTGTTTCAGCCCCTCTGTTTCTCACCCTCCGTTTCAGCCCCACTGATTCAGCCCCTCTGATTCAGCCCCTCTGTTTCCGGCCCCTCTGTTTGCCGCCCCTCTGTTTCAGACCCTCTGTTTCACGCCCTGTGTTTCAGCCACTCTGTTTCTCGCCCTCTGCTTCAGCCCCTCTGTTTCAGCCCCTCTGATTCAGCCCCTCTGATTCAGCCCCTCAGTTTCTCGCCCTCTGTTTCAGCCCCTCGGTTTCAGCCCCTCTGTTTCAGCCCCTCTGTTTCAGCTCCTCTGTTTCTCGACCTCTGTTTCAGCCCCTCTGTTTCTCGGCCTCTGTTTCAGCCCCTCTGTTTCAGCCCCTCTGTTTCAGCCCCTCTGTTTCTCGCCCTCTGTTTCAGCCCCTCTGTTTCTCGCCCTCTGTTTCAGCCACTCTGTTTCAGCCCCTCTGTTTCAGCTCCTCTGTTTCTCGCCCTCTGTTTCAGCCCCTCTGTTTCTCGCCCTCTGTTTCAGCCCCTCTGTTTCAGCCCCTCTGTTTCTCGCCCACTGTTTCTGCCCCTCTGTTTCTCGCACTCTGTTACAGCCCCGCTGATTCAGCCCCTCTGTTTCAGCCCCTCTGATTCAGCCCCTCTGTTTCAGCCCCTCTGTTTCAGCCCCTCTGTTTCTCGCCCTCTGTTTGAGCCCCTCTGATTCAGCCCCTCTGTTTCAGCCCCTCAGATTCAGCCCCTCTGATTCAGCCCCTCTGATGCAGCCTCTCTGTTTCTCGCCCTCTGTTTCAGCCCCTCTGTTCAGCCCCTCTGTTTCAGCCCCTCTGTTTCTCACCCTCTGTTTCAGCCCCACTGATTCAGCCCCTCTGATTCAGCCCCTCTGTTTCAGCCCCTCTGTTTCAGCCCCTCTGTTTCTCGCCCTCTGTTTCAGCCCCTCTGTTTCTCGCCCTCTGTTTCGGCCCCTCTGTTTCAGCCCCTCTGTTTCTCGTCCTCTGGTTCAGCCCCTCTGTTTCTCGCCCTCTGTTTCAGCCCCTCTGTTTCTCGCCCTCTGTTTCAGGCTCTCTGTTTCTGCCCGTCTGTTTCAGCCCCTCTGTTTCAGCCCCTCTGTTTCTCGCCCTGATGTTTCAGCCCCTCTGTTTCAGCCCCTCTGATTCAGCCCCTCTGAATCAGCCCCTCTGTTTCTCGCCCTCTGTTTCAGCCCCTCTGTTTCAGCCCCTCTGTTTCAGCCCCTCTGTTTCAGCCCCTCTGTTTCTCGCCCTCTGTTTCTGCCCCTCTGTTTCAGCCCCTCAGAATCAGCCCATCTGATTCAGCCCCTCTGTTTCAGTCCCTCTGTTTCAGCCCCTCTGTTTCAGTCCCTCTGTTTCTCGCCCTCTGTTTCAGCCCCTCTGTTTCTCGCCCTCTGTTTCAGCCCCTCTGTTTCAGCCCCTCTGTTTCTCACCCTCTGTTTCAGCCCCTCTGTTTCAGCCCCACTGATTCAGCCCCTCTGATTCAGCCCCTCTGATTCAGCCCCTCTGATTCAGCCCCTCTGTTTCAGCCCCTCTGTTTCAGCCCCTCTGTTTCTCGCCCTCTGTTTCAGCCCCTCTGTTTCTCGCCCTCTGTTTCAGCCCCTCTGTTTCAGCCCCTCTGTTTCAGCCCCTCTGTTTCTCGCCCTCTGTTTCAGCCCCTCTGTTTCTCGTCCTCTGTTTCAGCCCCTCTGTTTCAGCCCCTCTGTTTCTCGCCCTCTGTTTCTGCCCCTCTGTTTCTCGCACTCTGTTTCAGCCCCGCTGATTCAGCTCCTCTGTTTCAGCCCCTCTGAATCAGCCCCTCTGATTCAGCCCCTCTGTTTCAGCCCCTCTGTTTCAGCCCCTCTGTTTCAGCCCCTCGGTTTCTCGCCCTCTGTTTCAGCCACTCTGTTTCTCGCCCTCAGTTTCAGCCCCGCTGATTCAGCCCCTCTGTTTCAGCCCCTCTGAATCAGCCCCTCTGATTCAGCCCCTCTGTTTCAGCCCCTCTGTTTCAGCCCCTCTGTTTCTCGCCCTCTGTTTCAGCCACTCTGTTTCTCGCCCTCTGTTTCAGCTCCTCTGTTTCAGCCCCTCTGTTTCAGGCCCTCTGTTTCTCGCCCTCTGTTTCAGCCCCTCTGTTTCTCGCCCTCTGTTTCAGCCCCTCTGTTTCTCGCCCTCTGTTTCAGCCCCTCTGTTTCAGCCCCTCTGTTTCTCGTCCTCTGTTTCTGCACCGCTGATTCAGCCCCTCTGTTTCATCCACTCAGAATCAGCCCCTCTGATTCAGCCCCGCTGTTTCAGCCCCTCTGTTTCAGCCCCTCTGTTTCTCGCCCTCTGTTTCAGCCCCTCTGTTTCTCGCCCTCTGTTTGAGCCCCTCTGATTCAGCCCCTCTGTTTCAGCCCCTCAGATTCAGCCCCTCTGATTCAGCCCCTCGGATTCAGCCTCTCTGTTTCTCGCCCTCTGTTTCAGCCCCTCTGTTTCAGCCCCTCTGTTTCAGCCCCTCTGTTTCTCACCCTCCGTTTCAGCCCCACTGATTCAGCCCCTCTGATTCAGCCCCTCTGTTTCCGGCCCCTCTGTTTGCCGCCCCTCTGTTTCAGACCCTCTGTTTCACGCCCTGTGTTTCAGCCACTCTGTTTCTCGCCCTCTGTTTCAGCCCCTCTGTTTCTCGCCCTCTATTTCAGCCCCTCTGCTTCAGCCCCTCTGTTTCAGCCCCTCTGATTCAGCCCCTCTGATTCAGCCCCTCAGTTTCTCGCCCTCTGTTTCAGCCCCTCGGTTTCAGCCCCTCTGTTTCAGCCCCTCTGTTTCAGCCCCTCTGTTTCTCGACCTCTGTTTCAGCCCCTCTGTTTCTCGGCCTCTGTTTCAGCCCCTCTGTTTCAGCCCCTCTGTTTCAGCCCCTCTGTTTCTCGCCCTCTGTTTCAGCCCCTCTGTTTCTCGCCCTCTGTTTCAGCCACTCTGTTTCAGCCCCTCTGTTTCAGCTCCTCTGTTTCTCGCCCTCTGTTTCAGCCCCTCTGTTTCTCGCCCTCTGTTTCAGCCCCTCTGTTTCAGCCCCTCTGTTTCTCGCCCTCTGTTTCTGCCCCTCTGTTTCTCGCACTCTGTTACAGCCCCGCTGATTCAGCCCCTCTGTTTCAGCCCCTCTGATTCAGCCCCTCTGTTTCAGCCCCTCTGTTTCAGCCCCTCTGTTTCAGCCCCTCTGTTTCTCGCCCTCTGTTTCAGCCCGTCTGTTTCTCGCCCTCTGTTTCAGCCCCTCTGTTTCAGCCCCTCTGAATCAGCCCCTCTGATTCAGCCCCTCTGTTTCAGCCCCTCTGTTTCAGCCCCTCTGTTTCAGCCCCTCTGTTTCTCGCCCTCTGTTTCAGCCCCTCTGATTCAGCCCCTCTGTTTCAGCCCCTCTGTTTCAGCCCCTCTGTTTCAGCCCCTCTGTTCCAACCACTCTGTTTCTCGCCCTCTGTTTCTCACCCTCTGTTTCTCGCCCTCTGTTTCAGCCCCTCTGTTTTTCACCCTCTGTTTCAGCCCCTCTGTTTCTCGCCCTCTGTTTCAGGCTCTCTGTTTCAGCCCGTCTGTTTCAGCCCCTCTGTTTCAGCCCCTCTGTTTCTCGCCCTCTGTTTCAGCCCCTCTGTTTCAGCCCCTCTGATTCAGCCCCTCTGTTTCAGCCCCTCTGTTTCAGCCCCTCTGTTTCTCGCCCTCTGTTTCTGCCCCTCTGTTTCTCGCCCTCTGTTTCAGCCCCTCTGTTTCTCGCCCTCTGTTTCAGCCCCTCTGTTTTTCGCCCTCTGTTTCAGCCCCTCTGTTTCTCGCCCTCTGTTTCAGCCCCTCTGTTTCAGCCCCTCTATTTCAGCCCCTCTGTTTCAGCCCCACTGTTTCTCGCCCTCTGTTTCAGCTCCTCTGTTACTCGCCCTCTGATTCAGCCCCTATGTTTCAGCCCCTCTGTTTCAGGCCCTCTGTTTCTCGCCCTCTGTTTCAGCCCCTCTGTTTCTCGCCCTCTGTTTCAGCCCCTCTGTTTCTCGCCCTCTGTTTCAGCCCCTCTGATTCAGCCCCTCTGTTTCAGTCCCTCTGTTTCAGCCCCACTGTTTCAGTCCCACTGTTTCTCGCCCTCTGTTTCAGCCCCTCTGTTTCTCGCCCTCTGTTTCAGCCCCTCTGTTTCTCGCCCTCTATTTCAGCCCCTCTACTTCAGCCCCTCTGTTTCTCGACCTCTGTTTCAGCCCCTCTGTTTCTCGGCCTCTGTTTCAGCCCCTCTGTTTCAGCCCCTCTCTTTCAGCCCCTCGGTTTCTCGCCCTCTGTTTCAGCCACTCTGTTTCTCGCCCTCAGTTTCAGCCCCGCTGATTCAGCCCCTCTGTTTCAGCCCCTCTGAATCAGCCCCTCTGATTCAGCCCCTCTGTTTCAGCCCCTCTGTTTCAGCCCCTCTGTTTCAGCCCCTCTGTTTCTCGCCCTCTGTTTCAGCCACTCTGTTTCTCGCCCTCTGTTTCAGCTCCTCTGTTTCAGCCCCTCTGTTTCAGGCCCTCTGTTTCTTGCCCTCTGTTTCAGCCCCTCTGTTTCAGCCCCTCTGTTTCAGCCCCTCTGTTTCTCGCCCTCTGTTTCAGCCCCTCTGTTTCAGCCCCTCTGTTTCTCGTCCTCTGTTTCTGCACCGCTGATTCAGCCCCTCTGTTTCATCCACTCAGAATCAGCCCCTCTGATTCAGCCCCTCTGTTTCAGCCCCTCTGTTTCAGCCCCTCTGTTTCTCGCCCTCTGTTTCAGCCCCTCTGTTTCTCGCCCTCTGTTTGAGCCCCTCTGATTCAGCCCCTCTGTTTCAGCCCCTCAGATTCAGCCCCTCTGATTCAGCCCCTCTGATTCAGCCTCTCTGTTTCTCGCCCTCTGTTTCAGCCCCTCTGTTTCAGCCCCTCTGTTTCAGCCCCTCTGTTTCTCACCCTCCGTTTCAGCCCCACTGATTCAGCCCCTCTGATTCAGCCCCTCTGTTTCCGGCCCCTCTGTTTGATGCCCCTCTGTTTCAGACCCTCTGTTTCACGCCCTGTGTTTCAGCCACTCTGTTTCTCGCCCTCTGTTTCAGCCCCTCTGTTTCTCGCCCTCTATTTCAGCCCCTCTGCTTCAGCCCCTCTGTTTCAGCCCCTCTGATCCAGCCCCTCTGATTCAGCCCCTCAGTTTCTCGCCCTCTGTTTCAGCCCCTCGGTTTCAGCCCCTCTGTTTCAGCCCCTCTGTTTCAGCCCCTCTGTTTCTCGACCTCTGTTTCAGCCCCTCTGTTTCTCGGCCTCTGTTTCAGCCCCTCTGTTTCAGCCCCTCTGTTTCAGCCCCTCTGTTTCTCGCCCTCTGTTTCAGCCCCTCTGTTTCTCGCCCTCTGTTTCAGCCACTCTGTTTCAGCCCCTCTGTTTCAGCTCCTCTGTTTCTCGCCCTCTGTTTCAGCCCCTCTGTTTCTCGCCCTCTGTTTCAGCCCCTCTGTTTCAGCCCCTCTGTTTCTCGCCCTCTGTTTCTGCCCCTCTGTTTCTCGCACTCTGTTACAGCCCCGCTGATTCAGCCCCTCGGTTTCAGCCCCTCTGATTCAGCCCCTCTGTTTCAGCCCCTCTGTTTCAGCCCCTCTGTTTCTCGCCCTCTGTTTGAGCCCCTCTGATTCAGCCCCTCTGTTTCAGCCCCTCAGATTCAGCCCCTCTGATTCAGCCCCTCTGATGCAGCCTCTCTGTTTCTCGCCCTCTGTTTCAGCCCCTCTGTTCAGCCCCTCTGTTTCAGCCCCTCTGTTTCTCACCCTCTGTTTCAGCCCCACTGATTCAGCCCCTCTGATTCAGCCCCTCTGTTTCAGCCCCTCTGTTTCAGCCCCTCTGTTTCTCGCCCTCTGTTTCAGCCCCTCTGTTTCTCGCCCTCTGTTTCGGCCCCTCTGTTTCAGCCCCTCTGTTTCTCGTCCTCTGGTTCAGCCCCTCTGTTTCTCGCCCTCTGTTTCAGCCCCTCTGTTTCTCGCCCTCTGTTTCAGGCTCTCTGTTTCTGCCCGTCTGTTTCAGCCCCTCTGTTTCAGCCCCTCTGTTTCTCGCCCTGATGTTTCAGCCCCTCTGTTTCAGCCCCTCTGATTCAGCCCCTCTGAATCAGCCCCTCTGTTTCTCGCCCTCTGTTTCAGCCCCTCTGTTTCAGCCCCTCTGTTTCAGCCCCTCTGTTTCAGCCCCTCTGTTTCTCGCCCTCTGTTTCAGCTCGTCTGTTTCTCGCCCTCTGTTTCAGCCCCTCTCTTTCAGCCCCTCTGTTTCTCGCCCTCTGTTTCTGCCCCTCTGCTTCAGCCCCTCAGAATCAGCCCATCTGATTCAGCCCCTCTGTTTCAGTCCCTCTGTTTCAGCCCCTCTGTTTCAGTCCCTCTGTTTCTCGCCCTCTGTTTCAGCCCCTCTGTTTCTCGCCCTCTGTTTCAGCCCCTCTGTTTCAGCCCCTCTGTTTCTCACCCTCTGTTTCAGCCCCTCTGTTTCAGCCCCACTGATTCAGCCCCTCTGATTCAGCCCCTCTGATTCAGCCCCTCTGATTCAGCCCCTCTGTTTCAGCCCCTCTATTTCAGCCCCTCTGTTTCTCGCCCTCTGTTTCAGCCCCTCTGTTTCTCGCCCTCTGTTTCAGCCCCTCTGTTTCAGCCCCTCTGTTTCAGCCCCTCTGTTTCTCGCCCTCTGTTTCAGCCCCTCTGTTTCTCGTCCTCTGTTTCAGCCCCTCTGTTTCAGCCCCTCTGTTTCTCGCCCTCTGTTTCAGCCCCTCTGTTTTTCGCTCTCTGTTTCAGCCCCTCTGTTTCTCGCCCTCTGTTTCAGCCCCTCTGTTTCAGCCCCTCTATTTCAGCCCCTCTGTTTCAGCCCCACTGTTTCTCGCCCTCTGTTTCAGCTCCTCTGTTACTCGCCCTCTGATTCAGCCCCTATGTTTCAGCCCCTCTGTTTCTCGCCCTCTGTTTCTGCCCCTCTGTTTCTCGCCCTCTGTTTCAGCCCCTCTGTTTTTCACCCTCTGTTTCAGCCCCTCTGTTTCTCGCCCTCTGTTTCAGCCCCTCTGTTTCAGCCCCACTGTTTCTCGCCCTCTGTTTCAGCTCCTCTGTTACTCGCCCTCTGATTCAGCCCCTCTGTTTCAGCCCCTCTGTTTCTCGCCCTCTGTTTCTGCCCCTCTGTTTCTTGCCCTCTGTTTCAGCCCCTCTGTTTCTCACCCTCTGTTTCAGCCCCGCTGATTCAGCCCCTCTGTTTCAGCCACTCAGAATCAGCCCCTCTGTTTCAGCCCCTCTGTTTCAGCCCCACTGTTTCTCGCCCTCTGTTTCAGCCCCTCTGTTTCAGCCCCTCTGTTTCTCGCCCTCTGTTTCAGCCCCTCTGATTCAGCCCCTCTGTTTCAGTCCCTCTGTTTCAGCCCCACTGTTTCAGTCCCACTGTTTCTCGCCCTCTGTTTCAGCCCCTCTGTTTCTCGCCCTCTGTTTCAGCCCCTCTGTTTCTCGCCCTCTATTTCAGCCCCTCTACTTCAGCCCCTCTGTTTCTCGACCTCTGTTTCAGCCCCTCTGTTTCTCGGCCTCTGTTTCAGCCCCTCTGTTTCAGCCCCTCTCTTTCAGCCCCTCGGTTTCTCGCCCTCTGTTTCAGCCACTCTGTTTCTCGCCCTCAGTTTCAGCCCCGCTGATTCAGCCCCTCTGTTTCAGCCCCTCTGAATCAGCCCCTCTGATTCAGCCCCTCTGTTTCAGCCCCTCTGTTTCAGCCCCTCTGTTTCAGCCCCTCTGTTTCTCGCCCTCTGTTTCAGCCACTCTGTTTCTCGCCCTCTGTTTCAGCTCCTCTGTTTCAGCCCCTCTGTTTCAGGCCCTCTGTTTCTTGCCCTCTGTTTCAGCCCCTCTGTTTCTCGCCCTCTGTTTCAGCCCCTCTGTTTCTCGCCCTCTGTTTCAGCCCCTCTGTTTCAGCCCCTCTGTTTCTCGTCCTCTGTTTCTGCACCGCTGATTCAGCCCCTCTGTTTCATCCACTCAGAATCAGCCCCTCTGATTCAGCCCCTCTGTTTCAGCCCCTCTGTTTCAGCCCCTCTGTTTCTCGCCCTCTGTTTCAGCCCCTCTGTTTCTCGCCCTCTGTTTGAGCCCCTCTGATTCAGCCCCTCTGTTTCAGCCCCTCAGATTCAGCCCCTCTGATTCAGCCCCTCTGATTCAGCCTCTCTGTTTCTCGCCCTCTGTTTCAGCCCCTCTGTTTCAGCCCCTCTGTTTCAGCCCCTCTGTTTCTCACCCTCCGTTTCAGCCCCACTGATTCAGCCCCTCTGATTCAGCCCCTCTGTTTCCGGCCCCTCTGTTTGATGCCCCTCTGTTTCAGACCCTCTGTTTCACGCCCTGTGTTTCAGCCACTCTGTTTCTCGCCCTCTGTTTCAGCCCCTCTGTTTCTCGCCCTCTATTTCAGCCCCTCTGCTTCAGCCCCTCTGTTTCAGCCCCTCTGATCCAGCCCCTCTGATTCAGCCCCTCAGTTTCTCGCCCTCTGTTTCAGCCCCTCGGTTTCAGCCCCTCTGTTTCAGCCCCTCTGTTTCAGCCCCTCTGTTTCTCGACCTCTGTTTCAGCCCCTCTGTTTCTCGGCCTCTGTTTCAGCCCCTCTGTTTCAGCCCCTCTGTTTCAGCCCCTCTGTTTCTCGCCCTCTGTTTCAGCCCCTCTGTTTCTCGCCGTCTGTTTCAGCCACTCTGTTTCAGCCCCTCTGTTTCAGCTCCTCTGTTTCTCGCCCTCTGTTTCAGCCCCTCTGTTTCTCGCCCTCTGTTTCAGCCCCTCTGTTTCAGCCCCTCTGTTTCTCGCCCTCTGTTTCTGCCCCTCTGTTTCTCGCACTCTGTTACAGCCCCGCTGATTCAGCCCCTCGGTTTCAGCCCCTCTGATTCAGCCCCTCTGTTTCAGCCCCTCTGTTTCAGCCCCTCTGTTTCTCGCCCTCTGTTTGAGCCCCTCTGATTCAGCCCCTCTGTTTCAGCCCCTCAGATTCAGCCCCTCTGATTCAGCCCCTCTGATGCAGCCTCTCTGTTTCTCGCCCTCTGTTTCAGCCCCTCTGTTCAGCCCCTCTGTTTCAGCCCCTCTGTTTCTCACCCTCTGTTTCAGCCCCACTGATTCAGCCCCTCTGATTCAGCCCCTCTGTTTCAGCCCCTCTGTTTCAGCCCCTCTGTTTCTCGCCCTCTGTTTCAGCCCCTCTGTTTCTCGCCCTCTGTTTCGGCCCCTCTGTTTCAGCCCCTCTGTTTCTCGTCCTCTGGTTCAGCCCCTCTGTTTCTCGCCCTCTGTTTCAGGCTCTCTGTTTCTGCCCGTCTGTTTCAGCCCCTCTGTTTCAGCCCCTCTGTTTCTCGCCCTGATGTTTCAGCCCCTCTGTTTCAGCCCCTCTGATTCAGCCCCTCTGAATCAGCCCCTCTGTTTCTCGCCCTCTGTTTCAGCCCCTCTGTTTCAGCCCCTCTGTTTCAGCCCCTCTGTTTCAGCCCCTCTGTTTCTCGCCCTCTGTTTCAGCTCGTCTGTTTCTCGCCCTCTGTTTCAGCCCCTCTGTTTCAGCCCCTCTGTTTCTCGCCCTCTGTTTCTGCCCCTCTGCTTCAGCCCCTCAGAATCAGCCCATCTGATTCAGCCCCTCTGTTTCAGTCCCTCTGTTTCAGCCCCTCTGTTTCAGTCCCTCTGTTTCTCGCCCTCTGTTTCAGCCCCTCTGTTTCTCGCCCTCTGTTTCAGCCCCTCTGTTTCAGCCCCTCTGTTTCTCACCCTCTGTTTCAGCCCCTCTGTTTCAGCCCCACTGATTCAGCCCCTCTGATTCAGCCCCTCTGATTCAGCCCCTCTGATTCAGCCCCTCTGTTTCAGCCCCTCTATTTCAGCCCCTCTGTTTCTCGCCCTCTGTTTCAGCCCCTCTGTTTCTCGCCCTCTGTTTCAGCCCCTCTGTTTCAGCCCCTCTGTTTCAGCCCCTCTGTTTCTCGCCCTCTGTTTCAGCCCCTCTGTTTCTCGTCCTCTGTTTCAGCCCCTCTGTTTCAGCCCCTCTGTTTCTCGCCCTCTGTTTCAGCCCCTCTGTTTTTCGCCCTCTGTTTCAGCCCCTCTGTTTCTCGCCCTCTGTTTCAGCCCCTCTGTTTCAGCCCCTCTATTTCAGCCCCTCTGTTTCAGCCCCACTGTTTCTCGCCCTCTGTTTCAGCTCCTCTGTTACTCGCCCTCTGATTCAGCCCCTATGTTTCAGCCCCTCTGTTTCTCGCCCTCTGTTTCTGCCCCTCTGTTTCTCGCCCTCTGTTTCAGCCCCTCTGTTTTTCACCCTCTGTTTCAGCCCCTCTGTTTCTCGCCCTCTGTTTCAGCCCCTCTGTTTCAGCCCCACTGTTTCTCGCCCTCTGTTTCAGCTCCTCTGTTACTCGCCCTCTGATTCAGCCCCTCTGTTTCAGCCCCTCTGTTTCTCGCCCTCTGTTTCTGCCCCTCTGTTTCTTGCCCACTGTTTCAGCCCCACTGTTTCTCACCCTCTGTTTCAGCCCCGCTGATTCAGCCCCTCTGTTTCAGCCACTCAGAATCAGCCCCTCTGTTTCAGCCCCTCTGTTTCAGCCCCACTGTTTCTCGCCCTCTGTTTCAGCCCCTCTGTTTCAGCCCCTCTGTTTCTCGCCCTCTGTTTCAGCCCCTCTGATTCAGCCCCTCTGTTTCAGTCCCTCTGTTTCAGCCCCACTGTTTCAGTCCCACTGTTTCTCGCCCTCTGTTTCAGCCCCTCTGTTTCTCGCCCTCTGTTTCAGCCCCTCTGTTTCTCGCCCTCTATTTCAGCCCCTCTACTTCAGCCCCTCTGTTTCTCGACCTCTGTTTCAGCCCCTCTGTTTCTCGGCCTCTGTTTCAGCCCCTCTGTTTCAGCCCCTCTCTTTCAGCCCCTCGGTTTCTCGCCCTCTGTTTCAGCCACTCTGTTTCTCGCCCTCAGTTTCAGCCCCGCTGATTCAGCCCCTCTGTTTCAGCCCCTCTGAATCAGCCCCTCTGATTCAGCCCCTCTGTTTCAGCCCCTCTGTTTCAGCCCCTCTGTTTCAGCCCCTCTGTTTCTCGCCCTCTGTTTCAGCCACTCTGTTTCTCGCCCTCTGTTTCAGCTCCTCTGTTTCAGCCCCTCTGTTTCAGGCCCTCTGTTTCTTGCCCTCTGTTTCAGCCCCTCTGTTTCTCGCCCTCTGTTTCAGCCCCTCTGTTTCTCGCCCTCTGTTTCAGCCCCTCTGTTTCAGCCCCTCTGTTTCTCGTCCTCTGTTTCTGCACCGCTGATTCAGCCCCTCTGTTTCATCCACTCAGAATCAGCCCCTCTGATTCAGCCCCTCTGTTTCAGCCCCTCTGTTTCAGCCCCTCTGTTTCTCGCCCTCTGTTTCAGCCCCTCTGTTTCTCGCCCTCTGTTTGAGCCCCTCTGATTCAGCCCCTCTGTTTCAGCCCCTCAGATTCAGCCCCTCTGATTCAGCCCCTCTGATTCAGCCTCTCTGTTTCTCGCCCTCTGTTTCAGCCCCTCTGTTTCAGCCCCTCTGTTTCAGCCCCTCTGTTTCTCACCCTCCGTTTCAGCCCCACTGATTCAGCCCCTCTGATTCAGCCCCTCTGTTTCCGGCCCCTCTGTTTGATGCCCCTCTGTTTCAGACCCTCTGTTTCACGCCCTGTGTTTCAGCCACTCTGTTTCTCGCCCTCTGTTTCAGCCCCTCTGTTTCTCGCCCTCTATTTCAGCCCCTCTGCTTCAGCCCCTCTGTTTCAGCCCCTCTGATCCAGCCCCTCTGATTCAGCCCCTCAGTTTCTCGCCCTCTGTTTCAGCCCCTCGGTTTCAGCCCCTCTGTTTCAGCCCCTCTGTTTCAGCCCCTCTGTTTCTCGACCTCTGTTTCAGCCCCTCTGTTTCTCGGCCTCTGTTTCAGCCCCTCTGTTTCAGCCCCTCTGTTTCAGCCCCTCTGTTTCTCGCCCTCTGTTTCAGCCCCTCTGTTTCTCGCCCTCTGTTTCAGCCACTCTGTTTCAGCCCCTCTGTTTCAGCTCCTCTGTTTCTCGCCCTCTGTTTCAGCCCCTCTGTTTCTCGCCCTCTGTTTCAGCCCCTCTGTTTCAGCCCCTCTGTTTCTCGCCCTCTGTTTCTGCCCCTCTGTTTCTCGCACTCTGTTACAGCCCCGCTGATTCAGCCCCTCGGTTTCAGCCCCTCTGATTCAGCCCCTCTGTTTCAGCCCCTCTGTTTCAGCCCCTCTGTTTCTCGCCCTCTGTTTGAGCCCCTCTGATTCAGCCCCTCTGTTTCAGCCCCTCAGATTCAGCCCCTCTGATTCAGCCCCTCTGATGCAGCCTCTCTGTTTCTCGCCCTCTGTTTCAGCCCCTCTGTTCAGCCCCTCTGTTTCAGCCCCTCTGTTTCTCACCCTCTGTTTCAGCCCCACTGATTCAGCCCCTCTGATTCAGCCCCTCTGTTTCAGCCCCTCTGTTTCAGCCCCTCTGTTTCTCGCCCTCTGTTTCAGCCCCTCTGTTTCTCGCCCTCTGTTTCGGCCCCTCTGTTTCAGCCCCTCTGTTTCTCGTCCTCTGTTTCAGCCCCTCTGTTTCTCGCCCTCTGTTTCAGCCCCTCTGTTTCTCGCCCTCTGTTTCAGGCTCTCTGTTTCTGCCCGTCTGTTTCAGCCCCTCTGTTTCAGCCCCTCTGTTTCTCGCCCTGATGTTTCAGCCCCTCTGTTTCAGCCCCTCTGATTCAGCCCCTCTGAATCAGCCCCTCTGTTTCTCGCCCTCTGTTTCAGCCCCTCTGTTTCAGCCCCTCTGTTTCAGCCCCTCTGTTTCAGCCCCTCTGTTTCTCGCCCTCTGTTTCAGCTCGTCTGTTTCTCGCCCTCTGTTTCAGCCCCTCTGTTTCAGCCCCTCTGTTTCTCGCCCTCTGTTTCTGCCCCTCTGCTTCAGCCCCTCAGAATCAGCCCATCTGATTCAGCCCCTCTGTTTCAGTCCCTCTGTTTCAGCCCCTCTGTTTCAGTCCCTCTGTTTCTCGCCCTCTGTTTCAGCCCCTCTGTTTCTCGCCCTCTGTTTCAGCCCCTCTGTTTCAGCCCCTCTGTTTCTCACCCTCTGTTTCAGCCCCTCTGTTTCAGCCCCACTGATTCAGCCCCTCTGATTCAGCCCCTCTGATTCAGCCCCTCTGATTCAGCCCCTCTGTTTCAGCCCCTCTATTTCAGCCCCTCTGTTTCTCGCCCTCTGTTTCAGCCCCTCTGTTTCTCGCCCTCTGTTTCAGCCCCTCTGTTTCAGCCCCTCTGTTTCAGCCCCTCTGTTTCTCGCCCTCTGTTTCAGCCCCTCTGTTTCTCGTCCTCTGTTTCAGCCCCTCTGTTTCAGCCCCTCTGTTTCTCGCCCTCTGTTTCAGCCCCTCTGTTTTTCGCCCTCTGTTTCAGCCCCTCTGTTTCTCGCCCTCTGTTTCAGCCCCTCTGTTTCAGCCCCTCTATTTCAGCCCCTCTGTTTCAGCCCCACTGTTTCTCGCCCTCTGTTTCAGCTCCTCTGTTACTCGCCCTCTGATTCAGCCCCTATGTTTCAGCCCCTCTGTTTCTCGCCCTCTGTTTCTGCCCCTCTGTTTCTCGCCCTCTGTTTCAGCCCCTCTGTTTTTCACCCTCTGTTTCAGCCCCTCTGTTTCTCGCCCTCTGTTTCAGCCCCTCTGTTTCAGCCACACTGTTTCTCGCCCTCTGTTTCAGCTCCTCTGTTACTCGCCCTCTGATTCAGCCCCTCTGTTTCAGCCCCTCTGTTTCTCGCCCTCTGTTTCTGCCCCTCTGTTTCTTGCCCTCTGTTTCAGCCCCTCTGTTTCTCACCCTCTGTTTCAGCCCCGCTGATTCAGCCCCTCTGTTTCAGCCACTCAGAATCAGCCCCTCTGTTTCAGCCCCTCTGTTTCAGCCCCACTGTTTCTCGCCCTCTGTTTCAGCCCCTCTGTTTCAGCCCCTCTGTTTCTCGCCCTCTGTTTCAGCCCCTCTGATTCAGCCCCTCTGTTTCAGTCCCTCTGTTTCAGCCCCACTGTTTCAGTCCCACTGTTTCTCGCCCTCTGTTTCAGCCCCTCTGTTTCTCGCCCTCTGTTTCAGCCCCTCTGTTTCTCGCCCTCTATTTCAGCCCCTCTACTTCAGCCCCTCTGTTTCTCGACCTCTGTTTCAGCCCCTCTGTTTCTCGGCCTCTGTTTCAGCCCCTCTGTTTCAGCCCCTCTCTTTCAGCCCCTCGGTTTCTCGCCCTCTGTTTCAGCCACTCTGTTTCTCGCCCTCAGTTTCAGCCCCGCTGATTCAGCCCCTCTGTTTCAGCCCCTCTGAATCAGCCCCTCTGATTCAGCCCCTCTGTTTCAGCCCCTCTGTTTCAGCCCCTCTGTTTCAGCCCCTCTGGTTCTCGCCCTCTGTTTCAGCCACTCTGTTTCTCGCCCTCTGTTTCAGCTCCTCTGTTTCAGCCCCTCTGTTTCAGGCCCTCTGTTTCTTGCCCTCTGTTTCAGCCCCTCTGTTTCTCGCCCTCTGTTTCAGCCCCTCTGTTTCTCGCCCTCTGTTTCAGCCCCTCTGTTTCAGCCCCTCTGTTTCTCGTCCTCTGTTTCTGCACCGCTGATTCAGCCCCTCTGTTTCATCCACTCAGAATCAGCCCCTCTGATTCAGCCCCTCTGTTTCAGCCCCTCTGTTTCAGCCCCTCTGTTTCTCGCCCTCTGTTTCAGCCCCTCTGTTTCTCGCCCTCTGTTTGAGCCCCTCTGATTCAGCCCCTCTGTTTCAGCCCCTCAGATTCAGCCCCTCTGATTCAGCCCCTCTGATTCAGCCTCTCTGTTTCTCGCCCTCTGTTTCAGCCCCTCTGTTTCAGCCCCTCTGTTTCAGCCCCTCTGTTTCTCACCCTCCGTTTCAGCCCCACTGATTCAGCCCCTCTGATTCAGCCCCTCTGTTTCCGGCCCCTCTGTTTGATGCCCCTCTGTTTCAGACCCTCTGTTTCACGCCCTGTGTTTCAGCCACTCTGTTTCTCGCCCTCTGTTTCAGCCCCTCTGTTTCTCGCCCTCTATTTCAGCCCCTCTGCTTCAGCCCCTCTGTTTCAGCCCCTCTGATCCAGCCCCTCTGATTCAGCCCCTCAGTTTCTCGCCCTCTGTTTCAGCCCCTCGGTTTCAGCCCCTCTGTTTCAGCCCCTCTGTTTCAGCCCCTCTGTTTCTCGACCTCTGTTTCAGCCCCTCTGTTTCTCGGCCTCTGTTTCAGCCCCTCTGTTTCAGCCCCTCTGTTTCAGCCCCTCTGTTTCTCGCCCTCTGTTTCAGCCCCTCTGTTTCTCGCCCTCTGTTTCAGCCATTCTGTTTCAGCCCCTCTGTTTCAGCTCCTCTGTTTCTCGCCCTCTGTTTCAGCCCCTCTGTTTCTCGCCCTCTGTTTCAGCCCCTCTGTTTCAGCCCCTCTGTTTCTCGCCCTCTGTTTCTGCCCCTCTGTTTCTCGCACTCTGTTACAGCCCCGCTGATTCAGCCCCTCGGTTTCAGCCCCTCTGATTCAGCCCCTCTGTTTCAGCCCCTCTGTTTCAGCCCCTCTGTTTCTCGCCCTCTGTTTGAGCCCCTCTGATTCAGCCCCTCTGTTTCAGCCCCTCAGATTCAGCCCCTCTGATTCAGCCCCTCTGATGCAGCCTCTCTGTTTCTCGCCCTCTGTTTCAGCCCCTCTGTTCAGCCCCTCTGTTTCAGCCCCTCTGTTTCTCACCCTCTGTTTCAGCCCCACTGATTCAGCCCCTCTGATTCAGCCCCTCTGTTTCAGCCCCTCTGTTTCAGCCCCTCTGTTTCTCGCCCTCTGTTTCAGCCCCTCTGTTTCTCGCCCTCTGTTTCGGCCCCTCTGTTTCAGCCCCTCTGTTTCTCGTCCTCTGGTTCAGCCCCTCTGTTTCTCGCCCTCTGTTTCAGCCCCTCTGTTTCTCGCCCTCTGTTTCAGGCTCTCTGTTTCTGCCCGTCTGTTTCAGCCCCTCTGTTTCAGCCCCTCTGTTTCTCGCCCTGATGTTTCAGCCCCTCTGTTTCAGCCCCTCTGATTCAGCCCCTCTGAATCAGCCCCTCTGTTTCTCGCCCTCTGTTTCAGCCCCTCTGTTTCAGCCCCTCTGTTTCAGCCCCTCTGTTTCAGCCCCTCTGTTTCTCGCCCTCTGTTTCAGCTCGTCTGTTTCTCGCCCTCTGTTTCAGCCCCTCTGTTTCAGCCCCTCTGTTTCTCGCCCTCTGTTTCTGCCCCTCTGCTTCAGCCCCTCAGAATCAGCCCATCTGATTCAGCCCCTCTGTTTCAGTCCCTCTGTTTCAGCCCCTCTGTTTCAGTCCCTCTGTTTCTCGCCCTCTGTTTCAGCCCCTCTGTTTCTCGCCCTCTGTTTCAGCCCCTCTGTTTCAGCCCCTCTGTTTCTCACCCTCTGTTTCAGCCCCTCTGTTTCAGCCCCACTGATTCAGCCCCTCTGATTCAGCCCCTCTGATTCAGCCCCTCTGATTCAGCCCCTCTGTTTCAGCCCCTCTATTTCAGCCCCTCTGTTTCTCGCCCTCTGTTTCAGCCCCTCTGTTTCTCGCCCTCTGTTTCAGCCCCTCTGTTTCAGCCCCTCTGTTTCAGCCCCTCTGTTTCTCGCCCTCTGTTTCAGCCCCTCTGTTTCTCGTCCTCTGTTTCAGCCCCTCTGTTTCAGCCCCTCTGTTTCTCGCCCTCTGTTTCAGCCCCTCTGTTTTTCGCCCTCTGTTTCAGCCCCTCTGTTTCTCGCCCTCTGTTTCAGCCCCTCTGTTTCAGCCCCTCTATTTCAGCCCCTCTGTTTCAGCCCCACTGTTTCTCGCCCTCTGTTTCAGCTCCTCTGTTACTCGCCCTCTGATTCAGCCCCTATGTTTCAGCCCCTCTGTTTCTCGCCCTCTGTTTCTGCCCCTCTGTTTCTCGCCCTCTGTTTCAGCCCCTCTGTTTTTCACCCTCTGTTTCAGCCCCTCTGTTTCTCGCCCTCTGTTTCAGCCCCTCTGTTTCAGCCCCACTGTTTCTCGCCCTCTGTTTCAGCTCCTCTGTTACTCGCCCTCTGATTCAGCCCCTCTGTTTCAGCCCCTCTGTTTCTCGCCCTCTGTTTCTGCCCCTCTGTTTCTTGCCCTCTGTTTCAGCCCCTCTGTTTCTCACCCTCTGTTTCAGCCCCGCTGATTCAGCCCCTCTGTTTCAGCCACTCAGAATCAGCCCCTCTGTTTCAGCCCCTCTGTTTCAGCCCCACTGTTTCTCGCCCTCTGTTTCAGCCCCTCTGTTTCAGCCCCTCTGTTTCTCGCCCTCTGTTTCAGCCCCTCTGATTCAGCCCCTCTGTTTCAGTCCCTCTGTTTCAGCCCCACTGTTTCAGTCCCACTGTTTCTCGCCCTCTGTTTCAGCCCCTCTGTTTCTCGCCCTCTGTTTCAGCCCCTCTGTTTCTCGCCCTCTATTTCAGCCCCTCTACTTCAGCCCCTCTGTTTCTCGACCTCTGTTTCAGCCCCTCTGTTTCTCGGCCTCTGTTTCAGCCCCTCTGTTTCAGCCCCTCTCTTTCAGCCCCTCGGTTTCTCGCCCTCTGTTTCAGCCACTCTGTTTCTCGCCCTCAGTTTCAGCCCCGCTGATTCAGCCCCTCTGTTTCAGCCCCTCTGAATCAGCCCCTCTGATTCAGCCCCTCTGTTTCAGCCCCTCTGTTTCAGCCCCTCTGTTTCAGCCCCTCTGTTTCTCGCCCTCTGTTTCAGCCACTCTGTTTCTCGCCCTCTGTTTCAGCTCCTCTGTTTCAGCCCCTCTGTTTCAGGCCCTCTGTTTCTTGCCCTCTGTTTCAGCCCCTCTGTTTCTCGCCCTCTGTTTCAGCCCCTCTGTTTCTCGCCCTCTGTTTCAGCCCCTCTGTTTCAGCCCCTCTGTTTCTCGTCCTCTGTTTCTGCACCGCTGATTCAGCCCCTCTGTTTCATCCACTCAGAATCAGCCCCTCTGATTCAGCCCCTCTGTTTCAGCCCCTCTGTTTCAGCCCCTCTGTTTCTCGCCCTCTGTTTCAGCCCCTCTGTTTCTCGCCCTCTGTTTGAGCCCCTCTGATTCAGCCCCTCTGTTTCAGCCCCTCAGATTCAGCCCCTCTGATTCAGCCCCTCTGATTCAGCCTCTCTGTTTCTCGCCCTCTGTTTCAGCCCCTCTGTTTCAGCCCCTCTGTTTCAGCCCCTCTGTTTCTCACCCTCCGTTTCAGCCCCACTGATTCAGCCCCTCTGATTCAGCCCCTCTGTTTCCGGCCCCTCTGTTTGATGCCCCTCTGTTTCAGACCCTCTGTTTCACGCCCTGTGTTTCAGCCACTCTGTTTCTCGCCCTCTGTTTCAGCCCCTCTGTTTCTCGCCCTCTATTTCAGCCCCTCTGCTTCAGCCCCTCTGTTTCAGCCCCTCTGATCCAGCCCCTCTGATTCAGCCCCTCAGTTTCTCGCCCTCTGTTTCAGCCCCTCGGTTTCAGCCCCTCTGTTTCAGCCCCTCTGTTTCAGCCCCACTGTTTCTCGACCTCTGTTTCAGCCCCTCTGTTTCTCGGCCTCTGTTTCAGCCCCTCTGTTTCAGCCCCTCTGTTTCAGCCCCTCTGTTTCTCGCCCTCTGTTTCAGCCCCTCTGTTTCTCGCCCTCTGTTTCAGCCACTCTGTTTCAGCCCCTCTGATGCAGCCTCTCTGTTTCTCGCCCTCTGTTTCAGCCCCTCTGTTCAGCCCCTCTGTTTCAGCCCCTCTGTTTCTCACCCTCTGTTTCAGCCCCACTGATTCAGCCCCTCTGATTCAGCCCCTCTGTTTCAGCCCCTCTGTTTCAGCCCCTCTGTTTCTCGCCCTCTGTTTCAGCCCCTCTGTTTCTCGCCCTCTGTTTCGGCCCCTCTGTTTCAGCCCCTCTGTTTCTCGTCCTCTGGTTCAGCCCCTCTGTTTCTCGCCCTCTGTTTCAGCCCCTCTGTTTCTCGCCCTCTGTTTCAGGCTCTCTGTTTCTGCCCGTCTGTTTCAGCCCCTCTGTTTCAGCCCCTCTGTTTCTCGCCCTGATGTTTCAGCCCCTCTGTTTCAGCCCCTCTGATTCAGCCCCTCTGAATCAGCCCCTCTGTTTCTCGCCCTCTGTTTCAGCCCCTCTGTTTCAGCCCCTCTGTTTCTCGCCCTCTGTTTCAGCTCGTCTGTTTCTCGCCCTCTGTTTCAGCCCCTCTGTTTCAGCCCCTCTGTTTCTCGCCCTCTGTTTCTGCCCCTCTGCTTCAGCCCCTCAGAATCAGCCCATCTGATTCAGCCCCTCTGTTTCAGTCCCTCTGTTTCAGCCCCTCTGTTTCAGTCCCTCTGTTTCTCGCCCTCTGTTTCAGCCCCTCTGTTTCTCGCCCTCTGTTTCAGCCCCTCTGTTTCAGCCCCTCTGTTTCTCACCCTCTGTTTCAGCCCCTCTGTTTCAGCCCCACTGATTCAGCCCCTCTGATTCAGCCCCTCTGATTCAGCCCCTCTGATTCAGCCCCTCTGTTTCAGCCCCTCTATTTCAGCCCCTCTGTTTCTCGCCCTCTGTTTCAGCCCCTCTGTTTCTCGCCCTCTGTTTCAGCCCCTCTGTTTCAGCCCCTCTGTTTCAGCCCCTCTGTTTCTCGCCCTCTGTTTCAGCCCCTCTGTTTCTCGTCCTCTGTTTCAGCCCCTCTGTTTCAGCCCCTCTGTTTCTCGCCCTCTGTTTCAGCCCCTCTGTTTTTCGCCCTCTGTTTCAGCCCCTCTGTTTCTCGCCCTCTGTTTCAGCCCCTCTGTTTCAGCCCCTCTATTTCAGCCCCTCTGTTTCAGCCCCACTGTTTCTCGCCCTCTGTTTCAGCTCCTCTGTTACTCGCCCTCTGATTCAGCCCCTATGTTTCAGCCCCTCTGTTTCTCGCCCTCTGTTTCTGCCCCTCTGTTTCTCGCCCTCTGTTTCAGCCCCTCTGTTTTTCACCCTCTGTTTCAGCCCCTCTGTTTCTCGCCCTCTGTTTCAGCCCCTCTGTTTCAGCCCCACTGTTTCTCGCCCTCTGTTTCAGCTCCTCTGTTACTCGCCCTCTGATTCAGCCCCTCTGTTTCAGCCCCTCTGTTTCTCGCCCTCTGTTTCTGCCCCTCTGTTTCTTGCCCTCTGTTTCAGCCCCTCTGTTTCTCACCCTCTGTTTCAGCCCCGCTGATTCAGCCCCTCTGTTTCAGCCACTCAGAATCAGCCCCTCTGTTTCAGCCCCTCTGTTTCAGCCCCACTGTTTCTCGCCCTCTGTTTCAGCCCCTCTGTTTCAGCCCCTCTGTTTCTCGCCCTCTGTTTCAGCCCCTCTGATTCAGCCCCTCTGTTTCAGTCCCTCTGTTTCAGCCCCACTGTTTCAGTCCCACTGTTTCTCGCCCTCTGTTTCAGCCCCTCTGTTTCTCGCCCTCTGTTTCAGCCCCTCTGTTTCTCGCCCTCTATTTCAGCCCCTCTACTTCAGCCCCTCTGTTTCTCGACCTCTGTTTCAGCCCCTCTGTTTCTCGGCCTCTGTTTCAGCCCCTCTGTTTCAGCCCCTCTCTTTCAGCCCCTCGGTTTCTCGCCCTCTGTTTCAGCCACTCTGTTTCTCGCCCTCAGTTTCAGCCCCGCTGATTCAGCCCCTCTGTTTCAGCCCCTCTGAATCAGCCCCTCTGATTCAGCCCCTCTGTTTCAGCCCCTCTGTTTCAGCCCCTCTGTTTCAGCCCCTCTGTTTCTCGCCCTCTGTTTCAGCCACTCTGTTTCTCGCCCTCTGTTTCAGCTCCTCTGTTTCAGCCCCTCTGTTTCAGGCCCTCTGTTTCTTGCCCTCTGTTTCAGCCCCTCTGTTTCTCGCCCTCTGTTTCAGCCCCTCTGTTTCTCACCCTCTGTTTCAGCCCCTCTGTTTCAGCCCCTCTGTTTCTCGTCCTCTGTTTCTGCACCGCTGATTCAGCCCCTCTGTTTCATCCACTCAGAATCAGCCCCTCTGATTCAGCCCCTCTGTTTCAGCCCCTCTGTTTCAGCCCCTCTGTTTCTCGCCCTCTGTTTCAGCCCCTCTGTTTCTCGCCCTCTGTTTGAGCCCCTCTGATTCAGCCCCTCTGTTTCAGCCCCTCAGATTCAGCCCCTCTGATTCAGCCCCTCTGATTCAGCCTCTCTGTTTCTCGCCCTCTGTTTCAGCCCCTCTGTTTCAGCCCCTCTGTTTCAGCCCCTCTGTTTCTCACCCTCCGTTTCAGCCCCACTGATTCAGCCCCTCTGATTCAGCCCCTCTGTTTCCGGCCCCTCTGTTTGATGCCCCTCTGTTTCAGACCCTCTGTTTCACGCCCTGTGTTTCAGCCACTCTGTTTCTCGCCCTCTGTTTCAGCCCCTCTGTTTCTCGCCCTCTATTTCAGCCCCTCTGCTTCAGCCCCTCTGTTTCAGCCCCTCTGATCCAGCCCCTCTGATTCAGCCCCTCAGTTTCTCGCCCTCTGTTTCAGCCCCTCGGTTTCAGCCCCTCTGTTTCAGCCCCTCTGTTTCAGCCCCTCTGTTTCTCGACCTCTGTTTCAGCCCCTCTGTTTCTCGGCCTCTGTTTCAGCCCCTCTGTTTCAGCCCCTCTGTTTCAGCCCCTCTGTTTCTCGCCCTCTGTTTCAGCCCCTCTGTTTCTCGCCCTCTGTTTCAGCCACTCTGTTTCAGCCCCTCTGTTTCAGCTCCTCTGTTTCTCGCCCTCTGTTTCAGCCCCTCTGTTTCTCGCCCTCTGTTTCAGCCCCTCTGTTTCAGCCCCTCTGTTTCTCGCCCTCTGTTTCTGCCCCTCTGTTTCTCGCACTCTGTTACAGCCCCGCTGATTCAGCCCCTCGGTTTCAGCCCCTCTGATTCAGCCCCTCTGTTTCAGCCCCTCTGTTTCAGCCCCTCTGTTTCTCGCCCTCTGTTTGAGCCCCTCTGATTCAGCCCCTCTGTTTCAGCCCCTCAGATTCAGCCCCTCTGATTCAGCCCCTCTGATGCAGCCTCTCTGTTTCTCGCCCTCTGTTTCAGCCCCTCTGTTCAGCCCCTCTGTTTCAGCCCCTCTGTTTCTCACCCTCTGTTTCAGCCCCACTGATTCAGCCCCTCTGATTCAGCCCCTCTGTTTCAGCCCCTCTGTTTCAGCCCCTCTGTTTCTCGCCCTCTGTTTCAGCCCCTCTGTTTCTCGCCCTCTGTTTCGGCCCCTCTGTTTCAGCCCCTCTGTTTCTCGTCCTCTGGTTCAGCCCCTCTGTTTCTCGCCCTCTGTTTCAGCCCCTCTGTTTCTCGCCCTCTGTTTCAGGCTCTCTGTTTCTGCCCGTCTGTTTCAGCCCCTCTGTTTCAGCCCCTCTGTTTCTCGCCCTGATGTTTCAGCCCCTCTGTTTCAGCCCCTCTGATTCAGCCCCTCTGAATCAGCCCCTCTGTTTCTCGCCCTCTGTTTCAGCCCCTCTGTTTCAGCCCCTCTGTTTCAGCCCCTCTGTTTCAGCCCCTCTGTTTCTCGCCCTCTGTTTCAGCTCGTCTGTTTCTCGCCCTCTGTTTCAGCCCCTCTGTTTCAGCCCCTCTGTTTCTCGCCCTCTGTTTCTGCCCCTCTGCTTCAGCCCCTCAGAATCAGCCCATCTGATTCAGCCCCTCTGTTTCAGTCCCTCTGTTTCAGCCCCTCTGTTTCAGTCCCTCTGTTTCTCGCCCTCTGTTTCAGCCCCTCTGTTTCTCGCCCTCTGTTTCAGCCCCTCTGTTTCAGCCCCTCTGTTTCTCACCCTCTGTTTCAGCCCCTCTGTTTCAGCCCCACTGATTCAGCCCCTCTGATTCAGCCCCTCTGATTCAGCCCCTCTGATTCAGCCCCTCTGTTTCAGCCCCTCTGTTTCAGCCCCTCTGTTTCTCGCCCTCTGTTTCAGCCCCTCTGTTTCTCGCCCTCTGTTTCAGCCCCTCTGTTTCAGCCCCTCTGTTTCAGCTCCTCTGTTTCTCGCCCTCTGTTTCAGCCCCTCTGTTTCTCGTCCTCTGTTTCAGCCCCTCTGTTTCAGCCCCTCTGTTTCTCGCCCTCTGTTTCTGCCCCTCTGTTTCTCGCACTCTGTTTCAGCCCCGCTGATTCAGATCCTCTGTTTCAGCCCCTCTGAATCAGCCCCTCTGATTCAGCCCCTCTGTTTCAGCCCCTCTGTTTCAGCCCCTCTGTTTCAGCCCCTCGGTTTCTCGCCCTCTGTTTCAGCCACTCTGTTTCTCGCCCTCAGTTTCAGCCCCGCTGATTCAGCCCCTCTGTTTCAGCCCCACTGATTCAGCCCCTCTGATTCAGCCCCTCTGATTCAGCCCCTCTGATTCAGCCCCTCTGTTTCAGCCCCTCTGTTTCAGCCCCTCTGTTTCTCGCCCTCTGTTTCAGCCCCTCTGTTTCAGCCCCTCTGTTTCAGCCCCTCTGTTTCTCGCCCTCTGTTTCAGCCCCTGTTTCTCGTCCTCTGTTTCAGCCCCTCTGTTTCAGCCCCTCTGTTTCTCGCCCTCTGTTTCTGCCCCTCTGTTTCTCGCACTCTGTTTCAGCCCCGCTGATTCAGCTCCTCTGTTTCAGCCCCTCTGAATCAGCCCCTCTGATTCAGCCCCTCTGTTTCAGCCCCTCTGTTTCAGTCCCTCTGTTTCAGCCCCTCGGTTTCTCGCCCTCTGTTTCAGCCACTCTGTTTCTCGCCCTCAGTTTCAGCCCCGCTGATTCAGCCCCTCTGTTTCAGCCCCTCTGTTTCAGCCCCTCTGTTTCTCGCCCTCTGTTTCAGCCACTCTGTTTCTCGCCCTCTGTTTCAGCTCCTCTGTTTCAGCCCCTCTGTTTCAGGCCCTCTGTTTCTCGCCCTCTGTTTCAGCCCCTCTGTTTCTCGCCCTCTGTTTCAGCCCCTCTGTTTCTCGCCCTCTGTTTCAGCCCCTCTGTTTCAGCCCCTCTGTTTCTCGTCCTCTGTTTCTGCACCGCTGATTCAGCCCCTCTGTTTCATCCACTCAGAATCAGCCCCTCTGATTCAGCCCCTCTGTTTCAGCCCCTCTGTTTCAGCCCCTCTGTTTCTCGCCCTCTGTTTCAGCCCCTCTGTTTCTCGCCCTCTGTTTGAGCCCCTCTGATTCAGCCCCTCTGTTTCAGCCCCTCAGATTCAGCCCCTCTGATTCAGCCCCTCTGATTCAGCCTCTCTGTTTCTCACCCTCCGTTTCAGCCCCACTGATTCAGCCCCTCTGATTCAGCCCCTCTGTTTCCGGCCCCTCTGTTTGCCGCCCCTCTGTTTCAGTCCCTCTGTTTCACGCCCTGTGTTTCAGCCACTCTGTTTCTCGCCCTCTGTTTCAGCCCCTCTGTTTCTCGCCCTCTATTTCAGCCCCTCTGCTTCAGCCCCTCTGTTTCAGCCCCTCTGATTCAGCCCCTCTGATTCAGCCCCTCAGTTTCTCGCCCTCTGTTTCAGCCCCTCGGTTTCAGCCCCTCTGTTTCAGCCCCTCTGTTTCAGCCCCACTGTTTCTCGACCTCTGTTTCAGCCCCTCTGTTTCTCGGCCTCTGTTTCAGCCCCTCTGTTTCTCGCCCTCTGTTTCAGCCACTCTGTTTCAGCCCCTCTGTTTCAGCTAGTCTGTTTCTCGCCCTCTGTTTCAGCCCCTCTGTTTCTCGCCCTCTGTTTCAGCCCCTCTGTTTCAGCCCCTCTGTTTCAGCCCCTCTGTTTCAGCCCCTCTGTTTCAGCCCCTCTGTTTCTCGCCCTCTGTTTCAGCCCCTCTGTTTCTCGCCCTCTGTTTCAGCCACTCTGTTTCAGCCCCTCTGTTTCAGCTAGTCTGTTTCTCGCCCTCTGTTTCAGCCCCTCTGTTTCTCGCCCTCTGTTTCAGCCCCTCTGTTTCAGCCCCTCTGTTTCTCGCCCTCTGTTTCTGCCCCTCTGTTTCTCGCACTCTGTTACAGCCCCGCTGATTCAGCCCCTCTGTTTCAGCCCCTCTGTTTCTCACCCTCCGTTTCAGCCCCTCTGTTTCAGCCCCTCTGTTTCAGCCCCTCTGTTTCTCGCCCTCTGTTTCAGCCCGTCTGTTTCTCGCCCTCTGTTTCAGCCCCGCTGATTCAGCCCCTCTGTTTCAGCCCCTCTGAATCAGCCCCTCTGATTCAGCCCCTCTGTTTCAGCCCCTCTGTTTCAGCCCCTCTGTTTCAGCCCCTCTGTTTCTCGCCCTCTGTTTCAGCCCCTCTGATTCAGCCCCTCTGTTTCAGCCCCTCTGTTTCAGCCCCTCTGTTTCAGCCCCTCTGTTCCAACCACTCTGTTTCTCGCCCTCTGTTACTCACCCTCTGTTTCTCGCCCTCTGTTTCAGCCCCTCTGTTTTTCACCCTCTGTTTCAGCCCCTCTGTTTCTCGCCCTCTGTTTCAGGCTCTCTGTTTCAGCCCGTCTGTTTCAGCCCCTCTGTTTCAGCCCCTCTGTTTCTCGCCCTCTGTTTCAGCCCCTCTGTTTCAGCCCCTCTGATTCAGCCCCTCTGTTTCAGCCCCTCTGTTTCAGCCCCTCTGTTTCTCGCCCTCTGTTTCTGCCCCTCTGTTTCTCGCCCTCTGTTTCAGCCCCTCTGTTTCTCGCCCTCTGTTTCAGCCCCTCTGTTTTTCGCCCTCTGTTTCAGCCCCTCTGTTTCTCGCCCTCTGTTTCAGCCCCTCTGTTTCAGCCCCTCTGTTTCAGCCCCTCTGTTTCAGCCCCACTGTTTCTCGCCCTCTGTTTCAGCTCCTCTGTTACTCGCCCTCTGATTCAGCCCCTATGTTTCAGCCCCTCTGTTTCTCGCCCTCTGTTTCTGCCCCTCTGTTTCTCGCCCTCTGTTTCAGCCCCTCTGTTTTTCACCCTCTGTTTCAGCCCCTCTGTTTCTCGCCCTCTGTTTCAGCCCCTCTGTTTCAGCCCCTCTGTTTCAGCCCCTCTGTTTCAGCCCCACTGTTTCTCGCCCTCTGTTACTCGCCCTCTGATTCAGCCCCTCTGTTTCAGCCCCTCTGTTTCTCGCCCTCTGTTTCTGCCCCTCTGTTTCTTGCCCTCTGTTGCAGCCCCTCTGTTACTCGCCCTCTGTTTCAGCCCCGCTGATTCAGCCCCTCTGTTTCAGCCACTCAGAATCAGCCCCTCTGTTTCAGCCCCTCTGTTTCAGCCCCACTGTTTCTCGCCCTCTGTTTCAGCTCCTCTGTTACTCGCCCTCTGATTCAGCCCCTCTGTTTCAGCCCCTCTGTTTCTCGCCCTCTGTTTCTGCCCCTCTGTTTCTCGCCCTCTGTTTCAGCCCCTCTGTTTCTCGCCCTCTGTTTCAGCCCCGCTGATTCAGCCCCTCTGTTTCAGCCACTCAGAATCAGTCCCTCTGATTCAGCCCCTCTGTTTCTCACCCTCTGTTTCAGCCCCTCTGTTTCTGGCCCTCTGTTTCAGCCCCTCTGTTTCTCGCCCTCTGTTTCAGCCCCTTTGTTTCTCGCCCTCTGTTTCTGCCCCTCTGTTTCTCGCCCTCTGTTTCAGCCCCTCTGTTTCTCGCCCTCTGTTTCAGCCCCTCTGTTTCTCGCTCTCTGTTTCAGCCCCTCTGATTCAGCCCCTCTGTTTCAGCCCCTCTGATTCAGCCCCTCTGTTTCATCCCCTCTGTTTCAGCCCCTCTGTTTAAGCCCCTCTGTTTCAACCACTCTGTTTCTCGCTCTCTGTTTCTCACCCTCTGTTTCTCGCCCTCTGTTTCAGCCCCTCTGTTTTTCGCCCTCTGTTTCAGCCCCTCTGTTTCTCGCCCTCTGTTTCAGCCCCTCTGTTTCAGCCCCTCTGTTTCTCGCCCTCTGTTTCAGCCCCTCTGATTCAGCCCCTCTGAATCAGCCCGTCTGTTTCTCGCCCACTGTTTCAGCCCCTTTGTTTCAGCCCCTCTGTTTCAGCCCCACTGTTTCTCGCCCTCTGTTTCAGCTCCTCTGTTTCTCGCCCTCTGTTTCAGCCCCTCTGTTTCAGCCCCTCTGTTTCTCGCCCTCTGTTTCAGCCCCTCTGATTCAGCCCCTCTGTTTCAGTCCCTCTGTTTCAGCCCCACTGTTTCAGTCCCACTGTTTCTCGCCCTCTGTTTCAGCCCCTCTGTTTCTCGCCCTCTGTTTCAGCCCCTCTGTTTCTCGCCCTCTATTTCAGCCCCTCTGCTTCAGCCCCTCTGTTTCAGCCCCTCTGATTCAGCCCCTCTGATTCAGCCCCTCAGTTTCTCGCCCTCTGTTTCAGCCCCTCGGTTTCAGCCCCTCTGTTTCAGCCCCTCTGTTTCAGCCCCTCTGTTTCTCGCCCTCTGTTTCAGCCCCTCGGTTTCAGCCCCTCTGTTTCAGCCCCTCTGTTTCAGCCCCTCTGTTTCTCGCCCTCTATTTCAGCCCCTCTGCTTCAGCCCCTCTGTTTCAGCCCCTCTGATTCAGCCCCTCTGAATCAGCCCCTCTGTTTCTCGCCCTCTGTTTCAGCCCCTCTGTTTCAGCCCCTCTGTTTCAGCCCCTCTGTTTCAGCCCCTCTGTTTCTCGCCCTCTGTTTCAGCTCGTCTGTTTCTCGCCCTCTGTTTCAGCCCCTCTGTTTCAGCCCCTCTGTTTCTCGCCCTCTGTTTCTGCCCCTCTGCTTCAGCCCCTCAGAATCAGCCCATCTGATTCAGCCCCTCTGTTTCAGTCCCTCTGTTTCAGCCCCTCTGTTTCAGTCCCTCTGTTTCTCGCCCTCTGTTTCAGCCCCTATGTTTCTCGCCCTCTGTTTCAGCCCCTCTGTTTCAGCCCCTCTGTTTCTCACCCTCTGTTTCAGCCCCTCTGTTTCAGCCCCACTGATTCAGCCCCTCTGATTCAGCCCCTCTGATTCAGCCCCTCTGATTCAGCCCCTCTGTTTCAGCCCCTCTATTTCAGCCCCTCTGTTTCTCGCCCTCTGTTTCAGCCCCTCTGTTTCTCGCCCTCTGTTTCAGCCCCTCTGTTTCAGCCCCTCTGTTTCAGCCCCTCTGTTTCTCGCCCTCTGTTTCAGCCCCTCTGTTTCTCGTCCTCTGTTTCAGCCCCTCTGTTTCAGCCCCTCTGTTTCTCGCCCTCTGTTTCAGCCCCTCTGTTTTTCGCCCTCTGTTTCAGCCCCTCTGTTTCTCGCCCTCTGTTTCAGCCCCTCTGTTTCAGCCCCTCTATTTCAGCCCCTCTGTTTCAGCCCCACTGTTTCTCGCCCTCTGTTTCAGCTCCTCTGTTACTCGCCCTCTGATTCAGCCCCTATGTTTCAGCCCCTCTGTTTCTCGCCCTCTGTTTCTGCCCCTCTGTTTCTCGCCCTCTGTTTCAGCCCCTCTGTTTTTCACCCTCTGTTTCAGCCCCTCTGTTTCTCGCCCTCTGTTTCAGCCCCTCTGTTTCAGCCACACTGTTTCTCGCCCTCTGTTTCAGCTCCTCTGTTACTCGCCCTCTGATTCAGCCCCTCTGTTTCAGCCCCTCTGTTTCTCGCCCTCTGTTTCTGCCCCTCTGTTTCTTGCCCTCTGTTTCAGCCCCTCTGTTTCTCACCCTCTGTTTCAGCCCCGCTGATTCAGCCCCTCTGTTTCAGCCACTCAGAATCAGCCCCTCTGTTTCAGCCCCTCTGTTTCAGCCCCACTGTTTCTCGCCCTCTGTTTCAGCCCCTCTGTTTCAGCCCCTCTGTTTCTCGCCCTCTGTTTCAGCCCCTCTGATTCAGCCCCTCTGTTTCAGTCCCTCTGTTTCAGCCCCACTGTTTCAGTCCCACTGTTTCTCGCCCTCTGTTTCAGCCCCTCTGTTTCTCGCCCTCTGTTTCAGCCCCTCTGTTTCTCGCCCTCTATTTCAGCCCCTCTACTTCAGCCCCTCTGTTTCTCGACCTCTGTTTCAGCCCCTCTGTTTCTCGGCCTCTGTTTCAGCCCCTCTGTTTCAGCCCCTCTCTTTCAGCCCCTCGGTTTCTCGCCCTCTGTTTCAGCCACTCTGTTTCTCGCCCTCAGTTTCAGCCCCGCTGATTCAGCCCCTCTGTTTCAGCCCCTCTGAATCAGCCCCTCTGATTCAGCCCCTCTGTTTCAGCCCCTCTGTTTCAGCCCCTCTGTTTCAGCCCCTCTGTTTCTCGCCCTCTGTTTCAGCCACTCTGTTTCTCGCCCTCTGTTTCAGCTCCTCTGTTTCAGCCCCTCTGTTTCAGGCCCTCTGTTTCTTGCCCTCTGTTTCAGCCCCTCTGTTTCTCGCCCTCTGTTTCAGCCCCTCTGTTTCTCGCCCTCTGTTTCAGCCCCTCTGTTTCAGCCCCTCTGTTTCTCGTCCTCTGTTTCTGCACCGCTGATTCAGCCCCTCTGTTTCATCCACTCAGAATCAGCCCCTCTGATTCAGCCCCTCTGTTTCAGCCCCTCTGTTTCAGCCCCTCTGTTTCTCGCCCTCTGTTTCAGCCCCTCTGTTTCTCGCCCTCTGTTTGAGCCCCTCTGATTCAGCCCCTCTGTTTCAGCCCCTCAGATTCAGCCCCTCTGATTCAGCCCCTCTGATTCAGCCTCTCTGTTTCTCGCCCTCTGTTTCAGCCCCTCTGTTTCAGCCCCTCTGTTTCAGCCCCTCTGTTTCTCACCCTCCGTTTCAGCCCCACTGATTCAGCCCCTCTGATTCAGCCCCTCTGTTTCCGGCCCCTCTGTTTGATGCCCCTCTGTTTCAGACCCTCTGTTTCACGCCCTGTGTTTCAGCCACTCTGTTTCTCGCCCTCTGTTTCAGCCCCTCTGTTTCTCGCCCTCTATTTCAGCCCCTCTGCTTCAGCCCCTCTGTTTCAGCCCCTCTGATCCAGCCCCTCTGATTCAGCCCCTCAGTTTCTCGCCCTCTGTTTCAGCCCCTCGGTTTCAGCCCCTCTGTTTCAGCCCCTCTGTTTCAGCCCCTCTGTTTCTCGACCTCTGTTTCAGCCCCTCTGTTTCTCGGCCTCTGTTTCAGCCCCTCTGTTTCAGCCCCTCTGTTTCAGCCCCTCTGTTTCTCGCCCTCTGTTTCAGCCCCTCTGTTTCTCGCCCTCTGTTTCAGCCACTCTGTTTCAGCCCCTCTGTTTCAGCTCCTCTGTTTCTCGCCCTCTGTTTCAGCCCCTCTGTTTCTCGCCCTCTGTTTCAGCCCCTCTGTTTCAGCCCCTCTGTTTCTCGCCCTCTGTTTCTGCCCCTCTGTTTCTCGCACTCTGTTACAGCCCCGCTGATTCAGCCCCTCGGTTTCAGCCCCTCTGATTCAGCCCCTCTGTTTCAGCCCCTCTGTTTCAGCCCCTCTGTTTCTCGCCCTCTGTTTGAGCCCCTCTGATTCAGCCCCTCTGTTTCAGCCCCTCAGATTCAGCCCCTCTGATTCAGCCCCTCTGATGCAGCCTCTCTGTTTCTCGCCCTCTGTTTCAGCCCCTCTGTTCAGCCCCTCTGTTTCAGCCCCTCTGTTTCTCACCCTCTGTTTCAGCCCCACTGATTCAGCCCCTCTGATTCAGCCCCTCTGTTTCAGCCCCTCTGTTTCAGCCCCTCTGTTTCTCGCCCTCTGTTTCAGCCCCTCTGTTTCTCGCCCTCTGTTTCGGCCCCTCTGTTTCAGCCCCTCTGTTTCTCGTCCTCTGGTTCAGCCCCTCTGTTTCTCGCCCTCTGTTTCAGCCCCTCTGTTTCTCGCCCTCTGTTTCAGGCTCTCTGTTTCTGCCCGTCTGTTTCAGCCCCTCTGTTTCAGCCCCTCTGTTTCTCGCCCTGATGTTTCAGCCCCTCTGTTTCAGCCCCTCTGATTCAGCCCCTCTGAATCAGCCCCTCTGTTTCTCGCCCTCTGTTTCAGCCCCTCTGTTTCAGCCCCTCTGTTTCAGCCCCTCTGTTTCAGCCCCTCTGTTTCTCGCCCTCTGTTTCAGCTCGTCTGTTTCTCGCCCTCTGTTTCAGCCCCTCTGTTTCAGCCCCTCTGTTTCTCGCCCTCTGTTTCTGCCCCTCTGCTTCAGCCCCTCAGAATCAGCCCATCTGATTCAGCCCCTCTGTTTCAGTCCCTCTGTTTCAGCCCCTCTGTTTCAGTCCCTCTGTTTCTCGCCCTCTGTTTCAGCCCCTCTGTTTCTCGCCCTCTGTTTCAGCCCCTCTGTTTCAGCCCCTCTGTTTCTCACCCTCTGTTTCAGCCCCTCTGTTTCAGCCCCACTGATTCAGCCCCTCTGATTCAGCCCCTCTGATTCAGCCCCTCTGATTCAGCCCCTCTGTTTCAGCCCCTCTATTTCAGCCCCTCTGTTTCTCGCCCTCTGTTTCAGCCCCTCTGTTTCTCGCCCTCTGTTTCAGCCCCTCTGTTTCAGCCCCTCTGTTTCAGCCCCTCTGTTTCTCGCCCTCTGTTTCAGCCCCTCTGTTTCTCGTCCTCTGTTTCAGCCCCTCTGTTTCAGCCCCTCTGTTTCTCGCCCTCTGTTTCAGCCCCTCTGTTTTTCGCCCTCTGTTTCAGCCCCTCTGTTTCTCGCCCTCTGTTTCAGCCCCTCTGTTTCAGCCCCTCTATTTCAGCCCCTCTGTTTCAGCCCCACTGTTTCTCGCCCTCTGTTTCAGCTCCTCTGTTACTCGCCCTCTGATTCAGCCCCTATGTTTCAGCCCCTCTGTTTCTCGCCCTCTGTTTCTGCCCCTCTGTTTCTCGCCCTCTGTTTCAGCCCCTCTGTTTCTCGCCCTCTGTTTCAGCCCCTCTGTTTCAGCCCCACTGTTTCTCGCCCTCTGTTTCAGCTCCTCTGTTACTCGCCCTCTGATTCAGCCCCTCTGTTTCAGCCCCTCTGTTTCTCGCCCTCTGTTTCTGCCCCTCTGTTTCTTGCCCTCTGTTTCAGCCCCTCTGTTTCTCACCCTCTGTTTCAGCCCCGCTGACTCAGCCCCTCTGTTTCAGCCACTCAGAATCAGCCCCTCTGTTTCAGCCCCTCTGTTTCAGCCCCACTGTTTCTCGCCCTCTGTTTCAGCCCCTCTGTTTCAGCCCCTCTGTTTCTCGCCCTCTGTTTCAGCCCCTCTGATTCAGCCCCTCTGTTTCAGTCCCTCTGTTTCAGCCCCACTGTTTCAGTCCCACTGTTTCTCGCCCTCTGTTTCAGCCCCTCTGTTTCTCGCCCTCTGTTTCAGCCCCTCTGTTTCTCGCCCTCTATTTCAGCCCCTCTACTTCAGCCCCTCTGTTTCTCGACCTCTGTTTCAGCCCCTCTGTTTCTTGGCCTCTGTTTCAGCCCCTCTGTTTCAGCCCCTCTCTTTCAGCCCCTCGGTTTCTCGCCCTCTGTTTCAGCCACTCTGTTTCTCGCCCTCAGTTTCAGCCCCGCTGATTCAGCCCCTCTGTTTCAGCCCCTCTGAATCAGCCCCTCTGATTCAGCCCCTCTGTTTCAGCCCCTCTGTTTCAGCCCCTCTGTTTCAGCCCCTCTGTTTCTCGCCCTCTGTTTCAGCCACTCTGTTTCTCGCCCTCTGTTTCAGCTCCTCTGTTTCAGCCCCTCTGTTTCAGGCCCTCTGTTTCTTGCCCTCTGTTTCAGCCCCTCTGTTTCTCGCCCTCTGTTTCAGCCCCTCTGTTTCTCGCCCTCTGTTTCAGCCCCTCTGTTTCAGCCCCTCTGTTTCTCGTCCTCTGTTTCTGCACCGCTGATTCAGCCCCTCTGTTTCATCCACTCAGAATCAGCCCCTCTGATTCAGCCCCTCTGTTTCAGCCCCTCTGTTTCAGCCCCTCTGTTTCTCGCCCTCTGTTTCAGCCCCTCTGTTTCTCGCCCTCTGTTTGAGCCCCTCTGATTCAGCCCCTCTGTTTCAGCCCCTCAGATTCAGCCCCTCTGATTCAGCCCCTCTGATTCAGCCTCTCTGTTTCTCGCCCTCTGTTTCAGCCCCTCTGTTTCAGCCCCTCTGTTTCAGCCCCTCTGTTTCTCACCCTCCGTTTCAGCCCCACTGATTCAGCCCCTCTGATTCAGCCCCTCTGTTTCCGGCCCCTCTGTTTGATGCCCCTCTGTTTCAGACCCTCTGTTTCACGCCCTGTGTTTCAGCCACTCTGTTTCTCGCCCTCTGTTTCAGCCCCTCTGTTTCTCGCCCTCTATTTCAGCCCCTCTGCTTCAGCCCCTCTGTTTCAGCCCCTCTGATCCAGCCCCTCTGATTCAGCCCCTCAGTTTCTCGCCCTCTGTTTCAGCCCCTCGGTTTCAGCCCCTCTGTTTCAGCCCCTCTGTTTCAGCCCCTCTGTTTCTCGACCTCTGTTTCAGCCCCTCTGTTTCTCGGCCTCTGTTTCAGCCCCTCTGTTTCAGCCCCTCTGTTTCAGCCCCTCTGTTTCTCGCCCTCTGTTTCAGCCCCTCTGTTTCTCGCCCTCTGTTTCAGCCACTCTGTTTCAGCCCCTCTGTTTCAGCTCCTCTGTTTCTCGCCCTCTGTTTCAGCCCCTCTGTTTCTCGCCCTCTGTTTCAGCCCCTCTGTTTCAGCCCCTCTGTTTCTCGCCCTCTGTTTCTGCCCCTCTGTTTCTCGCACTCTGTTACAGCCCCGCTGATTCAGCCCCTCGGTTTCAGCCCCTCTGATTCAGCCCCTCTGTTTCAGCCCCTCTGTTTCAGCCCCTCTGTTTCTCGCCCTCTGTTTGAGCCCCTCTGATTCAGCCCCTCTGTTTCAGCCCCTCAGATTCAGCCCCTCTGATTCAGCCCCTCTGATGCAGCCTCTCTGTTTCTCGCCCTCTGTTTCAGCCCCTCTGTTCAGCCCCTCTGTTTCAGCCCCTCTGTTTCTCACCCTCTGTTTCAGCCCCACTGATTCAGCCCCTCTGATTCAGCCCCTCTGTTTCAGCCCCTCTGTTTCAGCCCCTCTGTTTCTCGCCCTCTGTTTCAGCCCCTCTGTTTCTCGCCCTCTGTTTCGGCCCCTCTGTTTCAGCCCCTCTGTTTCTCGTCCTCTGGTTCAGCCCCTCTGTTTCTCGCCCTCTGTTTCAGCCCCTCTGTTTCTCGCCCTCTGTTTCAGGCTCTCTGTTTCTGCCTGTCTGTTTCAGCCCCTCTGTTTCAGCCCCTCTGTTTCTCGCCCTGATGTTTCAGCCCCTCTGTTTCAGCCCCTCTGATTCAGCCCCTCTGAATCAGCCCCTCTGTTTCTCGCCCTCTGTTTCAGCCCCTCTGTTTCAGCCCCTCTGTTTCAGCCCCTCTGTTTCAGCCCCTCTGTTTCTCGCCCTCTGTTTCAGCTCGTCTGTTTCTCGCCCTCTGTTTCAGCCCCTCTGTTTCAGCCCCTCTGTTTCTCGCCCTCTGTTTCTGCCCCTCTGCTTCAGCCCCTCAGAATCAGCCCATCTGATTCAGCCCCTCTGTTTCAGTCCCTCTGTTTCAGCCCCTCTGTTTCAGTCCCTCTGTTTCTCGCCCTCTGTTTCAGCCCCTCTGTTTCTCGCCCTCTGTTTCAGCCCCTCTGTTTCAGCCCCTCTGTTTCTCACCCTCTGTTTCAGCCCCTCTGTTTCAGCCCCACTGATTCAGCCCCTCTGATTCAGCCCCTCTGATTCAGCCCCTCTGATTCAGCCCCTCTGTTTCAGCCCCTCTATTTCAGCCCCTCTGTTTCTCGCCCTCTGTTTCAGCCCCTCTGTTTCTCGCCCTCTGTTTCAGCCCCTCTGTTTCAGCCCCTCTGTTTCAGCCCCTCTGTTTCTCGCCCTCTGTTTCAGCCCCTCTGTTTCTCGTCCTCTGTTTCAGCCCCTCTGTTTCAGCCCCTCTGTTTCTCGCCCTCTGTTTCAGCCCCTCTGTTTTTCGCCCTCTGTTTCAGCCCCTCTGTTTCTCGCCCTCTGTTTCAGCCCCTCTGTTTCAGCCCCTCTATTTCAGCCCCTCTGTTTCAGCCCCACTGTTTCTCGCCCTCTGTTTCAGCTCCTCTGTTACTCGCCCTCTGATTCAGCCCCTATGTTTCAGCCCCTCTGTTTCTCGCCCTCTGTTTCTGCCCCTCTGTTTCTCGCCCTCTGTTTCAGCCCCTCTGTTTTTCACCCTCTGTTTCAGCCCCTCTGTTTCTCGCCCTCTGTTTCAGCCCCTCTGTTTCAGCCACACTGTTTCTCGCCCTCTGTTTCAGCTCCTCTGTTACTCGCCCTCTGATTCAGCCCCTCTGTTTCAGCCCCTCTGTTTCTCGCCCTCTGTTTCTGCCCCTCTGTTTCTTGCCCTCTGTTTCAGCCCCTCTGTTTCTCACCCTCTGTTTCAGCCCCGCTGATTCAGCCCCTCTGTTTCAGCCACTCAGAATCAGCCCCTCTGTTTCAGCCCCTCTGTTTCAGCCCCACTGTTTCTCGCCCTCTGTTTCAGCCCCTCTGTTTCAGCCCCTCTGTTTCTCGCCCTCTGTTTCAGCCCCTCTGATTCAGCCCCTCTGTTTCAGTCCCTCTGTTTCAGCCCCACTGTTTCAGTCCCACTGTTTCTCGCCCTCTGTTTCAGCCCCTCTGTTTCTCGCCCTCTGTTTCAGCCCCTCTGTTTCTCGCCCTCTATTTCAGCCCCTCTACTTCAGCCCCTCTGTTTCTCGACCTCTGTTTCAGCCCCTCTGTTTCTCGGCCTCTGTTTCAGCCCCTCTGTTTCAGCCCCTCTCTTTCAGCCCCTCGGTTTCTCGCCCTCTGTTTCAGCCACTCTGTTTCTCGCCCTCAGTTTCAGCCCCGCTGATTCAGCCCCTCTGTTTCAGCCCCTCTGAATCAGCCCCTCTGATTCAGCCCCTCTGTTTCAGCCCCTCTGTTTCAGCCCCTCTGTTTCAGCCCCTCTGTTTCTCGCCCTCTGTTTCAGCCACTCTGTTTCTCGCCCTCTGTTTCAGCTCCTCTGTTTCAGCCCCTCTGTTTCAGGCCCTCTGTTTCTTGCCCTCTGTTTCAGCCCCTCTGTTTCTCGCCCTCTGTTTCAGCCCCTCTGTTTCTCGCCCTCTGTTTCAGCCCCTCTGTTTCAGCCCCTCTGTTTCTCGTCCTCTGTTTCTGCACCGCTGATTCAGCCCCTCTGTTTCATCCACTCAGAATCAGCCCCTCTGATTCAGCCCCTCTGTTTCAGCCCCTCTGTTTCAGCCCCTCTGTTTCTCGCCCTCTGTTTCAGCCCCTCTGTTTCTCGCCCTCTGTTTGAGCCCCTCTGATTCAGCCCCTCTGTTTCAGCCCCTCAGATTCAGCCCCTCTGATTCAGCCCCTCTGATTCAGCCTCTCTGTTTCTCGCCCTCTGTTTCAGCCCCTCTGTTTCAGCCCCTCTGTTTCAGCCCCTCTGTTTCTCACCCTCCGTTTCAGCCCCACTGATTCAGCCCCTCTGATTCAGCCCCTCTGTTTCCGGCCCCTCTGTTTGATGCCCCTCTGTTTCAGACCCTCTGTTTCACGCCCTGTGTTTCAGCCACTCTGTTTCTCGCCCTCTGTTTCAGCCCCTCTGTTTCTCGCCCTCTATTTCAGCCCCTCTGCTTCAGCCCCTCTGTTTCAGCCCCTCTGATCCAGCCCCTCTGATTCAGCCCCTCAGTTTCTCGCCCTCTGTTTCAGCCCCTCGGTTTCAGCCCCTCTGTTTCAGCCCCTCTGTTTCAGCCCCTCTGTTTCTCGACCTCTGTTTCAGCCCCTCTGTTTCTCGGCCTCTGTTTCAGCCCCTCTGTTTCAGCCCCTCTGTTTCAGCCCCTCTGTTTCTCGCCCTCTGTTTCAGCCCCTCTGTTTCTCGCCCTCTGTTTCAGCCACTCTGTTTCAGCCCCTCTGTTTCAGCTCCTCTGTTTCTCGCCCTCTGTTTCAGCCCCTCTGTTTCTCGCCCTCTGTTTCAGCCCCTCTGTTTCAGCCCCTCTGTTTCTCGCCCTCTGTTTCTGCCCCTCTGTTTCTCGCACTCTGTTACAGCCCCGCTGATTCAGCCCCTCGGTTTCAGCCCCTCTGATTCAGCCCCTCTGTTTCAGCCCCTCTGTTTCAGCCCCTCTGTTTCTCGCCCTCTGTTTGAGCCCCTCTGATTCAGCCCCTCTGTTTCAGCCCCTCAGATTCAGCCCCTCTGATTCAGCCCCTCTGATGCAGCCTCTCTGTTTCTCGCCCTCTGTTTCAGCCCCTCTGTTCAGCCCCTCTGTTTCAGCCCCTCTGTTTCTCACCCTCTGTTTCAGCCCCACTGATTCAGCCCCTCTGATTCAGCCCCTCTGTTTCAGCCCCTCTGTTTCAGCCCCTCTGTTTCTCGCCCTCTGTTTCAGCCCCTCTGTTTCTCGCCCTCTGTTTCGGCCCCTCTGTTTCAGCCCCTCTGTTTCTCGTCCTCTGGTTCAGCCCCTCTGTTTCTCGCCCTCTGTTTCAGCCCCTCTGTTTCTCGCCCTCTGTTTCAGGCTCTCTGTTTCTGCCCGTCTGTTTCAGCCCCTCTGTTTCAGCCCCTCTGTTTCTCGCCCTGATGTTTCAGCCCCTCTGTTTCAGCCCCTCTGATTCAGCCCCTCTGAATCAGCCCCTCTGTTTCTCGCCCTCTGTTTCAGCCCCTCTGTTTCAGCCCCTCTGTTTCAGCCCCTCTGTTTCAGCCCCTCTGTTTCTCGCCCTCTGTTTCAGCTCGTCTGTTTCTCGCCCTCTGTTTCAGCCCCTCTGTTTCAGCCCCTCTGTTTCTCGCCCTCTGTTTCTGCCCCTCTGCTTCAGCCCCTCAGAATCAGCCCATCTGATTCAGCCCCTCTGTTTCAGTCCCTCTGTTTCAGCCCCTCTGTTTCAGTCCCTCTGTTTCTCGCCCTCTGTTTCAGCCCCTCTGTTTCTCGCCCTCTGTTTCAGCCCCTCTGTTTCAGCCCCTCTGTTTCTCACCCTCTGTTTCAGCCCCTCTGTTTCAGCCCCACTGATTCAGCCCCTCTGATTCAGCCCCTCTGATTCAGCCCCTCTGATTCAGCCCCTCTGTTTCAGCCCCTCTATTTCAGCCCCTCTGTTTCTCGCCCTCTGTTTCAGCCCCTCTGTTTCTCGCCCTCTGTTTCAGCCCCTCTGTTTCAGCCCCTCTGTTTCAGCCCCTCTGTTTCTCGCCCTCTGTTTCAGCCCCTCTGTTTCTCGTCCTCTGTTTCAGCCCCTCTGTTTCAGCCCCTCTGTTTCTCGCCCTCTGTTTCAGCCCCTCTGTTTTTCGCCCTCTGTTTCAGCCCCTCTGTTTCTCGCCCTCTGTTTCAGCCCCTCTGTTTCAGCCCCTCTATTTCAGCCCCTCTGTTTCAGCCCCACTGTTTCTCGCCCTCTGTTTCAGCTCCTCTGTTACTCGCCCTCTGATTCAGCCCCTATGTTTCAGCCCCTCTGTTTCTCGCCCTCTGTTTCTGCCCCTCTGTTTCTCGCCCTCTGTTTCAGCCCCTCTGTTTTTCACCCTCTGTTTCAGCCCCTCTGTTTCTCGCCCTCTGTTTCAGCCCCTCTGTTTCAGCCCCACTGTTTCTCGCCCTCTGTTTCAGCTCCTCTGTTACTCGCCCTCTGATTCAGCCCCTCTGTTTCAGCCCCTCTGTTTCTCGCCCTCTGTTTCTGCCCCTCTGTTTCTTGCCCTCTGTTTCAGCCCCTCTGTTTCTCACCCTCTGTTTCAGCCCCGCTGATTCAGCCCCTCTGTTTCAGCCACTCAGAATCAGCCCCTCTGTTTCAGCCCCTCTGTTTCAGCCCCACTGTTTCTCGCCCTCTGTTTCAGCCCCTCTGTTTCAGCCCCTCTGTTTCTCGCCCTCTGTTTCAGCCCCTCTGATTCAGCCCCTCTGTTTCAGTCCCTCTGTTTCAGCCCCACTGTTTCAGTCCCACTGTTTCTCGCCCTCTGTTTCAGCCCCTCTGTTTCTCGCCCTCTGTTTCAGCCCCTCTGTTTCTCGCCCTCTATTTCAGCCCCTCTACTTCAGCCCCTCTGTTTCTCGACCTCTGTTTCAGCCCCTCTATTTCTCGGCCTCTGTTTCAGCCCCTCTGTTTCAGCCCCTCTCTTTCAGCCCCTCGGTTTCTCGCCCTCTGTTTCAGCCACTCTGTTTCTCGCCCTCAGTTTCAGCCCCGCTGATTCAGCCCCTCTGTTTCAGCCCCTCTGAATCAGCCCCTCTGATTCAGCCCCTCTGTTTCAGCCCCTCTGTTTCAGCCCCTCTGTTTCAGCCCCTCTGTTTCTCGCCCTCTGTTTCAGCCACTCTGTTTCTCGCCCTCTGTTTCAGCTCCTCTGTTTCAGCCCCTCTGTTTCAGGCCCTCTGTTTCTTGCCCTCTGTTTCAGCCCCTCTGTTTCTCGCCCTCTGTTTCAGCCCCTCTGTTTCTCGCCCTCTGTTTCAGCCCCTCTGTTTCAGCCCCTCTGTTTCTCGTCCTCTGTTTCTGCACCGCTGATTCAGCCCCTCTGTTTCATCCACTCAGAATCAGCCCCTCTGATTCAGCCCCTCTGTTTCAGCCCCTCTGTTTCAGCCCCTCTGTTTCTCGCCCTCTGTTTCAGCCCCTCTGTTTCTCGCCCTCTGTTTGAGCCCCTCTGATTCAGCCCCTCTGTTTCAGCCCCTCAGATTCAGCCCCTCTGATTCAGCCCCTCTGATTCAGCCTCTCTGTTTCTCGCCCTCTGTTTCAGCCCCTCTGTTTCAGCCCCTCTGTTTCAGCCCCTCTGTTTCTCACCCTCCGTTTCAGCCCCACTGATTCAGCCCCTCTGATTCAGCCCCTCTGTTTCCGGCCCCTCTGTTTGATGCCCCTCTGTTTCAGACCCTCTGTTTCACGCCCTGTGTTTCAGCCACTCTGTTTCTCGCCCTCTGTTTCAGCCCCTCTGTTTCTCGCCCTCTATTTCAGCCCCTCTGCTTCAGCCCCTCTGTTTCAGCCCCTCTGATCCAGCCCCTCTGATTCAGCCCCTCAGTTTCTCGCCCTCTGTTTCAGCCCCTCGGTTTCAGCCCCTCTGTTTCAGCCCCTCTGTTTCAGCCCCTCTGTTTCTCGACCTCTGTTTCAGCCCCTCTGTTTCTCGGCCTCTGTTTCAGCCCCTCTGTTTCAGCCCCTCTGTTTCAGCCCCTCTGTTTCTCGCCCTCTGTTTCAGCCCCTCTGTTTCTCGCCCTCTGTTTCAGCCACTCTGTTTCAGCCCCTCTGTTTCAGCTCCTCTGTTTCTCGCCCTCTGTTTCAGCCCCTCTGTTTCTCGCCCTCTGTTTCAGCCCCTCTGTTTCAGCCCCTCTGTTTCTCGCCCTCTGTTTCTGCCCCTCTGTTTCTCGCACTCTGTTACAGCCCCGCTGATTCAGCCCCTCGGTTTCAGCCCCTCTGATTCAGCCCCTCTGTTTCAGCCCCTCTGTTTCAGCCCCTCTGTTTCTCGCCCTCTGTTTGAGCCCCTCTGATTCAGCCCCTCTGTTTCAGCCCCTCAGATTCAGCCCCTCTGATTCAGCCCCTCTGATGCAGCCTCTCTGTTTCTCGCCCTCTGTTTCAGCCCCTCTGTTCAGCCCCTCTGTTTCAGCCCCTCTGTTTCTCACCCTCTGTTTCAGCCCCACTGATTCAGCCCCTCTGATTCAGCCCCTCTGTTTCAGCCCCTCTGTTTCAGCCCCTCTGTTTCTCGCCCTCTGTTTCAGCCCCTCTGTTTCTCGCCCTCTGTTTCGGCCCCTCTGTTTCAGCCCCTCTGTTTCTCGTCCTCTGGTTCAGCCCCTCTGTTTCTCGCCCTCTGTTTCAGCCCCTCTGTTTCTCGCCCTCTGTTTCAGGCTCTCTGTTTCTGCCCGTCTGTTTCAGCCCCTCTGTTTCAGCCCCTCTGTTTCTCGCCCTGATGTTTCAGCCCCTCTGTTTCAGCCCCTCTGATTCAGCCCCTCTGAATCAGCCCCTCTGTTTCTCGCCCTCTGTTTCAGCCCCTCTGTTTCAGCCCCTCTGTTTCAGCCCCTCTGTTTCAGCCCCTCTGTTTCTCGCCCTCTGTTTCAGCTCGTCTGTTTCTCGCCCTCTGTTTCAGCCCCTCTGTTTCAGCCCCTCTGTTTCTCGCCCTCTGTTTCTGCCCCTCTGCTTCAGCCCCTCAGAATCAGCCCATCTGATTCAGCCCCTCTGTTTCAGTCCCTCTGTTTCAGCCCCTCTGTTTCAGTCCCTCTGTTTCTCGCCCTCTGTTTCAGCCCCTCTGTTTCTCGCCCTCTGTTTCAGCCCCTCTGTTTCTGCCCCTCTGTTTCTCACCCTCTGTTTCAGCCCCTCTGTTTCAGCCCCACTGATTCAGCCCCTCTGATTCAGCCCCTCTGATTCAGCCCCTCTGATTCAGCCCCTCTGTTTCAGCCCCTCTATTTCAGCCCCTCTGTTTCTCGCCCTCTGTTTCAGCCCCTCTGTTTCTCGCCCTCTGTTTCAGCCCCTCTGTTTCAGCCCCTCTGTTTCAGCCCCTCTGTTTCTCGCCCTCTGTTTCAGCCCCTCTGTTTCTCGTCCTCTGTTTCAGCCCCTCTGTTTCAGCCCCTCTGTTTCTCGCCCTCTGTTTCAGCCCCTCTGTTTTTCGCCCTCTGTTTCAGCCCCTCTGTTTCTCGCCCTCTGTTTCAGCCCCTCTGTTTCAGCCCCTCTATTTCAGCCCCTCTGTTTCAGCCCCACTGTTTCTCGCCCTCTGTTTCAGCTCCTCTGTTACTCGCCCTCTGATTCAGCCCCTATGTTTCAGCCCCTCTGTTTCTCGCCCTCTGTTTCTGCCCCTCTGTTTCTCGCCCTCTGTTTCAGCCCCTCTGTTTTTCACCCTCTGTTTCAGCCCCTCTGTTTCTCGCCCTCTGTTTCAGCCCCTCTGTTTCAGCCCCACTGTTTCTCGCCCTCTGTTTCAGCTCCTCTGTTACTCGCCCTCTGATTCAGCCCCTCTGTTTCAGCCCCTCTGTTTCTCGCCCTCTGTTTCTGCCCCTCTGTTTCTTGCCCTCTGTTTCAGCCCCTCTGTTTCTCACCCTCTGTTTCAGCCCCGCTGATTCAGCCCCTCTGTTTCAGCCACTCAGAATCAGCCCCTCTGTTTCAGCCCCTCTGTTTCAGCCCCACTGTTTCTCGCCCTCTGTTTCAGCCCCTCTGTTTCAGCCCCTCTGTTTCTCGCCCTCTGTTTCAGCCCCTCTGATTCAGCCCCTCTGTTTCAGTCCCTCTGTTTCAGCCCCACTGTTTCAGTCCCACTGTTTCTCGCCCTCTGTTTCAGCCCCTCTGTTTCTCGCCCTCTGTTTCAGCCCCTCTGTTTCTCGCCCTCAATTTCAGCCCCTCTACTTCAGCCCCTCTGTTTCTCGACCTCTGTTTCAGCCCCTCTGTTTCTCGGCCTCTGTTTCAGCCCCTCTGTTTCAGCCCCTCTCTTTCAGCCCCTCGGTTTCTCGCCCTCTGTTTCAGCCACTCTGTTTCTCGCCCTCAGTTTCAGCCCCGCTGATTCAGCCCCTCTGTTTCAGCCCCTCTGAATCAGCCCCTCTGATTCAGCCCCTCTGTTTCAGCCCCTCTGTTTCAGCCCCTCTGTTTCAGCCCCTCTGTTTCTCGCCCTCTGTTTCAGCCACTCTGTTTCTCGCCCTCTGTTTCAGCTCCTCTGTTTCAGCCCCTCTGTTTCAGGCCCTCTGTTTCTTGCCCTCTGTTTCAGCCCCTCTGTTTCTCGCCCTCTGTTTCAGCCCCTCTGTTTCTCGCCCTCTGTTTCAGCCCCTCTGTTTCAGCCCCTCTGTTTCTCGTCCTCTGTTTCTGCACCGCTGATTCAGCCCCTCTGTTTCATCCACTCAGAATCAGCCCCTCTGATTCACCCCCTCTGTTTCATCCCCTCTGTTTCAGCCCCTCTGTTTCTCGCCCTCTGTTTCAGCCCCTCTGTTTCTCGCCCTCTGTTTGAGCCCCTCTGATTCAGCCCCTCTGTTTCAGCCCCTCAGATTCAGCCCCTCTGATTCAGCCCCTCTGATTCAGCCTCTCTGTTTCTCGCCCTCTGTTTCAGCCCCTCTGTTTCAGCCCCTCTGTTTCAGCCCCTCTGTTTCTCACCCTCCGTTTCAGCCCCACTGATTCAGCCCCTCTGATTCAGCCCCTCTGTTTCCGGCCCCTCTGTTTGATGCCCCTCTGTTTCAGACCCTCTGTTTCACGCCCTGTGTTTCAGCCACTCTGTTTCTCGCCCTCTGTTTCAGCCCCTCTGTTTCTCGCCCTCTATTTCAGCCCCTCTGCTTCAGCCCCTCTGTTTCAGCCCCTCTGATCCAGCCCCTCTGATTCAGCCCCTCAGTTTCTCGCCCTCTGTTTCAGCCCCTCGGTTTCAGCCCCTCTGTTTCAGCCCCTCTGTTTCAGCCCCTCTGTTTCTCGACCTCTGTTTCAGCCCCTCTGTTTCTCGGCCTCTGTTTCAGCCCCTCTGTTTCAGCCCCTCTGTTTCAGCCCCTCTGTTTCTCGCCCTCTGTTTCAGCCCCTCTGTTTCTCGCCCTCTGTTTCAGCCACTCTGTTTCAGCCCCTCTGTTTCAGCTCCTCTGTTTCTCGCCCTCTGTTTCAGCCCCTCTGTTTCTCGCCCTCTGTTTCAGCCCCTCTGTTTCAGCCCCTCTGTTTCTCGCCCTCTGTTTCTGCCCCTCTGTTTCTCGCACTCTGTTACAGCCCCGCTGATTCAGCCCCTCGGTTTCAGCCCCTCTGATTCAGCCCCTCTGTTTCAGCCCCTCTGTTTCAGCCCCTCTGTTTCTCGCCCTCTGTTTGAGCCCCTCTGATTCAGCCCCTCTGTTTCAGCCCCTCAGATTCAGCCCCTCTGATTCAGCCCCTCTGATGCAGCCTCTCTGTTTCTCGCCCTCTGTTTCAGCCCCTCTGTTCAGCCCCTCTGTTTCAGCCCCTCTGTTTCTCACCCTCTGTTTCAGCCCCACTGATTCAGCCCCTCTGATTCAGCCCCTCTGTTTCAGCCCCTCTGTTTCAGCCCCTCTGTTTCTCGCCCTCTGTTTCAGCCCCTCTGTTTCTCGCCCTCTGTTTCGGCCCCTCTGTTTCAGCCCCTCTGTTTCTCGTCCTCTGGTTCAGCCCCTCTGTTTCTCGCCCTCTGTTTCAGCCCCTCTGTTTCTCGCCCTCTGTTTCAGGCTCTCTGTTTCTGCCCGTCTGTTTCAGCCCCTCTGTTTCAGCCCCTCTGTTTCTCGCCCTGATGTTTCAGCCCCTCTGTTTCAGCCCCTCTGATTCAGCCCCTCTGAATCAGCCCCTCTGTTTCTCGCCCTCTGTTTCAGCCCCTCTGTTTCAGCCCCTCTGTTTCAGCCCCTCTGTTTCAGCCCCTCTGTTTCTCGCCCTCTGTTTCAGCTCGTCTGTTTCTCGCCCTCTGTTTCAGCCCCTCTGTTTCAGCCCCTCTGTTTCTCGCCCTCTGTTTCTGCCCCTCTGCTTCAGCCCCTCAGAATCAGCCCATCTGATTCAGCCCCTCTGTTTCAGTCCCTCTGTTTCAGCCCCTCTGTTTCAGTCCCTCTGTTTCTCGCCCTCTGTTTCAGCCCCTCTGTTTCTCGCCCTCTGTTTCAGCCCCTCTGTTTCAGCCCCTCTGTTTCTCACCCTCTGTTTCAGCCCCTCTGTTTCAGCCCCACTGATTCAGCCCCTCTGATTCAGCCCCTCTGATTCAGCCCCTCTGATTCAGCCCCTCTGTTTCAGCCCCTCTGTTTCAGCCCCTCTGTTTCTCGCCCTCTGTTTCAGCCCCTCTGTTTCTCGCCCTCTGTTTCAGCCCCTCTGTTTCAGCCCCTCTGTTTCAGCTCCTCTGTTTCTCGCCCTCTGTTTCAGCCCCTCTGTTTCTCGTCCTCTGTTTCAGCCCCTCTGTTTCAGCCCCTCTGTTTCTCGCCCTCTGTTTCTGCCCCTCTGTTTCTCGCACTCTGTTTCAGCCCCGCTGATTCAGATCCTCTGTTTCAGCCCCTCTGAATCAGCCCCTCTGATTCAGCCCCTCTGTTTCAGCCCCTCTGTTTCAGCCCCTCTGTTTCAGCCCCTCGGTTTCTCGCCCTCTGTTTCAGCCACTCTGTTTCTCGCCCTCAGTTTCAGCCCCGCTGATTCAGCCCCTCTGTTTCAGCCCCACTGATTCAGCCCCTCTGATTCAGCCCCTCTGATTCAGCCCCTCTGATTCAGCCCCTCTGTTTCAGCCCCTCTGTTTCAGCCCCTCTGTTTCTCGCCCTCTGTTTCAGCCCCTCTGTTTCTCGCCCTCTGTTTCAGCCCCTCTGTTTCAGCCCCTCTGTTTCAGCCCCTCTGTTTCTCGCCCTCTGTTTCAGCCCCTGTTTCTCGTCCTCTGTTTCAGCCCCTCTGTTTCAGCCCCTCTGTTTCTCGCCCTCTGTTTCTGCCCCTCTGTTTCTCGCACTCTGTTTCAGCCCCGCTGATTCAGCTCCTCTGTTTCAGCCCCTCTGAATCAGCCCCTCTGATTCAGCCCCTCTGTTTCAGCCCCTCTGTTTCAGTCCCTCTGTTTCAGCCCCTCGGTTTCTCGCCCTCTGTTTCAGCCACTCTGTTTCTCGCCCTCAGTTTCAGCCCCGCTGATTCAGCCCCTCTGTTTCAGCCCCTCTGTTTCAGCCCCTCTGTTTCAGCCCCTCTGTTTCTCGCCCTCTGTTTCAGCCACTCTGTTTCTCGCCCTCTGTTTCAGCTCCTCTGTTTCAGCCCCTCTGTTTCAGGCCCTCTGTTTCTCGCCCTCTGTTTCAGCCCCTCTGTTTCTCGCCCTCTGTTTCAGCCCCTCTGTTTCTCGCCCTCTGTTTCAGCCCCTCTGTTTCAGCCCCTCTGTTTCTCGTCCTCTGTTTCTGCACCGCTGATTCAGCCCCTCTGTTTCATCCACTCAGAATCAGCCCCTCTGATTCAGCCCCTCTGTTTCAGCCCCTCTGTTTCAGCCCCTCTGTTTCTCGCCCTCTGTTTCAGCCCCTCTGTTTCTCGCCCTCTGTTTGAGCCCCTCTGATTCAGCCCCTCTGTTTCAGCCCCTCAGATTCAGCCCCTCTGATTCAGCCCCTCTGATTCAGCCTCTCTGTTTCTCACCCTCCGTTTCAGCCCCACTGATTCAGCCCCTCTGATTCAGCCCCTCTGTTTCCGGCCCCTCTGTTTGCCGCCCCTCTGTTTCAGTCCCTCTGTTTCACGCCCTGTGTTTCAGCCACTCTGTTTCTCGCCCTCTGTTTCAGCCCCTCTGTTTCTCGCCCTCTATTTCAGCCCCTCTGCTTCAGCCCCTCTGTTTCAGCCCCTCTGATTCAGCCCCTCTGATTCAGCCCCTCAGTTTCTCGCCCTCTGTTTCAGCCCCTCGGTTTCAGCCCCTCTGTTTCAGCCCCTCTGTTTCAGCCCCACTGTTTCTCGACCTCTGTTTCAGCCCCTCTGTTTCTCGGCCTCTGTTTCAGCCCCTCTGTTTCAGCCCCTCTGTTTCAGCCCCTCTGTTTCTCGCCCTCTGTTTCAGCCCCTCTGTTTCTCGCCCTCTGTTTCAGCCACTCTGTTTCAGCCCCTCTGTTTCAGCTCCTCTGTTTCTCGCCCTCTGTTTCAGCCCCTCTGTTTCTCGCCCTCTGTTTCAGCCCCTCTGTTTCAGCCCCTCTGTTTCTCGCCCTCTGTTTCTGCCCCTCTGTTTCTCGCACTCTGTTACAGCCCCGCTGATTCAGCCCCTCTGTTTCAGCCCCTCTGTTTCTCACCCTCCGTTTCAGCCCCTCTGTTTCAGCCCCTCTGTTTCAGCCCCTCTGTTTCTCGCCCTCTGTTTCAGCCCGTCTGTTTCTCGCCCTCTGTTTCAGCCCCGCTGATTCAGCCCCTCTGTTTCAGCCCCTCTGAATCAGCCCCTCTGATTCAGCCCCTCTGTTTCAGCCCCTCTGTTTCAGCCCCTCTGTTTCAGCCCCTCTGTTTCTCGCCCTCTGTTTCAGCCCCTCTGATTCAGCCCCTCTGTTTCAGCCCCTCTGTTTCAGCCCCTCTGTTTCAGCCCCTCTGTTCCAACCACTCTGTTTCTCGCCCTCTGTTACTCACCCTCTGTTTCTCGCCCTCTGTTTCAGCCCCTCTGTTTTTCACCCTCTGTTTCAGCCCCTCTGTTTCTCGCCCTCTGTTTCAGGCTCTCTGTTTCAGCCCGTCTGTTTCAGCCCCTCTGTTTCAGCCCCTCTGTTTCTCGCCCTCTGTTTCAGCCCCTCTGTTTCAGCCCCTCTGATTCAGCCCCTCTGTTTCAGCCCCTCTGTTTCAGCCCCTCTGTTTCTCGCCCTCTGTTTCTGCCCCTCTGTTTCTCGCCCTCTGTTTCAGCCCCTCTGTTTCTCGCCCTCTGTTTCAGCCCCTCTGTTTTTCGCCCTCTGTTTCAGCCCCTCTGTTTCTCGCCCTCTGTTTCAGCCCCTCTGTTTCAGCCCCTCTGTTTCAGCCCCTCTGTTTCAGCCCCACTGTTTCTCGCCCTCTGTTTCAGCTCCTCTGTTACTCGCCCTCTGATTCAGCCCCTATGTTTCAGCCCCTCTGTTTCTCGCCCTCTGTTTCTGCCCCTCTGTTTCTCGCCCTCTGTTTCAGCCCCTCTGTTTTTCACCCTCTGTTTCAGCCCCTCTGTTTCTCGCCCTCTGTTTCAGCCCCTCTGTTTCAGCCCCTCTGTTTCAGCCCCTCTGTTTCAGCCCCACTGTTTCTCGCCCTCTGTTTCAGCTCCTCTGTTACTCGCCCTCTGATTCAGCCCCTCTGTTTCAGCCCCTCTGTTTCTCGCCCTCTGTTTCTGCCCCTCTGTTTCTTGCCCTCTGTTGCAGCCCCTCTGTTACTCGCACTCTGTTTCAGCCCCGCTGATTCAGCCCCTCTGTTTCAGCCACTCAGAATCAGCCCCTCTGTTTCAGCCCCTCTGTTTCAGCCCCACTGTTTCTCGCCCTCTGTTTCAGCTCCTCTGTTACTCGCCCTCTGATTCAGCCCCTCTGTTTCAGCCCCTCTGTTTCTCGCCCTCTGTTTCTGCCCCTCTGTTTCTCGCCCTCTGTTTCAGCCCCTCTGTTTCTCGCCCTCTGTTTCAGCCCCGCTGATTCAGCCCCTCTGTTTCAGCCACTCAGAATCAGTCCCTCTGATTCAGCCCCTCTGTTTCTCACCCTCTGTTTCAGCCCCTCTGTTTCTGGCCCTCTGTTTCAGCCCCTCTGTTTCTCGCCCTCTGTTTCAGCCCCTTTGTTTCTCGCCCTCTGTTTCTGCCCCTCTGTTTCTCGCCCTCTGTTTCAGCCCCTCTGTTTCTCGCCCTCTGTTTCAGCCCCTCTGTTTCTCGCTCTCTGTTTCAGCCCCTCTGATTCAGCCCCTCTGTTTCAGCCCCTCTGATTCAGCCCCTCTGTTTCATCCCCTCTGTTTCAGCCCCTCTGTTTCAGCCCCTCTGTTTCAACCACTCTGTTTCTCGCTCTCTGTTTCTCACCCTCTGTTTCTCGCCCTCTGTTTCAGCCCCTCTGTTTTTCGCCCTCTGTTTCAGCCCCTCTGTTTCTCGCCCTCTGTTTCAGCCCCTCTGTTTCAGCCCCTCTGTTTCTCGCCCTCTGTTTCAGCCCCTCTGATTCAGCCCCTCTGAATCAGCCCGTCTGTTTCTCGCCCACTGTTTCAGCCCCTTTGTTTCAGCCCCTCTGTTTCAGCCCCACTGTTTCTCGCCCTCTGTTTCAGCTCCTCTGTTTCTCGCCCTCTGTTTCAGCCCCTCTGTTTCAGCCCCTCTGTTTCTCGCCCTCTGTTTCAGCCCCTCTGATTCAGCCCCTCTGTTTCAGTCCCTCTGTTTCAGCCCCACTGTTTCAGTCCCACTGTTTCTCGCCCTCTGTTTCAGCCCCTCTGTTTCTCGCCCTCTGTTTCAGCCCCTCTGTTTCTCGCCCTCTATTTCAGCCCCTCTGCTTCAGCCCCTCTGTTTCAGCCCCTCTGATTCAGCCCCTCTGATTCAGCCCCTCAGTTTCTCGCCCTCTGTTTCAGCCCCTCGGTTTCAGCCCCTCTGTTTCAGCCACTCTGTTTCAGCCCCTCTGTTTCTCGACCTCTGTTTCAGCCCCTCTGTTTCTCGGCCTCTGTTTCAGCCCCTCTGTTTCAGCCCCTCTGTTTCAGACCCTCTGTTTCTCGCCCTCTGTTTCAGCCCCTCTGTTTCTCGCCCTCTGTTTCAGCCACTCTGTTTCAGCCCCTCTGTTTCAGCCCCTCTGTTTCTCGCCCTCTGTTTCAGCCCCTCTGTTTCTCGCCCTCTGTTTCAGCCCCTCTGTTTCAGCCCCTCTGTTTCTCGCCCTCTGTTTCTGCCCCTCTGTTTCTCGCACTCTGTTACAGCCCCGCTGATGCAGCCCCTCTGTTTCAGCCCCTCTGAAACAGCCCCTCTGATTCAGCCCCTCTGTTTCAGCCCCTCTGTTTCAGCCCCTCTGTTTCAGCCCCTCAGTTTCTCGCCCTCTGTTTCAGCCCGTCTGTTTCTCGCCCTCTGTTTCGGCCCCGCTGATTCAGCCCCTCTGTTTCAGCCCCTCTGAATCAGCCCCTCTGATACAGCCCCTCTGTTTCAGCCCCTCTGTTTCAGCCCCTCTGTTTCAGCCCCTCTGTTTCTCGCCCTCTGTTTCAGCCCCTCTGATTCAGCCCCTCTGTTTCAGCCCCTCTGTTTCAGCCCCTCTGTTTCAGCCCCCCTGTTCCAACCACTCTGTTTCTCGCCCTCTGTTTCTCACCCTCTGTTTCTCGCCCTCTGTTTCAGCCCCTCTGTTTTTCACCCTCTGTTTCAGCCCCTCTGTTTCTCGCCCTCTGTTTCAGGCTCTCTGTTTCAGCCCGTCTGTTTCAGCCCCTCTGTTTCAGCCCCTCTGTTTCTCGCCCTCTGTATCAGCCCCTCTGTTTCAGCCCCTCTGATTCAGCCCCTCTGTTTCAGCCCCTCTGTTTCAGCCCCTCTGTTTCTCGCCCTCTGTTTCTGCCCCTCTGTTTCTCGCCCTCTGTTTCAGCCCCTCTGTTTCTCGCCCTCTGTTTCAGCCCCTCTGTTTTTCGCCCTCTGTTTCAGCCCCTCTGTTTCTCGCCCTCTGTTTCAGCCCCTCTGTTTCAGCCCCTCTGTTTCAGCCCCACTGTTTCTCGCCCTCTGTTTCAGCTCCTCTGTTACTCGCCCTCTGATTCAGCCCCTCTGTTTCAGCCCCTCTGTTTCTCGCACTCTGTTTCTGCCCCTCTGTTTCTCGCCCTCTGTTTCAGCCCCTCTGTTTTTCGCCCTCTGTTTCAGCCCCTCTGTTTCTCGCCCTCTGTTTCAGCCACTCTGTTTCAGCCCCTCTGTTTCAGCCCCTCTGTTTCAGCCCCACTGTTTCTCGCCCTCTGTTTCAGCTCCTCTGTTACTCGCCCTCTGATTCAGCCCCTCTGTTTCAGCCCCTCTGTTTCTCGCCCTCTGTTTCTGCCCCTCTGTTTCTCGACCTCTGTTTCAGCCCCTCTGTTTCTCGCCCTCTGTTTCAGCCCCGCTGATTCAGCCCCTCTGTTTCAGCCACTCAGAATCAGCCCCTCTGATTCAGCCCCTCTGTTTCAGTCCCTCTGATTCAGCCCCTCTGTTTCTCACCCTCTGTTTCAGCCCCTCTGGTTCTGGCCCTCTGTTTCAGCCCCTCTGTTTCTCGCCCTCTGTTTCAGCCCCTTTGTTTCTCGCCCTCTGTTTCAGCCCCTCTGTTTCTCGCCCTCTGTTTCAGCCCCTCTGTTTCTCACCCTCTGTTTCAGCCCCTCTGTTTCTCGCTCTCTGTTTCAGCCCCTCTGATTCAGCCCCTCTGTTTCAGCCCCTCTGATTCAGCCCCTCTGTTTCATCCCCTCTGTTTCAGCCCCTCTGTTTCAGCCCCTCTGTTTCAACCACTCTGTTTCTCGCTCTCTGTTTCTCACCCTCTGTTTCTCGCCCTCTGTTTCAGCCCCTCTGTTTTTCGCCCTCTGTTTCAGCCCCTCTGTTTCTCGCCCTCTGTTTCAGCCCCTCAGTTTCAGCCCCTCTGTTTCTCGCCCTCTGTTTCAGCCCCTCTGTTTCAGCCCCTCTGATTCAGCCCCTCTGAATCAGCCCGTCTGTTTCTCGCCCACTGTTTCAGCCCCTTTGTTTCAGCCCATCTGTTTCAGCCCCACTGTTTCTTGCCCTCTGTTTCAGCTCCTCTGTTTCTCGCCCTCTGTTTCAGCCCCTCTGTTTCAGCCCCTCTGTTTCTCGCCCTCTGTTTCAGCCCCTCTGATTCAGCCCCTCTGTTTCAGTCCCTCTGTTTCAGCCCCTCTGTTTCAGCCCCTCTGTTTCTCGCCCTCTGTTTCAGCCCCTCTGTTTCTCGCCCTCTGTTTCAGCCCCACTTTTTCAGCCCCTCTGTTTCTCGCCCTCTGTTTCAGCCCCTCTGTTTCTCGCCCTCTGTTTCAGCCCCACTTTTTCAGCCCCTCTGTTTCTCGCCCTCTGTTTCAGCCACTCTGATTCAGCCCATCTGTTTCAGCCCCTCAGAATCAGCCCCTCTGATTCAGCCCCTCTGTTTCAGTCCATCTGTTTCAGCCCCTCTGTTTCAGTCCCTCTGTTCTTCGCCCTCTGCTTCAGCCCCTCTGTTTCTCGCCCTCTGTTTCAGCCCCTCTGTTTCTCGCCCTCTGTTTCAGGCTCTCTGTTTCTGCCCGTCTGTTTCAGCCCCTCTGTTTCAGCCCCTCTGTTTCTCGCCCTGATGTTTCAGCCCCTCTGTTTCAGCCCCTCTGATTCAGCCCCTCTGAATCAGCCCCTCAGTTTCTCGCCCTCTGTTTCAGCCCCTCTGTTTCAGCCCCTCTGTTTCAGCCCCTCTGTTTCTCGCCCTCTGTTTCAGCTCCTCTGTTTCTTGCCCTCTGTTTCAGCCCCTCTGTTTCAGCCCCTCTGTTTCTCGCCCTCTGTTTCTGCCCCTCTGTTTCAGTCCCTCTGTTTCAGCCCCTCTGTTTCAGTCCCTCTGTTTCTCGCCCTCTGTTTCAGCCCCTCTGTATCTCGCCCTCTGTTTCAGCCCCTCTGTTTCAGCCCCTCTGTTTCTCACCCTCTGTTTCAGCCCCTCTGTTTCAGCCCCACTGATTCAGCCCCACTGATTCAGCCCCTCTGATTCAGCCCCTCTGATTCAGCCCCTCTGATTCAGCCCCTCTGTTTCAGCCCCTCTGTTTCAGCCCCTCTGTTTCTCGCCCTCTGTTTCAGCCCCTCTGTTTCACGTCCTCTGTTTCAGCCCCTCTGTTTCAGCCCCTCTGTTTCAGCCCCTCTGTTTCTCGCCCTCTGTTTCAGCCCCTCTGTTTCTCGCCCTCTGTTTCAGCCCCTCTGTTTCAGCCCCTCTGTTTCTCGCGCTCTGTTTCAGCCCCGCTGATTCAGCTCCTCTGTTTCAGCCCCTCTGATTCAGCCCCTCTGATTCAGCCCCTCTGTTTCAGCCCCTCTGTTTCAGACCCTCTGTTTCAGCCCCTCGGTTTCTCGCCCTCTGTTTCAGACACTCTGTTTCTCGCCCTCAGTTTCAGCCCCGCTGATTCAGCCCCTCTGAATCAGCCCCTCTGATTCTCGCCCTCTGTTTCAGCCCCTCTGTTTCTCGCCCTCTGTTTCAGCCACTCTGATTCAGCCCATCTGTTTCAGCCCCTCAGAATCAGCCCCTCTGATTCAGCCCCTCTGTTTCAGTCCCTCTGTTTCAGCCCCTCTGTTTCAGTCCCTCTGTTTCTCGCCCTCTGCTTCAGCCCCTCTGTTTCTCGCCCTCTGTTTCAGCCCCTCTGTTTCTCGCCCTCTGTTTCAGGCTCTCTGTTTCTGCCCGTCTGTTTCAGGCCCTCTGTTTCAGCCCCTCTGTTTCTCGCCCTGATGTTTCAGCCCCTCTGTTTCAGCCCCTCTGATTCAGCCCCTCTGAATCAGCTCCTCAGTTTCTCGCCCTCTGTTTCAGCCCCTCTGTTTCAGCCCCTCTGTTTCTCGCCCTCTGTTTCAGCCCCTCTGTTTCTCGCCCTCTGTTTCAGCCACTCTGTTTCAGCCCCTCTGTTTCAGCCCCTCTGTTTCTCGCCCTCTGTTTCAGCCCCTCTGTTTCTCGCCCTCTGTTTCAGCCTCTCTGTTTCAGCCCCTCTGTTTCTCGCCCTCTGTTTCTGCCCCTCTGTTTCTCGCACTCTGTTTCAGCCCCGCTGATTCAGCCCCTCTGTTTCAGCCCCTCTGAAACAGCCCCTCTGATTCAGCCCCTCTGTTTCAGCACCTCTGTTTCAGCCCCTCTGTTTCAGCCCCTCTGTTTCTCGCCCTCTGTTTCAGCCCCTCTGTTTCTCGCCCTCTGTTTCAGCCCCGCTGATTCAGCCCCTCTGATTCAGCCCCTCTGAATCAGCCCCTCTGATTCAGCCCCTCTGTTTCAGCCCGTCTGTTTCAGTCCCTCTGTTTCAGCCCCTCTGTTTCTCGCCCTCTGTTTCAGCCCCTCTGATTCAGCCCCTCTGTTTCAGCCCCTCTGTTTCAGCCCCTCTGTTTCAGCCCCTCTGTTCCAACCACTCTGATTCTCGCCCTCTGTTTCTCACCCTCTGTTTCTCGCCCTCTGTTTCAGCCCCTCTGTTTCTCGCCCTCTGTTTCAGGCTCTCTGTTTCAGCCCGTCTGTTTCAGCCCCTCTGTTTCTCGCCCTCTGTTTCAGCCCCTCTGTTTCAGCCCCTCTGATTCAGCCCCTCTGAATCAGCCCCTCTGTTTCTCGCCCTCTGTTTCAGCATCTCTGTTTCAGCCCCTCTGTTTCAGCCCCTCTGTTTCAGCCCCACTGTTTCTCGCCCTCTGTTTCAGCTCCTCTGTTACTCGCCCTCTGTTTCAGCCCCTCTGTTTCAGCCCCTCTGTTTCTCGCCCTCTGTTTCTTCCCCTCTGTTTCTCGCCCTCTGTTTCAGTCCCTCTGTTTCTCGCCCTCTGTTTCAGCCCCGCTGATTCAGCCCCTCTGTTTCAGCCACTCAGAATCAGCCCCTCTGATTCAGCCCCTCTGTTTCAGTCCCTCTGATTCAGCCCCTCTGTTTCTCACCCTCTGTTTCAGCCCCTCTGTTTCTGGCCCTCTGTTTCAGCCCCTCTGTTTCAGCCCCTCTGTTTCTCGCCCTCTGTTTCAGCCCCTCTGTTTCACCCCCTCTGTATCTCGCCCTCTGTTTCTGCCTCTCTGTTTCTCGCCCTCTGTTTCAGCCCCTCTGTTTCTCGTCCTCTGTTTCTGCACCGCTGATTCAGCCCCTCTGTTTCATCCACTCAGAATCAGCCCCTCTGATTCAGCCCCTCTGTTTCAGCCCCTCTGTTTCAGCCCCTCTGTTTCTCGCCCTCTGTTTCAGCCCCTCTGTTTCTCGCCCTCTGTTTGAGCCCCTCTGATTCAGCCCCTCTGTTTCAGCCCCTCAGATTCAGCCCCTCTGATTCAGCCCCTCTGATTCAGCCTCTCTGTTTCTCGCCCTCTGTTTCAGCCCCTCTGTTTCAGCCCCTCTGTTTCAGCCCCTCTGTTTCTCACCCTCTGTTTCAGCCCCACTGATTCAGCCCCTCTGATTCAGCCCCTCTGATTCAGCCCCTCTGATTCAGCCCCTCTGTTTCCCGCCCCTCTGTTTCAGACCCTCTGTTTCACGCCCCATGTTTCAGCCCCTCTGTTTCTCGCCCTCTGTTTCAGCCCCTCTGTTTCTCGCCCTCTGTTTCAGCCCCTCTGTTTCAGCCCCTCTGTTTCAGTCACTCTGTTTCTCGCCCTCTGTTTCTCGCCCTCTGTTTCAGCCACTTTGTTTCTCGCCCTCTGTTTCAGCCCCTCTGTTTCTCACCCTCTGTTTCAGCCCTTCTGTTTCAGCCCCTCTGTTTCTCGCCCTCTGTTTCAGCCCCTTTGTTTCTCGCCCTCTGTTTCTGCCACTCTGTTTAAGCCCCTCTGTTTCAGCCCCTCTGTTTCAGCCCCTCTGTTTCTCGCCCTCTGTTTCAGCCCCTCTGTTTCTCGCCCTCTGTTTCAGCCCCTCTGTTTCAGCCCCTCTGTTTCTCGTCCTCTGGTTCAGCCCCTCTGTTTCTCGCCCTCTGTTTCAGCCCCTCTGTTTCTCGCCCTCTGTTTCAGGCTCTCTGTTTCTGCCCGTCTGTTTCAGCCCCTCTGTTTCAGCCCCTCTGTTTGTCGCCCTGATATTTCAGCCCCTCTGTTTCAGCCCCTCTGAATCAGCCCCTCTGAATCAGCCCCTCTGTTTCTCGCCCTCTGTTTCAGCTCGTCTGTTTCTCGCCCTCTGATTCAGCCCCTCTGTTTCAGCCCCTCTGTTTCTCTCCCTCTGTTTCTGCCCCTCTGTTTCAGCCCCTCAGAATCAGCCCCTCTGATTCAGCCCCTCTGTTTCAGTCCCTCTGTTTCAGCCCCTCTGTTTCAGTCCCTCTGTTTCTCGCCCTCCGTTTCAGCCCCTCTGTTTCTCGCCCTCTGTTTCAGCCCCTCTGTTTCAGCCCCTCTGTTTCTCACCCTCTGTTTCAGCCCCTCTGTTTCAGCCCCACTGATTCAGCCCCTCTGATTCAGCCCCTCTGATTCAGCCCCTCTGATTCAGCCCCTCTGATTCAGCCCCTCTGTTTCAGCCCCTCTGTTTCAGCCCCTCTGTTTCTCGCCCTCTGTTTCAGCCGCTATGTTTCTCACCCTCTGTTTCAGCCCCTCTGTTTCTCACCCTCTGTTTCAGCCCTTCTGTTTCAGCCCCTCTGTTTCTCGCCCTCTGTTTCAGCCCCTTTGTTTCTCGCCCTCTGTTTCTGCCACTCTGTTTAAGCCCCTCTGTTTCAGCCCCTCTGTTTCAGCCCCTCTGTTTCTCGCCCTCTGTTTCAGCCCCTCTGTTTCTCGCCCTCTGTTTCAGCCCCTCTGTTTCAGCCCCTCTGTTTCTCGTCCTCTGGTTCAGCCCCTCTGTTTCTCGCCCTCTGTTTCAGCCCCTCTGTTTCTCGCCCTCTGTTTCAGGCTCTCTGTTTCTGCCCGTCTGTTTCAGCCCCTCTGTTTCAGCCCCTCTGTTTGTCGCCCTGATGTTTCAGCCCCTCTGTTTCAGCCCCTCTGAATCAGCCCCTCTGAATCAGCCCCTCTGTTTCTCGCCCTCTGTTTCAGCTCGTCTGTTTCTCGCCCTCTGTTTCAGCCCCTCTGTTTCAGCCCCTCTGTTTCTCTCCCTCTGTTTCTGCCCCTCTGTTTCAGCCCCTCAGAATCAGCCCCTCTGATTCAGCCCCTCTGTTTCAGTCCCTCTGTTTCAGCCCCTCTGTTTCAGTCCCTCTGTTTCTCGCCCTCCGTTTCAGCCCCTCTGTTTCTCGTCCTCTGTTTAAGCCCCTCTGTTTCAGCCCCTCTGTTTCTCACCCTCTGTTTCAGCCCCTCTGTTTCAGCCCCACTGATTCAGCCCCTCTGATTCAGCCCCTCTGATTCAGCCCCTCTGATTCAGCCCCTCTGATTCAGCCCCTCTGTTTCAGCCCCTCTGTTTCAGCCCCTCTGTTTCTCGCCCTCTGTTTCAGCCCCTCTGTTTCTCGCCCTCTGTTTGAGCCCCTCTGATTCAGCCCATCTGTTTCAGCCCCTCAGATTCAGCCCCTCTGATTCAGCCCCTCTGATTCAGCATCTCTGTTTCTCGCCCTCTGTTTCATCCCCTCTGTTTCAGCCCCTCTGTTTCAGCCCCTCTGTTTCTCACCCTCCGTTTCAGCCCCACTGATTCAGCCCCTCTGATTCAGCCCCTCTGTTTCCGGCCCCTCTGTTTCCCGCCCCTCTGTTTCAGACCCTCTGTTACAGGCCCCGTGTTTCAGCCCCTCTGTTTCTCGCCCTCTGTTTCAGCCCCTCTGTTTCTCGCCCTCTGTTTCAGCCCCTCTGCTTCAGCCCCTCTGTTTCAGCCCCTCTGATTCAGCCCCTCTGATTCAGCCCCTCAGTTTCTCGCCCTCTGTTTCAGCCCCTCGGTTTCAGCCCCTCTATTTCAGCCCCTCTGTTTCAGCCCCTCTGTTTCTCGACCTCTGTTTCAGCCCCTCTGTTTCTCGGCCTCTGTTTCAGCCCCTCTGTTTCAGCCCCTCTGTTTCAGCCCCTCTGTTTCTCGCCCTCTGTTTTAGCCACTCTGTTTCTCGCCCTCTGTTACAGCCCCTCTGTTTCTCGCCCTCTGTTTCAGCCTCTCTGTTTCAGCCCCTCTGTTTCAGCCCCTCTGTTTCTTGCCCTCTGTTTCAGCCCCTCTGTTTCTCGCCCTCTGTTTCAGCCCCTCTGTTTCAGCCCCTCTGTTTCAGCCCCTCTGTTTCCGCCTCGCTGATTCATCCCCTCTGTTTCAGCCCCTCTGAAACAGCCCCTCTGATTCAGCCCCTCTGTTTCAGCCCCTCTGTTTCAGCCCCTCTGTTTCAGCCCCTCTGTTTCTCGCCCTCTGTTTCAGCCCCTCTGTTTCTCGCCCTCTGTTTCAGCCCCGCTGATTCAGCCCCTCTGATTCAGCCCCTCTGAATCAGCCCCTCTGATTCAGCCCCTCTGTTTCAGCCCCTCTGTTTCAGCCCCTCTGTTTCTCGCACTCTGTTTCAGCCCCTCTGATTCAGCCCCTCTGTTTCAGTCCCTCTGTTTCAGTCCCTCTGTTTCAGCCCCTCTGTTTCAGCCCCTCTGTTTCAGCCCCTCTGTTCCAACCACTCTGATTCTCGCCCTCTGTTTCTCACCCTCTGTTTCTCGCCCTCTGTTTCAGCCCCTCTGTTTTTCGCCCTCTGTTTCAGCCCCTCTGTTTCTCGCCCTCTGTTTCAGGCTCTCTGTTTCAGCCCGTCTGTTTCAGCCCCTCTGTTTCAGCCCCTCTGTTTCTCGACCTCTGTTTCAGCCCCTCTGTTTCAGCCCCTCTGATTCAGCCCCTCTGAATCAGCCCCTCTGTTTCTCGCCCTCTGTTTCAGCCCCTCTGTTTCAGCCCCTCTGTTTCAGCCCCTCTGTTTCAGCCCCACTGTTTCTCGCCCTCTGTTTCAGCTCCTCTGTTACTCGCCCTCTGTTTCAGCCCCTCTGTTTCAGCCCCTCTGTTTCTCGCCCTCTGTTTCTTCCCCTCTGTTTCTCGCCCTCTGTTTCAGCCCCTCTGTTTCTCGCCCTCTGTTTCAGCCCCGCTGATTCAGCCCCTCTGTTTCAGTCCCTCTGATTCAGCCCCTCTGTTTCTCACCCTCTGTTTCAGCCCCTCTGTTTCTGGCCCTCTGTTTCAGCCCCTCTGTTTCTGCCCCTCTGTTTCTCGCCCTCTGTTTCAGCCCCTCTGTTTCAGCCCCTCTGTTTCTCGACCTCTGTTTCAGCCCCTCTGTTTCAGCCCCTCTGATTCAGCCCCTCTGAATCAGCCCCTCTGTTTCTCGCCCTCTGTTTCAGCCCCTCTGTTTCAGCCCCTCTGTTTCAGCCCCTCTGTTTCAGCCCCACTGTTTCTCGCCCTCTGTTTCAGCTCCTCTGTTACTCGCCCTCTGTTTCAGCCCCTCTGTTTCAGCCCCTCTGTTTCTCGCCCTCTGTTTCTTCCCCTCTGTTTCTCGCCCTCTGTTTCAGCCCCTCTGTTTCTCGCCCTCTGTTTCAGCCCCGCTGATTCAGCCCCTCTGTTTCAGTCCCTCTGATTCAGCCCCTCTGTTTCTCACCCTCTGTTTCAGCCCCTCTGTTTCTGGCCCTCTGTTTCAGCCCCTCTGTTTCTGCCCCTCTGTTTCTCGCCCTCTGTTTCTGCCCCTCTGTGTCTCGCCCTCTGTTTCAGCCCCTCTGTTTCTCGTCCTCTGTTTCTGCACCGCTGATTCAGCCCCTCTGTTTCATCCACTCAGAATCAGCCCCTCTGATTCAGCCTCTCTGTTTCAGTCCCTCTGTTTCAGCCCCTCTGTTTCTCGCCCTCTGTTTCAGCCCCTATGTTTCTCGCACTCTGTTTGAGCCCCTCTGATTCAGCCCCTCTGTTTCAGCCCCTCAGATTCAGCCCCTCTGATTCAGCCCCTCTGATTCAGCCTCTCTGTTTCTCGCCCTCTGTTTCAGCCCCTCTGTTTCAGCCCCTCTGTTTCTCACCCTCTGTTTCAGCCCCACTGATTCAGCCCCTCTGATTCAGACCCTCTGTTTCCCGCCCCTCTGTTTCCCGCCCCTCTGTTTCAGACCCTCTGTTTCAGGCCCGTGTTTCAGCCCCTCTGTTTCTCGCCCTCTGTTTCAGCCCCTCTGTTTCTCGCCCTCTGTTTCAGCCCCTCTGTTTCAGCCCCTCTGTTTCAGTCACTCTGTTTCTCGCCCTCTGTTTCTCGCCCTCTGTTTCAGCCGCTTTGTTTCTCGCCCTCTGTTTCAGGCCCTCTGTTTCTCGCCCTCTGTTTCAGCCCCTCTGTTTCTCGCCCTCTGTTTCAGCCCCTCTGTTTCTCGCCCTCTGTTTCAGCCCCTCTGTTTCTCGTCCTCTTATTCTGCACCGCTGATTCAGCCCCTCTGTTTCATCCACTCAGAATCAGCCCCTCTGATTCAGCCCCTCTGTTTCAGCCCCTCTGTTTCAGCCCCTCTGTTTCTCGCCCTCTGTTTCAGCCCCTCTGTTTCTCGCCCTCTGTTTGAGCCCCTCTGATTCAGCCCCTCTGTTTCAGCCCCTCAGATTCAGCCCCTCTGATTCAGCCCCTCTGATTCAGCCTCTCTGTTTCTCGCCCTCTGTTTCAGCCCCTCTTTTTCAGCCCCTCTGTTTCAGCCCCTCTGTTTCTCACCCTCCGCTCAGCCCCACTGATTCAGCCCCTCTGATTCAGCCCCTCTGTTTCCAGCCCCTCTGTTTCCCGCCCCTCTGTTTCAGACCCTCTGTTTCACGCCCCGTGTTTCAGCCACTCTGTTTCTCGCCCTCTGTTTTAGCCCCTCTGTTTCTCGCCCTCTGTTTCAGCCCCTCTGCTTCAGCCCCTCTGTTTCAGCCCGTCTGATTCAGCCCCTCTGATACAGCCCCTCAGTTTCTCGCCCTCTGTTTCAGCCCCTCGGTTTCAGCCCCTCTGTTTCAGCCCCTCTGTTTCAGCCCCTCTGTTTCTCGACCTCTGTTTCAGCCCCTCTGTTTCTCGGCCTCTGTTTCAGCCCCTCTTTTTCAGCCCCTCTGTTTCTCGCCCTCTGTTTCAGCCCCTCTGTTTCTCGCCCTCTGTTTCAGCCCCTCTGTTTCAGCTCCTCTGTTTCAGCCACTCTGTTTCAGCCCCTCTGTTTCAGCTCCTCTGTTTCTCGCCCTCTGTTTCAGCCCCTCTGTTTCAGCCCCTCTGTTTCTCGCCCTCTGTTTCTGCCCCTCTGTTTCTCGCACTCTGTTACAGCCCCGCTGATTCAGCCCCTCTGTTTCAGCCCCTCTGAAACAGCCCCTCTGATTCAGCCCCTCTGTTTCAGCCCCTCAGATTCAGCCCCTCTGATTCAGCCCCTCTGATTCAGCCTCTCTGTTTCTCGCCCTCTGTTTCAGCCCCTCTGTTTCAGCCCCTCTGTTTCAGCCCCTCTGTTTCTCACCCTCTGTTTCAGCCCCACTGATTCAGCCCCTCTGATTCAGCCCCTCTGATTCAGCCCCTCTGATTCAGCCCCTCTGTTTCCCGCCCCTCTGTTTCCCGCCCCTCTGTTTCAGACCCTCTGTTTCACGCCCCGTGTTTCAGCCCCTCTGTTTCTCACCCTCTGTTTCAGCCCCTCTGTTTCTGGCCCTCTGTTACAGCCCCTCTGTTTCATCCCCTCTGTTTCAGCCCCTCTGTTTCTCGCCCTCTGTTTCAGCCCCTCTGTTTCTCGCCCTCTGTTTCAGCCCCTCTGTTTCAGCCCCTCTGATTCAGCCACTCTGAATCAACCCCTCTGTTTCTCGCCCTCTGTTTCAGCCCCTCTGTTTCAGCCCCTCTGTTTCAGCCCCTCTGTTTCAGCCCCACTGTTTCTCGCCCTCTGTTTAAGCCCCTCTGTTTCTCGCCCTCTGTTTCAGCCCGTCTGTTTCTTGCCCTCTGTTTCAGCCCCGCTGATTCAGCCCCTCTGTTTCAGCCCCTCTGAATCAGCCCCTCTGATTCAGCCCCTCTGTTTCAGCCCCTCTGTTTCAGCCCCTCTGTTTCAGCCCCTCTGTTTCTCGCCCTCTGTTTCAGCCCCTCTGATTCAGCCCCTCTGTTTCAGCCCCACTGTTTTAGCCCCTCTGTTTCAGCCCCTCTGTTCCAACCACTCTGTTTCTCGCCCTCTGTTTCTCACCCTCTGTTTCTCGCCCTCTGTTTCAGCCCCTCTGTTTTTCGCCCTCTGTTTCAGCCCCTCTTTGTCTCGCCCTCTGTTTCAGGCTCTCTGTTTCAGCCCGTCTGTTTCAGCCCCTCTGTTTCAGCCCCTCTGTTTCTCGCCCTCTGTTTCAGCCCCTCTGTTTCAGCCCCTCTGATTCAGCCCCTCTGAATCAACCCCTCTGTTTCTCGCCCTCTGTTTCAGCCCCTCTGTTTCAGACCATCTATTTCAGCCCCTCTGTTTCAGCCCTACTGTTTCTCGCCCTCTGTTTCAGCTCCTCTGTTACTCGCCCTCTGTTTCAGCCCCTCTGTTTCAGCCCCTCTGTTTCTCGCCCTCTGTTTCTGCCCCTCTGTTTCTCGCCCTCTGTTTCAGCCCCTCTGTTTCTCGCCCTCTGTTTCAGCCCCGCTGATTCAGCCCCTCTGTTTCAGCCACTCAGAATCAGCCCCTCTGATTCAGCCCCTTTGTTTCAGTTCCTCTGATTCAGCCCCTCTATTTCGCACCCTCTGTTTCAGCCCCTCTGTTTCTGGCCCTCTGTTTCAGCCCCTCTGTTTCAGCCCCACTGTTTCTCGCCCTCTGTTTCAGCCCCTCTGTTTCACCCCCTCTGTTTCTCGCCCTCTGTTTCTGCCCCTCTGTTTCTCGCCCTCTGTTTCAGCCCCTCTGTTTCTCGTCCTCTGTTTCTGCACCGCTGATTCAGCCCCTCTGTTTCATCCACTCAGAATCAGCCCCTCTGATTCAGCCCCTCTGTTTCATCCCCTCTGTTTCAGCCCCTCTGTTTCTCGCCCCCTGTTTCAGCCCCTCTGTTTCTCGCCCTCTGTTTGAGCCCCTCTTATTCAGCCCCTCTGTTTCAGCCCCTCAGATTCAGCCCCTCTGATTCAGCCCCTCTGATTCAGCCTCTCTGTTTCTCGCCCTCTGTTTCAGCCCCTCTGTTTCAGCCCCTCTGTTTCAGCCCCTCTGTTTCTCACCCTCTGCTTCAGCCCCACTGATTCAGCCCCTCTGATTCAGCACCTCTGATTCAGCCCCTCTGATTCAGCCCCTCTGTTTCCCGCCCCTCTGTTTCCCGCCCCTCTGTTTCAGACCCCCTGTTTCACGCCCCGTGTTTCAGCCCCTCTGTTTCTCACCCTCTGTTTCAGCCCCTCTGTTTCTGGCCCTCTGTTTCAGCCCCTCTGTTTCTCGCCCTCTGTTTCAGCCCCTCTGTTTCAGCCCCTCTGATTCAGCCCCTCTGAATCAACCCCTCTGTTTCTCGCCCTCTGTTTCAGCCCCTCTGTTTCAGCCCCTCTGTTTCAGCCCCTCTGTTTCAGCCCCACTGTTTCTCGCCCTCTGTTTAAGCCCCTCTGTTTCTCGCCCTCTGTTTCAGCCCGTCTGTTTCTTGCCCTCTGTTTCAGCCCCGCTGATTCAGCCCCTCTGTTTCAGCCCCTCTGAATCAGCCCCTCTGATTCAGCCCCTCTGTTTCAGCCCCTCTGTTTCAGCCCCTCTGTTTCAGCCCCTCTGTTTCTCACCCTCTGTTTCAGCCCCTCTGATTCAGCCCCTCAGTTTCAGCCCCACTGTTTTAGCCCCTCTGTTTCAGCCCCTCTGTTCCAACCACTCTGTTTCTCGCCCTCTGATTCTCACCCTCTGTTTCTCGCCCTCTGTTTCAGCCCCTCTGTTTTTCGCCCTCTGTTTCAGCCCCTCTTTTTCTCGCCCTCTGTTTCAGGCTCTCTGTTTCAGCCCGTCTGTTTCAGCCCCTCTGTTTCAGCCCCTCTGTTTCTCGCCCTCTGTTTCAGCCCCTCTGTTTCAGACCCTCTGTTTCAGCCCCTCTGTTTCAGCCCTACTGTTTCTCGCCCTCTGTTTCAGCTCCTCTGTTACTCGCCCTCTGTTTCAGCCCCTCTGTTTCAGCCCCTCTGTTTCTCGCCCTCTGTTTCTGCCCCTCTGTTTCTCGCCCTCTGTTTCAGCCCCTCTGTTTCTCGCCCTCTGTTTCAGCCCCGCTGATTCAGCCCCTCTGTTTCAGCCACTCAGAATCAGCCCCTCTGATTCAGCCCCTCTGTTTCAGTTCCTCTGATTCAGCCCCTCTATTTCTCACCCTCTGTTTCAGCCCCTCTGTTTCTGGCCCTCTGTTTCAGCCCCTCTGTTTCAGCCCCACTGTTTCTCGCCCTCTGTTTCAGCCCCTCTGTTTCTCCCCCTCTGTTTCTCGCCCTCTGTTTCTGCCCCTCTGTTTCTCGCCCTCTGTTTCAGCCCCTCTGTTTCTCGTCCTCTGTTTCTGCACCGCTGATTCAGCCCCTCTGTTTCATCCACTCAGAATCAGCCCCTCTGATTCAGCCTCTCTGTTTCAGCCCCTCTGTTTCAGCCCCTCTGTTTCTCGCCCTCTGTTTCAGCCCCTATGTTTCTCGCACTCTGTTTGAGCCCCTCTGATTCAGCCCCTCTGTTTCAGCCCCTCAGATTCAGCCCCTCTGATTCAGCCCCTCTGATTCAGCCTCTCTGTTTCTCGCCCTCTGTTTCAGCCCCTCTGTTTCAGCCCCTCTGTTTCTCACCCTCTGTTTCAGCCCCACTGATTCAGCCCCTCTGATTCAGACCCTCTGTTTCCCGCCCCTCTGTTTCCCGCCCCTCTGTTTCAGACCCTCTGTTTCAGGCCCGTGTTTCAGCCCCTCTGTTTCTCGCCCTCTGTTTCAGCCCCTCTGTTTCTCGCCCTCTGTTTCAGCCCCTCTGTTTCAGCCCCTCTGTTTCAGTCACTCTGTTTCTCGCCCTCTGTTTCTCGCCCTCTGTTTCAGCCGCTTTGTTTCTCGCCCTCTGTTTCAGGCCCTCTGTTTCTCGCCCTCTGTTTCAGCCCCTCTGTTTCTCGCCCTCTGTTTCAGCCCCTCTGTTTCTCGCCCTCTGTTTCAGCCCCTCTGTTTCTCGTCCTCTTATTCTGCACCGCTGATTCAGCCCCTCTGTTTCATCCACTCAGAATCAGCCCCTCTGATTCAGCCCCTCTGTTTCAGCCCCTCTGTTTCAGCCCCTCTGTTTCTCGCCCTCTGTTTCAGCCCCTCTGTTTCTCGCCCTCTGTTTGAGCCCCTCTGATTCAGCCCCTCTGTTTCAGCCCCTCAGATTCAGCCCCTCTGATTCAGCCACTCTGATTCAGCCTCTCTGTTTCTCGCCCTCTGTTTCAGCCCCTCTGTTTCAGCCCCTCTGTTTCAGCCCCTCTGTTTCTCACCCTCCGCTCAGCCCCACTGATTCAGCCCCTCTGATTCAGCCCCTCTGTTTCCAGCCCCTCTGTTTCCCGCCCCTCTGTTTCAGACCCTCTGTTTCACGCCCCGTGTTTCAGCCACTCTGTTTCTCGCCCTCTGTTTTAGCCCCTCTGTTTCTCGCCCTCTGTTTCAGCCCCTCTGCTTCAGCCCCTCTGTTTCAGCCCGTCTGATCCAGCCCCTCTGATACAGCCCCTCAGTTTCTCGCCCTCTGTTTCAGCCCCTCGGTTTCAGCCCCTCTGTTTCAGCCCCTCTGTTTCAGCCCCTCTGTTTCTCGACCTCTGTTTCAGCCCCTCTGTTTCTCGGCCTCTGTTTCAGCCCCTCTTTTTCAGCCCCTCTGTTTCTCGCCCTCTGTTTCAGCCCCTCTGTTTCTCGCCCTCTGTTTCAGCCCCTCTGTTTCAGCTCCTCTGTTTCAGCCACTCTGTTTCAGCCCCTCTGTTTCAGCTCCTCTGTTTCTCGCCCTCTGTTTCAGCCCCTCTGTTTCAGCCCCTCTGTTTCTCGCCCTCTGTTTCTGCCCCTCTGTTTCTCGCACTCTGTTACAGCCCCGCTGATTCAGCCCCTCTGTTTCAGCCCCTCTGAAACAGCCCCTCTGATTCAGCCCCTCTGTTTCAGCCCCTCAGATTCAGCCCCTCTGATTCAGCCCCTCTGATTCAGCCTCTCTGTTTCTCGCCCTCTGTTTCAGCCCCTCTGTTTCAGCCCCTCTGTTTCAGCCCCTCTGTTTCTCACCCTCTGTTTCAGCCCCACTGATTCAGCCCCTCTGATTCAGCCCCTCTGATTCAGCCCCTCTGATTCAGCCCCTCTGTTTCCCGCCCCTCTGTTTCCCGCCCCTCTGTTTCAGACCCTCTGTTTCACGCCCCGTGTTTCAGCCCCTCTGTTTCTCACCCTCTGTTTCAGCCCCTCTGTTTCTGGCCCTCTGTTACAGCCCCTCTGTTTCATCCCCTCTGTTTCAGCCCCTCTGTTTCTCGCCCTCTGTTTCAGCCCCTCTGTTTCTCGCCCTCTGTTTCAGCCCCTCTGTTTCAGCCCCTCTGATTCAGCCACTCTGAATCAACCCCTCTGTTTCTCGCCCTCTGTTTCAGCCCCTCTGTTTCAGCCCCTCTGTTTCAGCCCCTCTGTTTCAGCCCCACTGTTTCTCGCCCTCTGTTTAAGCCCCTCTGTTTCTCGCCCTCTGTTTCAGCCCGTCTGTTTCTTGCCCTCTGTTTCAGCCCCGCTGATTCAGCCCCTCTGTTTCAGCCCCTCTGAATCAGCCCCTCTGATTCAGCCCCTCTGTTTCAGCCCCTCTGTTTCAGCCCCTCTGTTTCAGCCCCTCTGTTTCTCGCCCTCTGTTTCAGCCCCTCTGATTCAGCCCCTCTGTTTCAGCCCCACTGTTTTAGCCCCTCTGTTTCAGCCCCTCTGTTCCAACCACTCTGTTTCTCGCCCTCTGTTTCTCACCCTCTGTTTCTCGCCCTCTGTTTCAGCCCCTCTGTTTTTCGCCCTCTGTTTCAGCCCCTCTTTGTCTCGCCCTCTGTTTCAGGCTCTCTGTTTCAGCCCGTCTGTTTCAGCCCCTCTGTTTCAGCCCCTCTGTTTCTCGCCCTCTGTTTCAGCCCCTCTGTTTCAGCCCCTCTGATTCAGCCCCTCTGAATCAACCCCTCTGTTTCTCGACCTCTGTTTCAGCCCCTCTGTTTCAGACCATCTGTTTCAGCCCCTCTGTTTCAGCCCTACTGTTTCTCGCCCTCTGTTTCAGCTCCTCTGTTACTCGCCCTCTGTTTCAGCCCCTCTGTTTCAGCCCCTCTGTTTCTCGCCCTCTGTTTCTGCCCCTCTGTTTCTCGCCCTCTGTTTCAGCCCCTCTGTTTCTCGCCCTCTGTTTCAGCCCCGCTGATTCAGCCCCTCTGTTTCAGCCACTCAGAATCAGCCCCTCTGATTCAGCCCCTTTGTTTCAGTTCCTCTGATTCAGCCCTTCTATTTCTCACCCTCTGTTTCAGCCCCTCTGTTTCTGGCCCTCTGTTTCAGCCCCTCTGTTTCAGCCCCACTGTTTCTCGCCCTCTGTTTCAGCCCCTCTGTTTCACCCCCTCTGTTTCTCGCCCTCTGTTTCTGCCCCTCTGTTTCTCGCCCTCTGTTTCAGCCCCTCTGTTTCTCGTCCTCTGTTTCTGCACCGCTGATTCAGCCCCTCTGTTTCATCCACTCAGAATCAGCCCCTCTGATTCAGCCCCTCTGTTTCATCCCCTCTGTTTCAGCCCCTCTGTTTCTCGCCCCCTGTTTCAGCCCCTCTGTTTCTCGCCCTCTGTTTGAGCCCCTCTTATTCAGCCCCTCTGTTTCAGCCCCTCAGATTCAGCCCCTCTGATTCAGCCCCTCTGATTCAGCCTCTCTGTTTCTCGCCCTCTGTTTCAGCCCCTCTGTTTCAGCCCCTCTGTTTCAGCCCCTCTGTTTCTCACCCTCTGCTTCAGCCCCACTGATTCAGCCCCTCTGATTCAGCACCTCTGATTCAGCCCCTCTGATTCAGCCCCTCTGTTTCCCGCCCCTCTGTTTCCCGCCCCTCTGTTTCAGACCCCCTGTTTCACGCCACGTGTTTCAGCCCCTCTGTTTCTCACCCTCTGTTTCAGCCCCTCTGTTTCTGGCCCTCTGTTTCAGCCCCTCTGTTTCTCGCCCTCTGTTTCAGCCCCTCTGTTTCAGCCCCTCTGATTCAGCCCCTCTGAATCAACCCCTCTGTTTCTCGCCCTCTGTTTCAGCCCCTCTGTTTCAGCCCCTCTGTTTCAGCCCCTCTGTTTCAGCCCCACTGTTTCTCGCCCTCTGTTTAAGCCCCTCTGTTTCTCGCCCTCTGTTTCAGCCCGTCTGTTTCTTGCCCTCTGTTTCAGCCCCGCTGATTCAGCCCCTCTGTTTCAGCCCCTCTGAATCAGCCCCTCTGATTCAGCCCCTCTGTTTCAGCCCCTCTGTTTCAGCCCCTCTGTTTCAGCCCCTCTGTTTCTCACCCTCTGTTTCAGCCCCTCTGATTCAGCCCCTCAGTTTCAGCCCCACTGTTTTAGCCCCTCTGTTTCAGCCCCTCTGTTCCAACCACTCTGTTTCTCGCCCTCTGATTCTCACCCTCTGTTTCTCGCCCTCTGTTTCAGCCCCTCTGTTTTTCGCCCTCTGTTTCAGCCCCTCTTTTTCTCGCCCTCTGTTTCAGGCTCTCTGTTTCAGCCCGTCTGTTTCAGCCCCTCTGTTTCAGCCCCTCTGTTTCTCGCCCTCTGTTTCAGCCCCTCTGTTTCAGACCCTCTGTTTCAGCCCCTCTGTTTCAGCCCTACTGTTTCTCGCCCTCTGTTTCAGCTCCTCTGTTACTCGCCCTCTGTTTCAGCCCCTCTGTTTCAGCCCCTCTGTTTCTCGCCCTCTGTTTCTGCCCCTCTGTTTCTCGCCCTCTGTTTCAGCCCCTCTGTTTCTCGCCCTCTGTTTCAGCCCCGCTGATTCAGCCCCTCTGTTTCAGCCACTCAGAATCAGCCCCTCTGATTCAGCCCCTCTGTTTCAGTTCCTCTGATTCAGCCCCTCTATTTCTCACCCTCTGTTTCAGCCCCTCTGTTTCTGGCCCTCTGTTTCAGCCCCTCTGTTTCAGCCCCACTGTTTCTCGCCCTCTGTTTCAGCCCCTCTGTTTCTCCCCCTCTGTTTCTCGCCCTCTGTTTCTGCCCCTCTGTTTCTCGCCCTCTGTTTCAGCCCCTCTGTTTCAGCCCCTCTGATTCAGCCCCTCTGTTTCATCCCCTCTGTTTCAGCCCCTCTGTTTCAGCCCCTCTGTTTCAACCACTCTGTTTCTCGCTCTCTGTTTCTCACCCTCTGTTTCTCGCCCTCTGTTTCAGCCCGTCTGTTTTTCGCCCTCTGTTTCAGCCCCTCTGTTTCTCGCCCTCTGTTTCAGGCTCTCTGTTTCAGCCCGTCTGTTTCAGCCCCTCTGTTTCAGCCCCTCTGTTTCTCGCACTCTGTTTCAGCCCCTCTGTTTCAGCCCCTCTGATTCAGCCCCTCTGAATCAGCCCGTCTGTTTCTCGCCCTCTGTTTCAGCCCCTTTGTTTCAGCCCCTCTGTTTCAGCCCCACTGTTTCTCGCCCTCTGTTTCAGCTCCTCTGTTTCTCGCCCTCTGTTTCTGCCCCTCTGTTTCAGCCCCTCAGAATCAGCCCCTCTGATTCAGCCCCTCTGTTTCAGTCCCTCTGTTTCAGCCCCTCTGTTTCAGTCCCTCTGTTTCTCGCCCTCTGTTTCAGCCCCTCTGTTTCTCGCCCTCTGTTTCAGCCCCTCTGTTTCTCGCCCTCTGTTTCAGCCCCTCTGTTTCAGCCCCTCTGTGTCTCGCCCTGTTTCAGCCCCTCTGATTCTCGCCCTCTGTTTCAGCCCCTCTGTTTCTCGCCCTCTGTTTCAGCCTCTCTGATTCAGCCCATCTGTTTCAGCCCCTCAGAATCAGCCCCTCTGACTCAGCCCCTCTGTTTCAGTCCCTCTGTTTCAGCCCCTCTGTTTCAGTCCCTCTGTTTCTCGCCCTCTGTTTCAGCCCCTCTGTTTCTCGCCCTCTGTTTCAGCCCCTCTGTTTCTCGCCCTCTGTTTCAGCCCCTCTGTTTCAGCCCCTCTGTTTCTCGTCCTCTGTTTCAGACATTCTGTTTCTCGCCCTCTGTTTCAGCCCCTCTGTTTCTCGCCCTCTGTTACAGGCTCTCTGTTTCTGCCCGTCTGTTTCAGGCCCTCTGTTTCAGCCCCTCTGTTTCTCGCCCTGATGTTTCAGCCCCTCTGTTTCAGCCCCTCTGATTCAGCCCCTCTGAATCAGCCCCTCTGTTTCTCGCCCTCTGTTTCTGCCCCTCTGTTTCTCGCCCTCTGTTTCAGCCCCTCTGTTTCAGCCCCTCTGTTTCTCGCTCTCTGTTTCAGCTCCTCTGTTTCTCGCCCTCTGTTTCAGCCCCTCTGTTTCAGCCCCTCTGTTTCTCGCCCTCTGTTTCTGCCCCTCTGTTTCAGTCCCTCTGTTTCAGCCCCTCTGTTTCTCGCCCTCTGTTTCAGCCCCTCTGTTTCAGCCCCTCTGTTTCTCGCTCTCTGTTTCAGCTCCTCTGTTTCTCGCCCTCTGTTTCAGCCCCTCTGTTTCTCGCCCTCTATTTGAGCCCCTCTGATTCAGACACTCTGTTTCAGCCCCTCAGATTCAGCCCCTCTGATTCAGCCCCTCTGATTCAGCCTCTCTTTTTCTCGCCCTCTATTTCAGCCCCTCTGTTTCAGCCCCTCTGTTTCTCACACTCTGTTTCAGCCCCACTGATTCAGCCCCTCTGATTCAGCCCCTCTGATTCAGCCCCTCTGATTCAGCCCCTCTGTTTCCCGCCCCTCTGTTTCCCGCCCCTCTGTTTCAGACCCTCTGTTTCACGCCCCGTGTTTCAGCCCCTCTGTTTCTCGCCCTCTGTTTCAGCCCCTCTGTTTCTTGCCCTCTTTTTCAGCCCCTCTGTTTCAGCCCCTCTGTTTCAGTCACTCTGTTTCTCGCCCTCTGTTTCAGCCCCTTTGTTTCTCGCCCTCTGTTTCAGCCCCTCTGTTTCTCGCCCTCTGTTTCAGCCCCTCTGTTTCAGCCCCTCTGTTTCTCGCCCTCTGTTTCAGACCCTCTGTTTCTCGCCCTCTGTTTCTGCCCCTCTGTTTCAGCCCCTCTGTTTCTCGCCCTCTGTTTCAGCCCCTCTGTTTCTCGCCCTCTGTTTCAGCCCCTCTGTTTCAGCCCCTCTGTTTCTCGTCCTCTGTTTCAGCCCCTCTGTTTCTCGCCCTCTGTTTCAGCCCCTCTGTTTCTCGCCCTCTGTTTCAGGCTCTCTGTTTCTGCCCGTCTGTTTCAGCCCCTCTGTTTCAGCCCCTCTGATTCAGCCCCTCTGAATCAGCCCCTCTGTTTCTCGCCCTCTGTTTCAGCCCCTCTGTTTCAGACCCTCTGTTTCAGCCCCTTTGTTTCAGACCCTCTGTTTCTCGCCCTCTGTTTCAGCCCCTCTGTTTCTCGCCCTCTATTTGAGCCCCTCTGATTCAGACCCTCTGTTTCAGCCCCTCAGATTCAGCCCCTCTGATTCAGCCCCTCTGATTCAGCCTCTCTGTTTCTCGCCCTCTATTTCAGCCCCTCTGTTTCAGCCCCTCTGTTTCTCACCCTCTGTTTCAGCCCCACTGATTCAGCCCCTCTGATTCAGCCCCTCTGATTCAGCCCCTCTGATTCAGCCCCTCTGTTTCCCGCCCTTCAGTTTCGCGCCCCTCTGTTTCAGACCCTCTGTTTCACGCCCCGTGTTTCAGCCCCTCTGTTTCTCGCCCTCTGTTTCAGCCCCTCTGTTTCTCGCCCTCTGTTTCAGCCCCTCTGTTTCTGCCCCTCTGTTTCAGTCACTCTGTTTCTCGCCCTCTGTTTCAACCCCTTTGTTTCTCGCCCTCTGTTTCAGCCCCTCTGTTTCTCGCCCTCTGTTTCAGCCCCTCTGTTTCAGCCCCTCTGTTTCTCGCCCTCTGTTTCAGCCCCTCTGTTTCTCGCCCTCTGTTTCCGCCCCTCTGTTTCAGCCCCTCTGTTTCAGCCCCTCTGTTTCAGCCCCTCTGTTTTTTGGCCCTCTGTTTCAGCCCCTCTGTTTCTCGCCCTCTGTTTCAGCCCCTCTGTTTCAGCCCCTCCGTTTCTCGTCATCTGTTTCAGCCCCTCTGTTTCTCGCCCTCTGTTTCAGCCCCTCTGTTTCTCGCCCTCTGTTTCAGGCTCTCTGTTTCTGCCCGTCTGTTTCAGCCCCTCTGTTTCAGCCCCTCTGTTTCAGCCCCTCTGATTCAGCCCCTCTGAATCAGCCCCTCTGTTTCTCGCCCTCTGTTTCAGCCCCTCTGTTTCAGACACTCTGTTTCAGCCCCTCTGTTTCTCGCCCTCTGTTTCAGCTCGTCTGTTTCTCGCCCTCTGTTTCAGCCCCTCTGTTTCAGCCCCTCTGTTTCTCGCCCTCTGTTTCTGCCCCTCTGTTTCAGCCCCTCAGAATCAGCCCCTCTGATTCAGCCCCTCTGTTTCAGTCCCTCTGTTTCAGCCCCTCTGTTTCAGTCCCTCTGTTTCTCGCACTCTGTTTCAGCCCCTCTGTTTCTCGCCCTCTGTTTCAGCCCCTCTGTTTCAGCCCCTATGTTTCTCCCCCTCTGTTTCAGCCCCTCTGTTTCAGCCACACTGATTCAGCCCCTCTGATTCAGCCCCTCTGATTCAGCCCCTCTGATTCAGCACCTCTGATTCAGCCCCTCTGTTTCAGCCCCTCTGATTCAGCCCCTCTGTTTCTCGCCCTCTGTTTCAGCCCCTCTGTTTCTCGCCCTCTGTTTCAGCCCCTCTGTTTCAGCCCCTCTGTTTCAGCCCCTCTGTTTCTCGCCCTCTGTTTCAGCCCCTCTGTTTCTCGCCCTCTGTTTCAGCCCCTCTGTTTCTCGCCCTCTGTTACAGGCTCTCTGTTTCTGCCCGTCTGTTTCTCGCCCTCTGTTTCAGCCCCTCTGTTTCTCGCCCTGATGTTTCAGCCCCTCTGTTTCAGCCCCTCTGATTCAGCCCCTCTGAATCAGCCCCTCTGTTTCTCGCCCTCTGTTTCTGCCCCTCTGTTTCTCGCCCTCTGTTTCAGCCCCTCTGTTTCAGCCCCTCTGTTTCTCGCTCTCTGTTTCAGCTCCTCTGTTTCTCGCCCTCTGTTTCCGCCCCTCTGTTTCAGCCCCTCTGTTTCTCGCCCTCTGTTTCTGCCCCTCTGTTTCAGTCCCTCTGTTTCAGCCCCTCTGTTTCTCGCCCTCTGTTTCAGCCCCTCTGTTTCAGCCCCTCTGTTTCTCGCTCTCTGTTTCAGCTCCTCTGTTTCTCGCCCTCTGTTTCAGCCCCTCTGTTTCTCGCCCTCTATTTGAGCCCCTCTGATTCAGACACTCTGTTTCAGCCCCTCAGATTCAGCCCCTCTGATTCAGCCCCTCTGATTCAGCCTCTCTTTTTCTCGCCCTCTATTTCAGCCCCTCTGTTTCAGCCCCTCTGTTTCTCACACTCTGTTTCAGCCCCACTGATTCAGCCCCTCTGATTCAGCCCCTCTGATTCAGCCCCTCTGATTCAGCCCCTCTGTTTCCCGCCCCTCTGTTTCCCGCCCCTCTGTTTCAGACCCTCTGTTTCACGCCCCGTGTTTCAGCCCCTCTGTTTCTCGCCCTCTGTTTCAGCCCCTCTGTTTCTTGCCCTCTTTTTCAGCCCCTCTGTTTCAGCCCCTCTGTTTCAGTCACTCTGTTTCTCGCCCTCTGTTTCAGCCCCTTTGTTTCTCGCCCTCTGTTTCAGCCCCTCTGTTTCTCGCCCTCTGTTTCAGCCCCTCTGTCTCAGCCCCTCTGTTTCTCGCCCTCTGTTTCAGCCCCTCTGTTTCTCGCCCTCTGTTTCTGCCCCTCTGTTTCAGCCCCTCTGTTTCAGCCCCTCTGTTTCAGCCCCTCTGTTTCTCGCCCTCTGTTTCAGCCCCTCTGTTTCTCGCCCTCTGTTTCAGCCCCTCTGTTTCAGCCCCTCTGTTTCTCGTCCTCTGTTTCAGCCCCTCTGTTTCTCGCTCTCTGTTTCAGCCCCTCTGTTTCTCGCCCTCTGTTTCAGGCTCTCTGTTTCTGCCCGTCTGTTTCAGCCCCTCTGTTTCAGCCCCTCTGATTCAGCCCCTCTGAATCAGCCCCTCTGTTTCTCGCCCTCTGTTTCAGCCCCTCTGTTTCAGACCCTCTGTTTCAGCCCCTTTGTTTCAGACCCTCTGTTTCTCGCCCTCTGTTTCAGCCCCTCTGTTTCTCGCCCTCTATTTGAGCCCCTCTGATTCAGACCCTCTGTTTCAGCCCCTCAGATTCAGCCCCTCTGATTCAGCCCCTCTGATTCAGCCTCTCTGTTTCTCGCCCTCTATTTCAGCCCCTCTGTTTCAGCCCCTCTGTTTCTCACCCTCTGTTTCAGCCCCACTGATTCAGCCCCTCTGATTCAGCCCCTCTGATTCAGCCCCTCTGATTCAGCCCCTCTGTTTCCCGCCCTTCTGTTTCGCGCCCCTCTGTTTCAGACCCTCTGTTTCACGCCCCGTGTTTCAGCCCCTCTGTTTCTCGCCCTCTGTTTCAGCCCCTCTGTTTCTCGCCCTCTGTTTCAGCCCCTCTGTTTCTGCCCCTCTGTTTCAGTCACTCTGTTTCTCGCCCTCTGTTTCAACCCCTTTGTTTCTCGCCCTCTGTTTCAGCCCCTCTGTTTCTCGCCCTCTGTTTCAGCCCCTCTGTTTCAGCCCCTCTGTTTCTCGCCCTCTGTTTCAGCCCCTCTGTTTCTCGCCCTCTGTTTCCGCCCCTCTGTTTCAGCCCCTCTGTTTCAGCCCCTCTGTTTCAGCCCCTCTGTTTTTTGGCCCTCTGTTTCAGCCCCTCTGTTTCTCGCCCTCTGTTTCAGCCCCTCTGTTTCAGCCCCTCCGTTTCTCGTCATCTGTTTCAGCCCCTCTGTTTCTCGCCCTCTGTTTCAGCCCCTCTTTTTCTCGCCCTCTGTTTCAGGCTCTCTGTTTCTGCCCGTCTGTTTCAGCCCCTCTGTTTCAGCCCCTCTGTTTCAGCCCCTCTGATTCAGCCCCTCTGAATCAGCCCCTCTGTTTCTCGCCCTCTGTTTCAGCCCCTCTGTTTCAGACACTCTGTTTCAGCCCCTCTGTTTCTCGCCCTCTGTTTCAGCTCGTCTGTTTCTCGCCCTCTGTTTCAGCCCCTCTGTTTCAGCCCCTCTGTTTCTCGCCCTCTGTTTCTGCCCCTCTGATTCAGCCCCTCAGAATCAGCCCCTCTGATTCAGCCCCTCTGTTTCAGTCCCTCTGTTTCAGCCCCTCTGTTTCAGTCCCTCTGTTTCTCGCACTCTGTTTCAGCCCCTCTGTTTCTCGCCCTCTGTTTCAGCCCCTCTGTTTCAGCCCCTATGTTTCTCACCCTCTGTTTCAGCCCCTCTGTTTCAGCCACACTGATTCAGCCCCTCTGATTCAGCCCCTCTGATTCAGCCCCTCTGATTCAGCACCTCTGATTCAGCCCCTCTGTTTCAGCCCCTCTGATTCAGCCCCTCTGTTTCTCGCCCTCTGTTTCAGCCCCTCTGTTTCTCGCCCTCTGTTTCAGCCCCTCTGTTTCAGCCCCTCTGTTTCAGCCCCTCTGTTTCTCGCCCTCTGTTTCAGCCCCTCTGTTTCTCGCCCTCTGTTTCAGCCCCTCTGTTTCAGCCCCTCTGTTTCTCGCCCTCTGTTTGAGCCCCTCTGTTTCTCGCCCTCTGTTTCAGCCCCTCTGTTTCAGCCCCTCTGTTTCTCGCCCTCTGTTTCAGCCCCTCTGTTTCTCGCCCTCTGTTTCAGTCCCTCTGTTTCAGCCCCTCTGTTTCAGCCCCTCTGTTTCAGCCCCTCTGTGTCTCGCCCTCTGTTTCAGCCCCTCTGTTTCTCGCCCTCTGTTTCAGCCACTCTGTTTCAGCCCCTCTGTTTCTCGCCCTCTGTTTCTGCCCCTCTGTTTCTCGCCCTCTGTTTCAGCCCCTCTGTTTCAGCCCCTCTGAATCAGCCCCTCTGATTCAGCCCCTCTGTTTCAGCCCCTCTGTTACAGCCCCTCTGTTTCAGCCCCTCTGTTTCTCGCCCTCTGTTTCAGCCCCTCTGTTTCTCGCCCTCTGTTTCAGCCCCTCTGTTTCTCGCCCTCTGTTTCAGACCCTCTGTTTCAGCCCCTCTGTTTCTCGCCCTCTGTTTCAGCCCCTTTGTTTCTCGCCCTCTGTTTCAGCCCCTCTGTTTCAGCCCCTCTGTTTCTCGCCCTCTGTTTCAGACCCTCTGTTTCAGCCCCTCTGTTTCTCGCCCTCTGTTTCTGCTCCGCTGATTCAGCCCCTCTGTTTCATCCACTCAGAATCAGCCCCTCTGATTCAGCCCCTCTGTTTCTCGCCCTCTGTTTAAGCCCCTCTGTTTCTCGCCCTCTGTTTCAGCACCTCTTTTTCTCGCACTCTGTTTAAGCCCCTCTGTTTCAGCCCCTCTGTTTCAGCCCCTCTGTTTCAGCCCCTCTGTTTATCGCCCTCTGTTTCAGCCCCTCTGTTTCTCGCCCTCGGTTTCAGACCCTCTGTTTCAGCCCCTCTGTTTCAGCCCCTCTGTTTCAGCCCCTCTGTATCTCGCCCACTGCTTCAGCCCCTCTGTTTCAGCCCCTCTGTTTCTCGCCCTCTGTTTCAGACCCTCTGTTTCAGCCCCTCTGTTTCAGTCCCTCTGTTTCAGCCCCTCTGTTTCTCGCCCTCTGTTTCAGCCCCTTTGTTTCTCGCCCTCTGTTTCAGCCCCTCTGTTTCAGCCCCTCTGTTTCTCGCCCTCTGTTTCAGCCCCTCTGTTTCCGCCCCTCTGTTTATCGCCCTCTGTTTCTGCCCCGCTGATTCAGCCCCTCTGTTTCATCCACTCAGAATCAGCCCCTCTGATTCAGCCCCTCTGCTGCAGCCCCTCTGTTTCAGCCCCTCTGTTTCTCACCCTCTGTTTCAGCCCCTCTGTTTCTCGCCCTCTGTTTCAGCCCCTCTTTTTCTCGCCCTCTGTTTGAGCCCCTCTGATTCAGCCCCTCTGTTTCAGCCCCTCTGATTCAGCCCCTCTGATTCAGCCCCTCTGTTTCTCGCCCTCTGTTTCTGCCCCTCTGTTTCTCGCCCTCTGTTTCAGCCCCTCTGTTTCTCGCCCTCCGTTTCAGCCCAACTGATTCAGCACCTCTGTTTCATCCACTCAGAATCAGCCCCTCTGATTCAACCCCTCTGTTTCAGCCCCTCTGTTTCAGCCCCTCTGTTTCTCGCCGTCTGTTTCAGCCCCTCTGTTTCTTGCCCTCTGTTTCAGCCCCTCTTTTTCTCGCCCTCTGTTTCAGCCCCTCTGATTCAGCCCCTCTGTTTCAGCCCTTCTGTTTCAGCCCCTCTGTTTCTCGCCCTCTGTTTCAGCCCCTCTGTTTCAGCCCCTCTGTTTCAGCCCCTGTGTTTCAGCCCCTCTGTTTCTCGCCCTCTGTTTTAGCCTCTCTGTTTCTCGCCCTCTGTTTCAGCCCCTCTGTTTCTCGCCCTCTGTTTCAGCCCCTCTGTTTCAGCCCCTCTGTTTCAGCCCCTCTGTTTCTCGCCCTCTGTTTCTCGCCCTCTGTTTCAGCCCCTCTGTTTCTCGCCCTCTGTTTCAGCCCCGCTGATTCAGCCCCTCTGTTTCAGCACCTCTGAATCAGCCCCTCTGATTCAGCCCCTCTGTTTCAGACCCTCTGTTTCAGCTCCTCTGTTTCAGTCCCTCTGTTTCTCGCCCTCTGTTTCAGCCCCTCTGTCTCTCGCCCTCTGTTTCAGCCCCTCTGTTTCTCGCCTTCTGTTTCAGCCCCTCTGAATCAGCCCCTCTGGTTCAGCCCCTCTGTTTCAGCCCCTCTGTTTCAGCTCCTCTGTTTCAGTCCCTATGTTTCTCGCCCTCTGTTTCAGCCCCTCTGTCTCTCGCCCTCTGTTTCAGCCCCTCTGTTTCTCGCCCTCTGTTTCAACACCTCTGTTTCTCGCCCTCTGTTTCAGCCCCTCTGTTTCTCGCCCTCTGTTTCAGTCCCTCTGTTTCAGCCCCTCTGTTTCAGCACCTCTGTTTCAGCCCCTCTGTTTCTCGCCCTCTGTTTCAGCCCCTCTGTTTCTCGCCCTCTGTTTCAGTCCCTCTGTTTCAGCCCCTCTGTTTCTCGCCCTCTGTTTCTGCCCCTCTGTTTCTCTCCTTCTGTTTCAGCCCCTCTGTTTCAGCCCCTCTGTTTCTCGCCCTCTGTTTCAGCCCCTCTGTTTCTCGCCCTCTGTTTCAGTCCCTCTGTTTCAGCCCCTCTGTTTCAGCCCCTCTGTTTCAGCCCCTCTGTTTCTCGCCCTCCGTTTCAGCCCCTCTGTTTCTCGCCCTCTGTTTCAGCCACGCTGATTCAGCCCCTCTGTTTCAGCCCCTCTGAATCAGCCCCTCTGATTCAGCCCCTCTGTTTCAGCCCCTCTGTTTCTCGCCCTCTGTTTCAGCCCCTCTGTTTCAGCCCCTCTGAATCAGCCCCTCTGATTCAGCCCCTCTGTTTCAGCCCCTCTGTTACAGCCCCTCTGTTTCAGCCCCTCTGTTTCTCGCCCTCTGTTTCAGCCCCTCTGTTTCTCGCCCTCTGTTTCAGCCCCTCTGTTTCTCGCCCTCTGTTTCAGACCCTCTGTTTCAGCCCCTCTGTTTCTCGCCCTCTGTTTCAGCCCCTTTGTTTCTCGCCCTCTGTTTCAGCCCCTCTGTTTCAGCCCCTCTGTTTCTCGCCCTCTGTTTCAGACCCTCTGTTTCAGCCCCTCTGTTTCTCGCCCTCTGTTTCTGCTCCGCTGATTCAGCCCCTCTGTTTCATCCACTCAGAATCAGCCCCTCTGATTCAGCCCCTCTGTTTCTCGCCCTCTGTTTAAGCCCCTCTGTTTCTCGCCCTCTGTTTCAGCACCTCTTTTTCTCGCACTCTGTTTAAGCCCCTCTGTTTCAGCCCCTCTGTTTCAGCCCCTCTGTTTCAGCCCCTCTGTTTATCGCCCTCTGTTTCAGCCCCTCTGTTTCTCGCCCTCGGTTTCAGACCCTCTGTTTCAGCCCCTCTGTTTCAGCCCCTCTGTTTCAGCCCCTCTGTATCTCGCCCACTGCTTCAGCCCCTCTGTTTCAGCCCCTCTGTTTCTCGCCCTCTGTTTCAGACCCTCTGTTTCAGCCCCTCTGTTTCAGTCCCTCTGTTTCAGCCCCTCTGTTTCTCGCCCTCTGTTTCAGCCCCTTTGTTTCTCGCCCTCTGTTTCAGCCCCTCTGTTTCAGCCCCTCTGTTTCTCGCCCTCTGTTTCAGCCCCTCTGTTTCCGCCCCTCTGTTTATCGCCCTCTGTTTCTGCCCCGCTGATTCAGCCCCTCTGTTTCATCCACTCAGAATCAGCCCCTCTGATTCAGCCCCTCTGCTGCAGCCCCTCTGTTTCAGCCCCTCTGTTTCTCACCCTCTGTTTCAGCCCCTCTGTTTCTCGCCCTCTGTTTCAGCCCCTCTTTTTCTCGCCCTCTGTTTGAGCCCCTCTGATTCAGCCCCTCTGTTTCAGCCCCTCTGATTCAGCCCCTCTGATTCAGCCCCTCTGTTTCTCGCCCTCTGTTTCTGCCCCTCTGTTTCTCGCCCTCTGTTTCAGCCCCTCTGTTTCTCGCCCTCTGTTTCAGCCCAACTGATTCAGCACCTCTGTTTCATCCACTCAGAATCAGCCCCTCTGATTCAACCCCTCTGTTTCAGCCCCTCTGTTTCAGCCCCTCTGTTTCTCGCCGTCTGTTTCAGCCCCTCTGTTTCTTGCCCTCTGTTTCAGCCCCTCTTTTTCTCGCCCTCTGTTTCAGCCCCTCTGATTCAGCCCCTCTGTTTCAGCCCTTCTGTTTCAGCCCCTCTGTTTCTCGCCCTCTGTTTCAGCCCCTCTGTTTCAGCCCCTCTGTTTCAGACCCTGTGTTTCAGCCCCTCTATTTCTCGCCCTCTGTTTTAGCCTCTCTGTTTCTCGCCCTCTGTTTCAGCCCCTCTGTTTCTCGCCCTCTGTTTCAGCCCCTCTGTTTCAGCCCCTCTGTTTCAGCCCCTCTGTTTCAGCCCTTTTGTTTCTCGCCCTCTGTTTCTCGCCCTCTGTTTCAGCCCCTCTGTTTCTCGCCCTCTGTTTCAGCCCCGCTGATTCAGCCCCTCTGTTTCAGCACCTCTGAATCAGCCCCTCTGATTCAGCCCCTCTGTTTCAGCCCCTCTGTTTCAGCTCCTCTGTTTCAGTCCCTCTGTTTCTCGCCCTCTGTTTCAGCCCCTCTGTCTCTCGCCCTCTGTTTCAGCCCCTCTGTTTCTCGCCTTCTGTTTCAGCCCCTCTGAATCAGCCCCTCTGGTTCAGCCCCTCTGTTTCAGCCCCTCTGTTTCAGCTCCTCTGTTTCAGTCCCTATGTTTCTCGCCCTCTGTTTCAGCCCCTCTGTCTCTCGCCCTCTGTTTCAGCCCCTCTGTTTCTCGCCCTCTGTTTCAACACCTCTGTTTCTCGCCCTCTGTTTCAGCCCCTCTGTTTCTCGCCCTCTGTTTCAGTCCGTCTGTTTCAGCCCCTCTGTTTCAGCACCTCTGTTTCAGCCCCTCTGTTTCTCGCCCTCTGTTTCAGCCCCTCTGTTTCTCGCCCTCTGTTTCAGTCCCTCTGTTTCAGCCCCTCTGTTTCTCGCCCTCTGTTTCTGCCCCTCTGTTTCTCTCCCTCTGTTTCAGCCCCTCTGTTTCAGCCCCTCTGTTTCTCGCCCTCTGTTTCAGCCCCTCTGTTTCTCGCCCTCTGTTTCAGTCCCTCTGTTTCAGCCCCTCTGTTTCAGCCCCTCTGTTTCAGCCCCTCTGTTTCTCGCCCTCCGTTTCAGCCCCTCTGTTTCTCGCCCTCTGTTTCAGCCACGCTGATTCAGCCCCTCTGTTTCAGCCCCTCTGAATCAGCCCCTCTGATTCAGCCCCTCTGTTTCAGCCCCTCTGTTTCAGCCCCTCTGTTTCAGCCCCTCTGTTTCTCGCCCTCTGTTTCAGCCCCTCTGTTTCTCGTCCTCTGTTTCGGCCCCTCTGTTTCAGCCCCTCTGTTTCTCGCCCTCTGTTTCAGCCCCTCTGTTTCAGCCCCTCTGTTTCTCGCCCTCTGTTTCTGCTCCGCTGATTCAGCCCCTCTGTTTTATCCACTCAGAATCAGCCCCTCTGATTCAGCCGCTCTGCTTCAGCCCCTCTGTTTCAGCCCCTCTGTTTCTCGCCCTCTGTTTAAGCCCCTCTGTTTCAGCCCCTCTGTTTCAGACCCTCTGTTTTTGCCCCTCTGTTTATCGCCCTCTGTTTCAGCCCCTCTGTTTCTCGCCCTCTGTTTCAGCCCCTCTGATTCAGCCCCTCTGTTTCAGCCCCTCGGTTTCAGCCCCTCTGTATCTCGCCCACTGTTTCAGCCCCTCTGTTTCAGCCCCTCTCTTTCTCGCCCTCTGTTTCAGCCCATCTGTTTCTCGCCCTCAGTTTCAGCCCCCCTGTTTCTCGCACTGTGTTCCAGCCCCTCTGTTTCTCGCCCTCTGTTTCAGCCCCTCTGTTTCTCGCCCTCTGTTTCAGCCACGCTGATTCAGCCCGTCTGTTTCAGCCCCTCTGAATCAGCCCCTCTGATTCAGCCCCTCTGTTTCAGCCCCTCTGTTTCAGCCCCTCTGTTTCAGCCCCTCTGTTTCTCGCCCTCTGTTTCAGCCCCTCTGTTTCTCGCCCTCTGTTTCGGCCCCTCTGTTTCTCGCCCTCTGTTTCAGTCCCTCTGTTTCAGCCCCTCTGTTTCACGCCCTCTGTTTCAGCCCCTTTGTTACTCGCCCTCTGTTTCAGCCCCTCTGTTTCAGCCCCTCTGTTTCTCGCCCTCTGTTTCAGCCCCTCTGTTTCAGCCCCTCTGTTTCTCGCCCCCTGTTTCTGCTCCGCTGATTCAGCCCCTCTGTTTCATCCACTCAGAATCAGCCCCTCTGATTCAGCCCCTCTGCTTCAGCCCCTCTGTTTCAGCCCCTCTGTTTCTCGCACTCTGTTTCAGCCCCTCTGTTTCTCGCCCTCTGTTTCAGCCCCTCTTTTTCTCACCCTCTGTTTAAGCCCCTCTGTTTCACCCCTCTGTTTCAGCCCCTCTGTTTTTGCCCCTCTGTTTATCGCCCTCTGTTTCAGCCCCTCTGTTTCTCGCCGTCTGTTTCAGCCCCTCTGTTTCTGCCCCTCTGTTTCAGCCCCTCTGTTTCAGCCCCTCTGTATCTCGCCCACTGTTTCAGCCCCTCTGTTTCAGCCCCTCTGTTTCTCGCCCTCTGTTTCAGCCCCTCTGTTTCTCGCCCTCAGTTTCAGCCCGCCTGTTTCTCGCACTGTGTTCCAGCCCCTCTGTTTCTCGCCCTCTGATTCAGCCCCTCTGTTTCAGCCCCTCTGTTTCTCGCCCTCTGTTTCAGCCCCTCTGTTTCAGCCCCTCTGTTTCAGCCCCTCTGTTTCATCCCCTCTGTTTCAGCCCCTCTGTTTCTCGCCCTCTGTTTCTCACCCTCTGTTTCTCGCCCTCTGTTTCAGCCCCTCTGTTTTTCGCCCTCTGTTTCAGCCCCTCTGTTTCTCGCCCTTTGATTCAGGCTCTCTGTTTCAGCCCGTCTGTTTCAGTCCCTCTGTTTCAGCCCCTCTGTTTCTCGCCCTCTGTTTCTCGCCCGCTGTTTCAGCCCCTCTGTTTCTCGCCCTCTGTTTCAGCCCCTCTGTTTCAGCCCCTCTGATTCAGCCCCTCTGATTCAGCCCCTCAGTTTCTCGCCCACTGTTTCAGCCCCTCTGTTTCAGCCCCTGTGTTTCTCGCCCTCTGTTTCAGCCCCTCTGTTTCTCGGCCTCTGTTTCAGCCCCTCTGTTTCAGCCCCTCTGTTTCAGCCCCTCTGTTTCTCGCCCTCTGTTTCTCGCCCGCTGTTTCAGCCCCTCTGTCTCTGGCCCTCTGTTTCAGCCCCTCTGTTTCAGCCCCTCTGATTCAGCCCCTCAGTTTCTCGCCCTCTGTTTCAGCCCCTCTGTTTCAGCCCCTCTGTTTCTCGCCCTCAGTTTCAGCGCCTCTGTTTCTCGGCCTCTGTTTCAGCCCCTCTGTTTCAGCCCCTCTGTTTCAGCCCCTCTGCTTCAGCCCCTCTGTTTCTCGCCCTCTGTTTCAGCCCCTCTGTTTCTCGCCCTCTGTTTCAGCCCCTCTGTTTCAGCCCCGCTGATTCAGCCCCTCTGTTTCAGCACCTCTGAATAAGCCCCTCTGTTTCAGCTCCTCTGTTTCAGTCCCTCTGTTTCTCGCCCTCTGTTTCAGCCCCTCTGTTTCAGCCCCTCTGTTTCTCGCCCTCTGTTTCTGCTCCGCTGATTCAGCCCCTCTGTTTCATCCACTCAGAATCAGCCCCTCTGATTAAGCCCCTCTGCCTCAGCCCCTCTGTTTCAGCCCTCTGTTTCAGCCCCTCTGTTTCTCGCCCTCTGTTTCAGCCCCGCTGATTCAGCCCCTCTGTTTCTGCACCTCTGAATCAGCCCCTCTGATTCAGCCCCTCTGTTTCAGTCCCTCTGTTTCAGCTCCTCTGTTTCAGTCCCTCTGTTTCTCGCCCTCTGTTTCAGCCCCTCTGTCTCTCGCCCTCTGTTTCAGCCCCTCTGTTTCTCGCCTTCTGTTTCAGCCCCTCTGTTTCAGCCCCTCTGCTTCAGCCCCTCTGTTTCAGCCCCTCTGTTTCTCGCCCTCTGTTTCAACCCCTCTGTTTCTCGCCCTCTGTTTCAGCCCCTCTGTTTCTCGCCCTCTGTTTCAGTCCCTCTGTTTCAGCCCCTCTGTTTCAGCCCCTCTGTTTCAGCCCCTCTGTGTCTCGCCCTCTGTTTCAGCGCCTCTGTTTCTCGCCCTCTGTTTCAGCCCCTCTGTTTCAGCCCCTCTGTTTCAGGCCCTCTGAATCAGCCCCACTGTTTCAGCCCCTCTTTTTCAGCCCCTCTGTTTCAGCCCCTCTGTTTCTCGCCCTCTGTTTCAGCCCCTCTGTTTCTCGCCCTCTGTTTCTGCCACGCTGATTCAGCCCCTCTGTTTCAGCCCCTCTGAATCAGCCCATCTGTTTCTCGCCCTCTGTTTCAGCCCCTCTGTTTCAGCCCCTCTGTTTCCGCCCCTCTGTTTCAGCCCCTCTGTTTCAGCCCCTCTGTTTCTCGCCCTCTGTTTCAGCCCCTCTGTTTCTCGCCCTCTGTTTCAGACCCTCCGTTTCAGCCCCTCTGTTTCAGTCCCTCTGTTTTAGCCCCTCTGTTTCTCGCCCTCTGTTTCAGCCCCTCTGTTTCTCGCCCTCTGTTTCAGCCCCTCTGTTTCTCGCCCTCTGTTTGAGCCCCTCTGATTCAGCCCCTCTGTTTCAGCCCCTCTGATTCAGCCCCTCTGATTCAGCCCCTCTGTTTCTCGCCCTCTGTTTCTGCCCCTCTGTTTCTCGCCCTCTGTTTCAGCCCCTCTGTTTCTCGCCCTCTGTTTCTGCCCAGCTGATTCAGCACCTCTGTTTCATCCACTCAGAATCAGCCCCTCTGATTCAGCCCCTCTGTTTCAGCCCCTCTGTTTCAGCCCCTCTGTTTCTCGCCCTCTGTTTCAGCCCCTCTGTTTCTTGCCCTCTGTTTCAGCCCCTCTTTTTCTCGCCCTCTGTTTCAGCCCCTCTGTTTCAGCCCCTCTGTTTCAGCCCTTCTGTTTCAGCCCCTCTGTTTCTCGCCCTCTGTTTCAGCCCCTCTGTTTCAGCCCCTCTGTTTCAGCCCCTGTGTTTCAGCCGCTCTGTTTCTCGCCATCTGTTTTCGCCGCACAGTTTCTCGCCCTCTGTTTCAGCCCCTCTGTTTCTCGCCCTCTGTTTCAGCCCCTCTGTTTCAGCCCCTCTGTTTCAGCCCCTCTGTTTCTCGCCCTCTGTTTCAGCCCCTCTGTTTCTCGCCCTCTGTTTCTCGCCCTCTGTTTCAGCGCCTCTGTTTCACGCCCTCTGTTTCTGCCCCTCTGTTTCTCGCCTTCTGATTCAGCCCCTCTGTTTCTCGCCCACTGTTTCAGCCCCGCTGATTCAGCACCTCTGTTTCAGCCCCTCTGTATCAGCCCCTCTGATTCAGCCCCTCTGTTTCAGCCCCTCTGTTTCTCGCCCTCTGTTTCAGCCCCGCTGATTCAGCCCCTCTGTTTCAGCACCTCTGAATCAGCCCCTCTGATTCAGCCCCTCTGTTTCAGCCCCTCTGTTTCAGCTCCTCTGTTTCAGTCCCTCTGTTTCTCGCCCTCTTATTCAGCCCCTCTGTTTCTCGCCCTCTGTTTCAGCCCCTCTGTTTCTCGCCTTCTGTTTCAGCCCCTCTGTTTCAGCCACTCTGCTTCAGCTCCTCTGTTTCAGCCCCTCTGTTTCTCGCCCTCTGTTTCAACCCTTCTGTTTCTCGCCCTCTGTTTCAGCCCCTCTGTTTCTCGCCCTCTGTTTCAGTCCCTCTGTTTCAGCCCCTCTGTTTCAGCCCCTCTGTTTCAGCCCCTCTGTTTCTCGCCCTCTGTTTCAGCCCCTCTGTTTCTCGCCCTCTGTTTCAGCACCTCTGTTTCAGCCCCTCTGTTTCTCGCCCTCTGTTTCAGCCCCTCTGATTCTTACCCTCTGTTTCAGCCCCTCTGTTTCAGCCCCTCTGTTTCTCGCCCTCTGTTTCAGCCCCTCTGTTTCTCGCCCTCTGTTTCAGTCCCACTGTTTCAGCCCCTCTGTTTCAGCCCCTCTGTTTCAGCCCCTCTGTGTCTCGCCCTCTGTTTAAGCCCCTCTGTTTCAGCCCCTCTGTTTCAGCCCCTCTGTTTCAGCTGCTCTGTGTCTCGCCCTCTGTTTAAGCCCCTCTGTTTCTCGCCCTCTGTTTCAGCCCCTCTGTTTCTCGCCCTCTGTTTCAGTCCCTCTGTTTCAGCCCCTCTGTTTCAGCCCCTCTGTTTCAGCCCCTCTGTGTCTCGCCCTCTGTTTAAGCCCCTCTGTTTCTCGCCCTCTGTTTCAGCCCCTCTGTTTCAGCCCCTCTGTTTCTCGCCCTCTGTTTCAGCCCCTCTGTTTCTCGCCTTCTGTTTCAGCCCCTCTGTTTCAGCCACTCTTCTTCAGCTCCTCTGTTTCAGCCCCTCTGTTTCTCGCCCTCTGTTTCAACCCCTCTGTTTCTCGCCCTCTGTTTCAGCCCCTCTGTTTCTCGCCCTCTGTTTCAGTCCCTCTGTTTCTCGCCCTCTTATTCAGCCCCTCTGTTTCTCGCCCTCTGTTTCAGCCCCTCTGTTTCTCGCCTTCTGTTTCAGCCCCTCTGTTTCAGCCACTCTGCTTCAGCTCCTCTGTTTCAGCCCCTCTGTTTCTCGCCCTCTGTTTCAACCCTTCTGTTTCTCGCCCTCTGTTTCAGCCCCTCTGTTTCTCGCCCTCTGTTTCAGTCCCTCTGTTTCAGCCCCTCTGTTTCAGCCCCTCTGTTTCAGCCCGTCTGTTTCTCGCCCTCTGTTTCAGCCCCTCTGTTTCTCGCCCTCTGTTTCAGCACCTCTGTTTCAGCCCCTCTGTTTCTCGCCCTCTGTTTCAGCCCCTCTGTTTCTTACCCTCTGTTTCAGCCCCTCTGTTTCAGCCCCTCTGTTTCTCGCCCTCTGTTTCAGCCCCTCTGTTTCTCGCCCTCTGTTTCAGTCCCACTGTTTCAGCCCCTCTGTTTCAGCCCCTCTGTTTCAGCCCCTCTGTGTCTCGCCCTCTGTTTAAGCCCCTCTGTTTCAGCCCCTCTGTTTCAGCCCCTCTGTTTCAGCTGCTCTGTGTCTCGCCCTCTGTTTAAGCCCCTCTGTTTCTCGCCCTCTGTTTCAGCCCCTCTGTTTCTCGCCCTCTGTTTCAGTCCCTCTGTTTCAGCCCCTCTGTTTCAGCCCCTCTGTTTCAGCCCCTCTGTGTCTCGCCCTCTGTTTAAGCCCCTCTGTTTCTCGCCCTCTGTTTCAGCCCCTCTGTTTCAGCCCCTCTGTTTCTCGCCCTCTGTTTCAGCCCCTCTGTTTCTCGCCTTCTGTTTCAGCCCCTCTGTTTCAGCCACTCTTCTTCAGCTCCTCTGTTTCAGCCCCTCTGTTTCTCGCCCTCTGTTTCAACCCCTCTGTTTCTCGCCCTCTGTTTCAGCCCCTCTGTTTCTCGCCCTCTGTTTCAGTCCCTCTGTTTCAGCCCCTCTGTTTCAGCCCCTCTGTTTCAGCCCCTCTGTTTCTCGCCCTCTGTTTCAGCCCCTCTGTTTCTCGCCCTCTGTTTCAGCACCTCTGTTTCAGCCCCTCTGTTTCTCGCCCTCTGTTTCAGCCCCTCTGTTTCTTACCCTCTGTTTCAGCCCCTCTGTTTCAGCCCCTCTGTTTCTCGCCCTCTGTTTCAGCCCCTCTGTTTCTCGCCCTCTGTTTCAGTCCCTCTGTTTCAGCCCCTCTGTTTCAGCCCCTCTGTTTCAGCCCCTCTGTGTCTCGCCCTCTGTTTCAGCCCCTCTGTTTCTCGCCCTCTGTTTCAGCCCCTCTGTTTCAGTCCCTCTGTTTCTCGCCCTCTGTTTCTGCCCCTCTGTTTCTCGCCCTCTGTTTCAGCCCCGCTGATTCAGCCCCTCTATTTCAGCCCCTCTGGATCAGCCCCTCTAATTCAGCCCCACTGTTTCAGCCCCTCTGTTTCAGCCCCTCTGTTTCAGCCCCTCTGTTTCTCGCCCTCTGTTTCAGCCCCTCTGTTTCTCGCCCTCTGTTTCAGCCACGCTGATTCAGCCCCTCTGTTTCAGCCCCTCTGAATCAGCCCCTCTGATTCAGCCCCTCTGTTTCAGCCCCTCTGTTTCAGCCCCTCTGTTTCAGCCCCTCTGAATCAGCCACTCTAATTCAGCCCCACTGTTTCAGCCCCTCTGTTTCAGCCCCTCTGTTTCTGCCCCTCTGTTTCTCGCCCTCTGTTTCAGCCCCTCTGTTTCTCGCCCTCTGATTCAACCCCTCTGTTTCTTGCCCTCTGTTTCAGCCCCTCTTTTTCTCGCCCTCTGTTTCAGTCCTCTGTTTCAGCCCCTCTGTTTCAGCTCTTCTGTTTCAGCCCCTCTGTTTCTCGCCCTCTGTTTCATCCCCTCTGTTTCAGCCCCACTGTTTCATCCCCTGTGTTTCAGCCCCTCTGTTTCTCGCCCTCTGTTTTAGCCGCACAGTTTCTCGCCCTCTGTTTCAGCCCATCTGTTTCTCGCCCTCTGTTTCAGCCCCTCTGTTTGAGCCCCTCTGTTTCTCGCCCTCTGTTTCAGCCCCTCTGTTGTTCGCCCTCTGTTTCAGCCCCTCTGTTTCTCGCCCTCTGTTTCTCGCCCTCTGTTTCAGCCCCTCTGTTTCACGCCCTCTGTTTCTGCCCCTCTGTTTCTCGCCTTCTGTTTCAGCCCCTCTGTTTCAGCCCCTCTGTTTCAGCCCCTCTGTTTCAGCCCCTCTGTTTCAGCCCCTCTGTTTCAGCCCTTCTGTTTCAGCCCCTCTGTTTCTCGCCCTCTGTTTCAGACCCTCTGTTTCAGCCCCTCTGATTCAGCCCCTCTGTTTCAGCCCCTCTGTTTCTCGCCCTCTGTTTCAGCCCCTCTGTTTCTCGCCCTCTGTTTCAGCCCCTCTGTTTCAGCCCCTCTGTTTCAGCACCTCTGAATCAGCCCCTCTGATTCAGCCCCTCTGTTTCAGCCCCACTGTTTCAGCTCCTCTGTTTCACTCCCTCTGTTTCTAGCCCTCTGTTTCAGCCCCTCTGTTTCTCGCCCTCTGTTTCAGCCCCTCTGTTTCTCGCCGTCTGTTTCAGCCCCTCTGTTTCAGCCCCTCTGCTTCAGCTCCTCTGTTTCAGCCCCTCTGTTTCTCGCCCTCTGTTTCAGTCCCTCTGTTTCAGCCCCTCTGTTTAAGCCCCTCTGTTTCTCGCCCTCTGTTTCAGCCCCTCTGTTTCTCGCCCTCTGTTTCAGCACCTCTGTTTCAGCTCCTCTGTTTCGCGCCCTCTGTTTCAGCCCCTCTGTTTCTTACCCTCTGTTTCAGCCCCTCTATTTCACCCCTCTGTTTCTCGCCCTCTGTTTCAGCCCCTCTGTTTCTCGCCCTCTGTTTCAGTCCCTCTGTTTCAGCCCCTCTGTTTCAGCCCCTCTGTTTCAGCACCTCTGTGTCTCGCCCTCTGTTTCAGCCCCTCTGTTTCTCGCCCTCTGTTTCAGCCCCTCTGTTTCAGCCCCTCTGTTTCTCGCCCTCTGTTTCAGCCCCGCTGATTCAGCCCCTCTGTTTCAGCCCCTCTGAATCAGCCCCTCTGATTCAGCCCCTCTGTTTCAGCCCCTCTGTTTCAGCCCCTCTGTTTCTCGCCCTCTGTTTCAGCCCCTCTGTTTCAGCCCCTCTGTTTCAGCCCCTCTGTGTCTCGCCCTCTGTTTCAGCCCCTCTGTTTCTCGCCCTCTGTTTCAGCCCCTCTGTTTCAGCCCCTCTGTTTCTCGCCCTCTGTTTCAGTCCCTCTGTTTCAGCCCCTCTGTTTCAGCCCCTCTGTTTCAGCCCCTCTGTGTCTCGCCCTCTGTTTCAGCCCCTCTGTTTCTCGCTCTCTGTTTCAGCCCCGCTGTTTCAGCCCCTCTGTTTCAGCCCCTCTGAATCAGCCCCTCTGATTCAGCCCCTCTGTTTCAGCCCCTCTGTTTCAGCCCCTCTGAATCAGCCCCTTTAATTCAGCCCCACTGTTTCAGCCCCTCTGTTTCAGCCCCTCTGTTTCTGCCCCTCTGTTTCTCGCCCTCTGTTTCAGCCCCTCTGTTTCTCGCCCTCTGTTTCAGCCCCTCTGAATCAGCCCCTCTAATTCAGCCCCACTGTTTCAGCCCCTCTGTTTCAGCCCCTCTGTTTCAGCCCCTCTGAATCAGACCCTCTGATTCAGCCCCTCTGTTTCAGCCCCTCTGTTTCAGCCCCTCTGTTTCAGCCCCTCTGTTTCTCGCCCTCTGTTTCAGCCCCTCTGTTTCTCGCCCTCTGTTTCGGCCCCTCTGTTTCTCGCCCTCTGTTTCAGTCCCTCTGTTTCAGCCCCTCTGTTTCTCGCCCTCTGTTTCAGCCCCTTGGTTTCTCGCCCTCTGTTTCAGCCCCTCTGTTTCAGCCCCTCTGTTTCTCGCCCTCTGTTTCAGCCCCTCTGTTTCAGCCCCTCTGTTTCTCGCCCTCTGTTTCTGCTCCGCTGATTCAGCCCCTCTGTTTCATCCACTCAGAATCAGCCCCTCTGATTCAGCCCCTCTGCTTCAGCCCCTCTGTTTCAGCCCCTCTGTTTCTCGCACTCTGTTTCAGCCCCTCTGTTTCTCGCCCTCTGTTTCAGCCCCTCTTTTTCTCGCCCTCTGTTTAAGCCCCTCTGTTTCAGCCCCTCTGTTTCAGCCCCTCTGTTTCAGCCCCTCTGTTTATCGCCCTCTGTTTCAGCCCCTCCGTTTCTCGCCCTCTGTTTCACCCCCTCTGTTTCAGCCCCTCTGTTTCAGCCCCTCTGTTTCAGCCCCTCTGTGTCTCGCCCACTGTTTCAGCCCCTGTTTCAGCCCCTCTCTTTCTCGCCCTCTGTTTCAGCCCCTCTGTTTCTCGCCCTCAGTTTCAGCCCCTCTGTTTCAGCCCCTCTGTTTCTCGCCCTCTGTTTCAGCCCCTCTGTTTCAGCCCCTCTGTTTCATCCCCTCTGTTTCAGCCCCTCTGTTTCTCGCCCTCTGTTTCTCACCCTCTGTTTCTCGCCCTCTGTTTCAGCCCCTCTGTTTTTCGCCCTCTGTTTCAGCCCCTCTGTTTCTCGCCCTTTGTTTCAGGCTCTCTGTTTCAGCCCGTCTGTTTCAGTCCCTCTGTTTCAGCCCCTCTGTTTCTCGCCCTCTGTTTCTCGCCCGCTGTTTCAGCCCCTCTGTTTCTCGCCCTCTGTTTCAGCCCCTCTGTTTCAGCCCCTGTGTTTCTCGCCCTCTGTTTCAGCCCCTCTGTTTCTCGGCCTCTGTTTCAGCCCCTCTGTTTCAGCCCCTCTGTTTCAGCCCCTCTGTTTCTCGCCCTCTGTTTCTCGCCCGCTGTTTCAGCCCCTCTGTCTCTCGCCCTCTGTTTCAGCCCCTCTGTTTCAGCCCCTCTGATTCAGCCCCTCAGTTTCTCGCCCTCTTATTCAGCCCCTCTGTTTCAGCCCCTCTGTTTCAGCCCCTCTGTTTCTCGCCCTCTGTTTCAGCCCCTCTGTTTCTCGCCCTCTGTTTCAGCCCCTCTGTTTCAGCCCCTCTGTTTCAGCCCCTCTGTTTCAGCCCCTCTGTTTCTCGCCCTCTGTTTCAGCCCCTCTGTTTCAGCCCCTCTGTTTCAGCCCCTCTGTTTCTCGCCCTCTGTTTCAGCCCCTCTATATCAGCCCCTCTGATTCAGCCCCTCTGTTTCAGCCCCTCCGTTTTTCACCCTCTCTTTCAGCTCCTCTGTTTTTCGCCCTCTGTTTCAGCCCCTCTGTTTCATCCCCTCTGTTTCTCGCCCTCTGTTTCTGCGCCTCTGTTTCTCGCCCTCTGTTTCAGCCCCTCTGTTTCTCGCCCTCTGTTTCAGCCCCGCTGATTCAGCCCCTCTGTTTCTGCACCTCTGAATCAGCCCCTCTGTTTCAGCTCCTCTGTTTCAGTCCCTCTGTTTCTCGCCCTCTGTTTCAGCCCCTCTGTCTCTCGCCCTCTGTTTCAGCCCCTCTGTTTCTCGCCTTCTGTTTCAGCCCCTCTGTTTCAGCCCCTCTGCTTCAGCCCCTCTGTTTCAGCCCCTCTGTTTCTCGCCCTCTGTTTCAACCCCTCTGTTTCTCGCCCTCTGTTTCAGCCCCTCTGTTTCTCGCCCTCTGTTTCAGTCCCTCTGTTTCAGCCCCTCTGTTTCAGCCCCTCTGTTTCAGCCCCTCTGTTTCTCGCCCTCTGTTTCAGCCCCTCTGTTTCTCGCCCTCTGTTTCAGCCCCTCTGTTTCAGCCCCTCTGTTTCTCGCCCTCTGTTTCAGCCCCTCTGTTTCAGCCCCTCTGTTTCTCGCCCACTGTTTCAGCCCCTCAGTTTCTCGCCCTCTGTTTCAGTCCCTCTGTTTCAGCCCCTCTGTTTCAGCCCCTCTGTTTCAGCCCCTCTGTGTCTCGCCCTTTGTTTCAGCCCCTCTGTTTCTCGCCCTCTGTTTCAGCCCCTCTGTTTCAGCCCCTCTGTTTCTCGCCCTCTGTTTCTGCCCCTCTGTTTCAGCCCCTCTGTTTCTCGCCCTCTGTTTCTGCTCCGCTGATTCAGCCCCTCTGTTTCATCCACTCAGAATCAGCCCCTCTGATTCAGCCCCTCTGCTTCAGCCCCTCTGTTTCAGCCCCTCTGTTTCTCGCTCTCTGTTTCAGCCCCGCTGTTTCAGCCCCTCTGTTTCAGCACCTCTGAATCAGCCCCTCTAATTCAGCCCCACTGTTTCAGCCCCTCTGTTTCAGCCCCTCTGTTTCAGCCCCTCTGTTTCTCGCCCTCTGTTTCAGCCCCTCTGTTTCTCGCCCTCTGTTTCAGCCACGCTGATTCAGCCACTCTGTTTCAGCCCCTCTGAATCAGCCCCTCTGATTCAGCCCCTCTGTTTCAGCCCCTCTGTTTCAGCCCCTCTGAATCAGCCCCTTTAATTCAGCCCCACTGTTTCAGCCCCTCTGTTTCTCGCCCTCTGTTTCAGCCCCTCTGTTTCAGCCCCTCTGATTCAGCCCCTCTGATTCAGCCCCTCAGTTTCTCGCCCTCTGTTTCAGCCCCTCTGTTTCAGCCCCTGTGTTTCTCGCCCTCTGTTTCAGCCCCTCTGTTTCTCGGCCTCTGTTTCAGCCCCTCTGTTTCAGCCCCTCTGTTTCAGCCCCTCTGTTTCTCGCCCTCTGTTTCTCGCCCGCTGTTTCAGCCCCTCTGTCTCTCGCCCTCTGTTTCAGCCCCTCTGTTTCAGCCCCTCTGATTCAGCCCCTCAGTTTCTCGCCCTCTTATTCAGCCCCTCTGTTTCAGCCCCTCTGTTTCAGCCCCTCTGTTTCTCGCCCTCTGTTTCAGCCCCTCTGTTTCTCGCCCTCTGTTTCAGCCCCTCTGTTTCAGCCCCTCTGTTTCAGCCCCTCTGTTTCAGCCCCTCTGTTTCTCGCCCTCTGTTTCAGCCCCTCTGTTTCTCGCCCTCTGTTTCAGCCCCTCTGTTTCAGCCCCTCTGTTTCAGCCCCTCTGTTTCTCGCCCTCTGTTTCAGCCCCTCTGTTTCAGCCCCTCTGTTTCTCGCCCACTGTTTCAGCCCCTCAGTTTCTCGCCCTCTGTTTCAGTCCCTCTGTTTCAGCCCCTCTGTTTCAGCCCCTCTGTTTCAGCCCCTCTGTGTCTCGCCCTTTGTTTCAGCCCCTCTGTTTCTCGCCCTCTGTTTCAGCCCCTCTGTTTCAGCCCCTCTGTTTCTCGCCCTCTGTTTCTGCCCCTCTGTTTCAGCCCCTCTGTTTCTCGCCCTCTGTTTCTGCTCCGCTGATTCAGCCCCTCTGTTTCATCCACTCAGAATCAGCCCCTCTGATTCAGCCCCTCTGCTTCAGCCCCTCTGTTTCAGCCCCTCTGTTTCTCGCTCTCTGTTTCAGCCCCGCTGTTTCAGCCCCTCTGTTTCAGCACCTCTGAATCAGCCCCTCTAATTCAGCCCCACTGTTTCAGCCCCTCTGTTTCAGCCCCTCTGTTTCAGACCCTCTGTTTCTCGCCCTCTGTTTCAGCCCCTCTGTTTCTCGCCCTCTGTTTCAGCCACGCTGATTCAGCCACTCTGTTTCAGCCCCTCTGAATCAGCCCCTCTGATTCAGCCCCTCTGTTTCAGCCCCTCTGTTTCAGCCCCTCTGAATCAGCCCCTTTAATTCAGCCCCACTGTTTCAGCCCCTCTGTTTCTCGCCCTCTGTTTCAGCCCCTCTGTTTCAGCCCCTCTGATTCAGCCCCTCTGATTCAGCCCCTCAGTTTCTCGCCCTCTGTTTCAGCCCCTCTGTTTCAGCCCCTGTGTTTCTCGCCCTCTGTTTCAGCCCCTCTGTTTCTCGGCCTCTGTTTCAGCCCCTCTGTTTCAGCCCCTCTGTTTCAGCCCCTCTGTTTCTCGCCCTCTGTTTCTCGCCCGCTGTTTCAGCCCCTCTGTCTCTCGCCCTCTGTTTCAGCCCCTCTGTTTCAGCCCCTCTGATTCAGCCCCTCAGTTTCTCGCCCTCTTATTCAGCCCCTCTGTTTCAGCCCCTCTGTTTCAGCCCCTCTGTTTCTCGCCCTCTGTTTCAGCCCCTCTGTTTCTCGCCCTCTGTTTCAGCCCCTCTGTTTCAGCCCCTCTGTTTCAGCCCCTCTGTTTCAGCCCCTCTGTTTCTCGCCCTCTGTTTCAGCCCCTCTGTTTCTCGCCCTCTGTTTCAGCCCCTCTGTTTCAGCCCCTCTGTTTCAGCCCCTCTGTTTCTCGCCCTCTGTTTCAGCCCCTCTATATCAGCCCCTCTGATTCAGCCCCTCTGTTTCAGCCCCTCCGTTTTTCACCCTCTCTTTCAGCTCCTCTGTTTTTCGCCCTCTGTTTCAGCCCCTCTGTTTCATCCCCTCTGTTTCTCGCCCTCTGTTTCTGCGCCTCTGTTTCTCGCCCTCTGTTTCAGCCCCTCTGTTTCTCGCCCTCTGTTTCAGCCCCGCTGATTCAGCCCCTCTGTTTCTGCACCTCTGAATCAGCCCCTCTGTTTCAGCTCCTCTGTTTCAGTCCCTCTGTTTCTCGCCCTCTGTTTCAGCCCCTCTGTCTCTCGCCCTCTGTTTCAGCCCCTCTGTTTCTCGCCTTCTGTTTCAGCCCCTCTGTTTCAGCCCCTCTGCTTCAGCCCCTCTGTTTCAGCCCCTCTGTTTCTCGCCCTCTGTTTCAACCCCTCTGTTTCTCGCCCTCTGTTTCAGCCCCTCTGTTTCTCGCCCTCTGTTTCAGTCCCTCTGTTTCAGCCCCTCTGTTTCAGCCCCTCTGTTTCAGCCCCTCTGTTTCTCGCCCTCTGTTTCAGCCCCTCTGTTTCTCGCCCTCTGTTTCAGCCCCTCTGTTTCAGCCCCTCTGTTTCTCGCCCTCTGTTTCAGCCCCTCTGTTTCAGCCCCTCTGTTTCTCGCCCACTGTTTCAGCCCCTCAGTTTCTCGCCCTCTGTTTCAGTCCCTCTGTTTCAGCCCCTCTGTTTCAGCCCCTCTGTTTCAGCCCCTCTGTGTCTCGCCCTTTGTTTCAGCCCCTCTGTTTCTCGCCCTCTGTTTCAGCCCCTCTGTTTCAGCCCCTCTGTTTCTCGCCCTCTGTTTCTGCCCCTCTGTTTCAGCCCCTCTGTTTCTCGCCCTCTGTTTCTGCTCCGCTGATTCAGCCCCTCTGTTTCATCCACTCAGAATCAGCCCCTCTGATTCAGCCCCTCTGCTTCAGCCCCTCTGTTTCAGCCCCTCTGTTTCTCGCTCTCTGTTTCAGCCCCGCTGTTTCAGCCCCTCTGTTTCAGCACCTCTGAATCAGCCCCTCTAATTCAGCCCCACTGTTTCAGCCCCTCTGTTTCAGCCCCTCTGTTTCAGCCCCTCTGTTTCTCGCCCTCTGTTTCAGCCCCTCTGTTTCTCGCCCTCTGTTTCAGCCACGCTGATTCAGCCACTCTGTTTCAGCCCCTCTGAATCAGCCCCTCTGATTCAGCCCCTCTGTTTCAGCCCCTCTGTTTCAGCCCCTCTGAATCAGCCCCTTTAATTCAGCCCCACTGTTTCAGCCCCTCTGTTTCTCGCCCTCTGTTTCAGCCCCTCTGTTTCAGCCCCTCTGATTCAGCCCCTCTGATTCAGCCCCTCAGTTTCTCGCCCTCTGTTTCAGCCCCTCTGTTTCAGCCCCTGTGTTTCTCGCCCTCTGTTTCAGCCCCTCTGTTTCTCGGCCTCTGTTTCAGCCCCTCTGTTTCAGCCCCTCTGTTTCAGCCCCTCTGTTTCTCGCCCTCTGTTTCTCGCCCGCTGTTTCAGCCCCTCTGTCTCTCGCCCTCTGTTTCAGCACCTCTGTTTCAGCCCCTCTGATTCAGCCCCTCAGTTTCTCGCCCTCTTATTCAGCCCCTCTGTTTCAGCCCCTCTGTTTCAGCCCCTCTGTTTCTCGCCCTCTGTTTCAGCCCCTCTGTTTCTCGCCCTCTGTTTCAGCCCCTCTGTTTCAGCCCCTCTGTTTCAGCCCCTCTGTTTCAGCCCCTCTGTTTCTCGCCCTCTGTTTCAGCCCCTCTGTTTCTCGCCCTCTGTTTCAGCCCCTCTGTTTCAGCCCCTCTGTTTCAGCCCCTCTGTTTCTCGCCCTCTGTTTCAGCCCCTCTGTTTCAGCCCCTCTGTTTCTCGCCCACTGTTTCAGCCCCTCAGTTTCTCGCCCTCTGTTTCAGTCCCTCTGTTTCAGCCCCTCTGTTTCAGCCCCTCTGTTTCAGCCCCTCTGTGTCTCGCCCTTTGTTTCAGCCCCTCTGTTTCTCGCCCTCTGTTTCAGCCCCTCTGTTTCAGCCCCTCTGTTTCTCGCCCTCTGTTTCTGCCCCTCTGTTTCAGCCCCTCTGTTTCTCGCCCTCTGTTTCTGCTCCGCTGATTCAGCCCCTCTGTTTCATCCACTCAGAATCAGCCCCTCTGATTCAGCCCCTCTGCTTCAGCCCCTCTGTTTCAGCCCCTCTGTTTCTCGCTCTCTGTTTCAGCCCCGCTGTTTCAGCCCCTCTGTTTCAGCACCTCTGAATCAGCCCCTCTAATTCAGCCCCACTGTTTCAGCCCCTCTGTTTCAGCCCCTCTGTTTCAGACCCTCTGTTTCTCGCCCTCTGTTTCAGCCCCTCTGTTTCTCGCCCTCTGTTTCAGCCACGCTGATTCAGCCACTCTGTTTCAGCCCCTCTGAATCAGCCCCTCTGATTCAGCCCCTCTGTTTCAGCCCCTCTGTTTCAGCCCCTCTGAATCAGCCCCTTTAATTCAGCCCCACTGTTTCAGCCCCTCTGTTTCTCGCCCTCTGTTTCAGCCCCTCTGTTTCAGCCCCTCTGATTCAGCCCCTCTGATTCAGCCCCTCAGTTTCTCGCCCTCTGTTTCAGCCCCTCTGTTTCAGCCCCTGTGTTTCTCGCCCTCTGTTTCAGCCCCTCTGTTTCTCGGCCTCTGTTTCAGCCCCTCTGTTTCAGCCCCTCTGTTTCAGCCCCTCTGTTTCTCGCCCTCTGTTTCTCGCCCGCTGTTTCAGCCCCTCTGTCTCTCGCCCTCTGTTTCAGCCCCTCTGTTTCAGCCCCTCTGATTCAGCCCCTCAGTTTCTCGCCCTCTTATTCAGCCCCTCTGTTTCAGCCCCTCTGTTTCAGCCCCTCTGTTTCTCGCCCTCTGTTTCAGCCCCTCTGTTTCTCGCCCTCTGTTTCAGCCCCTCTGTTTCAGCCCCTCTGTTTCAGCCCCTCTGTTTCAGCCCCTCTGTTTCTCGCCCTCTGTTTCAGCCCCTCTGTTTCTCGCCCTCTGTTTCAGCCCCTCTGTTTCAGCCCCTCTGTTTCAGCCCCTCTGTTTCTCGCCCTCTGTTTCAGCCCCTCTATATCAGCCCCTCTGATTCAGCCCCTCTGTTTCAGCCCCTCCGTTTTTCACCCTCTCTTTCAGCTCCTCTGTTTTTCGCCCTCTGTTTCAGCCCCTCTGTTTCATCCCCTCTGTTTCTCGCCCTCTGTTTCTGCGCCTCTGTTTCTCGCCCTCTGTTTCAGCCCCTCTGTTTCTCGCCCTCTGTTTCAGCCCCGCTGATTCAGCCCCTCTGTTTCTGCACCTCTGTTTCAGCCCCTCTGTTTCAGCCCCTCTGTGTCTCGCCCTTTGTTTCAGCCCCTCTGTTTCTCGCCCTCTGTTTCAGCCCCTCTGTTTCAGCCCCTCTGTTTCTCGCCCTCTGTTTCTGCCCCTCTGTTTCTCACCCTCTGTTTCAGCCCCTCTGTTTCAGCCCCTCTGAATCAGCCCCTCTGATTCAGCCCCTCTGTTTCAGCCCCTCTGTTTCAGTCCCTCTGTTTCAGCCCCTCTGTTTCAGCCCCTCTGTTTCAGCCCCTCTGTGTCTCGCCCTCTGTTTCAGCCCCTCTGTTTCTCGCTCTCTGTTTCAGCCCCGCTGTTTCAGCCCCTCTGTTTCAGCACCTCTGAATCAGCCCCTCTAATTCAGCCCCACTGTTTCAGCCCCTCTGTTTCAGCCCCTCTGTTTCAGCCCCTCTGTTTCTCGCCCTCTGTTTCAGCCCCTCTGTTTCTCGCCCTCTGTTTCAGCCACGCTGATTCAGCCACTCTGTTTCAGCCCCTCTGAATCAGCCCCTCTGATTCAGCCCCTCTGTTTCAGCCCCTCTGTTTCAGCCCCTCTGAATCAGCCCCTTTAATTCAGCCCCACTGTTTCAGCCCCTCTGTTTCAGCCCCTCTGTTTCTGCCCCTCTGTTTCTCGCCCTCTGTTTCAGCCCCTCTGTTTCTCGCCCTCTGTTTCAGCCCCTCTGAATCAGCGCCTCTAATTCAGCCCCACTGTTTCAGCCCCTCTGTTTCAGCCCCTCTGTTTCAGCCCCTCTGAATCAGACCCTCTGATTCAGCCCCTCTGTTTCAGCCCCTCTGTTTCAGCCCCTCTGTTTCAGACCCTCTGTTTCTCGCCCTCTGTTTCAGCCCCTCTGTTTCTCGCCCTCTGTTTCGGCCCCTCTGTTTCTCGCCCTCTGTTTCAGTCCCTCTGTTTCAGCCCCTCTGTTTCTCGCCCTCTGTTTCAGCCCCTTGGTTTCTCGCCCTCTGTTTCAGCCCCTCTGTTTCAGCCCCTCTGTTTCTCGCCCTCTGTTTCAGCCCCTCTGTTTCAGCCCCTCTGTTTCTCGCCCTCTGTTTCTGCTCCGCTGATTCAGCCCCTCTGTTTCATCCACTCAGAATCAGCCCCTCTGATTCAGCCCCTCTGCTTCAGCCCCTCTGTTTCAGCCCCTCTGTTTCTCGCACTCTGTTTCAGCCCCTCTGTTTCTCGCCCTCTGTTTCATCCCCTCTTTTTCTCGCCCTCTGTTTAAGCCCCTCTGTTTCAGCACCTCTGTTTCAGCCCCTCTGTTTCAGCCCCTCTGTTTATCGCCCTCTGTTTCAGCCCCTCCGTTTCTCGCCCTCTGTTTCACCCCCTCTGTTTCAGCCCCTCTGTTTCAGCCCCTCTGTTTCAGCCCCTCTGTATCTCGCCCACTGTTTCAGCCCCTGTTTCAGACCCTCTCTTTCTCGCCCACTGTTTCAGCCCCTCTGTTTCTCGCCCTCAGTTTCAGCCGCCCTGTTTCTCGCACTGTGTTCCAGCCCCTCTGTTTCTCGCACTCTGATTCAGCCCCTCTGTTTCAGCCCCTCTGTTTCTCGCCCTCTGTTTCAGCCCCTCTGTTTCAGCCCCTCTGTTTCATCCCCTCTGTTTCAGCCCCTCTGTTTCTCGCACTCTGATTCTCACCCTCTGTTTCTCGCCCTCTGTTTCAGCCCCTCTGTTTTTCGCCCTCTGTATCAGCCCCTCTGTTTCTCGCCCTTTGTTTCAGGCTCTCTGTTTCAGCCCGTCTGTTTCAGTCCCTCTGTTTCAGCCCCTCTGTTTCTCGCCCTCTGTTTCTCGCCCGCTGTTTCAGCCCCTCTGTTTCTCGCCCTCTGTTTCAGCCCCTCTGTTTCAGCCCCTCTGATTCAGCCCCTCTGTTTCTCGCCCTCTGTTTCTCGCCCTCTGTTTCAGTCCCTCTGTTTCAGCCCCTCTGTTTCAGCCCCTCTGTTTCAGCCCGTCTGTGTCTCACCCTTTGGTTCAGCCCCTCTGTTTCTCGCCCTCTGTTTCTGCCCCTCTGTTTCTCACCCTCTGTTTCAGACCCCCTGTTTCAAACCCTCTGAATCAGCCCCTCTGATTCAGCCCCTCTGTTTCAGCCCCTCTGTTTCAGTCCCTCTGTTTCAGCCCCTCTGTTTCAGCCCCTCTGTTTCAGCCCCTCTGTGTCTCGCCCTCTGTTTCAGCCCCTCTGTTTCTCGCTCTCTGTTTCAGCCCCGCTGTTTCAGCCCCTCTGTTTCAGCACCTCTGAATCAGCCCCTCCAATTCAGCCCCACTGTTTCAGCCCCTCTGTTTCAGCCCCTCTGTTTCAGCACCTCTGTTTCTCGCCCTCTGTTTCAGCCCCTCTGTTTCTCGCCCTCTGTTTCAGCCACGCTGATTCAGCCACTCTGTTTCAGCCCCTCTGAATCAGCCCCTCTGATTCAGCCCCTCTGTTTCAGCCCCTCTGTTTCAGCCCCTCTGAATCAGCCCCTTTAATTCAGCCCCACTGTTTCAGCCCCTCTGTTTCAGCCCCTCTGTTTCTGCCCCTCTGTTTCTCGCCCTCTGTTTCAGCCCCTCTGTTTCTCGCCCTCTGTTTCAGCCCCTCTGAATCAGCCCCTCTAATTCAGCCCCACTGTTTCAGCCCCTCTGTTTCAGCCCCTCTGTTTCAGCCCCTCTGAATCAGACCCTCTGATTCAGCCCCTCTGTTTCAGCCCCTCTGTTTCAGCCCCTCTGTTTCAGACCCTCTGTTTCTCGCCCTCTGTTTCAGCCCCTCTGTTTCTCGCCCTCTGTTTCGGCCCCTCTGTTTCTCGCCCTCTGTTTCAGTCCCTCTGTTTCAGCCCCTCTGTTTCTCGCCCTCTGTTTCAGCCCCTTGGTTTCTCGCCCTCTGTTTCAGCCCCTCTGTTTCAGCCCCTCTGTTTCTCGCCCTCTGTTTCAGCCCCTCTGTTTCAGCCCCTCTGTTTCTCGCCCTCTGTTTCTGCTCCGCTGATTCAGCCCCTCTGTTTCATCCACTCAGAATCAGCCCCTCTGATTCAGCCCCTCTGCTTCAGCCCCTCTGTTTCAGCCCCTCTGTTTCTCGCACTCTGTTTCAGCCCCTCTGTTTCTCGCCCTCTGTTTCAGCCCCTCTTTTTCTCGCCCTCTGTTTAAGCCCCTCTGTTTCAGCCCCTCTGTTTCAGCCCCTCTGTTTCAGCCCCTCTGTTTATCGCCCTCTGTTTCAGCCCCTCCGTTTCTCGCCCTCTGTTTCACCCCCTCTGTTTCAGCCCCTCTGTTTCAGCCCCTCTGTTTCAGCCCCTCTATATCTCGCCCACTGTTTCAGCCCCTGTTTCAGCCCCTCTCTTTCTCGCCCTCTGTTTCAGCCCCTTTGTTTCTCGCCCTCAGTTTCAGCCGCCCTGTTTCTCGCACTGTGTTCCAGCCCCTCTGTTTCTCGCACTCTGATTCAGCCCCTCTGTTTCAGCCCCTCTGTTTCTCGCCCTCTGTTTCAGCCCCTCTGTTTCAGCCCCTCTGTTTCATCCCCTCTGTTTCAGCCCCTCTGTTTCTCGCCCTCTGTTTCTCACCCTCTGTTTCTCGCCCTCTGTTTCAGCCCGTCTGTTTCAGTCCCTCTGTTTCAGCCCCTCTGTTTCTCGCCCTCTGTTTCTCGCCCGCTGTTTCAGCCCCTCTGTTTCTCGACCTCTGTTTCAGCCCCTCTGTTTCAGCCCCTCTGATTCAGCCCCTCTGATTCAGCCCCTCAGTTTCTCGCCCTCTGTTTCAGCCCCTGTGTTTCTCGCCCTCTGTTTCAGCCCCTCTGTTTCTCGGCCTCTTTTTCAGCCCCTCTGTTTCAGCCCCTCTGTTTCAGCCCCACTGTTTCTCGCCCTCTGTTTCTCGCCCGCTGTTTCAGCCCCTCTGTCTCTCGCCCTCTGTTTCAGCCCCTCTGTTTCAGCCCCTCTGATTCAGCCCCTCAGTTTCTCGCCCTCTGTTTCAGCCCCTCTGTTTCAGCCCCTCTGTTTCAGCCCCTCTGTTTCTCGCCCTCTGTTTCAGCCCCTCTGTTTCTCGGCCTCTGTTTCAGCCCCTCTGTTTCAGCCCCTCTGTTTCAGCCCCTCTGTTTCTCGCCCTCTGTTTCAGCCCCTCTGTTTCTCGCCCTCTGTTTCAGCCCCTCTGTTTCAGCCCCTCTGTTTCAGCCCCTCTGTTTCTCGCCCTCTGTTTCAGCCCCTCTATATCAGCCCCTCTGATTCAGCCCCTCTGTTTCAGCCCCTCCGTTTTTCACCCTCTCTTTCAGCTCCTCTGTTTTTCGCCCTCTGTTTCAGCCCCTCTGTTTCATCCCCTCTGTTTCTCGCCCTCTGTTTCTGCGCCTCTGTTTCTCGCCCTCTGTTTCAGCCCCTCTGTTTCTCGCCCTCTGTTTCAGCCCCGCTGATTCAGCCCCTCTGTTTCTGCACCTCTGAATCAGCCCCTCTGATTCAGCCCCTCTCTTTCAGTCCCTCTGTTTCAGCTCCTCTGTTTCAGTCCCTCTGTTTCTCGCCCTCTGTTTCAGCCCCTCTGTCTCTCGCACTCTGTTTCAGCCCCTCTGTTTCTCGCCTTCTGTTTCAGCCCCTCTGTTTCAGCCCCTCTGCTTCAGCCCCTCTGTTTCAGCCCCTCTGTTTCTCGCCCTCTGTTTCAACCCCTCTGTTTCTCGCCCTCTGTTTCAGCCCCTCTGTTTCTCGCCCTCTGTTTCAGTCCCTCTGTTTCAGCCCCTCTGTTTCAGCCCCTCTGTTTCAGCCCCTCTGTTTCTCGCCCTCTGTTTCAGCCCCTCTGTTTCTCGCCCTCTGTTTCAGCCCCTCTGTTTCAGCCCCTCAGTTTCTCGCCCTCTGTTTCAGCCCCTCTGTTTCAGCCCCTCTGTTTCTCGCCCACTGTTTCAGCCCCTCTGTTTCTCGCCCTCTGTTTCAGTCCCTCTGTTTCAGCCCCTCTGTTTCAGCCCCTCTGAATCAGCCCCTCTGATTCAGCCCCTCTGTTTCAGCCCCTCTGTTTCAGCCCCTCTGTTTCAGCCCCTCTGTTTCTAGCCCTCTGTTTCAGCCCCTCTGTTTCTCGCCCTCTGTTTCAGCCCCTCTGTTTCAGCCCCTCTGTTTCAGTCCCTCTGTTTCAGCCCCTCTGTTTTTCGCCCTCTGTTTCAGCCCCTCTGTTTCTCGCCCTCTGTTTCTGCCCAGCTGATTCAGCACCTCTGTTTCATCCACTCAGAATCAGCCCCTCTGATTCAGCCCCTCTGTTTCAGCCCCCCCGTTTCTCGCCCTCTGTTTCAGCCCCGCTGTTTCAGCCCCTCTGTTTCAGCCCCTCTGTATCTCGCCCACTGTTTCAGCCCCTCTGTTTCAGCCCCTCTCTTTCTCGCCCTCTGTTTCAGCCCCTCTGTTTCTCGCCCTCAGTTTCAGCCCCCCTGTTTCTCGCACTGTGTTCCAGCCCCTCTGTTTCTCGCCCTCTTTTTCAGCCACTCTGTTTCTAGCCCTCTGTATCAGCCCCTCTTATTCAGCCCGTCTGTTTCAGCCACTCTGTTTCAGCCCCTCCGTTTTTCGCCCTCTCTTGCAGCTCCTCTGTTTCTCGCCCTCTGTTTCAGCCCCTCAGTTTCAGCCCCTCTGTTTCTCGCCCTCTGTTTCTGCGCCTCTGTTTCTCGCCCTCAGTTTCAGCCCCTCTGTTTCTCGCCCTCTGTTTCAGCCCCGATGATTCAGCCCCTCTGATTCAGACCCTCTGTTTCAGCCCCTCTGTTTCAGCTCCTCTGTTTCAGTCCCTCTGTTTCTCGCCCTCTGTTTCAGCCCTTCTGTTTCTCGCCCTCTGTTTCAGCCCCTCTGTTTCTCGCCTTCTGTTTCAGCCCCTCTGTTTCAGCCCCTCTGCTTCAGCCCCTCTGTTTCAGCCCCTCTGTTTCTCGCCCTCTGTTTCAACCCCTCTGTTTCTCGCCCTCTGTTTCAGCCATCTGTTTCTCGCCCTCTGTTTCAGTCCCTCTGTTTCAGCCCCTCTGTTTCAGCCCCTCTGTTTCAGCCCCTCTGTGTCTCGCCCTCTGTTTCAGCCCCTCTGTTTCTCGCCCTCTGTTTCAGCCCCTCTGTTTCAGCCCCTCTGTTTCTCGCCCTCTGTTTCTGCCCCTCTGTTTCTCGCCCTTTGTTTCAGCCCCGCTGATTCAGCCCCTCTGTTTCAGGCCCTCTGAATCAGCCCCTCTAATTCAGCCCCACTGTTTCAGCCCCTCTGTTTCAGCCCCTCTGATTCAGCCCCTCTGTTTCTCGCCCTCTGTTTCAGCCCCTCTGTTTCTCGCCCTCTGTTTCAGCCACGCTGATTCAGCCCCTATGTTTCAGCCCCTCTGAATCAGCCCCTCTGATTCAGCCCCTCTGTTTCAGCCCCTCTGTTTCAGCCCCTCTGTTTCAGCCCCTCTGTTTCTCGCCCTCTGTTTCAGCCCCACTGTTTCTCGCCCTCTGTTTCAGACCCTCCAATTCAGCCCCTCTGTTTCAGTCCCTCTGTTTCAGCCCCTCTGTTTCTCGCCCTCTGTTTCAGCCCCTTTGTTTCTCGCCCTCTGTTTCAGCCCCTCTGTTTCAGCCCCTCTGTTTCTCGCCCTCTGTTTCAGCCCCTCTGTTTTAAGCCCCTCTGTTTCTCGCCCTCTGTTTCTGCCCCGTTGATTCAGCCCCTCTGTTTCATCCACTCAGAATCAGCCCCTCTGATTCAGCCCCTCTGCTGCAGCCCCTCTGTTTCAGCCCCTCTGTTTCTCGCCCTCTGTTTCAGCCCCTCTGTTTTTCGCCCTCTGTTTCAGCCCCGCTTTTTCTCGCCCTCTGTTTGAGCTCCTCTGATTCAGCCACTCTGTTTCAGCCCCTCTGATTCAGCCCCTCTGATTCAGCCCCTCTGTTTCTCGCCCTCTGTTTCTGCCCCTCTGTTTCTCGCCCTCTGTTTCAGCCCCTCTGTTTCTCGCCCTCTGTTTCTGCCCAGCTGATTCAGCACCTCTGTTTCATCCACTCAGAATCAGCCCCTCTGATTCAGCCCCTCTGTTTCAGCCCCTCTGTTTCAGCCCCTCTGTTTCTCGCCCTCTGTTTCAGCCCCTCTGTTTCTTGCCCTCTGTTTCAGCCCCTCTTTTTCTCGCCCTCTGTTTCAGCCCCTCTGTTTCAGCCCCTCTGTTTCAGCCCTTCTGTTTTAGCCCCTCTGTTTCTCGCCCTCTGTTTCAGCCCCTCTGTTTCAGCCCCTCTGTTTTACCCCTGTGTTTCAGCCGCTCTGTTTCTCGCCCTCTGTTTTAGCCGCACAGTTTCTCGCCCTCTGTTTCAGCCCCTCTGTTTCTCCCCCTCTGTTTCAGCCCCTCTGTTTCAGCCCCTCTGTTTCAGCCCCTCTGTTTCTCGCCCTCTGTTTCTGCCCCTCTGTTTCTCGCCCTCTGATTCAGCCCCTCTGTTTCAGGCCCTCTGAATCAGCCCCTCTAATTCAGCCCCACTGTTTCAGCCCCTCTGTTTCAGCCCCTCTTATTCAGCCCCTCTGTTTCTCGCCCTCTGTTTCAGCCCCTCTGTTTCTCGCTCTCTGTTTCAGCCACGCTGATTCAGCCCCTATGTTTCAGCCCCTCTGTTTCAGCCCCTCTGTTTCTCGCCCTCTGTTTCAGCCACTCTGTTTCTCGCCCTCTGTTTCAGACCCTCCAATTCAGCCCCTCTGTTTCAGTCCCTCTGTTTCAGCCCCTCTGTTTCTCGCCCTCTGTTTCAGCCCCTTTGTTTCTCGCCCTCTGTTTCAGCCCCTCTGTTTCAGCCCCTCTGTTTCTCGCCCTCTGTTTCAGCCCTTCTGTTTTAAGCCCCTCTGTTTCTCGCCCTCTGTTTCTGCCCCGCTGATTCAGCCCCTCTGTTTCATCCACTCAGAATCAGCCCCTCTGATTCAGCCCCTCTGCTGCAGCCCCTCTGTTTCAGCCCCTCTTTTTCTCGCCCTCTGTTTCAGCCCCTCTGTTTCTCGCCCTCTGTTTCAGCCCCTCTTTTTCTCGCCCTCTGTTTGAGCTCCTCTGATTCAGCCACTCTGTTTCAGCCCCTCTGATTCAGCCCCTCTGTTTCTCGCCCTCTGTTTCAGCCCCTCTGTTTCTCGCCCTCTGTTTCAGCCCCTTTGTTTCTCGCCCTCTGTTTCAGCCCCTCTGTTTCAGCCCCTCTGTTTCTGCCCCTCTGTTTCTCGCCCTCTGTTTCAGCCCCTCTGTTTCTCGCCCTCTGTTTCTGCCCAGCTGATTCAGCACCTCTGTTTCATCCACTCAGAATCAACCCCTCTGATTCAGCCCCTCTGTTTCAGCCCCTCTGTTTCAGCCCCTCTGTTTCTCGCCCTCTGTTTCAGCCCCTCTGTTTCTTGCCCTCTGTTTCAGCCCCTCTTTTTCTCGCCCTCTGTTTCAGCCCCTCTGTTTCAGCCCCTCTGTTTCAGCCCTTCTGTTTCAGCCCCTCTGTTTCTCGCCCTCTGTTTCAGCCCCTCTGTTTCAGCCCCTCTGTTTTACCCCTGTGTTTCAGCCGCTCTGTTTCTCGCCCTCTGTTTTAGCCGCACAGTTTCTCGCCCTCTGTTTCAGCCCCTCTGTTTCTCCCCCTCGGTTTCAGCCCCTCTGTTTCAGCCCCTCTGTTTCAGCCCCTCTGTTTCTCGCCCTCTGTTTCAGCCCCTCTGTTTCTCGCCCTCTGTTTCTCGCCCTCTGTTTCAGCCCCTCTGTTTCACGCCCTCTGTTTCTGCCCCTCTGTTTCTCGCCTTCTGTTTCAGCCCCTCTGTTTCTCGCCCTCTGTTTCAGCCCCGCTGATTCAGCACCTCTGTTTCAGCCCCTCTGTATCAGCCCCTCTGATTCAGCCCCTCTGTTTCAGCCCCTCTGTTTCTCGCACTCTGTTTCAGCCCCTCTGTGTCTCGCCTCTGTTTCAGCCCCGCTGATTCAGCCCCTCTGTTTCAGCACCTCTGAATCAGCCCCTCTGATTCAGCCCCTCTGTTTCAGCCCCTCTGTTTCAGCCCCTCTGTTTCAGCTCCTCTGTTTCAGTCCCTCTGTTTCTCGCCCTCTGTTTCAGCCCCTCTGTTTCTTACCCTCTCTTTCAGCGCCTCTGTTTCAGCCCCTCTGTTTCTCGCCCTCTGTTTCAGCCCCTCTGTTTCTCGCCCTCTGTTTCAGTCCCTCTGTTTCAGCCCCTCTGTTTCAGCCCCTCTGTGTCTCGCCCTCTGTTTCTGCCCCTCTGTTTCTCGCCCTCTGTTTCAGCCCCTCTGTTTCAGCCCCTCTGTTTCAGCCCCTCTGTTTCTCGCCCTCTGTTTCAGCCCCGCTCATTCAGCCCCTCTGTTTCAGCCTCTCTGAATCAGCCCCTCTGATTCAGCCCCTCTGTTTCAGCCCCTCTGTTTCAGCCCCTCTGTTTCTCGCCCTCTGTTTCAGCCCCTCTGTTTCAGCCCCTCTGTTTCAGCCCCTCTGTGTCTCGCCCTCTGTTTTAGCCCCTCTGTTTCTCGCCCTCTGTATCAGCCCCTCTCTTTCAGCCCCTCTGTTTCTCGCCCTCTGTTTCAGTCCCTCTGTTTCAGCCCCTCTGTTTCAGCCCCTCTGTTTCAGCCCCTCTGTGTCTCGCCCTCTGTTTCAGCCCCTCTGTTTCTCGCCCTCTGTTTCAGCCCCTCTGTTTCTGCCCCTCTGTTTCTCGCCCTTTGTTTCAGCCCCGCTGATTCAGCCCCTCTGTTTCAGCCCCTCTGAATCAGCCCCTCTAATTCAGCCCCACTGTTTCAGCCCCTCTGTTTCAGCCCGTCTGTTTCAGCCCCTCTGTTTCTCTCCCTCTGTTTCAGCCCCTCTGTTTCTCGCCCTCTGTTTCAGCCACGCTGATTCAGCCACTCTGTTTCAGCCCCTCTGAATCAGCCCCTCTGATTCAGCCCCTCTGTTTCAGCCCCTCTGTTTCAGCCCCTCTGAATCAGCCCCTTTAATTCAGCCCCACTGTTTCAGCCCCTCTGTTTCAGCCCCTCTGTTTCTGCCCCTCTGTTTCTCGCCCTCTGTTTCAGCCCCTCTGTTTCTCGCCCTCTGTTTCAGCCCCTCTGAATCAGCCCCTCTAATTCAGCCCCACTGTTTCAGCCCCTCTGTTTCAGCCCCTCTGTTTCAGCCCCACTGAATCAGACCCTCTGATTCAGCCCCTCTGTTTCAGCCCCTCTGTTTCAGCCCCTCTGTTTCAGCCCCTCTGTTTCTCGCCCTCTGTTTCAGCCCCTCTGTTTCTCGCCCTCTGTATCGGCCCCTCTGCTTCTCGCCCTCTGTTTCAGTCCCTCTGTTTCAGCCCCTCTGTTTCTCGCCCTCTGTTTCAGCCCCTTTGTTTCTCGCCCTCTGTTTCAGCCCCTCTGTTTCAGCCCCTCTGTTTCTCGCCCTCTGTTTCAGCCCCTCTGTTTCAGCCCCTCTGTTTCTCGCCCTCTGTTTCTGCTCCGCTGATTCAGCCCCTCTGCTTCATCCACTCAGAATCAGCCCCTCTGATTTAGCCCCTCTGCTTCAGCCCCTCTGTTTCAGCCCCTCTGTTTCTCGCACTCTGTTTCAGCCCCTCTGTTTCTCGCCCTCTGTTTCAGCCCCTCTTTTTCTCGCCCTCTGTTTAAGCCCCTCTGTTTCAGCCCCTCTGTTTCAGCCCCTCTGTTTTTGCCCCTCTGTTTATCGCCCTCTGTTTCAGCCCCTCTGTTTCTCGCCCTCTGTTTCAGCCCCTCTGTTTCAGCCCCTCTGTTTCAGCACCTCTGTTTCAGCCGCTCTGTATCTCGCCCACTGTTTCAGCCCCTGTTTCAGCCCCTCTCTTTCTCGCCCTCTGTTTCAGCCCCTCTGTTTCTCGCCCTCAGTTTCAGCCCCCCTGTTTCTCGCACTGTGTTCCAGCCCCTATGTTTCTCGCACTCTGATTCAGCCCCTCTGTTTCAGCCCCTCTGTTTCTCGCTCTCTGTTTCAGCCCCTCAGTTTCAGCCCCTCTGTTTCATCCCCTCTGTTTCAGCTCCTCTGTTTCTCGCCCTCTGTTTCTCACCCTCTGTTTCTCGCCCTCTGTTTCAGCCCCTCTGTTTTTCGCCCTCTGTTTCAGCCCCTCTGTTTCTCGCCCTTTGTTTCAGTCCCTCTGTTTCAGCCCGTCTGTTTCAGTCCCTCTGTTTCAGCCCCTCTGTTTCTCGCCCTCTGTTTCTTGCCCGCTGTTTCAGCCCCTCTGTTTCTCGCCCTCTGTTTCAGCCCCTCTGTTTCAGCCCCTCTGATTCAGCCCCTCTGATTCAGCCCCTCTGTTTCTCGCCCTCTGTTTCAGCCCCTCTGTTTCAGCCCCTCTGTTTCTCGCCCTCTGTTTCTGCTCCGCTGATTCAGCCCCTCTGTTTCATCCACTCAGAATCAGCCCCTCTGATTCAGCCCCTCTGCTTCAGCCCCTCTGTTTCAGCCCCTCTGTTTCTCGCCCTCTGTTTCAGCCCCTCTTTTTCTCGCCCTCTGTTTAAGCCCCTCTGTTTCAGCCCCTCTGTTTCAGCCCCTCTGTTTCAGCCCCTCTGTTTATCGCCCTCTGTTTCAGCCCCTCTGTTTCTCGCCCTCTGTTTCACCCCCTCTGTTTCAGCCCCTCTGTTTCAGCCCCTCTGTTTCAGCCCCTCTTTTTCTCGCCCTCTGTTTAAGCCCCTCTGTTTCAGCCCCTCTGTTTCAGCCCCTCTGTTTTTGCCCCTCTGTTTATCGCCCTCTGTTTCAGCCCCTCTGTTTCTCGCCCTCTGTTTCAGCCCCTCTGTTTCAGCCCCTCTGTTTCAGCACCTCTGTTTCAGCCGCTCTGTATCTCGCCCACTGTTTCAGCCCCTGTTTCAGCCCCTCTCTTTCTCGCCCTCTGTTTCAGCCCCTCTGTTTCTCGCCCTCAGTTTCAGCCCCCCTGTTTCTCGCACTGTGTTCCAGCCCCTATGTTTCTCGCACTCTGATTCAGCCCCTCTGTTTCAGCCCCTCTGTTTCTCGCTCTCTGTTTCAGCCCCTCAGTTTCAGCCCCTCTGTTTCATCCCCTCTGTTTCAGCTCCTCTGTTTCTCGCCCTCTGTTTCTCACCCTCTGTTTCTCGCCCTCTGTTTCAGCCCCTCTGTTTTTCGCCCTCTGTTTCAGCCCCTCTGTTTCTCGCCCTTTGTTTCAGTCCCTCTGTTTCAGCCCGTCTGTTTCAGTCCCTCTGTTTCAGCCCCTCTGTTTCTCGCCCTCTGTTTCTTGCCCGCTGTTTCAGCCCCTCTGTTTCTCGCCCTCTGTTTCAGCCCCTCTGTTTCAGCCCCTCTGATTCAGCCCCTCTGATTCAGCCCCTCTGTTTCTCGCCCTCTGTTTCAGCCCCTCTGTTTCAGCCCCTCTGTTTCTCGCCCTCTGTTTCTGCTTCGCTGATTCAGCCCCTCTGTTTCATCCACTCAGAATCAGCCCCTCTGATTCAGCCCCTCTGCTTCAGCCCCTCTGTTTCAGCCCCTCTGTTTCTCGCCCTCTGTTTCAGCCCCTCTTTTTCTCGCCCTCTGTTTAAGCCCCTCTGTTTCAGCCCCTCTGTTTCAGCCCCTCTGTTTCAGCCCCTCTGTTTATCGCCCTCTGTTTCAGCCCCTCTGTTTCTCGCCCTCTGTTTCACCCCCTCTGTTTCAGCCCCTCTGTTTCAGCCCCTCTGTTTCAGCCCCTCTGTATCTCGCCCACTGTTTCAGCCCCTGTTTCAGCCCCTCTCTTTCTCGCCCTCTGTTTCAGCCCCTTTGTTTCTCGCCCTCAGTTTCAGCCGCCCTGTTTCTCGCACTGTGTTCCAGCCCCTCTGTTTCTCGCACTCTGTTTCAGCCCCTCTGTTTCAGCCGCTCTGTTTCTCGCCCTCTGTTTCAGCCCCTCTGTTTCTTGCCCTCTGTTTCAGCCCCTCATTTTCTCGCCCTCTGTTTCAGCCACTCTGTTTCAGCCCCTCTGTTTCAGCCCTTCTGTTTCAGCACCTCTGTTTCTCGCCCTCTGTTTCAGCCCCTCTGTTTCAGCCCCTCTGTTTCAGCCCCTGTGTTTCAGCCGCTCTGTTTCTCGCCCTCTGTTTTAGCCGCACAGTTTCTCGCCCTCTGTTTCAGCCCCTCTGTTTCTCACCCTCTGTTTCTCGCCCTCTGTTTCAGCCCCTCTGTTTCACGCCCTCTGTTTCTGCCCCTCTGTTTCTCGCCTTCTGTTTCAGCCCCTCTGTTTCTCGCCCTCTGTTTCAGCCCCGCTGATTCAGCACCTCTGTTTCAGCCCCTCTGTATCAGCCCCTCTGATTCAGCCCCTCTGTTTCAGCCCCCCTGTTTCTCGCCCTCTGTTTCAGCCCCACTGTTTCTCGCCCTCTGTTTCAGCCCCGCTGATACAGCCCCTCTGTTTCAGCACCTCTGAAACAGCCCCTCTGATTCAGCCCCTCTGTTTCAGCCCCTCTGTTTCAGCTCCTCTGTTTCAGTCCCTCTGTTTCTCGCCCTCTGTTTCAGCCCCTCTGTTTCTTACCCTCTGTTTCAGCCCCTCTGTTTCAGCCCCTCTGTTTCTCGCCCTCTGTTTCAGCCCCTCTGTTTCTCGCCCTCTGTTTCAGTCCCTCTGTTTCAGCCCCTCTGTTTCAGCCCCTCTGTGTCTCGCCCTCTGTTTCAGCCCCTCTGTTTCTCGCCCTCTGTTTCAGCCCCTCTGTTTCAGCCCCTCTGTTTCTCGCCCTCTGTTTCAGCCCCGCTGATTCAGCCCCTCTGTTTCAGCCCCTCTGAATCAGCCCCTCTGATTCAGCCCCTCTGTTTCAGCCCATCTGTTTCAGCTCCTCTGTTTCTCGCCCTCTGTTTCAGCCCTTCTGTTTCAGCCCCTCTGTTTCAGCCCCTCTGTGTCTCGCCCTCTGTTTCAGCCCCTCTGTTTCTCGCCCTCGGTTTCAGCCCCTCTGTTTCAGCCTCTCTGTTTCTCGCCCTCTGTTTCAGTCCCTCTGTTTCAGCCCCTCTGTTTCAGCCCCTCTGTTTCAGCCCCTCTGTGTCTCGCCCTCTGTTTCAGCCCCTCTGTTTCTCGCCCTCTGTTTCAGACCCTCTGTTTCTGCCCCTCTGTTTCTCGCCCTTTGTTTCAGCCCCGCTGATTCAGCCCCTCTGTTTCAGCCCCTCTGAATCAGCCCCTCTAATTCAGCCCCACTGTTTCAGCCCCTCTGTTTCAGCCCCTCTGTTTCAGCCCCTCTGTTTCTCGCCCTCTGTTTCAGCCCGTCTGTTTCTCTCCCTCTGTTTCAGCCCCTCTGTTTCTCGCCCTCTGTTTCAGCCACGCTGATTCAGCCACTCTGTTTCAGCCCCTCTGAATTGAGCCCCTCTGATTCAGCCCCTCTGATTCAGCCCCTCTGTTTCAGCCCCTCTGTTTCAGCCCCTCTGTTTCTAGCCCTCTGTTTCAGCCCCTCTGTTTCTCGCCCTCTGTTTCAGCCCCTCTGTTTCTCGCCCTCTGTTTCAGTCCCTCTGTTTCAGCCCCTCTGTTTCTCGCCCTCTGTTTCAGCCCCTCTGTTTCTCGCCCTCTGTTTCTGCCCAGCTGATTCAGCACCTCTGTTTCATCCACTCAGAATCAGCCCCTCTGATTCAGCCCCTCTGTTTCAGCCCCTCTGTTTCTCGCCCTCTGTTTCAGCCCCTCTGTTTCAGCCCCTCTGTTTCAGCCCCTCTGTATCGCGCCCACTGTTTCAGCCCCTCTGTTTCAGCCCCTCTCTTTCTCGCCCTCTGTTTCAGCCCCTCTGTTTCTCGCCCTCAGTTTCAGCCCCCCTGTTTCTCGCACTGTGTTCCAGCCCCTCTGTTTCTCGCCCTCTTTTTCAGCCACTCTGTTTCTAGCCCTCTGTATCAGCCCCTCTTATTCAGCCCGTCTGTTTCAGCCACTCTGTTTCAGCCCCTCCGTTTTTCGCCCTCTCTTGCAGATCCTCTGTTTCTCGCCCTCTGTTTCAGCCCCTCAGTTTCAGCCCCTCGGTTTCTCGCCCTCTGTTTCTGCGTCTCTGTTTCTCGCCCTCTGTTTCAGCCCCTCTGTTTCTCGCCCTCTGTTTCAGCCCCGATGATTCAGCCCCTCTGATTCAGACCCTCTGTTTCAGCCCCTCTGTTTCAGCTCCTCTGATTCAGTCCCTCTGTTTCTCGCCCTCTGTTTCAGCCCGTCTGTTTCTCGCCCTCTGTTTCAGCCCCTCTGTTTCTCGCCTTCTGTTTCAGCCCCTCTGTTTCAGCCCCTCTGCTTCAGCCCCTCTGCTTCAGCCCCTCTGTTTCAGCCCCTCTGTTTCTCGCCCTCTGTTTCTACCCCTCTGTTTCTCGCACTCTGTTTCAGCCATCTGTTTCTCGCCCTCTGTTTCAGTCCCTCTGTTTCAGCCCCTCTGTTTCAGCCCCTCTGTTTCAGCCCCTCTGTGTCTCGCCCTCTGTTTCAGCCCCTCTGTTTCTCGCCCTCTGTTTCAGCCCCTCTGTTTCAGCCCCTCTGTTTCTCGCCCTCTGTTTCTGCCCCTCTGTTTCTCGCCCTCTGTTTCAGCCCCTCTGATTCAGCCCCTCTGTTTCTCGCCCTCTGTTTCAGCCCCTCTGTTTCTCGCCCTCTGTTTCAGCCACGCTGATTCAGCCCCTATGTTTCAGCCCCTCTGAATCAGCCCCTCTGATTCAGCCCCTCTGTTTCAGCCCCTCTGTTTAAGCCCCTCTGTTTCAGCCCCTCTGTTTCCCGCCCTCTGTTTCAGCCCCTCTGTTTCTCGCCCTCTGTTTCAGACTCTCCAATTCAGCCCCTCTGTTTCAATCCCTCTGTTTCAGCCCCTCTGTTTCTCGCCCTCTGTTTCAGCCCCTTTGTTTCTCGCCCTCTGTTTCAGCCCCTCTGTTTCAGCCCCTCTGTTTCTCGCCCTCTGTTTCAGCCCCTCTGTTTTAAGCCCCTCTGTTTCTCGCCCTCTGTTTCTGCCCCGCTGATTCAGCCCCTCTGTTTCATCCACTCAGAATCAGCCCCTCTGATTCAGCCCCTCTGCTGCAGCCCCTCTGTTTCAGCCCCTCTTTTTCTCGCCCTCTGTTTCAGCCCCTCTGTTTCTCGCCCTCTGTTTCAGCCCCTCTTTTTCTCGCCCTCTGTTTGAGCCCCTCTGATTCAGCCACTCTGTTTCAGCCCCTCTGATTCAGCCCCTCTGATTCAGCCCCTCTGTTTCTCACCCTCTGTTTCTGCCCCTCTGTTTCTCGCCCTCTGTTTCAGCCCCTCTGTTTCTCACCCTCTGTTTCTGCTCAGCTGATTCAGCACCTCTGTTTCATCCACTCAGAATCAGCCCCTCTGATTCAGCCCCTCTGTTTCAGCCCCTCTGTTTCAGCCCCTCTGTTTCTCGCCCTCTGTTTCAGCCCCTCTGTTTCTTGCCCTCTGTTTCAGCCCCTCATTTTCTCGCCCTCTGTTTCAGCCCCTCTGTTTCAGCCCCTCTGTTTCAGCCCTTCTGTTTCAGCCCCTCTGTTTCTCGCCCTCTGTTTCAGCCCCTCTTTTTCAGCCCCTCTGTTTCAGCCCCTCTGTTTCTCGCCCTCTGTTTCAGCCCCTCTGTTTCTCGCCTTCTGTTTCTCGCCCTCTGTTTCAGCCCCTCTGTTTCACGCCCTCTGTTTCTGCCCCTCTGTTTCTCGCCTTCTGTTTCAGCCCCTCTGTTTCTCGCCCTCTGTTTCAGCCCCGCTGATTCAGCCCCTCTGTTTCAGCACCTCTGAATCAGCCCCTCTGATTCAGCCCCTCTGTTTCAGCCCCTCTGTTTCATCCCCTCTGTTTCAGCTCCTCTGTTTCTCGCCCTCTGTTTCTCACCCTCTGTTTCTCGCCCTCTGTTTCAGCCCCTCTGTTTTTCGCCCTCTGTTTCAGCCACTCTGTTTCTCGCCCTTTGTTTCAGGCTCTCTGTTTCAGCCCGTCTGTTTCAGTCCCTCTGTTTCAGCCCCTCTGTTTCTCGCCCTCTGTTTCTCGCCCGCTGTTTCAGCCCCTCTGTTTCTCGCCCTCTGTTTCAGCCCCTCTGTTTCAGCCCCTCTGATTCAGCCCCTCTGATTCAGCCCCTCAGTTTCTCGCCCTCTGTTTCAGCCCCTCTGTTTCAGCCCCTGTGTTTCTCGCCCTCTGTTTCAGGCCCTCTGTTTCTCGGCCTCTGTTTCAGCCCCTCTGTTTCAGCCCCTCTGTTTCAGCCCCTCTGTTTCTCGCCCTCTGTTTCTCGCCCGCTGTTTCAGCCCCTCTGTTTCAGCCCCTCTGATTCAGCTCCTCAGTTTCTCGCCCTCTGTTTCAGCCCCTCTGTTTCAGACCCTCTGTTTCAGCCCCTCTGTTTCTCGCCCTCTGTTTCAGCCCCTCTGTTTCTCGGCCTCTGTTTCAGCCCCTCTGTTTCAGCCCCTCTGTTTCAGCCCCTCTGTTTCTCGCCCTCTGTTTCAGCCCCTCTGTTTCTCGCCATCTGTTTCAGCCCCTCTATATCAGCCCCTCTGATTCCGCCCCTCTGTTTCAGCACCTCCGTTTTTCACCCTCTCTTTCAGCTCCTCTGTTTTTCGCCCTCTGTTTCAGCCCCTCTGTTTCATCCCCTCTGTTTCTCGCCCTCTGTTTCTGCGCCTCTGTTTCTCGCCCTCTGTTTCAGCCCCTCTGTTTCTCGCCCTCTGTTTCAGCCCCGCTGATTCAGCCCCTCTGTTTCAGCACCTCTGAATCAGCCCCTCTGTTTCAGCCCCTCTGTTTCAGCACCTCTGTTTCAGCCCCTCTATTTCAGTCCCTCTGTTTCAGCTCCTCTGTTTCAGTCCCTCTGTTTCTCGCCCTCTGTTTCAGCCCCTCTGTCTCTCGCCCTCTGTTTCAGCCCCTCTGTTTCTCGCCTTCTGTTTCAGCCCCTCTGTTTCAGCCCCTCTGCTTCAGCCCCTCTGTTTCAGCCCCTCTGTTTCTCGCCCTCTGTTTCAACCCCTCTGTTTCTCGCCCTCTGTTTCAGCCCCTCTGTTTCTCGCCCTCTGTTTCAGTCCCTCTGTTTCAGCCCCTCTGTTTCAGCCCCTCTGTTTCAGCCCCTCTGTTTCTCGCCCTCTGTTTCAGCCCCTCTGTTTCTCGCCCTCTGTTTCAGCCCCTCTGTTTCAGCCCCTCTGTTTCTCGCCCTCTGTTTCAGCCCCTCTGTTTCAGCCCCTCTGTTTCTCGAACACTGTTTCAGCCCCTCTGTTTCTCGCCCTCTGTTTCAGTCCCTCTGTTTCAGCCCCTCTGTTTCAGCCCCTCTGTGTCTCGCCCTTTGTTTCAGCCCCTCTGTTTCTCGCCCTCTGTTTCAGCCCCTCTATTTCAGCCCCTCTGTTTCTCGCCCTCTGTTTCTGCCCCTCTGTTTCTCACCCTCTGTTTCAGCACCTCTGTTTCAGCCCCTCTGAATCAGCCCCTCTGATTCAGCCCCTCTGTTTCAGCCCCTCTGTTTCAGCCCCTCTGTTTCAGCCCCTCTGTTTCTAGCCCTCTGTTTCAGCCCCTCTGTTTCTCGCCCTCTGTTTCAGCCCCTCTGTTTCTCGCCCTCAGTTTCAGTCCCTCTGTTTCAGCCCCTCTGTTTCTCGCCCTCTGTTTCAGCCCCTTTGTTTCTCGCCCTCTGTTTCAGCCCCTCTGTTTCAGCCTCTCTGTTTCTCGCCCTCTGTTTCAGCCCCTCTGTTTCAGCCCCTCTGTTTCTCGCACTCTGTTTCTGCTCCGCTGATTCAGCCCCTCTGTTTGATCCACTCAGAATCAGCCCCTCTGATTCAGCCCCTCTGCTTCAGCCCCTCTGTTTCAGCCCCTCTGTTTCTCGCCCTCTGTTTCAGCCCCTCTGTTTCTCGCCCTCTGTTTCAGCACCTCTTTTTCTCGCCCTCTGTTTAAGCCCCTCTGTTTCAGCCCCTCTGTTTCAGCCCCTCTGTTTCAGCCCCTCTGTTTATCGCCCTCTGTTTCAGCCCCTCTGTTTCTCGCCCTCTGTTTCAGCCCCACTGTTTCAGCCCCTCTGTTTCAGCACCTCTTTTTCTCGCCCTCTGTTTAAGCCCCTCTGTTTCAGCCCCTCTGTTTCAGCCCCTCTGTTTCAGCCCCTCTGTTTATCGCCCTCTGTTTCAGCCCCTCTGTTTCTCGCCATCTGTTTCAGCCCCACTGTTTCAGCCCCTCTGTTTCAGCCCCTCTGTATCTCGCCCACTGTTTCAGCCCCTCTGTTTCAGCCCCTCTCTTTCTCGCCCTCTGTTCCAGCCCCTCTGTTTCTCGCCCTCTTTTTCAGCCACTCTGTTTCTAGCACTCTGTATCAGCCCCTCTTATTCAGCCCGTCTGTTTCAGCCACTCTGTTTCAGCCCATCCGTTTTTCGCCCTCTCTTGCAGCTCCTCTGTTTCTCGCCCTCTGTTTCAGCCCCTCAGTTTCAGCCCCTCTGTTTCTCGCCCTCTGTTTCTGCGCCTCTGTTTCTCGCCCTCTGTTTTAGCCCCTCTGTTTCTCGCCCTCTGTTTCAGCCCCGATGATTCAGCCCCTCTGTTTCAGCACCTCTGAATCAGCCCCTCTGATTCAGACCCTCTGTTTCAGCCCCTCTGTTTCAGCTCCTCTGTTTCAGTCCCTCTGTTTCTCGCCCTCTGTTTCAGCCCTTCTGTTTCTCGCCCTCTGTTTCAGCCCCTCTGTTTCTCGCCTTCTGTTTCAGCCCCTTTGTTTCAGCCCCTCTGCTTCAGCCCCTCTGTTTCAGCCCCTCTGTTTCTCGCCCTCTGTTTCAACGCCTCTGTTTCTCGCCCTCTGTTTCAGCCCCTCTGTTTCTCGCCCTCTGTTTCAGTCCCTCTGTTTCAGCCCCTCTGTTTCAGCCCCTCTGTTTCAGCCCCTCTGTGTCTCGCCCTCTGTTTCAGCCCCTCTGTTTCTCGCCCTCTGTTTCAGCCCCTCTGTTTCAGCCCCTCTGTTTCTCGCCCTCTGTTTCAGCCCCTCTGTTTCTCGCCCTCTGTTTCAGCCCCTCTGTTTCTGCCCCTCTGTTTCTCGCCCTTTGTTTCAGCCCCGCTGATTCAGCCCCTCTGTTTCAGCCCCTATGAATCAGCCCCTCTAATTCAGCCCCACTGTTTCAGCCCCTCTGTTCCAGCCCCTCTGTTTCAGCCCCTCTGTTTCTCGCCCTCTGTTTCAGCCCCTCTGTTTCTCGCCCTCTGTTTCAGCTACGCTGATTCAGCCACTCTGTTTCAGCCCCTCTGAATCAGCCCCTCTGATTCAGCCCCTCTGTTTCAGCCCCTCTGTTTCAGACCCTCTGAATCAGCTCCTTTAATTCAGCCCCACTGTTTCAGCCCCTCTGTTTCAGCCCCTCTGTTTCTGCCCCTCTGTTTCTCGCCCTCTGTTTCAGCCCCTCTGTTTCTCGCCCTCTGTTTCAGCCCCTCTGAATCAGCCCCTCAAATTCAGCCCCACTGTTTCAGCCCCTCTGTTTCAGCCCCTCTGTTTCAGCCCCTCTGAATCAGACCCTCTGATTCAGCCCCTGTGTTTCAGCCCCTCTGTTTCAGCCCCTCTGTTTCAGCCCCTCTGTTTCTCGCCCTCTGTTTCAGCCCCTCTGTTTCTCGCCCTCTGTTTCGGCCCCTCTGTTTCTCGCCCTCTGTTTCAGTCCCTCTGTTTCAGCCCCTCTGTTTCTCGCCCTCTGTTTCAGCCCCTTTGTTTCTCGCCCTCTGTTTCAGCCCCTCTGTTTCAGCCCCTCTGTTTCTCGCCCTCTGTTTCAGCCCCTCTGTTTCAGCCCCTCTGTTTCTCGCCCTCTGTTTCTGCTCCGCTGATTCAGCCCCTCTGTTTCATCCACTCAGAATCAGCCCCTCTGATTCAGCCCCTCTGCTTCAGCCCCTCTGTTTCAGCCCCTGTTTCTCGCACTCTGTTTCAGCCCCTCTGTTTCTCGCCCTCTGTTTCAGCCCCTCTTTTTCTCGCCCTCTGTTTAAGCCCCTCTGTTTCAGCCCCTCTGTTTCAGCCCCTCTGTTTTTGCCCCTCTGTTTATCGCCCTTTGTTTCAGCCGCTCTGTTTCTCGCCCTCTGTTTCAGCCCCTCTGTTTCAGCCCCTCTGTATCTCGCCCACTGTTTCAGCCCCTGTTTCAGCCCCTCTCTTTCTCGCCCTCTGTTTCAGCCTCTCTGTTTCTCGCCCTCAGTTTCAGCCCCCCTGTTTCTCGCACTGTGTTCCAGCCCCTCTGTTTCTCGCCCTCTGATTCAGCCCCTCTGTTTCAGCCCCTCTGTTTCTCGCCCTCTGTTTCAGCCCCTCTGTTTCAGCCCCTCTGTTTCATCCCCTCTGTTTCAGCCCCTCTTTTTCTCGCCCTCTGTTTCTCACCCTCTGTTTCTCGCCCTCTGTTTTTCGCCCTCTGTTTCAGCCCCTCTGTTTCTCGCCCTTTGTTTCAGGCTCTCTGTTTCAGCCCGTCTGTTTCAGTCCCTCTGTTTCAGCCCCTCTGAATCAGACCCTCTGATTCAGCCCCTGTGTTTCAGCCCCTCTGTTTCAGCCCCTCTGTTTCAGCCCCTCTGTTTCTCGCCCTCTGTTTCAGCCCCTCTGTTTCTCGCCCTCTGTTTCGGCCCCTCTGTTTCTCGCCCTCTGTTTCAGTCCCTCTGTTTCAGCCCCTCTGTTTCTCGCCCTCTGTTTCAGCCCCTTTGTTTCTCGCCCTCTGTTTCAGCCCCTCTGTTTCAGCCCCTCTGTTTCTCGCCCTCTGTTTCAGCCCCTCTGTTTCAGCCCCTCTGTTTCTCGCCCTCTGTTTCTGCTCCGCTGATTCAGCCCCTCTGTTTCATCCACTCAGAATCAGCCCCTCTGATTCAGCCCCTCTGCTTCAGCCCCTCTGTTTCAGCCCCTCTGTTTCTCGCACTCTGTTTCAGCCCCTCTGTTTCTCGCCCTCTGTTTCAGCCCCTCTTTTTCTCGCCCTCTGTTTAAGCCCCTCTGTTTCAGCCCCTCTGTTTCAGCCCCTCTGTTTTTGCCCCTCTGTTTATCGCCCTCTGTTTCAGCCCCTCTGTTTCTCGCCCTCTGTTTCAGCCCCTCTGTTTCAGCCCCTCTGTATCTCGCCCACTGTTTCAGCCCCTGTTTCAGCCCCTCTCTTTCTCGCCCTCTGTTTCAGCCTCTCTGTTTCTCGCCCTCAGTTTCAGCCCCCCTGTTTCTCGCACTGTGTTCCAGCCCCTCTGTTTCTCGCCCTCTGATTCAGCCCCTCTGTTTCAGCCCCTCTGTTTCTCGCCCTCTGTTTCAGCCCCTCTGTTTCAGCCCCTCTGTTTCATCCCCTCTGTTTCAGCCCCTCTTTTTCTCGCCCTCTGTTTCTCACCCTCTGTTTCTCGCCCTCTGTTTCAGCCCCTCTGTTTTTCGCCCTCTGTTTCAGCCCCTCTCTTTCTCGCCCTTTGTTTCAGGCTCTCTGTTTCAGCCCGTCTGTTTCAGTCCCTCTGTTTCAGCCCCTCTGTTTTTCGCCCTCGGTTTCTCGCCCGCTGTTTCAGCCCCTCTGTTTCTCGCCCTCTGTTTCAGCCCCTCTGTTTCAGCCCCTCTGATTCAGCCCCTCTGATTCAGCCCCTCAGTTGCTCACCCTCTGTTTCAGCCCCTCTGTTTCAGCCCCTCTGTTTCTCGCCCTCTGTTTCAGCCCCTCTGTTTCTCGGCCTCTGTTTCAGCCCCTCTTTTTCAGCCCCTCTGTTTCAGCCCCTCTGTTTCTCGCCCTCTGTTTCTCGCCCGCTGTTTCAGCCCCTCTGTCTCTCGCCCTCTGTTTCAGCCCCTCTGTTTCAGCCCCTCTGATTCAGCCCCTCAGTTTCTCGCCCTCTGTTTCAGCCACTCTGTTTCAGCCCCTCTGTTTCAGCCCCTCTGTTTCTCGCCCTCTGTTTCAGCCCCTCTGTTTCTCGGCCTCTGTTTCAGCCCCTCTGTTTCAGCCCCTCTGTTTCAGCCCCTCTGTTTCAGCCCCTCTGTTTCTCGCCCTCTGTTTCAGACCCTCTGTTTCTCGCCCTCTGTTTCAGCCCCTCTGTTTCAGCCCCTCTGTTTCAGCCCCTCTGTTTCTCGCCCTCTGTTTCAGCCCCTCTATATCAGCCCCTCTGATTCTGCCCCTCTGTTTCAGCCCCTCCGTTTTTCACCCTCTCTTTCAGCTCCTCTGTTTTTCGCCCTCTGTTTCAGCCCCTCTGTTTCATCCCCTCTGTTTCTCGCCCTCTGTTTCTGCGCCTCTGTTTCTCGCCCTCTGTTTCAGCCCCTCTGTTTCTCGCCCTCTGTTTCAGCCCCGCTGATTCAGCCCCTCTGTTTCAGCACCTCTGAATCAGCCCCTCTGATTCAGCCCCTCTGTTTCAGTCCCTCTGTTTCAGCTCCTCTGTTTCAGTCCCTCTGTTTCTCGCCCTCTGTTTCAGCCCCTCTGTCTCTCGCCCTCTGTTTCAGCCCCTCTGTTTCTCGCCTTCTGTTTCAGCCCCTCTGTTTCAGCCCCTCTGCTTCAGCCCCTCTGTTTCAGCCCCTCTGTTTCTCGCCCTCTGTTTCAACCCCTCTGTTTCTCGCCCTCTGTTTCAGCCCCTCTGTTTCTCGCCCTCTGTTTCAGTCCCTCTGTTTCAGCCCCTCTGTTTCAGCCCCTCTGTTTCAGCCCCTCTGTTTCTCGCCCTCTGTTTCAGCCCCTCTGTTTCTCGCCCTCTGTTTCAGCCCCTCTGTTTCAGCCCCTCTGTTTCTCGCCCTCTGTTTCAGCCCCTCTGTTTCAGCCCCTCTGTTTCTCGCCCACTGATTCAGCCCCTCTGTTTCTCGCCCTCTGTTTCAGTCCCTCTGTTTCAGCCCCTCTGTTTCAGCCCCTCTGTTTCAGCCCCTCTGTGTCTCGCCCTTTGTTTCAGCCCCTCTGTTTCTCGCCCTCTGTTTCAGCCCCTCTGTTTCAGCCCCTCTGTTTCTCGCCCTCTGTTTCTGCCCCTCTGTTTCTCACCCTCTGTTTCAGCCCCTCTGTTTCAGCCCCTCTGAATCAGCCCCTCTGATTCAGCCCCTCTGTTTCAGCCCCTCTGTTTCAGCCCCTCTGTTTCAGCCCCTCTGTTTCTAGCCCTCTGTTTCAGCCCCTCTGTTTCTCGCCCTCTGTTTTTTCCCCTCTGTTTCTCGCCCTCTGTTTCAGTCCCTCTGTTTCAGCCCCTCTGTTTCTCGCCCTCTGTTTCAGCCCCTTTTTTTCTCGCCCTCTGTTTCAGCCCCTCTGTTTCAGCCCCTCTGTTTCTCGCCCTCTGTTTCAGCCCCTCTGTTTCTCGCCCTCTGTTTCTGCTCCGCTGATTCAGCCCCTCTGTTTGATCCACTCAGAATCAGCCCCTCTGATTCAGCCCCTCTGCTTCAGCCCCTCTGTTTCAGCCCCTCTGTTTCTCGCCCTCTGTTTCAGCCCTTCTTTTTCTCGCCCTCTGTTTAAGCCCCTCTGTTTCAGCCCCTCTGTTTCAGCCCCTCTGTTTCAGCCCCTCTGTTTATCGCCCTCTGTTTCAGCCCCTCTGTTTCTCGCCCTCTGTTTCAGCCCCTCTGTTTCAGCCCCTCTGTTTCAGCCCCTCTGTATCTCGCCCACTGTTTCAGCCCCTCTGTTTCAGCCCCTCTCTTTCTCGCCCTCTGTTTCAGCCCCTCTGTTTTAAGCCCCTCTGTTTCTCGCCCTCTGTTTCTGCCCCGCTGATTCAGCCCCTCTGTTTCATCCACTCAGAATCAGCCCCTCTGATTCAGCCCCTCTGCTGCAGCCCCTCTGTTTCAGCCCCTCTGTTTCTCGACCTCTGTTTCAGCCCCTCTTTTTCTCGCCCTCTGTTTGAGCCCCTGTGATTCAGCCACTCTGTTTCAGCCCCTCTGCTTCAGCTCCTCTGTTTCAGCCCCTCTGTTTCTCGCCCTTTGTTTCAGGCTCTCTGTTTCAGCCCGTCTGTTTCAGTCCCTCTGTTTCAGCCCCTCTGTTTCTCGCCCTCTGTTTCTCGCCCGCTGTTTCAGCCCCTCTGTTTCTCGCCCTCTGTTTCAGCCCCTCTGTTTCAGCCCCTCTGATTCAGCCCCTCTGATTCAGCCCCTCAGTTTCTCGCCCTCTGTTTCAGCCCCTCTGTTTCAGCCCCTGTGTTTCTCGCCCTCTGTTTCAGCCCCTCTGTTTCTCTGCCTCTGTTTCAGCCCCTCTGTTTCAGCCCCTCTGTTTCAGCCCCTCTGTTTCTCGCCCTCTGTTTCTCGCCCGCTGTTTCAGCCCCTCTGTCTCTCGCCCTCTGTTTCAGCCCCTCTGTTTCAGCCCCTCTGATTCAGCCCCTCAGTTTCTCGCCCTCTGTTTCAGCCCCTCTGTTTCAGACCCTCTGTTTCAGCCCCTCTGTTTCTCGCCCTCTGTTTCAGCCCCTCTGTTTCTCGGCCTCTGTTTCAGCCCCTCTGTTTCAGCCCCTCTGTTTCAGCCCCTCTGTTTCAGCCCCTCTGTTTCTCGCCCTCTGTTTCAGCCCCTGTGTTTCTCGCCCTCTGTTTCAGCCCCTCTGTTTCAGCCCCTCTGTTTCAGCCCCTCAGTTTCTCGCCCTCTGTTTCAGCCCCTCTGTATCAGCCCCTCTGATTCAGCCCCTCTGTTTCAGCCCCTCCGTTTTTCACCCTCTCTTTCAGCTCCTCTGTTTTTCGCCCTCTGTTTCAGCCCCTCTGTTTCATCCCCTCTGTTTCTCGCCCTCTGTTTCTGCGCCTCTGTTTCTCGCCCTCTGTTTCAGCCCCTCTGTTTCTCGCCCTCTGTTTCAGCCCCGCTGATTCAGCCCCTCTGTTTCAGCACCTCTGAATCAGCCCCTCTGATTCAGCCCCTCTGTTTCATTCCCTCTGTTTCAGCTCCTCTGTTTCAGTCCCTCTGTTTCTCGCCCTCTGTTTCAGCCCCTCTGTCTCTCGCCCTCTGTTTCAGCCCCACTGTTTCTCGCCTTCTGTTTCAGCCCCTCTGTTTCAGCCCCTCTGCTTCAGCCCCTCTGTTTCAGCCCCTCTGTTTCTCGCCCTCTGTTTCAACCCCTCTGTTTCTCGCCCTCTGTTTCAGCCCCTCTGTTTCTCGCCCTCTGTTTCAGTCCCTCTGTTTCAGCCCCTCTGTTTCAGCCCCTCTGTTTCAGCCCCTCTGTTTCTCGCCCTCTGTTTCAGCCCCTCTGTTTCTCGCCCTTTGTTTCAGGCTCTCTGTTTCAGCCCCTCTGTTTCAGCCCCTCTGTTTCAGCCCCTCTGTTTCTAGCCCTCTGCTTCAGCCCCTCTGTTTCTCGCCCTCTGTTTCAGCCCCTCTGTTTCTCGCCCTCTGTTTCAGCCCCTCTGTTTCTCGCCCTCTGTTTCAGCCCCTCTGTTTCAGCCCCTCTGTTTCTCGCCCTCTGTTTCAGCCCCTCTGTTTCAGCCCCTCTGTTTCTCGCCCTCTGTTTCAGCCCCTCTGTTTCAGACCCTCTGTTTCAGCCCCTCTGTTTCTCGCCCTCTGTTTCAGCCCCTCTGTTTCTCGGCCTCTGTTTCAGCCCCTCTGTTTCAGCCCCTCTGTTTCAGCCCCTCTGTTTCAGCCCCTCTGTTTCTCGCCCTCTGTTTCAGCCCCTGTGTTTCTCGCCCTCTGTTTCAGCCCCTCTGTTTCAGCCCCTCTGTTTCAGCCCCTCAGTTTCTCGCCCTCTGTTTCAGCCCCTCTGTATCAGCCCCTCTGATTCAGCCCCTCTGTTTCAGCCCCTCCGTTTTTCACCCTCTCTTTCAGCTCCTCTGTTTTTCGCCCTCTGTTTCAGCCCCTCTGTTTCATCCCCTCTGTTTCTCGCCCTCTGTTTCTGCGCCTCTGTTTCTCGCCCTCTGTTTCAGCCCCTCTGTTTCTCGCCCTCTGTTTCAGCCCCGCTGATTCAGCCCCTCTGTTTCAGCACCTCTGAATCAGCCCCTCTGATTCAGCCCCTCTGTTTCATTCCCTCTGTTTCAGCTCCTCTGTTTCAGTCCCTCTGTTTCTCGCCCTCTGTTTCAGCCCCTCTGTCTCTCGCCCTCTGTTTCAGCCCATCTGTTTCTCGCCTTCTGTTTCAGCCCCTCTGTTTCAGCCCCTCTGCTGCAGCCCCTCTGTTTCAGCCCCTCTGTTTCTCGACCTCTGTTTCAGCCCCTCTTTTTCTCGCCCTCTGTTTGAGCCCCTGTGATTCAGCCACTCTGTTTCAGCCCCTCTGCTTCAGCTCCTCTGTTTCAGCCCCTCTGTTTCTCGCCCTTTGTTTCAGGCTCTCTGTTTCAGCCCGTCTGTTTCAGTCCCTCTGTTTCAGCCCCTTTGTTTCTCGCCCTCTGTTTCTCGCCCGCTGTTTCAGCCCCTCTGTTTCTCGCCCTCTGTTTCAGCCCCTCTGTTTCAGCCCCTCTGATTCAGCCCCTCTGATTCAGCCCCTCAGTTTCTCGCCCTCTGTTTCAGCCCCTCTGTTTCAGCCCCTGTGTTTCTCGCCCTCTGTTTCAGCCCCTCTGTTTCTCTGCCTCTGTTTCAGCCCCTCTGTTTCAGCCCCTCTGTTTCAGCCCCTCTGTTTCTCGCCCTCTGTTTCTCGCCCGCTGTTTCAGCCCCTCTGTCTCTCGCCCTCTGTTTCAGCCCCTCTGTTTCAGCCCCTCTGATTCAGCCCCTCAGTTTCTCGCCCTCTGTTTCAGCCCCTCTGTTTCAGACCCTCTGTTTCAGCCCCTCTGTTTCTCGCCCTCTGTTTCAGCCCCTCTGTTTCTCGGCCTCTGTTTCAGCCCCTCTGTTTCAGCCCCTCTGTTTCAGCCCCTCTGTTTCAGCCCCTCTGTTTCTCGCCCTCTGTTTCAGCCCCTGTGTTTCTCGCCCTCTGTTTCAGCCCCTCTGTTTCAGCCCCTCTGTTTCAGCCCCTCAGTTTCTCGCCCTCTGTTTCAGCCCCTCTGTATCAGCCCCTCTGATTCAGCCCCTCTGTTTCAGTCCCTCCGTTTTTCACCCTCTCTTTCAGCTCCTCTGTTTTTCGCCCTCTGTTTCAGCCCCTCTGTTTCATCCCCTCTGTTTCTCGCCCTCTGTTTCTGCGCCTCTGTTTCTCGCCCTCTGTTTCAGCCCCTCTGTTTCTCGCCCTCTGTTTCAGCCCCGCTGATTCAGCCCCTCTGTTTCAGCACCTCTGAATCAGCCCCTCTGATTCAGCCCCTCTGTTTCATTCCCTCTGTTTCAGCTCCTCTGTTTCAGTCCCTCTGTTTCTCGCCCTCTGTTTCAGCCCCTCTGTCTCTCGCCCTCTGTTTCAGCCCCACTGTTTCTCGCCTTCTGTTTCAGCCCCTCTGTTTCAGCCCCTCTGCTTCAGCCCCTCTGTTTCAGCCCCTCTGTTTCTCGCCCTCTGTTTCAACCCCTCTGTTTCTCGCCCTCTGTTTCAGCCCCTCTGTTTCTCGCCCTCTGTTTCAGTCCCTCTGTTTCAGCCCCTCTGTTTCAGCCCCTCTGTTTCAGCCCCTCTGTTTCTCGCCCTCTGTTTCAGCCCCTCTGTTTCTCGCCCTCTGTTTCAGCCCCTCTGTTTCAGCCCCTCTGTTTCTCGCCCTCTGTTTCAGCTCCTCTGTTTCAGCCCCTCTGTTTCTCGCCCACTGTTTCAGCCCCTCTGTTTCTCGCCCTCTGTTTCAGTCCCTCTGTTTCAGCCCTTCTGTTTCAGCCCCTCTGTGTCTCGATCTTTGTTTCAGCCCCTCTGTTTCAGCCCCTCTGTTTCAGCCCCTCTGTTTCTAGCCCTCTGCTTCAGCCCCTCTGTTTCTCGCCCTCTGTTTCAGCCCCTCTGTTTCTCGCCCTCTGTTTCAGCCCCTCTGTTTCTCGCCCTCTGTTTCAGCCCCTCTGTTTCAGCCCCTCTGTTTCTCGCCCTCTGTTTCAGCCCCTCTGTTTCAGCCCCTCTGTTTCTCGCCCTCTGTTTCAGCCCCTCTGTTTCAGACCCTCTGTTTCAGCCCCTCTGTTTCTCGCCCTCTGTTTCAGCCCCTCTGTTTCTCGGCCTCTGTTTCAGCCCCTCTGTTTCAGCCCCTCTGTTTCAGCCCCTCTGTTTCAGCCCCTCTGTTTCTCGCCCTCTGTTTCAGCCCCTGTGTTTCTCGCCCTCTGTTTCAGCCCCTCTGTTTCAGCCCCTCTGTTTCAGCCCCTCAGTTTCTCGCCCTCTGTTTCAGCCCCTCTGTATCAGCCCCTCTGATTCAGCCCCTCTGTTTCAGCCCCTCCGTTTTTCACCCTCTCTTTCAGCTCCTCTGTTTTTCGCCCTCTGTTTCAGCCCCTCTGTTTCATCCCCTCTGTTTCTCGCCCTCTGTTTCTGCGCCTCTGTTTCTCGCCCTCTGTTTCAGCCCCTCTGTTTCTCGCCCTCTGTTTCAGCCCCGCTGATTCAGCCCCTCTGTTTCAGCACCTCTGAATCAGCCCCTCTGATTCAGCCCCTCTGTTTCATTCCCTCTGTTTCAGCTCCTCTGTTTCAGTCCCTCTGTTTCTCGCCCTCTGTTTCAGCCCCTCTGTCTCTCGCCCTCTGTTTCAGCCCATCTGTTTCTCGCCTTCTGTTTCAGCCCCTCTGTTTCAGCCCCTCTGCTTCAGCCCCTCTGTTTCAGCCCCTCTGTTTCTCGCCCTCTGTTTCAACCCCTCTGTTTCTCGCCCTCTGTTTCAGCCCCTCTGTTTCTCGCCCTCTGTTTCAGTCCCTCTGTTTCAGCCCCTCTGTTTCAGCCCCTCTGTTTCAGCCCCTCTGTTTCTCGCCCTCTGTTTCAGCCCCTCTGTTTCTCGCCCTCTGTTTCAGCCCCTCTGTTTCAGCCCCTCTGTTTCTCGCCCTCTGTTTCAGCTCCTCTGTTTCAGCCCCTCTGTTTCTCGCCCACTGTTTCAGCCCCTCTGTTTCTCGCCCTCTGTTTCAGTCCCTCTGTTTCAGCCCTTCTGTTTCAGCCCCTCTGTGTCTCGATCTTTGTTTCAGCCCCTCTGTTTCAGCCCCTCTGTTTCAGCCCCTCTGTTTCTAGCCCTCTGCTTCAGCCCCTCTGTTTCTCGCCCTCTGTTTCAGCCCCTCTGTTTCTCGCCCTCTGTTTCAGCCCCTCTGTTTCTCGCCCTCTGTTTCAGCCCCTCTGTTTCAGCCCCTCTGTTTCTCGCCCTCTGTTTCTGCCCCTCTGTTTCTCACCCTCTGTTTCAGCCCCTCTGTTTCAGCCCCTCTGAATCAGCCCCTCTGATTCAGCCCCTCTGTTTCAGCCCCTCTGTTTCAGCCCCTCTGTTTCAGCCCCTCTGTTTCTAGCCCTCTGCTTCAGCCCCTCTGTTTCTCGCCCTCTGTTTCAGCCCCTCTGTTTCTCGCCCTCTGTTTCAGTCCCTCTGTTTCAGCCCCTCTGTTTCTCGCCCTCTGTTTCAGCCCCTTTGTTTCTCGCCCTCTGATTCAGCCCCTCTGTTTCAGCCCCTCTGTTTCTCGCCCTCTGTTTCAGCCCCTCTGTTTCAGCCCCTGTGTTTCTCGCCCTCTGTTTCAGCCCCTCTGTTTCTCGCCCTCTGTTTCAGCACCTCTTTTTCTCGCCCTCTGTTTAAGCCCCTCTGTTTCAGCCCCTCTGTTTCAGCCCCTCTGTTTCAGCCCCTCTGTTTATCGCCCTCTGTTTCAGCCCCTCTGTTTCTCGCCCTCTGTTTCAGCCCCTCTGTTTCAGCCCCTCTGTTTCAGCCCCTCTGTATCTCGCCCACTGTTTCAGCCCCTCTGTTTCAGCCCCTCTCTTTCTCGCCCTCAGTTTCAGCCCCCCTGTTTCTCGCACTGTGTTCCAGCCCCTCTGTTTCTCGCCCTCTTTTTCAGCCACTCTGTTTCTAGCCCTCTGTATCAGCCCCTCTTATTCAGCCCGTCTGTTTCAGCCACTCTGTTTCAGCCTCTCCGTTTTTCGCCCTCTCTTGCAGCTCCTCTGTTTCTCGCCCTCTGTTTCAGCCCCTCTGTTTCAGCCCCTCTGTTTCTCGCCCTCTGTTTCAGCCCCTCTGTTTCAGCCCCTCTGTTTCTCGCCCTCTGTTTCAGCCCCTCTGTTTCAGCCCCTCTGTTTCTCGCCCTCTGTTTCTGCTCCGCTGATTCAGCCCCTCTGTTTCATCCACTCAGAATCAGCCCCTCTGATTCAGCCCCTCTGCTGCAGCCTCTCTGTTTCAGCCCCTGTTTCTCGCCCTCTGTTTCAGCCCCTCTGTTTCTCGCCCTCTGTTTCAGCCCCTCTTTTTCTCGCCCTCTGTTTGAGCCCCTCTGATTCAGCCCCTCTGTTTCAACCCCTCTGATTCAGCCCCTCTGATTCAGCCCCTCTGTTTCAGTCCCTCTGTTTCAGCCCCTCTGTTTCTCGCCCTCTGTTTCTGCCCAGCTGATTCAGCACCTCTGTTTCATCCACTCAGAATCAGCCCCTCTGATTCAGCACCTCTGTTTCAGCCCCTCTGTTTCAGCCCCTCTGTTTCTCGCCCTCTGTTTCAGCCCCTCTGTTTCTTGCCCTCTGTTTCAGCCCCTCTGTTTCAGCCCTTCTGTTTCAGTCCCTCTGTTTCTCGCCCTCTGTTTCAGCCCATCTGTTTCTGCCCCTCTGTTTCAGCCCCTGTGTTTCAGCCCCTCTGTTTCTCGCCCTCTGTTTTAGCCGCACAGTTTCTCGCCCTCTGTTTCAGCCCCTCTGTTTCTCGCCCTCTGTTTCAGCCCGTCTGTTTCAGCCCCTCTGTTTCAGCCCCTCTGTTTCTCGCCCTCTTTTTCAGCCCCTCTGTTTCTCGCCCTCTGTTTCTCGCCCTCTGTTTCAGCCCCTCTGTTTCACGCCCTCTGTTTCTGCCCCTCTGTTTCTCGCCTTCTGTTTCAGCCCCTCTGTTTCTCGCCCTCTGTTTCAGCCCCGCTGATTCAGCACCTCTGTTTCAGCCCCTCTGTATCAGCCCCTCTGATTCAGCCCCTCTGTTTCAGCCCCTCTGTTTCTCGCCCTCTGTTTCAGCCCCTCTGTTTCTCGCCCTCTGCTTCAGCCCCGCTGATTCAGCCCCTCTGTTTCAGCACCTCTGAATCAGCCCCTCTGATTCAGCCCCTCTGTTTCAGCCCCTCTGTTTCAGCTCCACTGTTTCAGTCCCTCTGTTTCTCGCCCTCTGTTTCAGCCCCTCTGTTTCTCGCCCTCTGTTTCAGACCCTCTGTTTCTTGCCTTCTGATTCAGCCCCTCTGTTTCAGCCCCTCTGCTTCAGCCCCTCTGTTTCAGCCCCTCTGTTTCTCGCCCTCTGTTTCAACCCCTCTGTTTCTCGCCCTCTGTTTCAGCCCCTCTGTTTCTCGCCCTCTGTTTCAGTCCCTCTGTTTCAGCCCCTCTGTTTCAGCCCCTCTGTTTCAGCCCCTCTGTTTCTCGCCCTCTGTTTCAGCCCCTCTGTTTCTCGCCCTCTGTTTCAGCCCCTCTGTTTCAGCCCCTCTGTTTCTCGCCCTCTGTTTCAGCCCCTCTGTTTCAGCCCCTCTGTTTCTCGAACACTGTTTCAGCCCCTCTGTTTCTCGCCCTCTGTTTCAGTCCCTCTGTTTCAGCCCCTCTGTTTCAGCCCCTCTGTGTCTCGCCCTTTGTTTCAGCCCCTCTGTTTCTCGCCCTCTGTTTCAGCCCCTCTATTTCAGCCCCTCTGTTTCTCGCCCTCTGTTTCTGCCCCTCTGTTTCTCACCCTCTGTTTCAGCACCTCTGTTTCAGCCCCTCTGAATCAGCCCCTCTGATTCAGCCCCTCTGTTTCAGCCCCTCTGTTTCAGCCCCTCTGTTTCAGCCCCTCTGTTTCTAGCCCTCTGTTTCAGCCCCTCTGTTTCTCGCCCTCTGTTTCAGCCCCTCTGTTTCTCGCCCTCTGTTTCAGTCCCTCTGTTTCAGCCCCTCTGTTTCTCGCCCTCTGTTTCAGCCCCTTTGTTTCTCGCCCTCTGTTTCAGCCCCTCTGTTTCAGCCTCTCTGTTTCTCGCCCTCTGTTTCAGCCCCTCTGTTTCAGCCCCTCTGTTTCTCGCCCTCTGTTTCTGCTCCGCTGATTCAGCCCCTCTGTTTGATCCACTCAGAATCAGCCCCTCTGATTCAGCCCCTCTGCTTCAGCCCCTCTGTTTCAGCCCCTCTGTTTCTCGCCCTCTGTTTCAGCCCCTCTGTTTCTCGCCCTCTGTTTCAGCACCTCTTTTTCTCGCCCTCTGTTTAAGCCCCTCTGTTTCAGCCCCTCTGTTTCAGCCCCTCTGTTTATCGCCCTCTGTTTCAGCCCCTCTGTTTCTCGCCCTCTGTTTCAGCCCCACTGTTTCAGCCCCTCTGTTTCAGACCCTCTGTTTCAGCCCCTCTGTTTCTCGCCCTCTGTTTCAGCCCCTCTGTTTCTCGGCCTCTGTTTCAGCCCCTCTGTTTCAGCCCCTCTGTTTCAGCCCCTCTGTTTCAGCCCCTCTGTTTCTCGCCCTCTGTTTCAGCCCCTGTGTTTCTCGCCCTCTGTTTCAGCCCCTCTGTTTCAGCCCCTCTGTTTCAGCCCCTCAGTTTCTCGCCCTCTGTTTCAGCCCCTCTGTATCAGCCCCTCTGATTCAGCCCCTCTGTTTCAGCCCCTCCGTTTTTCACCCTCTCTTTCAGCTCCTCTGTTTTTCGCCCTCTGTTTCAGCCCCTCTGTTTCATCCCCTCTGTTTCTCGCCCTCTGTTTCTGCGCCTCTGTTTCTCGCCCTCTGTTTCAGCCCCTCTGTTTCTCGCCCTCTGTTTCAGCCCCGCTGATTCAGCCCCTCTGTTTCAGCACCTCTGAATCAGCCCCTCTGATTCAGCCCCTCTGTTTCATTCCCTCTGTTTCAGCTCCTCTGTTTCAGTCCCTCTGTTTCTCGCCCTCTGTTTCAGCCCCTCTGTCTCTCGCCCTCTGTTTCAGCCCCACTGTTTCTCGCCTTCTGTTTCAGCCCCTCTGTTTCAGCCCCTCTGCTTCAGCCCCTCTGTTTCAGCCCCTCTGTTTCTCGCCCTCTGTTTCAACCCCTCTGTTTCTCGCCCTCTGTTTCAGCCCCTCTGTTTCTCGCCCTCTGTTTCAGTCCCTCTGTTTCAGCCCCTCTGTTTCAGCCCCTCTGTTTCAGCCCCTCTGTTTCTCGCCCTCTGTTTCAGCCCCTCTGTTTCTCGCCCTCTGTTTCAGCCCCTCTGTTTCAGCCCCTCTGTTTCTCGCCCTCTGTTTCAGCTCCTCTGTTTCAGCCCCTCTGTTTCTCGCCCACTGTTTCAGCCCCTCTGTTTCTCGCCCTCTGTTTCAGTCCCTCTGTTTCAGCCCTTCTGTTTCAGCCCCTCTGTGTCTCGATCTTTGTTTCAGCCCCTCTGTTTCAGCCCCTCTGTTTCAGCCCCTCTGTTTCTAGCCCTCTGCTTCAGCCCCTCTGTTTCTCGCCCTCTGTTTCAGCCCCTCTGTTTCTCGCCCTCTGTTTCAGCCCCTCTGTTTCTCGCCCTCTGTTTCAGCCCCTCTGTTTCAGCCCCTCTGTTTCTCGCCCTCTGTTTCAGCCCCTCTGTTTCAGCCCCTCTGTTTCTCGCCCTCTGTTTCAGCCCCTCTGTTTCAGACCCTCTGTTTCAGCCCCTCTGTTTCTCGCCCTCTGTTTCAGCCCCTCTGTTTCTCGGCCTCTGTTTCAGCCCCTCTGTTTCAGCCCCTCTGTTTCAGCCCCTCTGTTTCAGCCCCTCTGTTTCTCGCCCTCTGTTTCAGCCCCTGTGTTTCTCGCCCTCTGTTTCAGCCCCTCTGTTTCAGCCCCTCTGTTTCAGCCCCTCAGTTTCTCGCCCTCTGTTTCAGCCCCTCTGTATCAGCCCCTCTGATTCAGCCCCTCTGTTTCAGCCCCTCCGTTTTTCACCCTCTCTTTCAGCTCCTCTGTTTTTCGCCCTCTGTTTCAGCCCCTCTGTTTCATCCCCTCTGTTTCTCGCCCTCTGTTTCTGCGCCTCTGTTTCTCGCCCTCTGTTTCAGCCCCTCTGTATCTCGCCCTCTGTCTCAGCCCCGCTGATTCAGCCCCTCTGTTTCAGCACCTCTGAATCAGCCCCTCTGATTCAGCCCCTCTGTTTCATTCCCTCTGTTTCAGCTCCTCTGTTTCAGTCCCTCTGTTTCTCGCCCTCTGTTTCAGCCCCTCTGTCTCTCGCCCTCTGTTTCAGCCCATCTGTTTCTCGCCTTCTGTTTCAGCCCCTCTGTTTCAGCCCCTCTGCTGCAGCCCCTCTGTTTCAGCCCCTCTGTTTCTCGACCTCTGTTTCAGCCCCTCTTTTTCTCGCCCTCTGTTTGAGCCCCTGTGATTCAGCCACTCTGTTTCAGCCCCTCTGCTTCAGCTCCTCTGTTTCAGCCCCTCTGTTTCTCGCCCTTTGTTTCAGGCTCTCTGTTTCAGCCCGTCTGTTTCAGTCCCTCTGTTTCAGCCCCTTTGTTTCTCGCCCTCTGTTTCTCGCCCGCTGTTTCAGCCCCTCTGTTTCTCGCCCTCTGTTTCAGCCCCTCTGTTTCAGCCCCTCTGATTCAGCCCCTCTGATTCAGCCCCTCAGTTTCTCGCCCTCTGTTTCAGCCCCTCTGTTTCAGCCCCTGTGTTTCTCGCCCTCTGTTTCAGCCCCTCTGTTTCTCTGCCTCTGTTTCAGCCCCTCTGTTTCAGCCCCTCTGTTTCAGCCCCTCTGTTTCTCGCCCTCTGTTTCTCGCCCGCTGTTTCAGCCCCTCTGTCTCTCGCCCTCTGTTTCAGCCCCTCTGTTTCAGCCCCTCTGATTCAGCCCCTCAGTTTCTCGCCCTCTGTTTCAGCCCCTCTGTTTCAGACCCTCTGTTTCAGCCCCTCTGTTTCTCGCCCTCTGTTTCAGCCCCTCTGTTTCTCGGCCTCTGTTTCAGCCCCTCTGTTTCAGCCCCTCTGTTTCAGCCCCTCTGTTTCAGCCCCTCTGTTTCTCGCCCTCTGTTTCAGCCCCTGTGTTTCTCGCCCTCTGTTTCAGCCCCTCTGTTTCAGCCCCTCTGTTTCAGCCCCTCAGTTTCTCGCCCTCTGTTTCAGCCCCTCTGTATCAGCCCCTCTGATTCAGCCCCTCTGTTTCAGCCCCTCCGTTTTTCACCCTCTCTTTCAGCTCCTCTGTTTTTCGCCCTCTGTTTCAGCCCCTCTGTTTCATCCCCTCTGTTTCTCGCCCTCTGTTTCTGCGCCTCTGTTTCTCGCCCTCTGTTTCAGCCCCTCTGTTTCTCGCCCTCTGTTTCAGCCCCGCTGATTCAGCCCCTCTGTTTCAGCACCTCTGAATCAGCCCCTCTGATTCAGCCCCTCTGTTTCATTCCCTCTGTTTCAGCTCCTCTGTTTCAGTCCCTCTGTTTCTCGCCCTCTGTTTCAGCCCCTCTGTCTCTCGCCCTCTGTTTCAGCCCCACTGTTTCTCGCCTTCTGTTTCAGCCCCTCTGTTTCAGCCCCTCTGCTTCAGCCCCTCTGTTTCAGCCCCTCTGTTTCTCGCCCTCTGTTTCAACCCCTCTGTTTCTCGCCCTCTGTTTCAGCCCCTCTGTTTCTCGCCCTCTGTTTCAGTCCCTCTGTTTCAGCCCCTCTGTTTCAGCCCCTCTGTTTCAGCCCCTCTGTTTCTCGCCCTCTGTTTCAGCCCCTCTGTTTCTCGCCCTCTGTTTCAGCCCCTCTGTTTCAGCCCCTCTGTTTCTCGCCCTCTGTTTCAGCTCCTCTGTTTCAGCCCCTCTGTTTCTCGCCCACTGTTTCAGCCCCTCTGTTTCTCGCCCTCTGTTTCAGTCCCTCTGTTTCAGCCCTTCTGTTTCAGCCCCTCTGTGTCTCGATCTTTGTTTCAGCCCCTCTGTTTCAGCCCCTCTGTTTCAGCCCCTCTGTTTCTAGCCCTCTGCTTCAGCCCCTCTGTTTCTCGCCCTCTGTTTCAGCCCCTCTGTTTCTCGCCCTCTGTTTCAGCCCCTCTGTTTCTCGCCCTCTGTTTCAGCCCCTCTGTTTCAGCCCCTCTGTTTCTCGCCCTCTGTTTCAGCCCCTCTGTTTCAGCCCCTCTGTTTCTCGCCCTCTGTTTCAGCCCCTCTGTTTCAGACCCTCTGTTTCAGCCCCTCTGTTTCTCGCCCTCTGTTTCAGCCCCTCTGTTTCTCGGCCTCTGTTTCAGCCCCTCTGTTTCAGCCCCTCTGTTTCAGCCCCTCTGTTTCAGCCCCTCTGTTTCTCGCCCTCTGTTTCAGCCCCTGTGTTTCTCGCCCTCTGTTTCAGCCCCTCTGTTTCAGCCCCTCTGTTTCAGCCCCTCAGTTTCTCGCCCTCTGTTTCAGCCCCTCTGTATCAGCCCCTCTGATTCAGCCCCTCTGTTTCAGCCCCTCCGTTTTTCACCCTCTCTTTCAGCTCCTCTGTTTTTCGCCCTCTGTTTCAGCCCCTCTGTTTCATCCCCTCTGTTTCTCGCCCTCTGTTTCTGCGCCTCTGTTTCTCGCCCTCTGTTTCAGCCCCTCTGTTTCTCGCCCTCTGTTTCAGCCCCGCTGATTCAGCCCCTCTGTTTCAGCACCTCTGAATCAGCCCCTCTGATTCAGCCCCTCTGTTTCATTCCCTCTGTTTCAGCTCCTCTGTTTCAGTCCCTCTGTTTCTCGCCCTCTGTTTCAGCCCCTCTGTCTCTCGCCCTCTGTTTCAGCCCATCTGTTTCTCGCCTTCTGTTTCAGCCCCTCTGTTTCAGCCCCTCTGCTTCAGCCCCTCTGTTTCAGCCCCTCTGTTTCTCGCCCTCTGTTTCAACCCCTCTGTTTCTCGCCCTCTGTTTCAGCCCCTCTGTTTCTCGCCCTCTGTTTCAGTCCCTCTGTTTCAGCCCCTCTGTTTCAGCCCCTCTGTTTCAGCCCCTCTGTTTCTCGCCCTCTGTTTCAGCCCCTCTGTTTCTCGCCCTCTGTTTCAGCCCCTCTGTTTCAGCCCCTCTGTTTCTCGCCCTCTGTTTCAGCTCCTCTGTTTCAGCCCCTCTGTTTCTCGCCCACTGTTTCAGCCCCTCTGTTTCTCGCCCTCTGTTTCAGTCCCTCTGTTTCAGCCCTTCTGTTTCAGCCCCTCTGTGTCTCGATCTTTGTTTCAGCCCCTCTGTTTCAGCCCCTCTGTTTCAGCCCCTCTGTTTCTAGCCCTCTGCTTCAGCCCCTCTGTTTCTCGCCCTCTGTTTCAGCCCCTCTGTTTCTCGCCCTCTGTTTCAGCCCTTCTGTTTCTCGCCCTCTGTTTCAGCCCCTCTGTTTCAGCCCCTCTGTTTCTCGCCCTCTGTTTCAGCCCCTCTGTTTCAGCCCCTCTGTTTCTCGCCCTCTGTTTCTGCCCCTCTGTTTCTCACCCTCTGTTTCAGCCCCTCTGTTTCAGCCCCTCTGAATCAGCCCCTCTGATTCAGCCCCTCTGTTTCAGCCCCTCTGTTTCAGCCCCTCTGTTTCAGCCCCTCTGTTTCTAGCCCTCTGCTTCAGCCCCTCTGTTTCTCGCCCTCTGTTTCAGCCCCTCTGTTTCTCGCCCTCTGTTTCAGTCCCTCTGTTTCAGCCCCTCTGTTTCTCGCCCTCTGTTTCAGCCCCTTTGTTTCTCGCCCTCTGATTCAGCCCCTCTGTTTCAGCCCCTCTGTTTCTCGCCCTCTGTTTCAGCCCCTCTGTTTCAGCCCCTGTGTTTCTCGCCCTCTGTTTCAGCCCCTCTGTTTCTCGCCCTCTGTTTCAGCACCTCTTTTTCTCGCCCTCTGTTTAAGCCCCTCTGTTTCAGCCCCTCTGTTTCAGCCCCTCTGTTTCAGCCCCTCTGTTTATCGCCCTCTGTTTCAGCCCCTCTGTTTCTCGCCCTCTGTTTCAGCCCCTCTGTTTCAGCCCCTCTGTTTCAGCCCCTCTGTATCTCGCCCACTGTTTCAGCCCCTCTGTTTCAGCCCCTCTCTTTCTCGCCCTCAGTTTCAGCCCCCCTGTTTCTCGCACTGTGTTCCAGCCCCTCTGTTTCTCGCCCTCTTTTTCAGCCACTCTGTTTCTAGCCCTCTGTATCAGCCCCTCTTAGTCAGCCCGTCTGTTTCAGCCACTCTGTTTCAGCCTCTCCGTTTTTCGCCCTCTCTTGCAGCTCCTCTGTTTCTCGCCCTCTGTTTCAGCCCCTCTGTTTCAGCCCCTCTGTTTCTCGCCCTCTGTTTCAGCCCCTCTGTTTCAGCCCCTCTGTTTCTCGCCCTCTGTTTCAGCCCCTCTGTTTCAGCCCCTCTGTTTCTCGCCCTCTGTTTCTGCTCCGCTGATTCAGCCCCTCTGTTTCATCCACTCAGAATCAGCCCCTCTGATTCAGCCCCTCTGCTGCAGCCTCTCTGTTTCAGCCCCTGTTTCTCGCCCTCTGTTTCAGCCCCTCTGTTTCTCGCCCTCTGTTTCAGCCCCTCTGTTTCTTGCCCTCTGTTTCAGCCCCTCTGTTTCAGCCCTTCTGTTTCAGTCCCTCTGTTTCTCGCCCTCTGTTTCAGCCCATCTGTTTCTGCCCCTCTGTTTCAGCCCCTGTGTTTCAGCCCCTCTGTTTCTCGCCCTCTGTTTTAGCCGCACAGTTTCTCGCCCTCTGTTTCAGCCCCTCTGTTTCTCGCCCTCTGTTTCAGCCCGTCTGTTTCAGCCCCTCTGTTTCAGCCCCTCTGTTTCTCGCCCTCTGTTTCAGCCCCTCTGTTTCTCGCCCTCTGTTTCTCGCCCTCTGTTTCAGCCCCTCTGTTTCACGCCCTCTGTTTCTGCCCCTCTGTTTCTCGCCTTCTGTTTCAGCCCCTCTGTTTCTCGCCCTCTGTTTCAGCCCCGCTGATTCAGCACCTCTGTTTCAGCCCCTCTGTATCAGCCCCTCTGATTCAGCCCCTCTGTTTCAGCCCCTCTGTTTCTCGCCCTCTGTTTCAGCCCCTCTGTTTCTCGCCCTCTGCTTCAGCCCCGCTGATTCAGCCCCTCTGTTTCAGCACCTCTGAATCAGCCCCTCTGATTCAGCCCCTCTGTTTCAGCCCCTCTGTTTCAGCTCCACTGTTTCAGTCCCTCTGTTTCTCGCCCTCTGTTTCAGCCCCTCTGTTTCTCGCCCTCTGTTTCAGACCCTCTGTTTCTTGCCTTCTGATTCAGCCCCTCTGTTTCAGCCCCTCTGCTTCAGCCCCTCTGTTTCAGCCCCTCTGTTTCTCGCCCTCTGTTTCAACCCCTCTGTTTCTCGCCCTCTGTTTCAGCCCCTCTGAATCAGCCCCTCTGATTCAGCCCCTCTGTTTCAGCCCCTCTGTTTCAGCCCCTCTGTTTCAGCCCCTCTGTTTCTAGCCCTCTGTTTCAGCCCCTCTGTTTCTCGCCCTCTGTTTCAGCCCCTCTGTTTCTCGCCCTCTGTTTCAGTCCCTCTGTTTCAGCCCCTCTGTTTCTCGCCCTCTGTTTCAGCCCCTTTGTTTCTCGCCCTCTGTTTCAGCCCCTCTGTTTCAGCCTCTCTGTTTCTCGCCCTCTGTTTCAGCCCCTCTGTTTCAGCCCCTCTGTTTCTCGCCCTCTGTTTCTGCTCCGCTGATTCAGCCCCTCTGTTTGATCCACTCAGAATCAGCCCCTCTGATTCAGCCCCTCTGCTTCAGCCCCTCTGTTTCAGCCCCTCTGTTTCTCGCCCTCTGTTTCAGCCCCTCTGTTTCTCGGCCTCTGTTTCAGCCCCTCTGTTTCAGCCCCTCTGTTTCAGCCCCTCTGTTTCAGCCCCTCTGTTTCTCGCCCTCTGTTTCAGCCCCTGTGTTTCTCGCCCTCTGTTTCAGCCCCTCTGTTTCAGCCCCTCTGTTTCAGCCCCTCAGTTTCTCGCCCTCTGTTTCAGCCCCTCTGTATCAGCCCCTCTGATTCAGCCCCTCTGTTTCAGCCCCTCCGTTTTTCACCCTCTCTTTCAGCTCCTCTGTTTTTCGCCCTCTGTTTCAGCCCCTCTGTTTCATCCCCTCTGTTTCTCGCCCTCTGTTTCTGCGCCTCTGTTTCTCGCCCTCTGTTTCAGCCCCTCTGTTTCTCGCCCTCTGTTTCAGCCCCGCTGATTCAGCCCCTCTGTTTCAGCACCTCTGAATCAGCCCCTCTGATTCAGCCCCTCTGTTTCATTCCCTCTGTTTCAGCTCCTCTGTTTCAGTCCCTCTGTTTCTCGCCCTCTGTTTCAGCCCCTCTGTCTCTCGCCCTCTGTTTCAGCCCATCTGTTTCTCGCCTTCTGTTTCAGCCCCTCTGTTTCAGCCCCTCTGCTTCAGCCCCTCTGTTTCAGCCCCTCTGTTTCTCGCCCTCTGTTTCAACCCCTCTGTTTCTCGCCCTCTGTTTCAGCCCCTCTGTTTCTCGCCCTCTGTTTCAGTCCCTCTGTTTCAGCCCCTCTGTTTCAGCCCCTCTGTTTCAGCCCCTCTGTTTCTCGCCCTCTGTTTCAGCCCCTCTGTTTCTCGCCCTCTGTTTCAGCCCCTCTGTTTCAGCCCCTCTGTTTCTCGCCCTCTGTTTCAGCTCCTCTGTTTCAGCCCCTCTGTTTCTCGCCCACTGTTTCAGCCCCTCTGTTTCTCGCCCTCTGTTTCAGTCCCTCTGTTTCAGCCCTTCTGTTTCAGCCCCTCTGTGTCTCGATCTTTGTTTCAGCCCCTCTGTTTCAGCCCCTCTGTTTCAGCCCCTCTGTTTCTAGCCCTCTGCTTCAGCCCCTCTGTTTCTCGCCCTCTGTTTCAGCCCCTCTGTTTCTCGCCCTCTGTTTCAGCCCTTCTGTTTCTCGCCCTCTGTTTCAGCCCCTCTGTTTCAGCCCCTCTGTTTCTCGCCCTCTGTTTCAGCCCCTCTGTTTCAGCCCCTCTGTTTCTCGCCCTCTGTTTCTGCCCCTCTGTTTCTCACCCTCTGTTTCAGCCCCTCTGTTTCAGCCCCTCTGAATCAGCCCCTCTGATTCAGCCCCTCTGTTTCAGCCCCTCTGTTTCAGCCCCTCTGTTTCAGCCCCTCTGTTTCTAGCCCTCTGCTTCAGCCCCTCTGTTTCTCGCCCTCTGTTTCAGCCCCTCTGTTTCTCGCCCTCTGTTTCAGTCCCTCTGTTTCAGCCCCTCTGTTTCTCGCCCTCTGTTTCAGCCCCTTTGTTTCTCGCCCTCTGATTCAGCCCCTCTGTTTCAGCCCCTCTGTTTCTCGCCCTCTGTTTCAGCCCCTCTGTTTCAGCCCCTGTGTTTCTCGCCCTCTGTTTCAGCCCCTCTCTTTCTCGCCCTCTGTTTCAGCACCTCTTTTTCTCGCCCTCTGTTTAAGCCCCTCTGTTTCAGCCCCTCTGTTTCAGCCCCTCTGTTTCAGCCCCTCTGTTTATCGCCCTCTGTTTCAGCCCCTCTGTTTCTCGCCCTCTGTTTCAGCCCCTCTGTTTCAGCCCCTCTGTTTCAGCCCCTCTGTATCTCGCCCACTGTTTCAGCCCCTCTGTTTCAGCCCCTCTCTTTCTCGCCCTCAGTTTCAGCCCCCCTGTTTCTCGCACTGTGTTCCAGCCCCTCTGTTTCTCGCCCTCTTTTTCAGCCACTCTGTTTCTAGCCCTCTGTATCAGCCCCTCTTAGTCAGCCCGTCTGTTTCAGCCACTCTGTTTCAGCCTCTCCGTTTTTCGCCCTCTCTTGCAGCTCCTCTGTTTCTCGCCCTCTGTTTCAGCCCCTCTGTTTCAGCCCCTCTGTTTCTCGCCCTCTGTTTCAGCCCCTCTGTTTCAGCCCCTCTGTTTCTCGCCCTCTGTTTCAGCCCCTCTGTTTCAGCCCCTCTGTTTCTCGCCCTCTGTTTCTGCTCCGCTGATTCAGCCCCTCTGTTTCATCCACTCAGAATCAGCCCCTCTGATTCAGCCCCTCTGCTGCAGCCTCTCTGTTTCAGCCCCTGTTTCTCGCCCTCTGTTTCAGCCCCTCTGTTTCTCGCCCTCTGTTTCAGCCCCTCTTTTTCTCGCCCTCTGTTTGAGCCCCTCTGATTCAGCCCCTCTGTTTCAGCCCCTCTGATTCAGCCCCTCTGATTCAGCCCCTCTGTTTCAGTCCCTCTGTTTCAGCCCCTCTGTTTCTCGCCCTCTGTTTCTGCCCAGCTGATTCAGCACCTCTGTTTCATCCACTCAGAATCAGCCCCTCTGATTCAGCACCTCTGTTTCAGCCCCTCTGTTTCAGCCCCTCTGTTTCTCGCCCTCTGTTTCAGCCCCTCTGTTTCTTGCCCTCTGTTTCAGCCCCTCTGTTTCAGCCCTTCTGTTTCAGTCCCTCTGTTTCTCGCCCTCTGTTTCAGCCCATCTGTTTCTGCCCCTCTGTTTCAGCCCCTGTGTTTCAGCCCCTCTGTTTCTCGCCCTCTGTTTTAGCCGCACAGTTTCTCGCCCTCTGTTTCAGCCCCTCTGTTTCTCGCCCTCTGTTTCAGCCCGTCTGTTTCAGCCCCTCTGTTTCAGCCCCTCTGTTTCTCGCCCTCTGTTTCAGCCCCTCTGTTTCTCGCCCTCTGTTTCTCGCCCTCTGTTTCAGCCCCTCTGTTTCACGCCCTCTGTTTCTGCCCCTCTGTTTCTCGCCTTCTGTTTCAGCCCCTCTGTTTCTCGCCCTCTGTTTCAGCCCCGCTGATTCAGCACCTCTGTTTCAGCCCCTCTGTATCAGCCCCTCTGATTCAGCCCCTCTGTTTCAGCCCCTCTGTTTCTCGCCCTCTGTTTCAGCCCCTCTGTTTCTCGCCCTCTGCTTCAGCCCCGCTGATTCAGCCCCTCTGTTTCAGCACCTCTGAATCAGCCCCTCTGATTCAGCCCCTCTGTTTCAGCCCCTCTGTTTCAGCTCCACTGTTTCAGTCCCTCTGTTTCTCGCCCTCTGTTTCAGCCCCTCTGTTTCTCGCCCTCTGTTTCAGACCCTCTGTTTCTTGCCTTCTGATTCAGCCCCTCTGTTTCAGCCCCTCTGCTTCAGCCCCTCTGTTTCAGCCCCTCTGTTTCTCGCCCTCTGTTTCAACCCCTCTGTTTCTCGCCCTCTGTTTCAGCCCCTCTGTTTCTCGCCCTCTGTTTCAGTCCCTCTGTTTCAGCCCCTCTGTTTCAGCCCCTCTGTTTCAGCCCCTCTGTTTCTCGCCCTCTGTTTCAGCCCCTCTGTTTCTCGCCCTCTGTTTCAGCCCCTCTGTTTCAGCCCCTCTGTTTCTCGCCCTCTGTTTCAGCCCCTCTGTTTCAGCCCCTCTGTTTCTCGAACACTGTTTCAGCCCCTCTGTTTCTCGCCCTCTGTTTCAGTCCCTCTGTTTCAGCCCCTCTGTTTCAGCCCCTCTGTGTCTCGCCCTTTGTTTCAGCCCCTCTGTTTCTCGCCCTCTGTTTCAGCCCCTCTATTTCAGCCCCTCTGTTTCTCGCCCTCTGTTTCTGCCCCTCTGTTTCTCACCCTCTGTTTCAGCACCTCTGTTTCAGCCCCTCTGAATCAGCCCCTCTGATTCAGCCCCTCTGTTTCAGCCCCTCTGTTTCAGCCCCTCTGTTTCAGCCCCTCTGTTTCTAGCCCTCTGTTTCAGCCCCTCTGTTTCTCGCCCTCTGTTTCAGCCCCTCTGTTTCTCGCCCTCTGTTTCAGTCCCTCTGTTTCAGCCCCTCTGTTTCTCGCCCTCTGTTTCAGCCCCTTTGTTTCTCGCCCTCTGTTTCAGCCCCTCTGTTTCAGCCTCTCTGTTTCTCGCCCTCTGTTTCAGCCCCTCTGTTTCAGCCCCTCTGTTTCTCGCCCTCTGTTTCTGCTCCGCTGATTCAGCCCCTCTGTTTGATCCACTCAGAATCAGCCCCTCTGATTCAGCCCCTCTGCTTCAGCCCCTCTGTTTCAGCCCCTCTGTTTCTCGCCCTCTGTTTCAGCCCCTCTGTTTCTCGCCCTCTGTTTCAGCACCTCTTTTTCTCGCCCTCTGTTTAAGCCCCTCTGTTTCAGCCCCTCTGTTTCAGCCCCTCTGTTTCAGCCCCTCTGTTTATCGCCCTCTGTTTCAGCCCCTCTGTTTCTCGCCCTCTGTTTCAGCCCCACTGTTTCAGCCCCTCTGTTTCAGCACCTCTTTTTCTCGCCCTCTGTTTAAGCCCCTCTGTTTCAGCCCCTCTGTTTCAGCCCCTCTGTTTATCGCCCTCTGTTTCAGCCCCTCTGTTTCTCGCCCTCTGTTTCAGCCCCACTGTTTCAGCCCCTCTGTTTCAGCCCCTCTGTATCTCGCCCACTGTTTCAGCCCCTCTGTTTCAGCCCCTCTCTTTCTCGCCCTCTGTTCCAGCCCCTCTGTTTCTCGCCCTCTTTTTCAGCCACTCTGTTTCTAGCACTCTGTATCAGCCCCTCTTATTCAGCCCGTCTGTTTCAGCCACTCTGTTTCAGCCCCTCCGTTTTTCGCCCTCTCTTGCAGCTCCTCTGTTTCTCGCCCTCTGTTTCAGCCCCTCAGTTTCAGCCCCTCTGTTTCTCGCCCTCTGTTTCTGCGCCTCTGTTTCTCGCCCTCTGTTTTAGCCCCTCTGTTTCTCGCCCTCTGTTTCAGCCCCGATGATTCAGCCCCTCTGTTTCAGCACCTCTGAATCAGCCCCTCTGATTCAGACCCTCTGTTTCAGCCCCTCTGTTTCAGCTCCTCTGTTTCAGTCCCTCTGTTTCTCGCCCTCTGTTTCAGCCCTTCTGTTTCTCGCCCTCTGTTTCAGCCCCTCTGTTTCTCGCCTTCTGTTTCAGCCCCGCTGTTTCAGCCCCTCTGCTTCAGCCCCTCTGTTTCAGCCCCTCTGTTTCTCGCCCTCTGTTTCAACCCCTCTGTTTCTCGCCCTCTGTTTCAGCCCCTCTGTTTCTCGCCCTCTGTTTCAGTCCCTCTGTCTCAGCCCCTCTGTTTCAGCCCCTCTGTTTCAGCCCCTCTGTGTCTCGCCCTCTGTTTCAGCCCCTCTGTTTCTCGCCCTCTGTTTCAGCCCCTCTGTTTCAGCCCCTCTGTTTCTCGCCCTCTGTTTCAGCCCCTCTGTTTCTCGCCCTCTGTTTCAGCCCCTCTGTTTCTGCCCCTCTGTTTCTCGCCCTTTGTTTCAGCCCCGCTGATTCAGCCCCTCTGTTTCAGCCCCTATGAATCAGCCCCTCTAATTCAGCCCCACTGTTTCAGCCCCTCTGTTCCAGCCCCTCTGTTTCAGCCCCTCTGTTTCTCGCCCTCTGTTTCAGCCCCTCTGTTTCTCGCCCTCTGTTTCAGCTACGCTGATTCAGCCACTCTGTTTCAGCCCCTCTGAATCAGCCCCTCTGATGCAGCCCCTCTGTTTCAGCCCCTCTGTTTCAGACCCTCTGAATCAGCTCCTTTAATTCAGCCCCACTGTTTCAGCCCCTCTGTTTCAGCCCCTCTGTTTCTGCCCCTCTGTTTCTCGCCCTCTGTTTCAGCCCCTCTGTTTCTCGCCCTCTGTTTCAGCCCCTCTGAATCAGCCCCTCAAATTCAGCCCCACTGTTTCAGCCCCTCTGTTTCAGCCCCTCTGTTTCAGCCCCTCTGAATCAGACCCTCTGATTCAGCCCCTGTGTTTCAGCCCCTCTGTTTCAGCCCCTCTGTTTCAGCCCCTCTGTTTCTCGCCCTCTGTTTCAGCCCCTCTGTTTCTCGCCCTCTGTTTCGGCCCCTCTGTTTCTCGCCCTCTGTTTCAGTCCCTCTGTTTCAGCCCCTCTGTTTCTCGCCCTCTGTTTCAGCCCCTTTGTTTCTCGCCCTCTGTTTCAGCCCCTCTGTTTCAGCCCCTCTGTTTCTCGCCCTCTGTTTCAGCCCCTCTGTTTCAGCCCCTCTGTTTCTCGCCCTCTGTTTCTGCTCCGCTGATTCAGCCCCTCTGTTTCATCCACTCAGAATCAGCCCCTCTGATTCAGCCCCTCTGCTTCAGCCCCTCTGTTTCAGCCCCTGTTTCTCGCACTCTGTTTCAGCCCCTCTGTTTCTCGCCCTCTGTTTCAGCCCCTCTTTTTCTCGCCCTCTGTTTAAGCCCCTCTGTTTCAGCCCCTCTGTTTCAGCCCCTCTGTTTTTGCCCCTCTGTTTATCGCCCTCTGTTTCAGCCCCTCTGTTTCTCGCCCTCTGTTTCAGCCCCTCTGTTTCAGCCCCTCTGTATCTCGCCCACTGTTTCAGCCCCTGTTTCAGCCCCTCTCTTTCTCGCCCTCTGTTTCAGCCTCTCTGTTTCTCGCCCTCAGTTTCAGCCCCCCTGTTTCTCGCACTGTGTTCCAGCCCCTCTGTTTCTCGCCCTCTGATTCAGCCCCTCTGTTTCAGCCCCTCTGTTTCTCGCCCTCTGTTTCAGCCCCTCTGTTTCAGCCCCTCTGTTTCATCCCCTCTGTTTCAGCCCCTCTTTTTCTCGCCCTCTGTTTCTCACCCTCTGTTTCTCGCCCTCTGTTTTTCGCCCTCTGTTTCAGCCCCTCTGTTTCTCGCCCTTTGTTTCAGGCTCTCTGTTTCAGCCCGTCTGTTTCAGTCCCTCTGTTTCAGCCCCTCTGAATCAGACCCTCTGATTCAGCCCCTGTGTTTCAGCCCCTCTGTTTCAGCCCCTCTGTTTCAGCCCCTCTGTTTCTCGCCCTCTGTTTCAGCCCCTCTGTTTCTCGCCCTCTGTTTCGGCCCCTCTGTTTCTCGCCCTCTGTTTCAGTCCCTCTGTTTCAGCCCCTCTGTTTCTCGCCCTCTGTTTCAGCCCCTTTGTTTCTCGCCCTCTGTTTCAGCCCCTCTGTTTCAGCCCCTCTGTTTCTCGCCCTCTGTTTCAGCCCCTCTGTTTCAGCCCCTCTGTTTCTCGCCCTCTGTTTCTGCTCCGCTGATTCAGCCCCTCTGTTTCATCCACTCAGAATCAGCCCCTCTGATTCAGCCCCTCTGCTTCAGCCCCTCTGTTTCAGCCCCTCTGTTTCTCGCACTCTGTTTCAGCCCCTCTGTTTCTCGCCCTCTGTTTCAGCCCCTCTTTTTCTCGCCCTCTGTTTAAGCCCCTCTGTTTCAGCCATTCTGTTTCAGCCCCTCTGTTTTTGCCCCTCTGTTTATCGCCCTCTGTTTCAGCCCCTCTGTTTCTCGCCCTCTGTTTCAGCCCCTCTGTTTCAGCCCCTCTGTATCTCGCCCACTGTTTCAGCCCCTGTTTCAGCCCCTCTCTTTCTCGCCCTCTGTTTCAGCCTCTCTGTTTCTCGCCCTCAGTTTCAGCCCCCCTGTTTCTCGCACTGTGTTCCAGCCCCTCTGTTTCTCGCCCTCTAATTCAGCCCCTCTGTTTCAGCCCCTCTGTTTCTCGCCCTCTGTTTCAGCCCCTCTGTTTCAGCCCCTCTGTTTCATCCCCTCTGTTTCAGCCCCTCTTTTTCTCGCCCTCTGTTTCTCACCCTCTGTTTCTCGCCCTCTGTTTCAGCCCCTCTGTATTTCGCCCTCTGTTTCAGCCCCTCTCTTTCTCGCCCTTTGTTTCAGGCTCTCTGTTTCAGCCCGTCTGTTTCAGTCCCTCTGTTTCAGCCCCTCTGTTTTTCGCCCTCGGTTTCTCGCCCGCTGTTTCAGCCCCTCTGTTTCTCGCCCTCTGTTTCAGCCCCTCTGTTTCAGCCCCTCTGATTCAGCCCCTCTGATTCAGCCCCTCAGTTTCTCACCCTCTGTTTCAGCCCCTCTGTTTCAGCCCCTCTGTTTCTCGCCCTCTGTTTCAGCCCCTCTGTTTCTCGGCCTCTGTTTCAGCCCCTCTTTTTCAGCCCCTCTGTTTCAGCCCCTCTGTTTCTCGCCCTCTGTTTCTCGCCCGCTGTTTCAGCCCCTCTGTCTCTCGCCCTCTGTTTCAGCCCCTCTGTTTCAGCCCCTCTGATTCAGCCCCTCAGTTTCTCGCCCTCTGTTTCAGCCACTCTGTTTCAGCCCCTCTGTTTCAGCCCCTCTGTTTCTCGCCCTCTGTTTCAGCCCCTCTGTTTCTCGGCCTCTGTTTCAGCCCCTCTGTTTCAGCCCCTCTGTTTCAGCCCCTCTGTTTCAGCCCCTCTGTTTCTCGCCCTCTGTTTCAGACCCTCTGTTTCTCGCCCTCTGTTTCAGCCCCTCTGTTTCAGCCCCTCTGTTTCAGCCCCTCTGTTTCTCGCCCTCTGTTTCAGCCCCTCTATATCAGCCCCTCTGATTCTGCCCCTCTGTTTCAGCCCCTCCGTTTTTCACCCTCTCTTTCAGCTCCTCTGTTTTTCGCCCTCTGTTTCAGCCCCTCTGTTTCATCCCCTCTGTTTCTCGCCCTCTGTTTCTGCGCCTCTGTTTCTCGCCCTCTGTTTCAGCCCCTCTGTTTCTCGCCCTCTGTTTCAGCCCCGCTGATTCAGCCCCTCTGTTTCAGCACCTCTGAATCAGCCCCTCTGATTCAGCCCCTCTGTTTCAGTCCCTCTGTTTCAGCTCCTCTGTTTCAGTCCCTCTGTTTCTCGCCCTCTGTTTCAGCCCCTCTGTCTCTCGCCCTCTGTTTCAGCCCCTCTGTTTCTCGCCTTCTGTTTCAGCCCCTCTGTTTCAGCCCCTCTGCTTCAGCCCCTCTGTTTCAGCCCCTCTGTTTCTCGCCCTCTGTTTCAACCCCTCTGTTTCTCGCCCTCTGTTTCAGCCCCTCTGTTTCTCGCCCTCTGTTTCAGTCCCTCTGTTTCAGCCCCTCTGTTTCAGCCCCTCTGTTTCAGCCCCTCTGTTTCTCGCCCTCTGTTTCAGCCCCTCTGTTTCTCGCCCTCTGTTTCAGCCCCTCTGTTTCAGCCCCTCTGTTTCTCGCCCTCTGTTTCAGCCCCTCTGTTTCAGCCCCTCTGTTTCTCGCCCACTGTTTCAGCCCCTCTGTTTCTCGCCCTCTGTTTCAGTCCCTCTGTTTCAGCCCCTCTGTTTCAGCCCCTCTGTTTCAGCCCCTCTGTGTCTCGCCCTTTGTTTCAGCCCCTCTGTTGCTCGCCCTCTGTTTCAGCCCCTCTGTTTAAGCCCCTCTGTTTCTCGCCCTCTGTTTCTGCCCCTCTGTTTCTCACCCTCTGTTTCAGCCCCTCTGTTTCAGCCCCTCTGAATCAGCCCCTCTGATTCAGCCCCTCTGTTTCAGCCCCTCTGTTTCAGCCCCTCTGTTTCAGCCCCTCTGTTTCTAGCCCTCTGTTTCAGCCCCTCTGTTTCTCGCCCTCTGTTTTTTCCCCTCTGTTTCTCGCCCTCTGTTTCAGTCCCTCTGTTTCAGCCCCTCTGTTTCTCGCCCTCTGTTTCAGCCCCTTTTTTTCTCGCCCTCTGTTTCAGCCCCTCTGTTTCAGCCCCTCTGTTTCTCGCCCTCTGTTTCAGCCCCTCTGTTTCTCGCCCTCTGTTTCTGCTCCGCTGATTCAGCCCCTCTGTTTGATCCACTCAGAATCAGCCCCTCTGATTCAGCCCCTCTGCTTCAGCCCCTCTGTTTCAGCCCCTCTGTTTCTCGCCCTCTGTTTCAGCCCTTCTTTTTCTCGCCCTCTGTTTAAGCCCCTCTGTTTCAGCCCCTCTGTTTCAGCCCCTCTGTTTCAGCCCCTCTGTTTATCGCCCTCTGTTTCAGCCCCTCTGTTTCTCGCCCTCTGTTTCAGCCCCTCTGTTTCAGCCCCTCTGTTTCAGCCCCTCTGTATCTCGCCCACTGTTTCAGCCCCTCTGTTTCAGCCCCTCTCTTTCTCGCCCTCTGTTTCAGCCCCTCTGTTTTAAGCCCCTCTGTTTCTCGCCCTCTGTTTCTGCCCCGCTGATTCAGCCCCTCTGTTTCATCCACTCAGAATCAGCCCCTCTGATTCAGCCCCTCTGCTGCAGCCCCTCTGTTTCAGCCCCTCTGTTTCTCGACCTCTGTTTCAGCCCCTCTTTTTCTCGCCCTCTGTTTGAGCCCCTCTGATTCAGCCACTCTGTTTCAGCCCCTCTGCTTCAGCTCCTCTGTTTCAGCCCCTCTGTTTCTCGCCCTTTGTTTCAGGCTCTCTGTTTCAGCCCGTCTGTTTCAGTCCCTCTGTTTCAGCCCCTCTGTTTCTCGCCCTCTGTTTCTCGCCCGCTGTTTCAGCCCCTCTGTTTCTCGCCCTCTGTTTCAGCCCCTCTGTTTCAGCCCCTCTGATTCAGCCCCTCTGATTCAGCCCCTCAGTTTCTCGCCCTCTGTTTCAGCCCCTCTGTTTCAGCCCCTGTGTTTCTCGCCCTCTGTTTCAGCCCCTCTGTTTCTCTGCCTCTGTTTCAGCCCCTCTGTTTCAGCCCCTCTGTTTCAGCCCCTCTGTTTCTCGCCCTCTGTTTCTCGCCCGCTGTTTCAGCCCCTCTGTCTCTCGCCCTCTGTTTCAGCCCCTCTGTTTCAGCCCCTCTGATTCAGCCCCTCAGTTTCTCGCCCTCTGTTTCAGCCCCTCTGTTTCAGACCCTCTGTTTCAGCCCCTCTGTTTCTCGCCCTCTGTTTCAGCCCCTCTGTTTCTCGGCCTCTGTTTCAGCCCCTCTGTTTCAGCCCCTCTGTTTCAGCCCCTCTGTTTCAGCCCCTCTGTTTCTCGCCCTCTGTTTCAGCCCCTGTGTTTCTCGCCCTCTGTTTCAGCCCCTCTGTTTCAGCCCCTCTGTTTCAGCCCCTCAGTTTCTCGCCCTCTGTTTCAGCCCCTCTGTATCAGCCCCTCTGATTCAGCCCCTCTGTTTCAGCCCCTCCGTTTTTCACCCTCTCTTTCAGCTCCTCTGTTTTTCGCCCTCTGTTTCAGCCCCTCTGTTTCATCCCCTCTGTTTCTCGCCCTCTGTTTCTGCGCCTCTGTTTCTCGCCCTCTGTTTCAGCCCCTCTGTTTCTCGCCCTCTGTTTCAGCCCCGCTGATTCAGCCCCTCTGTTTCAGCACCTCTGACTCAGCCCCTCTGATTCAGCCCCTCTGTTTCATTCCCTCTGTTTCAGCTCCTCTGTTTCAGTCCCTCTGTTTCTCGCCCTCTGTTTCAGCCCCTCTGTCTCTCGCCCTCTGTTTCAGCCCCACTGTTTCTCGCCTTCTGTTTCAGCCCCTCTGTTTCAGCCCCTCTGCTTCAGCCCCTCTGTTTCAGCCCCTCTGTTTCTCGCCCTCTGTTTCAACCCCTCTGTTTCTCGCCCTCTGTTTCAGCCCCTCTGTTTCTCGCCCTCTGTTTCAGTCCCTCTGTTTCAGCCCCTCTGTTTCAGCCCCTCTGTTTCAGCCCCTCTGTTTCTCGCCCTCTGTTTCAGCCCCTCTGTTTCTCGCCCTCTGTTTCAGCCCCTCTGTTTCAGCCCCTCTGTTTCTCGCCCTCTGTTTCAGCTCCTCTGTTTCAGCCCCTCTGTTTCTCGCCCACTGTTTCAGCCCCTCTGTTTCTCGCCCTCTGTTTCAGTCCCTCTGTTTCAGCCCTTCTGTTTCAGCCCCTCTGTGTCTCGATCTTTGTTTCAGCCCCTCTGTTTCAGCCCCTCTGTTTCAGCCCCTCTGTTTCTAGCCCTCTGCTTCAGCCCCTCTGTTTCTCGCCCTCTGTTTCAGCCCCTCTGTTTCTCGCCCTCTGTTTCAGCCCCTCTGTTTCTCGCCCTCTGTTTCAGCCCCTCTGTTTCAGCCCCTCTGTTTCTCGCCCTCTGTTTCAGCCCCTCTGTTTCAGCCCCTCTGTTTCTCGCCCTCTGTTTCAGCCCCTCTGTTTCAGACCCTCTGTTTCAGCCCCTCTGTTTCTCGCCCTCTGTTTCAGCCCCTCTGTTTCTCGGCCTCTGTTTCAGCCCCTCTGTTTCAGCCCCTCTGTTTCAGCCCCTCTGTTTCAGCCCCTCTGTTTCTCGCCCTCTGTTTCAGCCCCTGTGTTTCTCGCCCTCTGTTTCTGCCCCTCTGTTTCAGCCCCTCTGTTTCAGCCCCTCAGTTTCTCGCCCTCTGTTTCAGCCCCTCTGTATCAGCCCCTCTGATTCAGCCCCTCTGTTTCAGCCCCTCCGTTTTTCACCCTCTCTTTCAGCTCCTCTGTTTTTCGCCCTCTGTTTCAGCCCCTCTGTTTCATCCCCTCTGTTTCTCGCCCTCTGTTTCTGCGCATCTGTTTCTCGCCCTCTGTTTCAGCCCCTCTGTTTCTCGCCCTCTGTTTCAGCCCCGCTGATTCAGCCCCTCTGTTTCAGCACCTCTGAATCAGCCCCTCTGATTCAGCCCCTCTGTTTCATTCCCTCTGTTTCAGCTCCTCTGTTTCAGTCCCTCTGTTTCTCGCCCTCTGTTTCAGCCCCTCTGTCTCTCGCCCTCTGTTTCAGCCCATCTGTTTCTCGCCTTCTGTTTCAGCCCCTCTGTTTCAGCCCCTCTGCTTCAGCCCCTCTGTTTCAGCCCCTCTGTTTCTCGCCCTCTGTTTCAACCCCTCTGTTTCTCGCCCTCTGTTTCAGCCCCTCTGTTTCTCGCCCTCTGTTTCAGTCCCTCTGTTTCAGCCCCTCTGTTTCAGCCCCTCTGTTTCAGCCCCTCTGTTTCTCGCCCTCTGTTTCAGCCCCTCTGTTTCTCGCCCTCTGTTTCAGCCCCTCTGTTTCAGCCCCTCTGTTTCTCGCCCTCTGTTTCAGCTCCTCTGTTTCAGCCCCTCTGTTTCTCGCCCACTGTTTCAGCCCCTCTGTTTCTCGCCCTCTGTTTCAGTCCCTCTGTTTCAGCCCTTCTGTTTCAGCCCCTCTGTGTCTCGATCTTTGTTTCAGCCCCTCTGTTTCAGCCCCTCTGTTTCAGCCCCTCTGTTTCTAGCCCTCTGCTTCAGCCCCTCTGTTTCTCGCCCTCTGTTTCAGCCCCTCTGTTTCTCGCCCTCTGTTTCAGCCCCTCTGTTTCTCGCCCTCTGTTTCAGCCCCTCTGTTTCAGCCCCTCTGTTTCTCGCCCTCTGTTTCAGCCCCTCTGTTTCAGCCCCTCTGTTTCTCGCCCTCTGTTTCTGCCCCTCTGTTTCTCACCCTCTGTTTCAGCCCCTCTGTTTCAGCCCCTCTGAATCAGCCCCTCTGATTCAGCCCCTCTGTTTCAGCCCCTCTGTTTCAGCCCCTCTGTTTCAGCCCCTCTGTTTCTAGCCCTCTGCTTCAGCCCCTCTGTTTCTCGCCCTCTGTTTCAGCCCCTCTGTTTCTCGCCCTCTGTTTCAGTCCCTCTGTTTCAGCCCCTCTGTTTCTCGCCCTCTGTTTCAGCCCCTTTGTTTCTCGCCCTCTGATTCAGCCCCTCTGTTTCAGCCCCTCTGTTTCTCGCCCTCTGTTTCAGCCCCTCTGTTTCAGCCCCTGTGTTTCTCGCCCTCTGTTTCAGCCCCTCTGTTTCTCGCCCTCTGTTTCAGCACCTCTTTTTCTCGCCCTCTGTTTAAGCCCCTCTGTTTCAGCCCCTCTGTTTCAGCCCCTCTGTTTCAGCCCCTCTGTTTATCGCCCTCTGTTTCAGCCCCTCTGTTTCTAGCCCTCTGTTTCAGCCCCTCTGTTTCAGCCCCTCTGTTTCAGCCCCTCTGTATCTCGCCCACTGTTTCAGCCCCTCTGTTTCAGCCCCTCTCTTTCTCGCCCTCAGTTTCAGCCCCCCTGTTTCTCGCACTGTGTTCCAGCCCCTCTGTTTCTCGCCCTCTTTTTCAGCCACTCTGTTTCTAGCCCTCTGTATCAGCCCCTCTTATTCAGCCCGTCTGTTTCAGCCACTCTGTTTCAGCCTCTCCGTTTTTCGCCCTCTCTTGCAGCTCCTCTGTTTCTCGCCCTCTGTTTCAGCCCCTCTGTTTCAGCCCCTCTGTTTCTCGCCCTCTGTTTCAGCCCCTCTGTTTCAGCCCCTCTGTTTCTCGCCCTCTGTTTCAGCCCCTCTGTTTCAGCCCCTCTGTTTCTCGCCCTCTGTTTCTGCTCCGCTGATTCAGCCCCTCTGTTTCATCCACTCAGAATCAGCCCCTCTGATTCAGCCCCTCTGCTGCAGCCTCTCTGTTTCAGCCCCTGTTTCTCGCCCTCTGTTTCAGCCCCTCTGTTTCTCGCCCTCTGTTTCAGCCCCTCTTTTTCTCGCCCTCTGTTTGAGCCCCTCTGATTCAGCCCCTCTGTTTCAGCCCCTCTGATTCAGCCCCTCTGATTCAGCCCCTCTGTTTCAGTCCCTCTGTTTCAGCCCCTCTGTTTCTCGCCCTCTGTTTCTGCCCAGCTGATTCAGCACCTCTGTTTCATCCACTCAGAATCAGCCCCTCTGATTCAGCACCTCTGTTTCAGCCCCTCTGTTTCAGCCCCTCTGTTTCTCGCCCTCTGTTTCAGCCCCTCTGTTTCTTGCCCTCTGTTTCAGCCCCTCTGTTTCAGCCCTTCTGTTTCAGTCCCTCTGTTTCTCGCCCTCTGTTTCAGCCCATCTGTTTCTGCCCCTCTGTTTCAGCCCCTGTGTTTCAGCCCCTCTGTTTCTCGCCCTCTGTTTTAGCCGCACAGTTTCTCGCCCTCTGTTTCAGCCCCTCTGTTTCTCGCCCTCTGTTTCAGCCCGTCTGTTTCAGCCCCTCTGTTTCAGCCCCTCTGTTTCTCGCCCTCTGTTTCAGCCCCTCTGTTTCTCGCCCACTGTTTCTCGCCCTCTGTTTCAGCCACTCTGTTTCACGCCCTCTGTTTCTGCCCCTCTGTTTCTCGCCTTCTGTTTCAGCCCCTCTGTTTCTCGCCCTCTGTTTCAGCCCCGCTGATTCAGCACCTCTGTTTCAGCCCCTCTGTATCAGCCCCTCTGATTCAGCCCCTCTGTTTCAGCCCCTCTGTTTCTCGCCCTCTGTTTCAGCCCCTCTGTTTCTCGCCCTCTGCTTCAGCCCCGCTGATTCAGCCCCTCTGTTTCAGCACCTCTGAATCAGCCCCTCTGATTCAGCCCCTCTGTTTCAGCCCCTCTGTTTCAGCTCCACTGTTTCAGTCCCTCTGTTTCTCGCCCTCTGTTTCAGCCCCTCTGTTTCTCGCCCTCTGTTTCAGACCCTCTGTTTCTTGCCTTCTGATTCAGCCCCTCTGTTTCAGCCCCTCTGCTTCAGCTCCTCTGTTTCAGCCCCTCTGTTTCTCGCCCTCTGTTTCAACCCCTCTGTTTCTCGCCCTCTGTTTCAGCCCCTCTGTTTCTCGCCCTCTGTTTCAGTCCCTCTGTTTCAGCCCCTCTGTTTCAGCCCCTCTGTTTCAGCGCCTCAGTTTCTCGCCCTCTGTTTCAGCACCTCTGTTTCAGCCCCTCTGTTTCTCGCCCTCTGTTTCAGCCCCTCTGGTTCTCACCCTCTGTTTCAGCCGCTCTGTTTCAGCCCCTCTGTTTCTCGGCCTCTGTTTCAGCCCCTCTGTTTCTCGCCCTCTGTTTCACTCCCACTGCTTCAGCCCCTCTGTTTCAGCCCCTCTGTGTCTCGCCCTCTTTTTCAGCCCCTCTGTTTCTCGCCCTCTGTTTCAGCCCCTCTGTTTCAGCCCCTCTGTTTCTCGCCCACTGTTTCTGCCCCTCTGTTTCTCGCCCTCTGTTTCAGCCCCGCTGATTCAGCCCCTCTGTTTCAGCCCCTCTGAATCAGCCCCTCTAATTCAGCCCCACTGTTTCAGCCCCACTGTTTCAGCCCCTCTGTTTCAGCCCCTCTGTTTCTCGCCCTCTGTTTCAGCCCCTCTGTTTCTCGCCCTCTGTTTCAGCCACGCTGATTCAGCCCCTCTGTTTCAGCCCTTCTGAATCAGACCCTCTTATTCAGCCCCTCTGTTTCAGCCCCTCTGTTTCAGCCCCTCTGTTTCAGCCCCTCTGTTTCTCGCCCTCTGTTTCAGCCCCTCTGTTCTCGCCCTCTGTTTCAGCCCCTCTGTTTCTCGCCCTCTGTTTCAGTCCCTCTGTTTCAGCCCCTCTGTTTCTCGCCCTCTGTTTCAGCCCCTTTGTTTCTCGCCCTCTGTTTCAGCCCCTCTGTTTCAGCCCCTCTGTTTCTCGCCCTCTGTTTCAGCCCCTCTGTTTCAGCCCCTCTGTTTCTCGCCCTCTGTTTCTGCTCCACTGATTCAGCCCCTCTGTTTCATCCACTCAGAATCAGCCCCTCTGATTCAGCCCCTCTGCTTCAGCCCCTCTGTTTCAGCCCCTCTGTTTCTCGCCCTCTGTTTCAGCCCCTCTGTTTCTCGCCCTCTGTTTCAGCACCTCTTTTTCTCGCCCTCTGTTTCAGCCCCCCTGTTTCAGCCCCACTGTTTCAGCCCCTCTGTTTCAGCCCCTCTGTATCTCGCCCACTGTTTCAGCACCTCTGTTTCAGCCCCTCTCTTTCTCACCCTCTGTTTTAGCCCCTCTGTTTCTCGCCCTCAGTTTCAGCCCCTCTGTTTCTCGCACTGTGTTCCAGCCCCTCTGTTTCTCGCCCTCTGTTTCAGCCCCTCTGTTTCTAGCCCTCTGCTTCAGCCACTCTGATGCAGCCCCTCTGTTTCAGCCCCTCTGTTTCTCGCCCTCTGTTTCAGCCCCTCTGTTTCAGCCCCTCTGTTTCAGCACCTCTGTTTCAGCCCCTCTGTTTCTCGCCCTCTGTTTCAGCCCCTCTGGTTCTCACCCTCTGTTTCAGCCGCTCTGTTTCAGCCCCTCTGTTTCTCGCCCTCTGTTTCAGCCCCTCTGTTTCTCGCCCTCTGTTTCAGTCCCTCTGTTTCAGCCCCTCTGTTTCAGCCCCTCTGTGTCTCGCCCTCATTTTCAGCCCCTCTGTTTCTCGCCCTCTGTTTCAGCCCCTCTGTTTCAGCCCCTCTGTTTCTCGCCCTCTGTTTCAGCCCCTCTTTTTCTCGCCCTCTGTTTGAGCCCCTCTGATTCAGCCCCTCTGTTTCAGCCCCTCTGATTCAGCCCCTATGATTCAGCCCCTCTGTTTCTCGCCCTCTGTTTCTGCCCCTCTGTTTCTCGCCCTCTGTTTCAGCCCCTCTGTTTCTCGCCCTCTGTTTCTGCCCAGCTGATTCAGCACCTCTGTTTCATCCACTCAGAATCAGCCCCTCTGATTCAGCACCTCTGTTTCAGCCCCTCTGTTTCAGCCCCTCTGTTTCTCGCCCTCTGTTTCAGCCCCTCTGTTTCTTGCCCTCTGTTTCAGCCCCTCTTTTTCTCGCCCTCTGTTTCAGCCCCTCTGTTTCAGCCCCTCTGTTTCAGCCCTTCTGTTTCAGTCCCTCTGTTTCTCGCCCTCTGTTTCAGCCCATCTGTTTCTGCCCCTCTGTTTCAGCCCCTGTGTTTCAGCCCCTCTGTTTCTCGCCCTCTGTTTTAGCCGCACAGTTTCTCGCCCTCTGTTTCAGCCCCTCTGTTTCTCGCCCTCTGTTTCAGCCCCTCTGTTTCAGCCCCTCTGTTTCAGCCCCTCTGTTTCTCGCCCTCTGTTTCAGCCCCTCTGTTTCTCGCCCTCTGTTTCTCGCCCTCTGTTTCAGCCCCTCTGTTTCACGCCCTCTGTTTCTGCCCCTCTGTTTCTCGCCTTCTGTTTCAGCCCCTCTGTTTCTCGCCCTCTGTTTCAGCCCCGCTGATTCAGCCCCTCTGATTCAGCCCCTCTGTTTCAGCCCCTCTGTTTCTCGCCCTCTGTTTCAGCCCCTCTGTTTCTCGCCCTCTGCTTCAGCCCCGCTGATTCAGCCCCTCTGTTTCAGCACCTCTGAATCAGCCCCTCTGATTCAGCCCCTCTGTTTCAGCCCCTCTGTTTCAGCTCCACTGTTTCAGTCCCTCTGTTTCTCGCCCACTGTTTCAGCCCCTCTGTTTCTCGCCCTCTGTTTCAGACCCTCTGTTTCTTGCCTTCTGATTCAGCCCCTCTGTTTCAGCCCCTCTGCTTCAGCTCCTCTGTTTCAGCCCCTCTGTTTCTCGCCCTCTGTTTCAACCCCTCTGTTTCTCGCCCTCTGTTTCAGCCCCTCTGTTTCAGCCCCTCTGCTTCAGCTCCTCTGTTTCAGCCCCTCTGTTTCTCGCCCTCTGTTTCAACCCCTCTGTTTCTCGCCCTCTGTTTCAGCCCCTCTGTTTCTCGCCCTCTGTTTCAGTCCCTCTGTTTCAGCCCCTCTGTTTCAGCCCCTCTGTTTCAGCGCCTCAGTTTCTCGCCCTCTGTTTCAGCACCTCTGTTTCAGCCCCTCTGTTTCTCGCCCTCTGTTTCAGCCCCTCTGGTTCTCACCCTCTGTTTCAGCCGCTCTGTTTCAGCCCCTCTGTTTCTCGCCCTCTGTTTCAGTCCCTCTGTTTCAGCCCCTCTGTTTCAGCCCCTCTGTTTCAGCGCCTCAGTTTCTCGCCCTCTGTTTTAGCACCTCTGTTTCAGCCCCTCTGTTTCTCGCCCTCTGTTTCAGCCCCTCTGGTTCTCACCCTCTGTTTCAGCCGCTCTGTTTCAGCCCCTCTGTTTCTCGCCCTCTGTTTCAGCCCCTCTGTTTCTCGCCCTCTGTTTCACTCCCACTGCTTCAGCCCCTCTGTTTCAGCCCCTCTGTGTCTCGCCCTCTTTTTCAGCCCCTCTGTTTCTCGCCCTCTGTTTCAGCCCCTCTGTTTCAGCCCCTCTGTTTCTCGCCCACTGTTTCTGCCCCTCTGTTTCTCGCCCTCTGTTTCAGCCCCGCTGATTCAGCCCCTCTGTTTCAGCCCCTCTGAATCAGCCCCTCTAATTCAGCCCCACTGTTTCAGCCCCTCTGTTTCAGCCCCTCTGTTTCAGCCCCTCTGTTTCTCGCCCTCTGTTTCAGCCCCTCTGTTTCTCGCCCTCTGTTTCAGCCACGCTGATTCAGCCCCTCTGTTTCAGCCCTTCTGAATCAGACCCTCTGATTCAGCCCCTCTGTTTCAGCCCCTCTGTTTCAGCCCCTCTGTTTCAGCCCCTCTGTTTCTCGCCCTCTGTTTCAGCCCCTCTGTTTCTCGCCCTCTGTTTCAGCCCCTCTGTTTCTCGCCCTCTGTTTCAGTCCCTCTGTTTCAGCCCCTCTGTTTCTCGCCCTCTGTTTCAGCCCCTTTGTTTCTCGCCCTCTGTTTCAGCCCCTCTGTTTCAGCCCCTCTGTTTCTCGCCCTCTGTTTCAGCCCCTCTGTTTCAGCCCCTCTGTTTCTCGCCCTCTGTTTCTGCTCCACTGATTCAGCCCCTCTGTTTCATCCACTCAGAATCAGCCCCTCTGATTCAGCCCCTCTGCTTCAGCCCCTCTGTTTCAGCCCCTCTGTTTCTCGCCCTCTGTTTCAGCCCCTCTGTTTCTCGCCCTCTGTTTCAGCACCTCTTTTTCTCGCCCTCTGTTTCAGCCCCCCTGTTTCAGCCCCTCTGTTTCAGCCCCTCTGTTTCAGCCCCTCTGTATCTCGCCCACTGTTTCAGCACCTCTGTTTCAGCCCCTCTCTTTCTCACCCTCTGTTTTAGCCCCTCTGTTTCTCGCCCTCAGTTTCAGCCCCTCTGTTTCTCGCACTGTGTTCCAGCCCCTCTGTTTCTCGCCCTCTGTTTCAGCCCCTCTGTTTCTAGCCCTCTGCTTCAGCCACTCTGATGCAGCCCCTCTGTTTCAGCCCCTCTGTTTCTCGCCCTCTGTTTCAGCCCCTCTGTTTCAGCCCCTCTGTTTCAGCACCTCTGTTTCAGCCCCTCTGTTTCTCGCCCTCTGTTTCAGCCCCTCTGGTTCTCACCCTCTGTTTCAGCCGCTCTGTTTCAGCCCCTCTGTTTCTCGCCCTCTGTTTCAGCCCCTCTGTTTCTCGCCCTCTGTTTCAGTCCCTCTGTTTCAGCCCCTCTGTGTCTCGCCCTCATTTTCAGCCCCTCTGTTTCTCGCCCTCTGTTTCAGCCCCTCTGTTTCAGCCCCTCTGTTTCTCGCCCTCTGTTTCAGCCCCTCTTTTTCTCGCCCTCTGTTTGAGCCCCTCTGATTCAGCCCCTCTGTTTCAGCCCCTCTGATTCAGCCCCTATGATTCAGCCCCTCTGTTTCTCGCCCTCTGTTTCTGCCCCTCTGTTTCTCGCCCTCTGTTTCAGCCCCTCTGTTTCTCGCCCTCTGTTTCTGCCCAGCTGATTCAGCACCTCTGTTTCATCCACTCAGAATCAGCCCCTCTGATTCAGCACCTCTGTTTCAGCCCCTCTGTTTCAGCCCCTCTGTTTCTCGCCCTCTGTTTCAGCCCCTCTGTTTCTTGCCCTCTGTTTCAGCCCCTCTTTTTCTCGCCCTCTGTTTCAGCCCCTCTGTTTCAGCCCCTCTGTTTCAGCCCTTCTGTTTCAGTCCCTCTGTTTCTCGCCCTCTGTTTCAGCCCATCTGTTTCTGCCCCTCTGTTTCAGCCCCTGTGTTTCAGCCCCTCTGTTTCTCGCCCTCTGTTTTAGCCGCACAGTTTCTCGCCCTCTGTTTCAGCCCCTCTGTTTCTCGCCCTCTGTTTCAGCCCCTCTGTTTCAGCCCCTCTGTTTCAGCCCCTCTGTTTCTCGCCCTCTGTTTCAGCCCCTCTGTTTCTCGCCCTCTGTTTCTCGCCCTCTGTTTCAGCCCCTCTGTTTCACGCCCTCTGTTTCTGCCCCTCTGTTTCTCGCCTTCTGTTTCAGCCCCTCTGTTTCTCGCCCTCTGTTTCAGCCCCGCTGATTCAGCACCTCTGTTTCAGCCCCTCTGTATCAGCCCCTCTGATTCAGCCCCTCTGTTTCAGCCCCTCTGTTTCTCGCCCTCTGTTTCAGCCCCTCTGTTTCTCGCCCTCTGCTTCAGCCCCGCTGATTCAGCCCCTCTGTTTCAGCACCTCTGAATCAGCCCCTCTGATTCAGCCCCTCTGTTTCAGCCCCTCTGTTTCAGCTCCACTGTTTCAGTCCCTCTGTTTCTCGCCCACTGTTTCAGCCCCTCTGTTTCTCGCCCTCTGTTTCAGACCCTCTGTTTCTTGCCTTCTGATTCAGCCCCTCTGTTTCAGCCCCTCTGCTTCAGCTCCTCTGTTTCAGCCCCTCTGTTTCTCGCCCTCTGTTTCAACCCCTCTGTTTCTCGCCCTCTGTTTCAGCCCCTCTGTTTCTCGCCCTCTGTTTCAGTCCCTCTGTTTCAGCCCCTCTGTTTCAGCCCCTCTGTTTCAGCCCCTCTGTTTCTCGCCCTCTGTTTCTGCCCCTCTGTTTCAGCCCCTCTGTTTCTCGCCCTCTGTTTCAGCCCCTCTGGTTCTCACCATCTGTTTCAGCCGCTCTGTTTCAGCCCCTCTGTTTCTCGCCCTCTTTTTCAGCCCCTCTGTTTCTCGCCCTCTGTTTCAGCCCCTCTGTTTCTCGCCCTCTGTTTCAGCACCTCTTTTTCTCGCCCTCTGTTTAAGCCCCTCTGTTTCAGCCCCTCTGTTTCAGCCCCTCTGTTTCAGCCCCTTTGTTTATCGCCCTCTGTTTCAGCCCCTCTGTTTCTCGCCCTCTGTTTCAGCCCCTCTGTTTCAGCCCCTCTGTTTCAGCCCCTCTGTTTCAGCCCCTCTGTATCTCGCCCACTGTTTCAGCACCTCTGTTTCAGCCCCTCTCTTTCTCACCCTCTGTTTCAGCCCCTCTGTTTCTCGCCCTCAGTTTCAGCCCCTCTGTTTCTCGCACTGTGTTCCAGCCCCTCTGTTTCTCGCCCTCTGTTTCAGCCCCTCTGTTTCTAGCCCTCTGCTTCAGCCACTCTGATGCAGCCCCTCTGTTTCAGCCCCTCTGTTTCTCGCCCTCTGTTTCAGCCCCTCTGTTTCAGCCCCTCTGTTTCATCCCCTCTGTTTCAGCCCCTCTGTTTCTCGCCCTCTGTTTCTCACCCTCTGTTTCTCGCCCTCTGTTTCAGCCCCTCTGTTTTTCGCCCTCTGTATCAGCCCCTCTGTTTCTCGCCCTTTGTTTCAGGCTCTCTGTTTCAGCCCGTCTGTTTCAGTTCCTCTGTTTCAGCCCCTCTGTTTCTCGCCCTCTGTTTCTCGCCCGCTGTTTCAGCCCCTCTGTTTCTAGCCCTCTGTTTCAGCCCCTCTGTTTCAGCCCCTCTGATTCAGCCCCTCTGATTCAGCCCCTCTGTTTCTCGCCCTCTGTTTCAGCCCCTCTGTTTCTCGCCCTCTGTTTCAGCCCCTCTGTTTCTCGCCCTCTGTTTCAGCCCCTCTGTTTCAGCCCCTCTGTTTCAGCCCCTCTGTTTCTCGCCCTCTGTTTCAGCCCCTCTTTTTCTCGCCCTCTGTTTCAGCCCATCTGTTTCAGCCCCTCTGTTTCTCGCCCTCTGTTTCTGCCCCTCTGTTTCTCGCCCTCAGTTTCAGCCCCCCTGTTTCTCGCACTGTGTTCCAGCCCCTCTGTTTCTCGCCCTCTTTTTCAGCCACTCTGTTTCTAGCCCTCTGTATCAGCCCCTCTTATTCAGCCCGTCTGTTTCAGCCACTCTGTTTCAGCCCCTCCGTGTTTCGCCCTCTCTTGCAGCTCCTCTGTTTCTCGCCCTCTGTTTCAGCCCCTCTGTTTCAGCCCCTCTGTTTCTCGCCCTCTGTTTCAGCCCCTCTGTTTCAGCCCCTCTGTTTCTCGCCCTCTGTTTCAGCCCCTCTGTTTCAGCCCCTCTGTTTCTCGCCCTCTGTTTCTGCTCCGCTGATTCAGCCCCTCTGTTTGATCCACTCAGAATCAGCCCCTCTGATTCAGCCCCTCTGCTGCAGCCTCTCTGTTTCAGCCCCTCTGTTTCTCGCCCTCTGTTTCAGCCCCTCTGTTTCCCGCCCTCTGTTTCAGCCCCTCTTTTTCTCGCCCTCTGTTTGAGCCCCTCTGATTCAGCCCCTCTGTTTCAGCCCCTCTGATTCAGCCCCTCTGATTCAGCCCCTCTGTTTCTCGCCCTCTGTTTCTGCCCCTCTGTTTCTCGCCCTCTGTTTCAGCCCCTCTGTTTCTCGCCCTCTGTTTCTGCCCAGCTGATTCAGCACCTCTGTTTAATCCACTCAGAATCAGCCCCTCTGATTCAGCACCTCTGTTTCAGCCCCTCTGTTTCAGCCCCTCTGTTTCTCGCCCTCTGTTTCAGCCCCTCTGTTTCTTGCCCTCTGTTTCAGCCCCACTTTTTCTCGCCCTCTGTTTCAGCCCCTCTGTTTCAGCCCCTCTGTTTCAGCCCTTCTGTTTCAGTCCCTCTGTTTCTCGCCCTCTGTTTCAGCCCATCTGTTTCTGCCCCTCTGTTTCAGCCCCTGTGTTTCAGCCCCTCTGTTTCTCGCCCTCTGTTTTAGCCGCACAGTTTCTCGCCCTCTGTTTCAGCCCCTCTGTTTCTCGCCCTCTGTTTCAGCCCCTCTATTTCAGCCCCTCTGTTTCAGCCCCTCTGTTTCTCGCCCTCTGTTTCAGCCCCTCTGTTTCTCGCCCTCTGTTTCTCGCCCTCTGTTTCAGCCCCTCTGTTTCACGCCCTCTGTTTCTGCCCCTCTGTTTCTCGCCTTCTGTTTCAGCCCCTCTGTTTCTCGCCCTCTGTTTCAGAACCGCTGATTCAGCACCTCTGTTTCAGCCCCTCTGTATCAGCCCCTCTGATTCAGCCCCTCTGTTTCAGCCCCTCTGTTTCTCGCCCTCTGTTTCAGCCCCTCTGTTTCTCGCCCTCTGCTTCAGCCCCGCTGATTCAGCCCCTCTGTTTCAGCACCTCTGAATCAGCCCCTCTGATTCAGCCCCTCTGTTTCAGCCCCTCTGTTTCAGCTCCACTGTTTCAGTCCCTCTGTTTCTCGCCCTCTGTTTCAGCCCCTCTGTTTCTCGCCCTCTGTTTCAGACCCTCTGTTTCTTGCCTTCTGATTCAGCCCCTCTGTTTCAGCCCCTCTGCTTCAGCTCCTCTGTTTCAGCCCCTCTGTTTCTCGCCCTCTGTTTCAACCCCTCTGTTTCTCGCCCTCTGTTTCAGCCCCTCTGTTTCTCGCCCTCTGTTTCAGTCCCTCTGTTTCAGCCCCTCTGTTTCAGCCCCTCTGTTTCAGCCCCTCTGTTTCTCGCCCTCTGTTTCAGCACCTCTGTTTCAGCCCCTCTGTTTCTCGCCCTCTGTTTCAGCCCCTCTGGTTCTCACCCTCTGTTTCAGCCGCTCTGTTTCAGCCCCTCTGTTTCTCGCCCTCTGTTTCAGCCCCTCTGTTTCTCGCCCTCTGTTTCAGTCCCTCTGTTTCAGCCCCTCTGTTTCAGCCCCTCTGTGTCTCGCCCTCTGTTTCAGCCCCTCTGTTTCTCGCCCTCTGTTTCAGCCCCTCTGTTTCAGCCCCTCTGTTTCTCGCCCACTGTTTCTGCCCCTCTGTTTCTCGCCCTCTGTTTCAGCCCCGCTGATTCAGCCCCTCTGTTTCAGCCCCTCTGAATCAGCCCCTCTAATTCAGCCCCACTGTTTCAGCCCCTCTGTTTCAGCCCCTCTGTTTCAGCCCCTCTGTTTCTCGCCCTCTGTTTCAGCCCCTCTGTTTCTCGCCCTCTGTTTCAGCCACGCTGATTCCGCCCCTCTGTTTCAGCCCCTCTGAATCAGCCCCTCTGATTCAGCCCCTCTGATTCAGCCCCTCTGTTTCAGCCCCTCTGTTTCAGCCCCTCTGTTTCTCGCCCTCTGTTTCAGCCCCTCTGTTTCTCGCCCTCTGTTTCAGCCCCTCTGTTTCTCGCCCTCTGTTTCAGTCCCTCTGTTTCAGCCCCTCTGTTTCTCGCCCTCTGTTTCAGCCCCTTTGTTTCTCGCCCTCTGTTTCAGCCCCTCTGTTTCAGCCCCTCTGTTTCTCGCCCTCTGTTTCAGCCCCTCTGTTTCAGCCCCTCTGTTTCTCGCCCTCTGTTTCTGCTCCACTGATTCAGCCCCTCTGTTTCATCCACTCAGAATCAGCCCCTCTGATTCAGCCCCTCTGCTTCAGCCCCTCTGTTTCAGCCCCTCTGTTTCTCTCCCTCTGTTTCAGCCCCTCTGTTTCTCGCCCTCTGTTTCAGCACCTCTTTTTCTCGCCCTCTGTTTTAGCCCCTCTGTTTCAGCCCCTCTGTTTCAGCCCCTCTGTTTCAGCCCCTTTGTTTATCGCCCTCTGTTTCAGCCCCTCTGTTTCTCGCCCTCTGTTTCAGCCCCTCTGTTTCAGCCCCTCTGTTTCAGCCCCTCTGTTTCAGCCCCTCTGTATCTCGCCCACTGTTTCAGCACCTCTGTTTCAGCCCCTCTCTTTCTCACCCTCTGTTTCAGCCCCTCTGTTTCTCGCCCTCAGTTTCAGCCCCTCTGTTTCTCGCACTGTGTTCCAGCCCCTCTGTTTCTCGCCCTCTGTTTCAGCCCCTCTGTTTCTAGCCCTCTGCTTCAGCCACTCTGATGCAGCCCCTCTGTTTCAGCCCCTCTGTTTCTCGCCCTCTGTTTCAGCCCCTCTGTTTCAGCCCCTCTGTTTCATCCCCTCTGTTTCAGCCCCTCTGTTTCTCGCCCTCTGTTTCTCACCCTCTGTTTCTCGCCCTCTGTTTCAGCCCCTCTGTTTTTCGCCGTCTGTATCAGCCCCTCTGTTTCTCGCCCTTTGTTTCAGGCTCTCTGTTTCAGCCCGTCTGTTTCAGTTCCTCTGTTTCAGCCCCTCTGTTTCTCGCCCTCTGTTTCTCGCCCGCTGTTTCAGCCCCTCCGTTTCTAGCCCTCTGTTTCAGCCCCTCTGTTTCAGCCCCTCTGATTCAGCCCCTCTGATTCAGCCCCTCTGTTTCTCGCCCTCTGTTTCAGCCCCTCTGTTTCTCGCCCTCTGTTTCAGCCCCTCTGTTTCTCGCCCTCTGTTTCAGCCCCTCTGTTTCAGCACCTCTGTTTCAGCCCCTCTGTTTCTCGCCCTCTGTTTCAGCCCCTCTTTTTCTCGCCCTCTGTTTCAGCCCCTCTGTTTCAGCCCCTCTGTTTCTCGCCCTCGGTTTCTGCCCCTCTGTTTCTCGCCCTCTGTTTCAGCCCCGCTGATTCAGCCCCTCTGTTTCAGCCCCTCTGAATCAGCCCCTCTGATTCAGCCCCTCTGTTTCAGCCCCTCTGTTTCAGCCCCTCTGTTTCTCGCCCTCTGTTTCAGCCCCTCTGTTTCTCGCACTCTGTTTCAGCCCCTCTGTTTCAGCCCCTCTGTTTCAGCCCCTCTGTTTCTCGCCCTCTGTTTCAGCCCCTCCGTTTCTCGCCCTCTGTTCCAGCCACTCTGTTTCTCGCCCTTTGTTTCAGCCCCTCTCTTTCAGCCCCTCTGTTTCTCGCCCTCTGTTTCAGCCCCTCTGTTTCTCGCCCTCTGTTTCAGCCCCTCTGTTTCTCGCCCTTTGTTTCAGCCCCTCTCTTTCAGCCCCTCTGTTTCAGTCCCTCTGTTTCTCGCCCTCTTTTTCTCGCCTCCTGTTTCAGCCCCTCTGTTTCTCGCCCTCTGTTTCAGCCCCTCTGTTTCTCGCCCTCTGTTCCAGCCCCTCTGTTTCTCGCCCTTTGTTTCAGCCCCTCTCTTTCAGCCCCTCTGTTTCAGTCCCTCTGTTATCGCCCTCTGTTTCTCGCACTCTGTTTCAGCCCCTCTGTTTCTCGCCCTCTGTTTCAGCCCCTCTGTTTCTCACCCTCAGTTTCAGCCCCTCTGTTTCTCGCTCGCTGTTTCAGCCCCTCTGTTTCAGCCCCTCTGTTTCTCGCCCTCTGTTTTAGCCGCTCTGTTTCTCGCCCTCTGTTTCAGCCCCTCTGTTTCTCGCCCTCTGTTTTAGCCGCTCTGTTTCTCGCCCTCTGTTTCAGCCCCTCTGTTTCAGCCCCTCTGTTTCTCGCCGTCTGTTTCAGCCCCTCTGTTTCTCGCCCTCTGTTTCTCGCCCTCTGTTTCAGCCCCTCTGTTTCTCGCCCTCTGTTTCTGCCCCTCTGTTTCTCGCCCTCTGTTTCAGCCCCTCTGTTTCTCGCCCTCTGTTTCAGCCCCGCTGATTCAGCACCTCTGTTTCATCCCTTCTGTATCAGCCCCTCTGATTCAGCCCCTCTGTTTCAGCCACTCTGTTTCAGCCCCTCCGTTTTTCACCCTCTCTTTCAGCCCCTCTGTTTCTCGCCCTTTGTTTCAGCCCCTCTGTTTCTCGCCCTCTGTTTCAGCCCCTCTGTTTCAGCCCCTCTGTTTCAGCCCCTCTGTTTCTCGCCCTCTGTTTCAGCCCCTCTGTTTCTTGCCCTCTGTTTCAGCCCCTCTGTTTCAGCCCCTCTGTTTCGGCCCCTCTGTTTCTCGCCCTCTGTTTCTGCCCCTCTGTTTCTCGCCCTCTGTTTCAGCCCCTCTGTTTCTCGCCTTCTGTTTCAGCCCCTCTGATTCAGCCCCTCTGTTTCAGCCCCTCTGATTCAGCCCCTCTGATTCAGCCCCTCTGTTTCTCGCACTCTGTTTCAGCCCCTCTGTTTCAGCCCTTCTGTTTCAGCCACTCGGTTTCAGCCCCTCTGTTTCTTGCCCTCTGTTTCAGCCCCTCTGTTTCTCGCCCTCTGTTTCAGCCCCTCTGTTTCTCGCCCTCTGTTTCAGCCCCTCTGTTTCGCACTCTCTGTTTCAGCCCCTCTGTTTCAGCCCCTCTGTTTCTCGCCCTCTGTTTCTGCTCCTCTGTTTCTCGACCTCTGTTTCAGCCCCTCTGTTTCTCGCCCTCTGTGTCAGCCCCTCTGATTCAGCCCCTCTGTTTCAGCCCCTCTGAATCAGCCCCTCTGTTTCAGCCCCTCTCTTTCAGCCCCTCTGTCTCTCGCCCTCTGTTTCAGCCCCTCTGTTTCTCACCCTCTGTTTCAGCACCTCTGTTTCAGCCCCTCTGTTTCTCGCCCTCTGTTTCAGCCCCTCTGTTTCTCGCCCTCTGTTTCAGCCCCTCTGATTCAGCCCCTCTGTTTCTCGCCCTCTGTTTCAGCCCCTCTGTTTCTCGCCATCTGTTTCAGCCCCTCTGTTTCTCGCCCTCTGTTTCAGCCCCTCTGTTTAAGCCCCTCTGTTTCAGCCCCTCTGTTTCTCGCCCTCTGTTTCAGCCCCTCTGTTTCTCGCCCTCTGTTTCAGCCTCTCTGTTTCTCGCCCTCTGTTTCAGCCCCTCTGTTTCAGCCCCTCTGATTCAGCCCCTCTGTTTCAGCCCCTCTGATTCAGTACCTTAGTTTCTCGCCCTCTGTTTCAGACCCTCTGTTTCAGCCCCTCTGTTTCTGGCTCTCTGTTTCAGCCCGTCTGTTTCAGCCCCTCTGTTTCAGCCCCTCTGATTCAGTCCCTTAGTTTCTCGCCCTCTGTTTCAGCCCCTCTGTTTCAGCCCCTCTGATTCAGCCCCTCTGATTCAGCCCCTCTGTTTCTCGCCCTCTGTTTCAGCCCCTCTGTTTCAGCCCCTCTGATTCAGCCCCTCTGATTCAGCCCCTCTGTTTCTCGCCCTCTGTTTCTGCCCCTCTGTTTCAGCCCCTCTGATTCAGCGCCTCTGTTTCAGCCCTTCTGTTTCAGCCACTCGGTTTCAGCCCCTCTGTTTCTTGCCCTCTGTTTCAGCCCCTCTGTTTATCGCCCTCTGTTTTAGCCCCTCTGTTTCTCGCCCTCTGTTTCAGCCCCTCTGTTTTGCACTCTCTGTTTCAGCCCCTCTGTTTCAGCCCCTCTGTTTCAGCCCCTCCGATTCAGCCCCTCTGTTTCAGCCCCTCTGTTTCTGCCCCTCTGTTTCAGCCCCACTGTTTCTCGCCCTTTGTTTCAGCCCCTCTGTTTCTCGCCCTCTGTTTCAGCCCCTCTGCTTCAGCCCCTCTGTTTCAGTCCCTCTGTTTCTCGCCCTCTGTTTCAGCCCCTCTGTTTCTTGCCCTCTGTTTCAGCCCCTCTGTTTCAGCCCCACTGTTTCTCGCCCTCTGTTTCTGCCCCTCTGTTTCTCGCCCTCTCTTTCAGCCCCTCTATTTCTCGCCCTCTGTTTCAGCCCCTCTATTTTAGCCCCACTGTTTCAGCCCCTTTGTTTCAGCCACTATGTTTCTCACCCTCTGTTTCAGCCCCTCTGTTTCCGCCCCTCTGTTTCAGCCCCTCTGTTTCTCGCTCTCTGTTTCAGCCCCTCTGTTTCCGCCCCTCTGTTTCAGCCCCTCTGTTTCAGCCCCTCTGTTTCTCGCCCTCTGTTTCAGCCCATCTGTTTCTTGCCCTCTGTTTCAGCCACTCTGTTTCTCGCCCTCTGTTTCAGCCACTCTGTTTCTCGCCCTCTGTTTCTCGCCCTCTGTTTCAGCCCCTCTGTTTCTCGCCCTCTGTTTCAGCCCCTCTGTTTCAGCCCCTCTCTTTCTCGCTCTCTGTTTCAGCCACTCTGTTTCTCGCCCTGTGTTTCAGCCTCTCTGTTTCTCGCCCTCTGTTTCAGCCCCACTGTTTCAGCCCCTCTGTTTCAGCCCCTCTCTTTCTCGCCCTCTGTTTCAGACCCTCTGTTTCTCGCCCTCTGTATCAGGCGCTTTGTTTCAGCCGCTTTGTTTCAGCCCCACTTTTTCAGCCCCTCTGTTTCTCGCCCTCTGTTTCTCGCCCTCTGTTTCAGCCACTCTGTTTCTTGCCCTCTGTTTCAGCCCCTCTGTTTCAGCCCATCTGATTCAGCCTGTCTGATTCAGCCCCTCTGTTTCTCGCCCTCTGTTTCAGCCACTCTGTTTCAGCCCCTCTGTTTCTTGCCCTCTGTTTCAGCCCCTCTGTTTCTCGCCCTCTGTTTCAGCCCCTCTGTTTCTCGCCCTCTGCTTCAGCCCCTCTGATTCAGCCCCTCTGTTTCAGCACCTCTGAATCAGCCCCTCTGTATCAGCCCCTCTGATTCAGCCCCTCTGTTTCAGCCCCTCTGTTTCTCGCCCACTGTTTCAGCCCCTCTGTTTCTCGCCCTCTGCTTCAGCCCCGCTGATTCAGCCCCTCTGTTTCAGCACCTCTGAATCAGCCCCTCTGATTCAGCCCCTCTGTTTCAGCCCCTCTGTTTCAGCTCCACTGTTTCAGTCCCTCTGTTTCTCGCCCTCTGTTTCACTCCCTCTGTTTCTCGCCCTCTGTTTCAGACCCTCTGTTTCTTGCCTTCTGATTCAGCCCCTCTGTTTCAGCCCCTCTGCTTCAGCTCCTCTGTTTCAGCCCCTCTGTTTCTCGCCCTTTGTTTCAACCCCTCTGTTTCTCGCCCTCTGTTTCAGCCCCTCTGTTTCTCGCCCTCTGTTTCAGTCCCTCTGTTTCAGCCCCTCTGTTTCAGCCCCTCTGTTTCAGCCCCTCTGTTTCTCGCCCTCTGTTTCAGCACCTCTGTTTCAGCCCCTCTGTTTCTCGCCCTCTGTTTCAGCCCCTCTGGTTCTCACCCTCTGTTTCAGCCGCTCTGTTTCAGCCCCTCTGTTTCTCGCCCTCTGTTTCAGCCCCTCTGTTTCTCGCCCTCTGTTTCAGTCCCTCTGTTTCAGCCCCTCTGTTTCAGCCCCTCTGTGTCTCGCCCTCTGTTTCAGCCCCTCTGTTTCTCGCCCTCTGTTTCAGCCCCTCTGTTTCAGCCCCTCTGTTTCTCGCCCACTGTTTCTGCCCCTCTGTTTCTCGCCCTCTGTTTCAGCCCCGCTGATTCAGCCCCTCTGTTTCAGCCCCTCTGAATCAGCCCCTCTAATTCAGCCCCACTGTTTCAGCCCCTCTGTTTCAGCCCCTCTGTTTCAGCCCCTCTGTTTCTCGCCCTCTGTTTCAGCCCCTCTGTTTCTCGCCCTCTGTTTCAGCCACGCTGATTCAGCCCCTCTGTTTCAGCCCCTCTGTTTCAGCCCCTCTGTTTCAGCCCCTCTGTTTCTCGCCCTCTGTTTCAGCCCCTCTGTTTCTCGCCCTCTGTTTCAGCCCCTCTGTTTCTCGCCCTCTGTTTCAGTCCCTCTGTTTCAGCCCCTCTGTTTCTCGCCCTCTGTTTCAGCCCCTTTGTTTCTCGCCCTCTGTTTCAGCCCCTCTGTTTCAGCCCCTCTGTTTCTCGCCCTCTGTTTCAGCCCCTCTGTTTCAGCCCCTCTGTTTCTCGCTCTCTGTTTCTGCTCCACTGATTCAGCCCCTCTGTTTCATCCACTCAGAATCAGCCCCTCTGATTCAGCCCCTCTGCTTCAGCCCCTCTGTTTCAGCCCCTCTGTTTCTCGCCCTCTGTTTCAGCCCCTCTGTTTCTCGCCCTCTGTTTCAGCACCTCTTTTTCTCGCCCTCTGTTTAAGCCCCTCTGTTTCAGCCCCTCTGTTTCAGCCCCTCTGTTTCAGCCCCTTTGTTTATCGCCCTCTGTTTCAGCCCCTCTGTTTCTCGCCCTCTGTTTCAGCCCCTCTGTTTCAGCCCCTCTGTTTCAGCCCCTCTGTATCTCGCCCACTGTTTCAGCACCTCTGTTTCAGCCCCTCTCTTTCTCACCCTCTGTTTCAGCCCCTCTGTTTCTCGCCCTCAGTTTCAGCCCCTCTGTTTCTCGCACTGTGTTCCAGCCCCTCTGTTTCTCGCCCTCTGTTTCAGCCCCTCTGTTTCTAGCCCTCTGCTTCAGCCACTCTGATGCAGCCCCTCTGTTTCAGCCCCTCTGTTTCTCGCCCTCTGTTTCAGCCCCTCTGTTTCAGCCCCTCTGTTTCATCCCCTCTGTTTCAGCCCCTCTGTTTCTCGCCCTCTGTTTCTCACCCTCTGTTTCTCGCCCTCTGTTTCAGCCCCTCTGTTTTTCGCCGTCTGTATCAGCCCCTCTGTTTCTCGCCCTTTGTTTCAGGCTCTCTGTTTCAGCCCGTCTGTTTCAGTTCCTCTGTTTCAGCCCCTCTGTTTCTCGCCCTCTGTTTCTCGCCCTCTGTTTCAGTCCCTCTGTTTCAGCCCCTCTGTTTCAGCCCCTCTGTTTCAGCCCCTCTGTTTCTCGCCCTCTGTTTCAGCACCTCTGTTTCAGCCCCTCTGTTTCTCGCCCTCTGTTTCAGCCCCTCTGGTTCTCACCCTCTGTTTCAGCCGCTCTGTTTCAGCCCCTCTGTTTCTCGCCCTCTGTTTCAGCCCCTCTGTTTCTCGCCCTCTGTTTCAGTCCCTCTGTTTCAGCCCCTCTGTTTCAGCCCCTCTGTGTCTCGCCCTCTGTTTCAGCCCCTCTGTTTCTCGCCCTCTGTTTCAGCCCCTCTGTTTCAGCCCCTCTGTTTCTCGCCCACTGTTTCTGCCCCTCTGTTTCTCGCCCTCTGTTTCAGCCCCGCTGATTCAGCCCCTCTGTTTCAGCCCCTCTGAATCAGCCCCTCTAATTCAGCCCCACTGTTTCAGCCCCTCTGTTTCAGCCCCTCTGTTTCAGCCCCTCTGTTTCTCGCCCTCTGTTTCAGCCCCTCTGTTTCTCGCCCTCTGTTTCAGCCACGCTGATTCAGCCCCTCTGTTTCAGCCCCTCTGAATCAGCCCCTCTGATTCAGCCCCTCTGTTTCAGCCCCTCTGTTTCAGCCCCTCTGTTTCAGCCCCTCTGTTTCTCGCCCTCTGTTTCAGCCCCTCTGTTTCTCGCCCTCTGTTTCAGCCCCTCTGTTTCTCGCCCTCTGTTTCAGTCCCTCTGTTTCAGCCCCTCTGTTTCTCGCCCTCTGTTTCAGCCCCTTTGTTTCTCGCCCTCTGTTTCAGCCCCTCTGTTTCAGCCCCTCTGTTTCTCGCCCTCTGTTTCAGCCCCTCTGTTTCAGCCCCTCTGTTTCTCGCCCTCTGTTTCTGCTCCACTGATTCAGCCCCTCTGTTTCATCCACTCAGAATCAGCCCCTCTGATTCAGCCCCTCTGCTTCAGCCCCTCTGTTTCAGCCCCTCTGTTTCTCGCCCTCTGTTTCAGCCCCTCTGTTTCTCGCCCTCTGTTTCAGCACCTCTTTTTCTCGCCCTCTGTTTAAGCCCCTCTGTTTCAGCCCCTCTGTTTCAGCCCCTCTGTTTCAGCCCCTTTGTTTATCGCCCTCTGTTTCAGCCCCTCTGTTTCTCGCCCTCTGTTTCAGCCCCTCTGTTTCAGCCCCTCTGTTTCAGCCCCTCTGTATCTCGCCCACTGTTTCAGCACCTCTGTTTCAGCCCCTCTCTTTCTCACCCTCTGTTTCAGCCCCTCTGTTTCTCGCCCTCAGTTTCAGCCCCTCTGTTTCTCGCACTGTGTTCCAGCCCCTCTGTTTCTCGCCCTCTGTTTCAGCCCCTCTGTTTCTAGCCCTCTGCTTCAGCCACTCTGATGCAGCCCCTCTGTTTCAGCCCCTCTGTTTCTCGCCCTCTGTTTCAGCCCCTCTGTTTCAGCCCCTCTGTTTCATCCCCTCTGTTTCAGCCCCTCTGTTTCTCGCCCTCTGTTTCTCACCCTCTGTTTCTCGCCCTCTGTTTCAGCCCCTCTGTTTTTCGCCGTCTGTATCAGCCCCTCTGTTTCTCGCCCTTTGTTTCAGGCTCTCTGTTTCAGCCCGTCTGTTTCAGTTCCTCTGTTTCAGCCCCTCTGTTTCTCGCCCTCTGTTTCTCGCCCGCTGTTTCAGCCCCTCCGTTTCTAGCCCTCTGTTTCAGCCCCTCTGTTTCAGCCCCTCTGATTCAGCCCCTCTGATTCAGCCCCTCTGTTTCTCGCCCTCTGTTTCAGCCCCTCTGTTTCTCGCCCTCTGTTTCAGCCCCTCTGTTTCTCGCCCTCTGTTTCAGCCCCTCTGTTTCAGCACCTCTGTTTCAGCCCCTCTGTTTCTCGCCCTCTGTTTCAGCCCCTCTTTTTCTCGCCCTCTGTTTCAGCCCCTCTGTTTCAGCCCCTCTGTTTCTCGCCCTCGGTTTCTGCCCCTCTGTTTCTCGCCCTCTGTTTCAGCCCCGCTGATTCAGCCCCTCTGTTTCAGCCCCTCTGAATCAGCCCCTCTGATTCAGCCCCTCTGTTTCAGCCCCTCTGTTTCAGCCCCTCTTTTTCTCGCCCTCTGTTTCAGCCCCTCTGTTTCTCGCCCTCTGTTGCAGCCCCTCTGTTTCAGCCCCTCTGTTTCAGCCCCTCTGTTTCTCGCCCTCTGTTTCAGCCCCTCCGTTTCTCGCCCTCTGTTCCAGCCACTCTGTTTCTCGCCCTTTGTTTCAGCCCCTCTCTTTCAGCCCCTCTGTTTCAGTCCCTCTGTTTCTCACCCTCTGTTTCTCGCCCTCTGTTTCAGCCCCTCTGTTTCTCGCCCTTTGTTTCAGCCCCTCTCTTTCAGCCCCTCTGTTTCAGTCCCTCTGTTTCTCGCCCTCTGTTTCTCGCCTCCTGTTTCAGCCCCTCTGTTTCTCGCCCTCTGTTTCAGCCCCTCTGTTTCTCGCCCTCTGTTCCAGCCCCTCTGTTTCTCGCCCTTTGTTTCAGCCCCTCTCTTTCAGCCCCTCTGTTTCAGTCCCTCTGTTATCGCCCTCTGTTTCTCGCACTCTGTTTCAGCCCCTCAGTTTCTCGCCCTCTGTTTCAGCCCCTCTGTTTCTCACCCTCAGTTTCAGCCCCTCTGTTTCTCGCTCGCTGTTTCAGCCCCTCTGTTTCAGCCCCTCTGTTTCTCGCCCTCTGTTTTAGCCGCTCTGTTTCTCGCCCTCTGTTTCAGCCCCTCTGTTTCTCGCCCTCTGTTTTAGCCGCTCTGTTTCTCGCCCTCTGTTTCAGCCCCTCTGATTCAGCCCCTCTGTTTCAGCCCCTCTGTTTCTCGCCGTCTGTTTCAGCCCCTCTGTTTCTCGCCCTCTGTTTCTCGCCCTCTGTTTCAGCCCCTCTGTTTCTCGCCCTCTGTTTCAGCCCCTCTGTTTCTCGCCCTCTGTTTCAGCCCCTCTGTTTCTCGCCCTCTGTTTCAGCCCCTCTGTTTCGCACTCTCTGTTTCAGCCCCTCTGTTTCAGCCCCTCTGTTTCTCGCTCTCTGTTTCTGCTCCTCTGTTTCTCGACCTCTGTTTCAGCCCCTCTGTTTCTCGCCCTCTGTGTCAGCCCCTCTGATTCAGCCCCTCTGTTTCAGCCCCTCTGAATCAGCCCCTCTGTTTCAGCCCCTCTCTTTCAGCCCCTCTGTCTCTCGCCCTCTGTTTCAGCCCCTCTGTTTCTCACCCTCTGTTTCAGCACCTCTGTTTCAGCCCCTCTGTTTCTCGCCCTCTGTTTCAGCCCCTCTGTTTCTCGCCCTCTGTTTCAGCCCCTCTGATTCAGCCCCTCTGTTTCTCGCCCTCTGTTTCAGCCCCTCTGTTTCTCGCCATCTGTTTCAGCCCCTCTGTTTCTCGCCCTCTGTTTCAGCCCCTCTGTTTAAGCCCCTCTGTTTCAGCCCCTCTGTTTCTCGCCCTCTGTTTCAGCCCCTCTGTTTCTCGCCCTCTGTTTCAGCCCCTCTGTTTCAGCCCCTCTGATTCAGCCCCTCTGTTTCAGCCCCTCTGATTCAGCCCCTCTGTTTCAGCCCCTCTGATTCAGTACCTTAGTTTCTCGCCCTCTGTTTCAGACCCTCTGTTTCAGCCCCTCTGTTTCAGGCTCTCTGTTTCAGCCCGTCTGTTTCAGCCCCTCTGTTTCAGCCCCTCTGATTCAGTCCCTTAGTTTCTCGCCCTCTGTTTCAGCCCCTCTGTTTCAGCCCCTCTGATTCAGCCCCTCTGATTCAGCCCCTCTGTTTCTCGCCCTCTGTTTCAGCCCCTCTGTTTCAGCCCCTCTGATTCAGCCCCTCTGATTCAGCCCCTCTGTTTCTCGCCCTCTGTTTCTGCCCCTCTGTTTCAGCCCCTCTGATTCAGCGCCTCTGTTTCAGTTCTTCTGTTTCAGCCACTCGGTTTCAGCCCCTCTGTTTCTTGCCCTCTGTTTCAGCCCCTCTGTTTATCGCCCTCTGTTTTAGCCCCTCTGTTTCTCGCCCTCTGTTTCAGCCCCTCTGTTTCGCACTCTCTGTTTCAGCCCCTCTGTTTCAGCCCTCTGTTTCAGCCCCTCCGATTCAGCCCCTCTGTTTCAGCCCCTCTGTTTCTGCCCCTCTGTTTCAGCCCCACTGTTTCTCGCCCTTTGTTTCAGCCCCTCTGTTTCTCGCCCTCTGTTTCAGCCCCTCTGCTTCAGCCCCTCTGTTTCAGTCCCTCTGTTTCTCGCCCTCTGTTTCAGCCCCTCTGTTTCTTGCCCTCTGTTTCAGCCCCTCTGTTTCAGCCCCACTGTTTCTCGCCCTCTGTTTCTGCCCCTCTGTTTCTCGCCCTCTGTTTCAGCCCCTCTATTTCTCGCCCTCTGTTTCAGCCCCTCTATTTTAGCCCCACTGTTTCAGCCCCTTTGTTTCAGCCACTATGTTTCTCACCCTCTGTTTCAGCCCCTCTGTTTCCGCCCCTCTGTTTCAGCCCCTCTGTTTCTCGCTCTCTGTTTCAGCCCCTCTGTTTCCGCCCCTCTGTTTGAGCCCCTCTGTTTCAGCAGCTCTGTTTCTCGCCCTCTGTTTCAGCCCATCTGTTTCTTGCCTTCTGTTTCAGCCACTCTGTTTCTCGCCCTCTGTTTCAGCCACTCTGTTTCTCGCCCTCTGTTTCAGACCCTCTGTTTCAGTCCCTCTGTTTCTCGCCCTCTGATTCTTGCCCTCTGTTTCAGCCACTCTGTTTCTCGCTCTCTGTTTTAGCCACTCTGTTTCTCGCCCTCTGTTTCAGCCCCTCTGTTTCAGCCCCTCTGTTTCTCGCCCTCTGTTTCAGCCCCTCTGTTTCTCGCCCTGTGTTTCAGCCTCTCTGTTTCTCGCCCTCTGTTTCAGCCCCACTGTTTCAGCCCCTCTGTTTCAGCCCCTCTCTTTCTCGCCCTCTGTTTCAGACCCTCTGTTTCTCGCCCTCTGTATCAGGCGCTTTGTTTCAGCCCCTTTGTTTCAGCCCCACTTTTTCAGCCCCTCTGTTTCTCGCCCTCTGTTTCTCGCCCTCTGTTTCAGCCACTCTGTTTCTTGCCCTCTGTTTCAGCCCCTCTGTTTCAGCCCATCTGATTCTGCCTGTCTGATTCAGCCCCTCTGTTTCTCGCCCTCTGTTTCAGCCACTCTGTTTCAGCCCCTCTGTTTCTTGCCCTCTGTTTCAGCCCCTCTGTTTCTCGCCCTCTGTTTCAGCCCCTCTGTTTCTTGCCCGCTGTTTCAGCCCCTCTGTTTCTCGCATTCTGTTTCAGCCCCTCTGTTTCTCGCCCTCTGCTTCAGCCCCGCTGATTCAGCCCCTCTGTTTCAGCACCTCTGAATCAGCCCCTCTGTATCAGCACCTCTGATTCAGCTCCTCTGTTTCAGCCCCTCTGTTTCTCGCCCTCTGTTTCAGCCCCTCTGTTTCTCGCCCTCTGCTTCAGCCCCGCTGATTCAGCCACTCTGTTTCAGCACCTCTGAATCAGCCCCTCTGATTCAGCCCCTCTGTTTCAGCCCCTCTGTTTCAGCTCCACTGTTTCAGTCCCTCTGTTTCTCGCCCTCTGTTTCAGACCCTCTGTTTCTTGCCTTATGATTCAGCCCCTCTGTTTCAGCCCCTCTGCTTCAGCTCCTCTGTTTCAGCCCCTCTGTTTCTCGCCCTCTGTTTCAACCCCTCTGTTTCTCGCCCTCTGTTTCAGCCCCTCTGTTTCTCGCCCTCTGTTTCAGTCCCTCTGTTTCAGCCCCTCTGTTTCAGCCCCTCTGTTTCAGCCCCTCTGTTTCTCGCCCTCTGTTTCAGCACCTCTGTTTCAGCAACTCTGTTTCTCGCCCTCTGTTTCAGCCCCTCTGGTTCTCACCCTCTGTTTCAGCCGCTCTGTTTCAGCCCCTCTGTTTCTCGCCCTCTGTTTCAGCCCCTCTGTTTCTCGCCCTCTGTTTCAGTCCCTCTGTTTCAGCCCCTCTGTTTCAGCCCCTCTGTGTCTCGCCCTCTGTTTCAGCCCCTCTGTTTCTCGCCCTCTGTTTCAGCCCCTCTGTTTCAGCCCCTCTGTTTCTCGCCCACTGTTTCTGCCCCTCTGTTTCTCGCCCTCTGTTTCAGCCCCGCTGATTCAGCCCCTCTGTTTCAGCCCCTCTGAATCAGCCCCTCTAATTCAGCCCCACTGTTTCAGCCCCTCTGTTTCAGCCCCTCTGTTTCAGCCCCTCTGTTTCTCGCCCTCTGTTTCAGCCCCTCTGTTTCTCGCCCTCTGTTTCAGCCACGCTGATTCAGCCCCTCTGTTTCAGCCCCTCTGAATCAGCCCCTCTGATTCAGCCCCTCTGTTTCAGCCCCTCTGTTTCAGCCCCTCTGATTCAGCCCCTCTGTTTCTCGCCCTCTGTTTCAGCCCCTCTGTTTCTCGCCCTCTGTTTCAGTCCCTCTGTTTCAGCCCCTCTGTTTCTCGCCCTCTGTTTCAGCCCCTTTGTTTCTCGCCCTCTGTTTCAGCCCCTCTGTTTCAGCCCCTCTGTTTCTCGCCCTCTGTTTCAGCCCCTCTGTTTCAGCCCCTCTGTTTCTCGCCCTCTGTTTCTGCTCCACTGATTCAGCCCCTCTGTTTCATCCACTCAGAATCAGCCCCTCTGATTCAGCCCCTCTGCTTCAGCCCCTCTGTTTCAGCCCCTCTGTTTCTCGCCCTCTGTTTCAGCCCCTCTGTTTCTCGCCCTCTGTTTCAGCACCTCTTTTTCTCGCCCTCTGTTTAAGCCCCTCTGTTTCAGCCCCTCTGTTTCAGCCCCTTTGTTTATCGCCCTCTGTTTCAGCCCCTCTGTTTCTCGCCCTCTGTTTCAGCCCCTCTGTTTCAGCCCCTCTGTTTCAGCCCCTCTGTTTCAGCCCCTCTGTATCTCGCCCACTGTTTCAGCACCTCTGTTTCAGCCCCTCTCTTTCTCACCCTCTGTTTCAGTCCCTCTGTTTCTCGCCCTCAGTTTCAGCCCCTCTGTTTCTCGCACTGTGTTCCAGCCCCTCTGTTTCTCGCCCTCTGTTTCAGCCCCTCTGTTTCTAGCCCTCTGCTTCAGCCACTCTGATGCAGCCCCTCTGTTTCAGCCCCTCTGTTTCTCGCCCTCTGTTTCAGCCCCTCTGTTTCAGCTCCTCTGTTTCATCCCCTCTGTTTCAGCCCCTCTGTTTCTCGCCCTCTGTTTCTCACCCTCTGTTTCTCGCCCTCTGTTTCAGCCCCTCTGTTTTTCGCCGTCTGTATCAGCCCCTCTGTTTCTCGCCCTTTGTTTCAGGCTCTCTGTTTCAGCCCGTCTGTTTCAGTTCCTCTGTTTCAGCCCCTCTGTTTCTCGCCCTCTGTTTCTCGCCCGCTGTTTCAGCCCCTCCGTTTCTAGCCCTCTGTTTCAGCCCCTCTGTTTCAGCCCCTCTGATTCAGCCCCTCTGATTCAGCCCCTCTGTTTCTCGCCCTCTGTTTCAGCCCCTCTGTTTCTCGCCCTCTGTTTCAGCCCCTCTGTTTCTCGCCCTCTGTTTCAGCCCCTCTGTTTCAGCACCTCTGTTTCAGCCCCTCTGTTTCTCGCCCTCTGTTTCAGCCCCTCTTTTTCTCGCCCTCTGTTTCAGCCCCTCTGTTTCTCGTACTCGGTTTCTGCCCCTCTGTTTCTCGCCCTCTGTTTCAGCCCCGCTGATTCAGCCCCTCTGTTTCAGCCCCTCTGAATCAGCCCCTCTGATTCAGCCCCTCTGTTTCAGCCCCTCTGTTTCAGCCCCTCTGTTTCTCGCCCTCTGTTTCAGCCCCTCTGTTTCTCGCCCTCTGTTTCGGCCCCTCTGTTTCAGCCCCTCTGTTTCAGCCCCTCTGTTTCTCGCCCTCTGTTTCAGCCCCTCCGTTTCTCGCCCTCTGTTCCAGCCACTCTGTTTCTCGCCCTTTGTTTCAGCCCCTCTCTTTCAGCCCCTCTGTTTCAGTCCCTCTGTTTCTCACCCTCTGTTTCTCGCCCTCTGTTTCAGCCCCTCTGTTTCTCGCCCTTTGTTTCAGCCCCTCTCTTTCAGCCCCTCTGTTTCAGTCCCTCTGTTTCTCGCCCTCTGTTTCTCGCCTCCTGTTTCAGCCCCTCTATTTCTCGCCCTCTGTTTCAGCCCCTCTGTTTCTCGCCCTCTGTTCCAGCCCCTCTGTTTCTCGCCCTTTGTTTCAGCCCCTCTCTTTCAGCCCCTCTGTTTCAGTCCCTCTGTTATCGCCCTCTGTTTCTCGCACTCTGTTTCAGCCCCTCTGTTTCTCGCCCTCTGTTTCAGCCCCTCTGTTTCTCACCCTCAGTTTCAGCCCCTCTGTTTCTCGCTCGCTGTTTCAGCCCCTCTGTTTCAGCCCCTCTGTTTCTCGCCCTCTGTTTTAGCCGCTCTGTTTCTCGCCCTCTGTTTCAGCCCCTCTGTTTCTCGCCCTCTGTTTTAGCCGCTCTGTTTCTCGCCCTCTGTTTCAGCCCCTCTGTTTCAGCCCCTCTGTTTCAGCCCCTCTGTTTCTCGCCGTCTGTTTCAGCCCCTCTGTTTCTCGCCCTCTGTTTCAGCCCCACTGTTTCTCGCCCTCTGTTTCTGCCCCTCTGTTTCTCGCCCTCTGTTTCAGCCCCTCTGTTTCTCGCCCTCTGTTTCAGCCCCGCTGATTCAGCACCTCTGTTTCATCCCTTCTGTATCAGCCCCTCTGATTCAGCCCCTCTGTTTCAGCCACTCTGTTTCAGCCCCTCCGTTTTTCACCCTCTCTTTCAGCCCCTCTGTTTCTCGCCCTTTGTTTCAGCCCCTCTGTTTCTCGCCCTCTGTTTCAGCCCCTCTGTTTCAGCCCCTCTGTTTCAGCCCCTCTGTTTCTCGCCCTCTGTTTCAGCCCCTCTGTTTCTTGCCCTCTGTTTCAGCCCCTCTGTTTCAGCCCCTCTGTTTCGGCCCCTCTGTTTCTCGCCCTCTGTTTCTGCCCCTCTGTTTCTCGCCCTCTGTTTCAGCCCCTCTGTTTCTCGCCTTCTGTTTCAGCCCCTCTGATTCAGCCCCTCTGTTTCAGCCCCTCTGATTCAGCCCCTCTGATTCAGCCCCTCTGTTTCTCGCACTCTGTTTCAGCCCCTCTGTTTCAGCCCTTCTGTTTCAGCCACTCGGTTTCAGCCCCTCTGTTTCTTGCCCTCTGTTTCAGCCCCTCTGTTTCTCGCCCTCTGTTTCAGCCCCTCTGTTTCTCCCCCTCTGTTTCACCCCCTCTGTTTCGCACTCTCTGTTTCAGCCACTCTGTTTCAGCCCCTCTGTTTCTCGCCCTCTGTTTCTGCTCCTCTGTTTCTCGACCTCTGTTTCAGCCCCTCTGTTTCTCGCCCTCTGTGTCAGCCCCTCTGATTCAGCCCCTCTGTTTCAGCCCCTCTGAATCAGCCCCTCTGTTTCAGCCCCTCTCTTTCAGCCCCTCTGTCTCTCGCCCTCTGTTTCAGCCCCTCTGTCTCTCACCCTCTGTTTCAGCACCTCTGTTTCAGCCCCTCTGTTTCTCGCCCTCTGTTTCAGCCCCTCTGTTTCTCGCCCTCTGTTTCAGCCCCTCTGATTCAGCCCCTCTGTTTCTCGCCCTCTGTTTCAGCCCCTCTGTTTCTCGCCATCTGTTTCAGCCCCTCTGTTTCTCGCCCTCTGTTTCAGCTCCTCTGTTTAAGCCCCTCTGTTTCAGCCCCTCTGTTTCTCGCCCTCTGTTTCAGCCGCTCTGTTTCTCGCCCTCTGTTTCAGCCCCTCTGTTTCAGCCCGTCTGTTTCAGCCCCTCTGTTTCTCGCCCTCTGTTTCAGCCCCTCTGATTCAGCCCCTCTGTTTCTCGCCCTCTGTTTCAGCCCCTCTGTTTCTCGCCATCTGTTCCAGCCCCTCTGTTTCTCGCCCTCTGTTTCAGCCCCTCTGTTTAAGCCCCTCTGTTTCAGCCCCTCTGTTTCTCGCCTCTGTTTCAGCCCCTCTGTTTCTCGCCCTCTGTTTCAGCCCCTCTGTTTCTCGCCCTCTGTTTCAGCCCCTCTGTTTCGCACTCTCTGTTTCAGCCCCTCTGTTTCAGCCCCTCTGTTTCTCGCCCTCTGTTTCTGCTTCTCTGTTTCTCGACCTCTGTTTCAGCCCCTCTGTTTCTCGCCCTCTGTGTCAGCCCCTCTGATTCAGCCCCTCTGTTTCAGCCCCTCTGAATCAGCCCCTCTGTTTCAGCCCCTCTCTTTCAGCCCCTCTGTCTCCCGCCCTCTGTTTCAGCCCCTCTGTCTCTCACCCTCTGTTTCAGCACCTCTGTTTCAGCCCCTCTGTTTCTCGCCCTCTGTTTCAGCCCCTCTGTTTCTCGCCCTCTGTTTCAGCCCCTCTGATTCAGCCCCTCTGTTTCTCGCCCTCTGTTTCAGCCCCTCTGTTTCTCGCCATCTGTTTCAGCCCCTCTGTTTCTCGCCCTCTGTTTCAGCCCCTCTGTTTCTCGCCCTCTGTTTCAGCCCCTCTGTTTAAGCCCCTCTGTTTCAGCCCCTCTGTTTCTCGCCCTCTGTTTCAGCCCCTCTGTTTCAGCCCCTCTGATTCAGCCCCTCTGTTTCAGCCCCTCTGATTCAGCCCCTCTGTTTCAGCCCCTCTGATTCAGTACCTTAGTTTCTCGCCCTCTGTTTCAGACCCTCTGTTTCAGCCCCTCTGTTTCAGGCTCTCTGTTTCAGCCCGTCTGTTTCAGCCCCTCTGTTTCAGCCCCTCTGATTCAGTCCCTTAGTTTCTCGCCCTCTGTTTCAGCCCCTCTGTTTCAGCCCCTCTGATTCAGCCCCTCTGATTCAGCCCCTCTGTTTCTCGCCCTCTGTTTCAGCCCCTCTGTTTCAGCCCCTCTGATTCAGCCCCTCTGATTCAGCCCCTCTGTTTCTCGCCCTCTGTTTCTGCCCCTCTGTTTCAGCCCCTCTGATTCAGCGCCTCTGTTTCAGCCCTTCTGTTTCAGCCACTCGGTTTCAGCCCCTCTGTTTCTTGCCCTCTGTTTCAGCCCCTCTGTTTATCGCCCTCTGTTTTAGCCCCTCCGTTTCTCGCCCTCTGTTTCAGCCCCTCTGTTTCGCACTCTCTGTTTCAGCCCCTCTGTTTCAGCCCCTCTGTTTCAGCCCCTCCGATTCAGCCCCTCTGTTTCAGCCCCTCTGTTTCTGCCCCTCTGTTTCAGCCCCACTGTTTCTCGCCCTTTGTTTCAGCCCCTCTGTTTCTCGCCCTCTGTTTCAGCCCCTCTGCTTCAGCCCCTCTGTTTCAGTCCCTCTGTTTCTCGCCCTCTGTTTCAGCCCCTCTGTTTCTTGCCCTCTGTTTCAGCCCCTCTGTTTCAGCCCCACTGTTTCTCGCCCTCTGTTTCTGCCCCTCTGTTTCTCGCCCTCTGTTTCAGCCCCTCTATTTCTCGCCCTCTGTTTCAGCCCCTCTATTTTAGCCCCACTGTTTCAGCCCCTTTGTTTCAGCCACTATGTTTCTCACCCTCTGTTTCAGCCCCTCTGTTTCCGCCCCTCTGTTTCAGCCCATCTGTTTCTCGCTCTCTGTTTCAGCCCCTCTGTTTCCGCCCCTCTGTTTCAGCCCCTCTGTTTCAGCCCCTCTGTTTCTCGCCCTCTGTTTCAGCCCATCTGTTTCTTGCCCTCTGTTTCAGCCACTCTGTTTCTCGCCCTCTGTTTCAGCCACTCTGTTTCTCGCCCTCTGTTTCAGACCCTCTGTTTCAGTCCCTCTGTTTCTCGCCCTCTGATTCTTGCCCTCTGTTTCAGCCACTCTGTTTCTCGCTCTCTGTTTCAGCCACTCTGTTTCTCGCCCTCTGTTTCAGCCCCTCTGTTTCAGCCCCTCTGTTTCTCGCCCTCTGTTTCAGCCCCTCTGTTTCTCGCCCTGTGTTTCAGCCTCTCTGTTTCTCGCCCTCTGTTTCAGCCCCACTGTTTCAGCCCCTCTGTTTCAGCCCCTCTCTTTCTCGCCCTCTGTTTCAGACCCTCTGTTTCTCGCCCTCTGTATCAGGCGCTTTGTTTCAGCCCCTTTGTTTCAGCCCCACTTTTTCAGCCCCTCTGTTTCTCGCCCTCTGTTTCTCGCCCTCTGTTTCAGCCACTCTGTTTCTTGCCCTCTGTTTCAGCCCCTCTGTTTCAGCCCATCTGATTCAGCCTGTCTGATTCAGCCCCTCTGTTTCTCGCCCTCTGTTTCAGCCACTCTGTTTCAGCCCCTCTGTTTCTTGCCCTCTGTTTCAGCCCCTCTGTTTCTCGCCCTCTGTTTCAGCCCCTCTGTTTCTCGCCCTCTGTTTCAGCCCCTCTGTTTCAGCCCCTCTGATTCAGCCCCTCTGATTCAGCCCCTCTGTTTCTCGCCCTCTGTTTCAGCCCCTCTGTTTCAGCCCCTCTGATTCAGCCCCTCTGATTCAGCCCCTCTGTTTCTCGCCCTCTGTTTCTGCCCCTCTGTTTCAGCCCCTCTGATTCAGCGCCTCTGTTTCAGCCCTTCTGTTTCAGCCACTCGGTTTCAGCCCCTCTGTTTCTTGCCCTCTGTTTCAGCCCCTCTGTTTATCGCCCTCTGTTTTAGCCCCTCTGTTTCTCGCCCTCTGTTTCAGCCCCTCTGTTTCGCACTCTCTGTTTCAGCCCCTCTGTTTCAGCCCCTCTGTTTCAGCCCCTCCGATTCAGCCCCTCTGTTTCAGCCCCTCTGTTTCTGCCCCTCTGTTTCAGCCCCACTGTTTCTCGCCCTTTGTTTCAGCCCCTCTGTTTCTCACCCTCTGTTTCAGCCCCTCTGCTTCAGCCCCTCTGTTTCAGTCCCTCTGTTTCTCGCCCTCTGTTTCAGCCCCTCTGTTTCTTGCCCTCTGTTTCAGCCCCTCTGTTTCAGCCCCACTGTTTCTCGCCCTCTGTTTCTGCCCCTCTGTTTCTCGCCCTCTGTTTCAGCCCCTCTATTTCTCGCCCTCTGTTTCAGCCCCTCTATTTTAGCCCCACTGTTTCAGCCCCTTTGTTTCAGCCACTATGTTTCTCACCCTCTGTTTCAGCCCCTCTGTTTCTGCCCCTCTGTTTCAGCCCCTCTGTTTCTCGCTCTCTGTTTCAGCCCCTCTGTTTCCGCCCCTCTGTTTCAGCCCCTCTGTTTCAGCCCCTCTGTTTCTCGCCCTCTGTTTCAGCCCATCTGTTTCTTGCCCTCTGTTTCAGCCACTCTGTTTCTCGCCCTCTGTTTCAGCCACTCTGTTTCTCGCCCTCTGTTTCAGACCCTCTGTTTCAGTCCCTCTGTTTCTCGCCCTCTGATTCTTGCCCTCTGTTTCAGCCACTCTGTTTCTCGCTCTCTGTTTCAGCCACTCTGTTTCTCGCCCTCTGTTTCAGCCCCTCTGTTTCAGCCCCTCTGTTTCTCGCCCTCTGTTTCAGCCCCTCTGTTTCTCGCCCTGTGTTTAAGCCTCTCTGTTTCTCGCCCTCTGTTTCAGCCCCACTGTTTCAGCCCCTCTGTTTCAGCCCCTCTCTTTCTCGCCCTCTGTTTCAGACCCTCTGTTTCTCGCCCTCTGTATCAGGCGCTTTGTTTCAGCCCCTTTGTTTCAGCCCCACTTTTTCAGCCCCTCTGTTTCTCGCCCTCTGTTTCTCGCCCTCTGTTTCAGCCACTCTGTTTCTTGCCCTCTGTTTCAGCCCCTCTGTTTCAGCCCATCTGATTCAGCCTGTCTGATTCAGATCCTCTGTTTCTCGCCCTCTGTTTCAGCCACTCTGTTTCAGCCCCTCTGTTTCTTGCCCTCTGTTTCAGCCCCTCTGTTTCTCGCCCTCTGTTTCAGCCCCTCTGTTTCTTGCCCGCTGTTTCAGCCCCTCTGTTTCTCGCCCTCTGTTTCAGCCCCTCTGTTTCTCGCCCTCTGCTTCAGCCCCGCTGATTCAGCCCCTCTGTTTCAGCACCTCTGAATCAGCCCCTCTGTATCAGCCCCTCTGACTCAGCCCCTCTGTTTCAGCCCCTCTGTTTCTCGTCCTCTGTTTCAGCCCCTCTGTTTCTCGCCCTCTGCTTCAGCCCCGCTGATTCAGCCCCTCTGTTTCAGCACCTCTGAATCAGCCCCTCTGATTCAGCCCCTCTGTTTCAGCCCCTCTGTTTCAGCTCCACTGTTTCAGTCCCTCTGTTTGTCGCCCTCTGTTTCAGCCCCTCTGTTTCTCGCCCTCTGTTTCAGACCCTCTGTTTCTTGCCTTCTGATTCAGCCCCTCTGTTTCAGCCCCTCTGCTTCAGCTCCTCTGTTTCAGCCCCTCTGTTTCTCGCCCTCTGTTTCAACCCCTCTGTTTCTCGCCCTCTGTTTCAGCCCCTCTGTTTCTCGCCCTCTGTTTCAGTCCCTCTGTTTCAGCCCCTCTGTTTCAGCCCCTCTGTTTCAGCCCCTCTGTTTCTCGCCCTCTGTTTCAGCACCTCTGTTTCAGCCCCTCTGTTTCTCGCCCTCTGTTTCAGCCCCTCTGGTTCTCACCCTCTGTTTCAGCCGCTCTGTTTCAGCCCCTCTGTTTCTCGCCCTCTGTTTCAGCCCCTCTGTTTCTCGCCCTCTGTTTCAGTCCCTCTGTTTCAGCCCCTCTGTTTCAGCCCCTCTGTGTCTCGCCCTCTGTTTCAGCCCCTCTGTTTCTCGCCCTCTGTTTCAGCCCCTCTGTTTCAGCCCCTCTGTTTCTCGCCCACTGTTTCTGCCCCTCTGTTTCTCGCCCTCTGTTTCAGCCCCGCTGATTCAGCCCCTCTGTTTCAGCCCCTCTGAATCAGCCCCTCTAATTCAGCCCCACTGTTTCAGCCCCTCTGTTTCAGCCCCTCTGTTTCAGCCCCTCTGTTTCTCGCCCTCTGTTTCAGCCCCTCTGTTTCTCGCCCTCTGTTTCAGCCACGCTGATTCAGCCCCTCTGTTTCAGCCCCTCTGAATCAGCCCCTCTGATTCAGCCCCTCTGTTTCAGCCCCTCTGTTTCAGCCCCTCTGTTTCAGCCCCTCTGTTTCTCGCCCTCTGTTTCAGCCCCTCTGTTTCTCGCCCTCTGTTTCAGCCCCTCTGTTTCTCGCCCTCTGTTTCAGTCCCTCTGTTTCAGCCCCTCTGTTTCTCGCCCTCTGTTTCAGCCCCTTTGTTTCTCGCCCTCTGTTTCAGCCCCTCTGTTTCAGCCCCTCTGTTTCTCGCCCTCTGTTTCAGCCCCTCTGTTTCAACCCCTCTGTTTCTCGCCCTCTGTTTCTGCTCCACTGATTCAGCCCCTCTGTTTCATCCACTCAGAATCAGCCCCTCTGATTCAGCCCCTCTGCTTCAGCCCCTCTGTTTCAGCCCCTCTGTTTCTCGCCCTCTGTTTCAGCCCCTCTGTTTCTCGCCCTCTGTTTCAGCACCTCTTTTTCTCGCCCTCTGTTTAAGCCCCTCTGTTTCAGCCCCTCTGTTTCAGCCCCTCTGTTTCAGCCCCTTTGTTTATCGCCCACTGTTTCAGCCCCTCTGTTTCTCGCCCTCTGTTTCAGCCCCTCTGTTTCAGCCCCTCTGTTTCAGCCCCTCTGTTTCAGCCCCTCTGTATCTCGCCCACTGTTTCAGCACCTCTGTTTCAGCCCCTCTCTTTCTCACCCTCTGTTTCAGCCCCTCTGTTTCTCGCCCTCAGTTTCAGCCCCTCTGTTTCTCGCACTGTGTTCCAGCCCCTCTGTTTCTCGCCCTCTGTTTCAGCCCCTCTGTTTCTAGCCCTCTGCTTCAGCCACTCTGATGCAGCCCCTCTGTTTCAGCCCCTCTGTTTCTCGCCCTCTGTTTCAGCCCCTCTGTTTCAGCCCCTCTGTTTCATCCCCTCTGTTTCAGCCCCTCTGTTTCTCGCCCTCTGTTTCTCACCCTCTGTTTCTCGCCCTCTGTTTCAGCCCCTCTGTTTTTCGCCGTCTGTATCAGCCCCTCTGTTTCTCGCCCTTTGTTTCAGGCTCTCTGTTTCAGCCCGTCTGTTTCAGTTCCTCTGTTTCAGCCCCTCTGTTTCTCGCCCTCTGTTTCTCGCCCGCTGTTTCAGCCCCTCCGTTTCTAGCCCTCTGTTTCAGCCCCTCTGTTTCAGCCCCTCTGATTCAGCCCCTCTGATTCAGCCCCTCTGTTTCTCGCCCTCTGTTTCAGCCCCTCTGTTTCTCGCCCTCTGTTTCAGCCCCTCTGTTTCTCGCCCTCTGTTTCAGCCCCTCTGTTTCAGCACCTCTGTTTCAGCCCCTCTGTTTCTCGCCCTCTGTTTCAGCCCCTCTTTTTCTCGCCCTCTGTTTCAGCCCCTCTGTTTCAGCCCCTCTGTTTCTCGCCCTCGGTTTCTGCCCCTCTGTTTCTCGCCCTCTGTTTCAGCCCCGCTGATTCAGCCCCTCTGTTTCAGCCCCTCTGAATCAGCCCCTCTGATTCAGCCCCTCTGTTTCAGCCCCTCTGTTTCAGCCCCTCTGTTTCTCGCCCTCTGTTTCAGCCCCTCTGTTTCTCGCCCTCTGTTTCAGCCCCTCTGTTTCAGCCCCTCTGTTTCAGCCCCTCTGTTTCTCGCCCTCTGTTTCAGCCCCTCCGTTTCTCGCCCTCTGTTCCAGCCACTCTGTTTCTCGCCCTTTGTTTCAGCCCCTCTCTTTCAGCCCCTCTGTTTCAGTCCCTCTGTTTCAGCCCCTCTGTTTCTCGCCCTCTGTTTCAGCCCCTCTGTTTCTCGCCCTTTGTTTCAGCCCCTCTCTTTCAGCCCCTCTGTTTCAGTCCCTCTGTTTCTCGCCCTCTGTTTCTCGCCTCCTGTTTCAGCCCCTCTGTTTCTCGCCCTCTGTTTCAGCCCCTCTGTTTCTCGCCCTCTGTTCCAGCCCCTCTGTTTCTCGCCCTTTGTTTCAGCCCCTCTCTTTCAGCCCCTCTGTTTCAGTCCCTCTGTTATCGCCCTCTGTTTCTCGCACTCTGTTTCAGCCCCTCTGTTTCTCGCCCTCTGTTTCAGCCCCTCTGTTTCTCACCCTCAGTTTCAGCCCCTCTGTTTCTCGCTCGCTGTTTCAGCCCCTCTGTTTCAGCCCCTCTGTTTCTCGCCCTCTGTTTTAGCCGCTCTGTTTCTCGCCCTCTGTTTCAGCCCCTCTGTTTCTCGCCCTCTGTTTTAGCCGCTCTGTTTCTCGCCCTCTGTTTCAGCCCCTCTGTTTCAGCCCCTCTGTTTCTCGCCGTCTGTTTCAGCCCCTCTGTTTCTCGCCCTCTGTTTCTCGCCCTCTGTTTCAGCCGCTCTGTTTCTTGCCCTCTGTTTCAGCCCCTCTGTTTCAGCCCCTCTGTTTCTCGCCGTCTGTTTCAGCCCCTCTGTTTCTCGCCCTCTGTTTCTCGCCCTCTGTTTCAGCCCCTCTGTTTCTCGCCCTCTGTTTCTGCCCCTCTGTTTCTCGCCCTCTGTTTCAGCCCCTCTGTTTCTCGCCCTCTGTTTCAGCCCCGCTGATTCAGCACCTCTGTTTCATCCCTTCTGTATCAGCCCCTCTGATTCAGCCCCTCTGTTTCAGCCACTCTGTTTCAGCCCCTCCGTTTTTCACCCTCTCTTTCAGCCCCTCTGTTTCTCGCCCTTTGTTTCAGCCCCTCTGTTTCTCGCCCTCTGTTTCAGCCCCTCTGTTTCAGCCCCTCTGTTTCAGCCCCTCTGTTTCTCGCCCTCTGTTTCAGCCCCTCTGTTTCTTGCCCTCTGTTTCTGCCCCTCTGTTTCTCGCCCTCTGTTTCAGCCCCTCTGTTTCTCGCCTTCTGTTTCAGCCCCTCTGATTCAGACCCTCTGTTTCAGCCCCTCTGATTCAGCCCCTCTGATTCAGCCCCTCTGTTTCTCGCACTCTGTTTCAGCCCCTCTGTTTCAGCCCTTCTGTTTCAGCCACTCGGTTTCAGCCCCTCTGTTTCTTGCCCTCTGTTTCAGCACCTCTGTTTCTCGCCCTCTGTTTCAGCCCCTCTGTTTCTCGCCCTCTGTTTCAGCCCCTCTGTTTCGCACTCTCTGTTTAAGCCCCTCTCTTTCAGCCCCTCTGTTTCTCGCCCTCTGTTTCTGCTCCTCTGTTTCTCGACCTCTGTTTCAGCCCCTCTGTTTCTCGCCCTCTGTGTCAGCCCCTCTGATTCAGCCCCTCTGTTTCAGCCCCTCTGAATCAGCCCCTCTGTTTCAGCCCCTCTCTTTCAGCCCCTCTGTCTCTCGCCCTCTGTTTCAGCCCCTCTGTTTCTAACCCTCTGTTTCAGCACCTCTGTTTCAGCCCCTCTGTTTCTCGCCCTCTGTTTCAGCCCCTCTGTTTCTCGCCCTCTGTTTCAGCCCCTCTGATTCAGCCCCTCTGTTTCTCGCCCTCTGTTTCAGCCCCTCTGTTTCTCGCCATCTGTTTCAGCCCCTCTGTTTCTCGCCCTCTGTTTCAGCCCCTCTGTTTAAGCCCCTCTGTTTCAGCCCCTCTGTTTCTCGCCCTCTGTTTCAGCCCCTCTGTTTCTCGCCCTCTGTTTCAGCCCCTCTGTTTCTCGCCCTCTGTTCCAGCCCCTCTGTTTCTCGCCCTTTGTTTCAGCCCCTCTCTTTCAGCCCCTCTGTTTCAGTCCCTCTGTTATCGCCCTCTGTTTCTCGCACTCTGTTTCAGCCCCTCTGTTTCTCGCCCTCTGTTTCAGCCCCTCTGTTTCTCGCCCTCTGTTTCAGCCCCTCTGTTTCTTGCCTTCTGATTCAGCCCCTCTGTTTCAGCCCCTCTGCTTCAGCTCCTCTGTTTCAGCCCCTCTGTTTCTCGCCCTCTGTTTCAACCCCTCTGTTTCTCGCCCTCTGTTTCAGCCCCTCTGTTTCTCGCCCTCTGTTTCAGTCCCTCTGTTTCAGCCCCTCTGTTTCAGCCCCTCTGTTTCAGCCCCTCTGTTTCTCGCCCTCTGTTTCAGCACCTCTGTTTCAGCCCCTCTGTTTCTCGCCCTCTGTTTCAGCCCCTCTGGTTCTCACCCTCTGTTTCAGCCGCTCTGTTTCAGCACCTCTGTTTCTCGCCCTCTGTTTCAGCCCCTCTGTTTCTCGCCCTCTGTTTCAGTCCCTCTGTTTCAGCCCCTCTGTTTCAGCCCCTCTGTGTCTCGCCCTCTGTTTCAGCCCCTCTGTTTCTCGCCCTCTGTTTCAGCCCCTCTGTTTCAGCCCCTCTGTTTCTCGCCCACTGTTTCTGCCCCTCTGTTTCTCGCCCTCTGTTTCAGCCCCGCTGATTCAGCCCCTCTGTTTCAGCCCCTCTGAATCAGCCCCTCTAATTCAGCCCCACTGTTTTAGCCCCTCTGTTTCAGCCCCTCTGTTTCAGCCCCTCTGTTTCTCGCCCTCTGTTTCAGCCCCTCTGTTTCTCGCCCTCTGTTTCAGCCACGCTGATTCAGCCCCTCTGTTTCAGCCCCTCTGAATCAGCCCCTCTGATTCAGCCCCTCTGTTTCAGCCCCTCTGTTTCAGCCCCTCTGTTTCAGCCCCTCTGTTTCTCGCCCTCTGTTTCAGCCCCTCTGTTTCAGCCCCTCTGTTTCAGCCCCTCTGTTTCTCGCCCTCTGTTTCAGTCCCTCTGTTTCAGCCCCTCTGTTTCTCGCCCTCTGTTTCAGCCCCTTTGTTTCTCGCCCTCTGTTTCAGCCCCTCTGTTTCAGCCCCTCTGTTTCTCGCCCTCTGTTTCAGCCCCTCTGTTTCAACCCCTCTGTTTCTCGCCCTCTGTTTCTGCTCCACTGATTCAGCCCCTCTGTTTCATTCACTCAGAATCAGCCCCTCTGATTCAGCCCCTCTGCTTCAGCCCCTCTGTTTCAGCCCCTCTGTTTCTCGCCCTCTGTTTCAGCCCCTCTGTTTCTCGCCCTCTGTTTCAGCACCTCTTTTTCTCGCCCTCTGTTTAAGCCCCTCTGTTTCAGCCCCTCTGTTTCAGCCCCTCTGTTTCAGCCCCTCTGTATCTCGCCCACTGTTTCAGCACCTCTGTTTCTCGCCCTCTGTTTCAGCACCTCTTTTTCTCGCCCTCTGTTTAAGCCCCTCTGTTTCAGCCCCTCTGTTTCAGCCCCTCTGTTTCAGCCCCTCTGTTTCAGCCCCTCTGTATCTCGCCCACTGTTTCAGCACCTCTGTTTCAGCCCCTCTCTTTCTCACCCTCTGTTTCAGCCCCTCTGTTTCTCGCCCTCAGTTTCAGCCCCTCTGTTTCTCGCACTGTGTTCCAGCCCCTCTGTTTCTCGCCCTCTGTTTCAGCCCCTCTGTTTCTAGCCCTCTGCTTCAGCCACTCTGATGCAGCCCCTCTGTTTCAGCCCCTCTGTTTCTCGCCCTCTGTTTCAGCCCCTCTGTTTCAGCCCCTCTGTTTCATCCCCTCTGTTTCAGCCCCTCTGTTTCTCGCCCTCTGTTTCTCACCCTCTGTTTCTCGCCCTCTGTTTCAGCCCCTCTGTTTTTCGCCGTCTGTATCAGCCCCTCTGTTTCTCGCCCTTTGTTTCAGGCTCTCTGTTTCAGCCCGTCTGTTTCAGTTCCTCTGTTTCAGCCCCTCTGTTTCTCGCCCTCTGTTTCTCGCCCGCTGTTTCAGCCCCTCCGTTTCTAGCCCTCTGTTTCAGCCCCTCTGTTTCAGCCCCTCTGATTCAGCCCCTCTGATTCAGCCCCTCTGTTTCTCGCCCTCTGTTTCAGCCCCTCTGTTTCTCGCCCTCTGTTTCAGCCCCTCTGTTTCTCGCCCTCTGTTTCAGCCCCTCTGTTTCAGCACCTCTGTTTCAGCCCCTCTGTTTCTCGCCCTCCGTTTCAGCCCCTCTTTTTCTCGCCCTCTGTTTCAGCCCCTCTGTTTCAGCCCCTCTGTTTCTCGCCCTCGGTTTCTGCCCCTCTGTTTCTCGCCCTCTGTTTCAGCCCCGCTGATTCAGCCCCTCTGTTTCAGCCCCTCTGAATCAGCCCCTCTGATTCAGCCCCTCTGTTTCAGCCCCTCTGTTTCAGCCCCTCTGTTTCTCGCCCTCTGTTTCAGCCCCTCTGTTTCTCGCCCTCTGTTTCAGCCCCTCTGTTTCAGCCCCTCTGTTTCAGCCCCTCTGTTTCTCGCCCTCTGTTTCAGCCCCTCCGTTTCTCGCCCTCTGTTCCAGCCACTCTGTTTCTCGCCCTTTGTTTCAGCCCCTCTCTTTCAGCCCCTCTGTTTCAGTCCCTCTGTTTCTCACCCTCTGTTTCTCGCCCTCTGTTTCACCCCCTCTGTTTCTCGCCCTTTGTTTCAGCCCCTCTCTTTCAGCCCCTCTGTTTCAGTCCCTCTGTTTCTCGCCCTCTGTTTCTCGCCTCCTGTTTCAGCCCCTCTGTTTCTCGCCCTCTGTTTCAGCCCCTCTGTTTCTCGCCCTCTGTTCCAGCCCCTCTGTTTCTCGCCCTTTGTTTCAGCCCCTCTCTTTCAGCCCCTCTGTTTCAGTCCCTCTGTTATCGCCCTCTGTTTCTCGCACTCTGTTTCAGCCCCTCTGTTTCTCGCCCTCTGTTTCAGCCCCTCTGTTTCTCACCCTCAGTTTCAGCCCCTCTGTTTCTCGCTCGCTGTTTCAGCCCCTCTGTTTCAGCCCCTCTGTTTCTCGCCCTCTGTTTTAGCCGCTCTGTTTCTCGCCCTCTGTTTCAGCCCCTCTGTTTCTCGCCCTCTGTTTTAGCCGCTCTGTTTCTCGCCCTCTGTTTCAGCCCCTCTGTTTCAGCCCCTCTGTTTCAGCCCCTCTGTTTCTCGCCGTCTGTTTCAGCCCCTCTGTTTCTCGCCCTCTGTTTCTCGCCCTCTGTTTCAGCCCCTCTGTTTCTCGCCCTCTGTTTCTGCCCCTCTGTTTCTCGCCCTCTGTTTCAGCCCCTCTGTTTCTCGCCCTCTGTTTCAGCCCCGCTGATTCAGCCCCTCTGTTTCATCCCTTCTGTATCAGCCCCTCTGATTCAGCCCCTCTGTTTCAGCCACTCTGTTTCAGCCCCTCCGTTTTTCACCCTCTCTTTCAGCCCCTCTGTTTCTCGCCCTTTGTTTCAGCCCCTCTGTTTCTCGCCCTCTGTTTCAGCCCCTCTGTTTCAGCCCCTCTGTTTCAGCCCCTCTGTTTCTCGCCCTCTGTTTCAGCCCCTCTGTTTCTTGCCCTCTGTTTCAGCCCCTCTGTTTCAGCCCCTCTGTTTCGGCCCCTCTGTTTCTCGCCCTCTGTTTCTGCCCCTCTGTTTCTCGCCCTCTGTTTCAGCCCCTCTGTATCTCGCCTTCTGTTTCAGCCCCTCTGATTCAGCCCCTCTGTTTCAGCCCCTCTGATTCAGCCCCTCTGATTCAGCCCCTCTGTTTCTCGCACTCTGTTTCAGCCCCTCTGTTTCAGCCCTTCTGTTTCAGCCACTCGGTTTCAGCCCCTCTGTTTCTTGCCCTCTGTTTCAGCCCCTCTGTTTCTCGCCCTCTGTTTCAGCCCCTCTGTTTCTCGCCCTCTGTTTCAGCACCTCTGTTTCGCACTCTCTGTTTCAGCCCCTCTGTTTCAGCCCCTCTGTTTCTCGCCCTCTGTTTCTACTCCTCTGTTTCTCGACCTCTGTTTCAGCCCCTCTGTTTCTCGCCCTCTGTGTCAGCCCCTCTGATTCAGCCCCTCAGTTTCAGCCCGTCTGAATCAGCCCCTCTGTTTCAGCCCCTCTCTTTCAGCCCCTCTGTCTCTCGCCCTCTGTTTCAGCCCCTCTGTTTCTCACCCTCTGTTTCAGCACCTCTGTTTCAGCCCCTCTGTTTCTCGCCCTCTGTTTCAGCCCCTCTGTTTCTCGCCCTCTGTTTCAGCCCCTCTGATTCAGCCCCTCTGTTTCTCGCCCTCTGTTTCAGCCCCTCTGTTTCTCGCCATCTGTTTCAGCCCCTCTGTTTCTCGCCCTCTGTTTCAGCCCCTCTGTTTAAGCCCCTCTGTTTCAGCCCCTCTGTTTCTCGCCCTCTGTTTCAGCCCCTCTGTTTCTCGCCCTCTGTTTCAGCCCCTCTGTTTCTCGCCCTCTGTTCCAGCCCCTCTGTTTCTCGCCCTTTGTTTCAGCCCCTCTCTTTCAGCCCCTCTGTTTCAGTCCCTCTGTTATCGCCCTCTGTTTCAGCCCCTCTGTTTCTCGCCCTCTGTTCCAGCCCCTCTGTTTCTCGCCCTTTCTTTCAGCCCCTCTCTTTCAGCCCCTCTGTTTCAGCCCCTCTGTTTCTCGCCCTCTGTTTCAGCCCCTCTGTTTCTCACCCTCAGTTTCAGCCCCTCTGTTTCTCGCCCTCTGTTTTAGCCGCTCTGTTTCTCGCCCTCTGTTTCTCGCCCTCTGTTTTAGCCGCTCTGTTTCTCGCCCTCTGTTTCAGCCCCTCTGTTTCTCGCCCTCTGTTTTAGCCGCTCTGTTTCTCGCCCTCTGTTTCAGCCCCTCTGTTTCAGCCCCTCTGTTTCAGCCCCTCTGTTTCTCGCCGTCTGTTTCAGCCCCTCTGTTTCTCGCCCTCTGTTTCTCGCCCTCTGTTTCAGCCCCTCTGTTTCTCGCCCTCTGTTTCTGCCCCTCTGTTTCTCGCCCTCTGTTTCAGCCCCTCTGTTTCTCGCCCTCTGTTTCAGCCCCGCTGATTCAGCACCTCTGTTTCATCCCTTCTGTATCAGCCCCTCTGATTCAGCCCCTCTGTTTCAGCCACTCTGTTTCAGCCCCTCCGTTTTTCACCCTCTCTTTCAGCCCCTCTGTTTCTCGCCCTTTGTTTCAGCCCCTCTGTTTCTCGCCCTCTGTTTCAGCCCCTCTGTTTCAGCCCCTCTGTTTCAGCCCCTCTGTTTCTCGCCCTCTGTTTCAGCCCCTCTGTTTCTTGCCCTCTGTTTCAGCCCCTCTGTTTCAGCCCCTCTGTTTCGGCCCCTCTGTTTCTCGCCCTCTGTTTCTGCCCCTCTGTTTCTCGCCCTCTGTTTCAGCCCCTCTGTTTCTCGCCTTCTGTTTCAGCCCCTCTGATTCAGCCCCTCTGTTTCAGCCCCTCTGATTCAGCCCCTCTGATTCAGCCCCTCTGTTTCTCGCACTCTGTTTCAGCCGCTCTGTTTCAGCCCTTCTGTTTCAGCCACTCGGTTTCAGCCCCTCTGTTTCTTTCCCTCTGTTTCAGCCCCTCTGTTTCTCGCCCTCTGTTTCAGCCCCTCTGTTTCTCGCCCTCTGTTTCAGCCCCTCTGTTTCGCACTCTCTGTTTCAGCCCCTCTGTTTCAGCCCCTCTGTTTCTCGCCCTCTGTTTCTGCTCCTCTGTTTCTCGACCTCTGTTTCAGCCCCTCTGTTTCTCGCCCTCTGTGTCAGCCCCTCTGATTCAGCCCCTCTGTTTCAGCCCCTCTGAATCAGCCCCTCTGTTTCAGCCCCTCTCTTTCAGCCCCTCTGTCTCTCGCCCTCTGTTTCAGCCCCTCTGTTTCTCACCCTCTGTTTCAGCACCTCTGTTTCAGCCCCTCTGTTTCTCGCCCTCTGTTTCAGCCCCTCTGTTTCTTGCCCTCTGTTT